>NC_134012.1:71299895-71980520 GCF_047716275.1 Strix uralensis
CCTTGGTTAATACTAACATGTCCCTTAAAAAAGTAATTTTCATGATTTGTGATAGAATCTATACTCTGAAAAATAATACTGACTATAACTTATAACAGCAAAAAATTATGTCTGTATTTTCTAAGTCCTCAGTTCAGTCTCAACTTTGTTATATTCATCTTCAAAAAACAAATTTGGATACTTCAGTGTTTGTTCATGTCAGTGAAAAACACTTGTCTGTCATGGTAGAATTTAACATTTCACTGTGGTCTAAGTTTTTTTTTAATACTTAATGTATTAACAATAATATCCATCTTGTCAATTAAAAAAAAAATTATCTTGGAAAGGATCTCAAAAGGTCCTGTAATCTGTTCTGAAGCAGAATCAAGTACGTATCAATAGTTGGTGGTAAAGTCTAGTCTTGATGATACTAGCAAACTTCCACTAAACACAGTTAATAGAAGACTAACCATACTGAATCAAGGTCTGTCTGCCTAGGAACTTGTTATCAGATTGCTGTCTACAGCAGACTAGAGAACACCTATAAGAAAGATGGCTTTACCTCAGTTAAGGGTATCCTTTCTGTCCTTTAAAATATAGATGATCTCAAACATGCAAAAGGGCTCAACACCAGACAACTTTAATAGTCAAATCCTGTAGTGCTGGTCTCATTTCCTTTACTTAATGTGACTATAAATAATGAAAAATACATTTTACTATCCAAAATGTCCTTCTTGTAGTTCTTTCCGTGTTTGGAAACATTGTATGTTGCATATTAAGTTGTGCTTTTATGCTTCCACAATGCTTTTTAGCTCTAAAGATGTTAGAAGTAATGCAAGTAAAGTTTGGCAGAGAAGACTTCACTGCTTGAGTAGAGAAGAAAGGATGATTTCATGTAGATGAAGGCCAGTCTTCTGAAAGTCAAGGTGGTATGAGTTTTCATATCCTTTTATTTGTCATATTGACACAATTTCTATAAAATTTTGGTCAATCTCCCCATCATTTTAGTTTCTTCACCTCTAGAAAGTTGTTAACACGGCTTCTTTAACTTTAGGTTGCATATATTCATGTTTCCATAAGACTTTGAATGTCTCTGAACTGGTAAGTTGTGTAGTACAAAGTATTTATTATGAGGTAAATCTATTTTCAAGTCTTGTGTCTTCTGCCTCTGTGCTTTAAGAGTAAAGTTTTAGATCTCTTTGGGAAACAACCATTTAATCTGAACTCCTTCATAACTTCTGACAGGCCTGTCTAAATACAAAATTATAGCAGCGTTGATAATAAAACTTTAAATAAAATTAAATATGGCAGGTTGTGAAGGTTATGGTTATCAGTGTATGTGTTTTGGACAGAAAAGTCTCTCCTAAGCTTCAAGAAGATCAAATAAAGCTCGATGAAATAAAACTGGTAGAATTACATTGTATAAATGTTAATGTAAATATAGTCTTCACAGTGGAAAATAGTGAAAGATGACCTGATAAACAGATATGTATTGGAAATTATTTTACTAATTGACTACGCATTTTTCTCTAAGTTCAGTGCCATTAGATTGTACCAAGTATTCCTACATATGGTAGGCCTAAAAAATGTTAACTGTAATGTTTAATCCCTTTGTTGGAAGGTATGCTTGTTTTTGTTTATATAGAAGTTAGTTATATTACTTTTGTTAGGCATGTCTGATTAAAATTTGCCAAGAAGGTTGTAGAATAGTTCCCATGTGGATACTAAGTTTCTTTTTATAACATTTCAGATTTTATTGTTTCCATAAGTCTTCAATTTCATTCAATCCTTTGTTTCAAGTCTTCCCAACAAAATTTAGTTATGATTGTTCAAATCTTCTTTGTAATATATTGCATCAGATTTTAAAGTAAATGCTGACAGCAGCAGTATTATACCCTGCATACCAAGCGGATACCACATGGTTTGAATAACAGGCCCCCCTGCTGAGTGTGGATCAAATCAAAATCCTTGCACAGTCATGTAAAATGCACTGATAGAAACCTGTCTTTAAATCTGCTTTTTCATTTAAAAATGGATTCTTTTAGTCTATCCTGCCACTGATGCATATGTGTGATTCCCACTAATGCTAATTAAAGTTAAAAAAGTTATGGCTTCAAGTGGTCCTAGAAGTCACATCAACCTTATGTACCACTAAATAAACAAAGTTAACCCACGGAGTTTATTGTAGGTAATAGGAAGGCTAACTAAGGTCTTAAATATCACAGTCCTTTGGCATTATTATCAATGCTAAAGACAAGATTTTTTGATTAGGCTTTGGCCTGGAATTCTTAGCAACAGTTGCTTCTTTTCTGCTATTTAACATGTTGGAGGTGTAAGCTGAAAGTAAACAGCAGAAGTTAAAAGTTCTAAGAGTAGCATTAACATTAATTCAGTACTGTTGTATATGAGGAATATATTTGTGTTTTGGATACATTTTAGTTGGGATTTTATTGCCTGAGAATACAGTAACAGATAATTTTATGAAATTGCAAATGTAAACTGGAAGTAGAATGAATATATGCAGAACTCTGTTTTAAGTTATCTTCCTCTTATTGCACAGTTAAGTCTGCCTTCTTCATTTTACTTTAATGGCATTGTTTCCAAAGAACTTAAACAAAAAGGAAAAACATTGTGGGTTTGGGATACTGGTGGTTGGTTGTATTAGAAAATTTTGTAAGGTTCTTTATTTCAATAATATACACACATCAGTATAAAACCATGTCTGTGCTATATCATTAATAAAATATGCATATACCCGTATACTGTCTCCATTTTCCAGGAACTCAAGCTCTTGTTCACATAGAGACTTCATCACTGAGGTTAGCATCCATGGCAAGCTGTAGGTTTCACATTCAGTCCCACTGGCAACAGTTCTGCTAAAAAATATTCCCCTTTTTTCCCCCATTTTACAGTGCAAAAAATGATTTCTTAGGGTTCATTCTACCTGGATGTATTTATTTACTTGTTTTTGTCTCGAGTGCCATGTGTGGCTCAGAAGCAGTCTGCTCCATTCACGTTCATTTCAGTGTGAGCAGTCCTGTACACTGTAAGTCACTATATAACAAAAGTCTCCTGATTCCTTTCCTACGCTTTCAAAAGTACAATTATCTATGCTGTCTTTTCCCCCTTCCTGTTGAATTAAAAGCTATGCTAAGTGTAGAAATGCAAAGTTTAAATAGACCACCTTCATATGTTTTGTTATAGACTAAACAGCAGCTTTTCTGCCAAATCAGTCTATGCCTTGTTTGACTTAACCGCTATTAAATATTGCATACTTCAGAACTAACCACACAAAGAAATAATATTGTCTTCCATTGTCTTTGCTTTCCCTATTATCCACAGTTTACAGGCAAGAGAAAAATTGCTGTGCAGACTTTCTCCATTTATCCCTGATGTTTCCAGAGGGCTTCAGCTCGGAGTTGGAAACGAGCTGTCCTATTTCTTCACTTCCTATTTTTCTTAGCTGGGTTGATTCCCGTGCTGCTTGGTAGTTGCTGAGAACCTGACAGAAGAGACTTGTGCTCAGGGTCTGTGTTTTGCCAGGCCAGCATTGCGCAGCATTAGCTGTTGCACAAGGCAGCAACTGGCACATTGCTGGGACCTTTTAGATGAACTCTTCTCCACAAAAATGACACTGGTGTCTCAGAGATATCATCAAGTCTGTGCAATAGCTCAGAGCATCTGAGTCTAATTTAACCATGCTATTTAATTAAATTAAAGCTTTGTTGTAAGAAGCTGACTGCTGCTGCTGCTATGGTTGGCTGGGAAAGATAGATATCAAGAGGTGTTCATTTAAGGCAGGTAGATGCTTGTGTATCACAGCAGCTGATGTTATGCAAGTGAGACAAACTTCCATCAAAACTTGTGGCTCAGCAATTTCTGAACAACATAGGAATCAAAGTAATTTTCCTCTTCTGTTTGATCTTGGTCAAATAACAGCTGTCAGGTGACAGCAGTAGTGACTGATCTCATAATCCATCCTTGCCTGTTTGCTCAAAGTGGGGAATGCTGACTGATGCCAGACAAGGGGTGCTGTAAGCAGAGCCCATGATAGGCAGAAATTCAATTTCATAAACAGGACTCTAACCAGGAAGTATATTCTCATGATTCCTGAAGTGAAACAGGACATGGTGCCATCAAAGTAGCTGACCACGTACAAAAACGTTTCCCCAATAAAAGGTGAAACAACTTACTTGCCTTCAGTTCGGTTTATTCTCCCTGTGTTGTGTATGGAGATAAGACCTTTTCATTTGGGACAGTTATCTAATCTGCCCCTAGGCTGACGCAATTACCTATCTCCCTTGGCAGATCAGACTGAGCTTGCAGTTTAAACCCAAGAGAAAACATGAATCATTTTTCTAATTATTGCCAGTCTCCAATCTTGTGTCTCTGTTGTGAATGAAAGACATAGAATGTAAAAGGGATGATTATAAGATCTTGAAGGGAAAAATATATTTAGATAAGGTTTTTCTGCTTGTAGAATTTGAAGAACATAACTGCACAGGTGAGATGGGATAATTGGATATTTTAAAATACACTTTTAATAAAAACGAAGAAGTTCTAGAAGAGGGACAAAAAAGGCGCAGACTCCTTTTTTGTATTTGTGTGTAGCGAATAGCCATTCAGATTGTTCCAATACCAGTAAACGAATGAGAAAAGGTAGAGAGCATCTTTAAGTGGACAGAAGTATCTCACTTTTCTATTTTTGTGAAGCATGTATTTATAGGACTGGTGCACAAAGAGAAGGTGAAACAAAGAAGGAAAAAACGCTACATAACAGGTAGTAGCACTGCAAGATCAAAACCATTTGACAGCTGATTCAGACACAGTGCTACCTTGTCATTGTACGTAACAAAAAAGTCTATTTTAAAATAATTTTACTTGTTAGCACTATGCTGCTTTTAATAGAAGAGAACCTCAACGATCCATATGGGAGTTGGGGACCCAGTTGTTGTTTTCTTTCCAGGTACACTGGCTTTGCAAATCTCTCTGGGGAGAAAAGGTTTTATGCAGTCTCTAAAATGTTTCAAAAGTAGAATCTAATGTAATCACATCTTCTTTAATGCACTTCAGTGTGAAGTCTCTGTTATCTACACTGTTGACTAGTTTTGTGTGTGTGTATTAGCCAGTTTTAGTCATGCTTGTGTATCTGTTCAGGTCCATGTCACTCTCTCAGGTTCTCATTCTTTAAGCACAATGGTCTGAATGCTGTAGAATACATTATTAGCTTATGGTTTCCCAAGTATTTTAATATTCATCAATATGCTGAATTTTATTTTCATAAGTCTTAAAGCTCAGACTGTGAGTGAGAGAAGGGAAAAACGTGGCAGACTGTCTTCCTCAGTGTTGCAGATGAGAGGGAAAACACTGGGGAATGTATACTGGGAGTCAACAGCACTGATCTGCTCCAAACCACAGAACACAGCAGCACCAACTGGATTTTAGTTGTATTCATGTTCCCATTACTGTTTGTGTGTTGTCTTTGAAGTTCTTCCCATGGTTGCTCCTGCTCCCTTATGTGTGTATGTCATACATACCTCCAAGTTTGGGGGAAGAAGAAGGAAGGAGAGGAGTTTCATTTTACCATGACTGATCCCTAGTGCAGGACTTCAGTGTGTTTAGCCTGCCTCTGCTAGACTGAATTTGTTGTTCATCTGTGGGCTGCTTTGCAGCCGCAAAGGCAGAGGAGGTGCAAGAAACTTTGTGTCTGTGGCATGAGAAATAATACCTTGTGCTGGCTACTTGTAGTTTTCTCCCAGATTTTACTTCTTTCTCAAGTATATGCACCTTTTTTTTTTTTTTTTTTTTTTCAAATCCAAGCATTATTTGATGCAGTTTTGACAAGCTTGTAATAAGATGACTCCCATCTGGAACACTCTGAAGTGCTCTTGGGAACAGAGCATACAACTTCTGATTCCTGTTTGTGGCCCTGAACCCCTGTGTGCCAGTGTTGAAGACTGCCTGTTCTCTAGCTAAGGCTAGCTTTAAAAAACAACAACAAAACCCACCAAAAACACAGTCCAAAACAAAACAAAAAAACCCAAACCAAACCAAAAAAATCCTCACCTTCTCTTCTTTCCCCTCTTCCAACTTCTTTCCCCACAACTGTCCCTTAGACACTGACATGCACACCAAGGCTCTCAAAAGAGCATTCTCCATAGTCGATATCCCTTGGGTGCTTTTAAACTCTCGCTTCAGTTCAGTTCAGTGTTTGTCTGACACCTTCACGTCCAGATGATAACCTTTCAAAATAAAACAATATATAGTTTTGTGGTGACTTGCAAAGATCTGATGCATTTTGAAATTTAACTGTATTTTTATCTTGCATAGTGTAACATTCTCTGCTGTCTAGATCCATTGACATTGTGTCTGCCTCACTAAGAAAATGTTGTACTTTTGGTGTTGCCTTGTAAACTGCAGTACTTAACGTAGTATCCTGGTACTGACAGCTTGGGTAATGGCTTAATAGTTCTGTATGAACTCAGTAAGTAACTTAGGGTTTTAAGGGCACATAGACACCCTTGTTTTGCTTTGAAATCTGTCACATGTCTGCATGTTGGTGCTCCAGCTTGACAGCTAGAACTTGTTTCAGAGTTTGCATAAGTTAAATAGTTAGAATTTTAATTGTTCATGTGTTATTTACAAAGCTGTAGCATTCTAGTGCCATGGCAATGGCTGACATAAACAACTAAAATAAATGCATATAAGTATTTCAGTACAACTAGCAACAAATGATAATGAAAATTGCATGAAAAAGAACATCAGTTTTATTTTTTGGAGTATGAGAGATTAAACGCCAAGATCACTCTTTAGTGTAATCATAACAATTTCAAGGATTAGTTGAGCTCTAAATTAAAGTAATTCAGACATTCATGTCCTTGTTTAATTTGTATAATGGAAACCTAAATCCAATTCTCTATTCAGATTCTGATCTTCAATAAGTCATTCTCTAATTGTTTTTCCTGTAGGAATAATGACTAGAGAAGAGAGATGCAGCTTTCTCCCCCTTTCCGTTTTTATGACTGGAGAGGATTGAGAAGGCTGAAGACACTGCTGCATGTTGTTCAGACCATCAGGTGAGTATGATTTTACAAGTTAGGGGACTCAGCTCTATTTTTGTGAGTGTTGTCTGCATCCTAACTTAAGAAATAAATGAAGAGCTGTGTTTATTGTTTCCTGTGGTTCTAGTTGTGAGAAATATCCTTGGTGATCTTCTTTTAAAAAGAGTGTTGATAATATGAATACTTGTCAAATCTGTTCTGTGGTAGGCTGGCTTGTGTGACAATAATGCTTGATATATTTGTATGTGTAGAGCTGGAAACAAAAGCAAGAAGTGATATAACTCCTGAGCCCATTTAGAAATGGGCTTTACCTTCCAGAGGTAAAATATTTCCTTCAACATAATTATTGTGGCTATTTTAATATACATATATGTATCTCAATATCATGTATATTTAAACCATAACAAGTAATGGTCTAAAAGTGTGGATCAAAACCTCGTACTATTTTTCTTCTAGTAGAGGAAAAGGTTTTCTGATGAGTGTTTTTAACTTGTTTTTTATTTTGACAGTTACAAGTTTCATTTTAAAAAAAAATCAGAAGTGTACAGGTGGAAAGGAGACAGCTAACCGGACGTTCAAGATTAAACAGGTACATTTTTGGGTTACTAATTTGGAGTTGGGTGTCTGAAGCCTGTCTGAATCCTATTTTGGGTGCCTAAATCTTTTTTTCAGTTTTGATCCATAGCAGAATTCTGTGGGACGTACTTTACCATTGTAGAAGAAAGCCCAAGAGTTGATCCTGCAAATGTGAAGCATGTAGGTAATGTTTGCAATAATGTTTTCTGTGCTGCTTTCATCATAGGAATAGAAAGATCATGTCTGGAATGATTTTTTTAATAAAGGTAGTACACCAATTAAAACTTATCTAAACTTGTAGAATGCTTATAGGAACACTAAGACCTTGAAGTCTGAACCACATCTGACCTTATATTTTCTTTAGTTGCTTCTGTTACATTTTTTATGAAAGCAGACACACATGGCAAAGGGAATCCATCCAAATTCTGTCAGGGATTTCCAAGCAAGTTCAGGCTGAATTCCAGCTTTGCCCATTGCTCTCAACAACTCCTATCAGGCACGTACCATATGGTCATGCAAACAAATACACGCACAGCTTTTTCTTTGTCAAATAGTGACAAAACAGTTTGGGACCATATGCTGCAGAACACAAGTGAGCACTCTAATGGCTTACACAAGTAGGGTGAACCAACTCAGTAGAAATGTGCAGTTGTCCAGGCTTCTTTGCCTGCTGTACATATTTTTCTACAATACAGAGCAAGAATTTGTACTGTGGTTTCTTCACTGTAGTGACTTCACCTCGGTCCTGCCAAGTGATTCTCCCTGCAAATGTGAAATGTGAAATGGCAGATTTTGTGGTCAGTGACAAAATCATTTGTGGCTATGAAGGAGACTTAAATTCTTGATAGCTAACTTGGTCTAGTCATTTAGCCTTCATAACATAACCAGGTTCCCCTGCTAAGTCAGAGAAGTAATTCACAACTAAAGTTTCTATCAAATGCTAATTTATTCTCAAATGTAAAAATTATTTGGATTCATATCCTAGTTATTTTGTGAGAGTTTTTGAGAGCATCGGAGGAAAAAAGCAAAATATTATTTCTTGGGAGGATTAGGCAAAATGTAGATTAATTTATGCAAGCAGTTTTATCCCCTAGGTTATTTGGAAGATAAGAAACTCAGCTGAACAATCATAAGCTCCACAGGAACATAAACTCAGAGCTTCAGAGGAACATAAACTCAGTAAGGTTTCAGGAGGTAACTGCCACAGGTTTTAACCAGTTAAACTTTGTTGTAAAAGTCACAGCACGGTCTCTGCTTTAGTTTCTCGGGCACACTTCTTGGCACTGAGTTCATCTATTGCCCTGCGTTAGAAAACTAATCCCATCACCTAGTAAGAAGTGTGCTTATGATCACAACCAAACTGCAGATTTTGCTAGAATTGTGGAATAAAATAAAAATGTGGGAAAGGCGAAGGAATACATTCAATTTTTTTCCTTTCCTTTCCCCTCCCCTCCCATGTAATCTACTGAAGGAGGTGCAGGATCATGTAACTGGGAAGTGACAAACACACGGGCTACTTACAGTCAGTGGCGAGTAACAGCTTTATTTCTGAGAGGAGCAAAAGAGTATATAGCCTTTTTGTTATCCTCAGCTCATGCACTGCATATGTTTCCTATATCGCACTAAGTTGTATGGGATCTTCCCATTTCCCAAGAGATCAAGGCTTTGTTCAGCTCTGTAGATGACATTCATGAAGAGTGAGAAAAAGTCATCCAGATTCCTACAGATCTATTAGTTTGGCCTCAGGAATTTACAAAGCTCTGGAACAGCATTTGGAAGAAAAAATAACATCATGGGAGTTAATAGAATAAAACTTATTTACTAAAGAAATATCACGTCAGATAACCTTAATAGCTTCCTTTCTATAATTTTCAAAACAAAGGACATACTAGATTTCATTCATCTGGATTTAAGTTGAACATTTGATATACCTCTATATGGGAAGTTATGGGTTAGGATGGAGTTTATGAGGCTTCCTTGTTAAACAGTAACGTGGATGATGAGATGTCAGAAGAGAGGAAAACAAGAAATTTGTAATTGAGAACTATTAGGTGGAGAGATGCTCTTCACCATTGATCTCTGATATTTAATATAGATTTAATGTATACACAAAAGCCTTAGCACACATTCTCAATGTGCAGCCAAAATTTTTTGCTGATGCAGAGCCAAGAGGTATTCTTGATAAAACATGGACCAGGATATCTTACAGAAAGGACTGGTCTTGATGACTTGAGATACAAAGAAAAAAAAAGGCGGGGTGGGGTGGGATTTGGGAGGCCAGACACAGAGAATTTTGATGCAGTTATCTGCTGTTAGATATACACTGGAAACAATAAAGAAAGAGAGGATGCAGATTTTCTAACATATTATAGAACATCTGTAACTGGAAAGGTGCTGTAATCATCAGGATGTATTGGTTAGTCTTTTCAGCATCAAAAAGAAATTAGAAGTGCTCTGGTAGAGAAAGTATCTCCAATACTATGCTGACCTTGAGCCACCCATCTTCAGAAAAATTAAAGCAGACTGCCAAAAATATCGAGGGGATGAAGGGAGTAGGCAGAGTGGCAGGAAAAAGGATTAGGATGACCAGGGAATGCAGAACTATTGTTTCAAAGGAAATTTAAAAATTTAGGCGCTTTTAGTGCAACAAAATAAAGGTTGAGGTGTGATTCTGGTCATTTTATACCATAGAGCAGGGAAGTGAAAAGGTATGTAGAAGGGTAATAGTGGCACAAGAGATAAGGAGTATAAACTGGTCATGAACACATATAGACTGGAAAGTAAGAGTACATTTCTAACCACTACAGAGGCAAGGTCTGTAGCAGCTTTTAATCCAAAGAGTGGCACTTATTAAAAAGATGCTCACTACTTTTATATTAGGTTTTAAATGTTTATGAAAGGGATTATAAAATGTGTTGTTGTGATGGGAAGGGACTGAATTCAGTCAGTCCTACATTCCTGCCAAAGAGGGATCAGGACCTCCCTTTGTCATCTTTAGGTGCCAGAAGAATTTTCAAGATGGAACTGGAGGCCTGAGAGGAAAGAAAAAGGGTGCAAAAGCAGGAAGAAAGAATATGTTGTAGTGTTTGCCTTTGTTGCAATAAGAAGTAAATTTAATGGAAAACTAATTTCACTAAAACAGTTGTGAATTTAGAGCTTGATTTGGGGAAGAACTTAAAGGGATTTGTATGTATTAAGCACCGCTGAGCATCAAATCTTCAGAAACGCAGTCTAAAATAGGAATATTGTATTTCTAGAGAAGACATCTGATTAAATTTGCTGTTATATTGTAACTTTAAAAATACAGCAAATACTCAGGTGTCACTGGGTTCTTGCAGTTTATATGACATATTTAACAGAAGCCTGCTCACAGTTCTGCATTATTTTAGAGCATGGATTTCTCTGAACTACAAAAATTATAAGATAAAAAGGATTTTTAAATGTATATTTAAATTGTGCTCATAATGCCTTTATTTCTGGCGGTAGATAGCGCTGAAATATTTTGAAGCTTTACTGGGAACAGAATAATTTTCTACCTGTTAAAGATAGAAAGTAAAATTTACTTTTGACACCCTAAGAAGAGAGCACCGGTGGAACATGTCAAGTCGCAGTGGTCCTGGCCTCTTGGAGTACATGCTGCGGGGCTGATGCCCCTGGATGTTTTGGGGGCAGGAGTAACTGTTTTCAATCACTTAATGCTCTGTGGGCACAAAAAGGCGTCAGCTGTGCAGCGAAGAGGAAGGAGGCAAAGGAGAGAAATAGTAGTGGCTTTGGCTGACGTGCCCCCCGACCACTTATTTTTGTTTTATTGGGGATTTTTCTGAGGAAACTGGAAGCTTCCCGAGGCTTCTGGGGGCAGGACTGGCGCTTCAGAGCGGGCCCAAGCCCTGCCAGCTCGTGGGGGTGGTCGAGGCCCCCTGCCCGTGTGCGGAGAGAGAGGCGGGTGCGGGCTGGCCGGGGCCGGGGGCTGCCCCCGGCAGAGGGTGCCGGAGCGCAAGGACTGCCCTTGCCCTGGCCGCCCCTCGGCGTCGCTCCCCTCCCCTGTGCCGGGTTTGTCCCGGGTGACGTTGGGATGCTGGGGAAGAAGGAGGAGGAGGAGAAAGGAGGAGGAGGGGAAAGGAGCGCGGCTTCCTCCGCCCCCAGTCCGGCACAGTCCGTTAGCGGGAGCGCAGGGCCGGAGCGGCGGTGCCGAGGAGAAGTTTGCGGCAGCGCCGAGCCCCCGCGGCGCGGCACCGGCAGCGGACCCTGCTCCGCCCGCAGGCGCTGCTGCTACCCCGCGGGCTCTGTGCCGCGGCGGCCGGGCGGGAGCGCGGGCGGGCAGCATGGTCCCCGCGGCGGGGCGGCGAGGGGCGGCGGGCCGCCTCCTGGCCCTGCTGGCGGCCGCCTCGGTCCTTCGCCTCCGCGCGGCAGGTAAGGAGCGGGACCCCGGCGGGAGGGGAGGGGAGGGGGTGTGCAGGCAGAGGGGAAGCAGGGAAAGCTGCGCGCGTTCTAGAAGAGTTGAGCGTATCCACTGGGGACCGGCGGAGCCGCCAGCATCCCCAGTTGGTGGTTGATGTTGGTTACTTTTTCTTTTTTTCGTTTTGGGTTTTTTTTTTTGTTGTTGTTTTTGTTTTGTTTTTTTTTCTTTTCTTTTCTTTTTGGCAAAATGGAAACCTGATGTTGCGTTTTTTTACGAGGGGGCGGGGGCTGGCAGGAGACGATGGCAGCGGTGGCTGCGCTGAGGAGGGATCGCTAAAACTTCTTCCCCGAGCGCATCCCGGCGCCCCAGCCCGGCGGGCGCTTCGTGCCGCTCCTCGGCTGGTTCAGCGCACCGAGGCTGGTTGGTGGCGACTGGGGGGAGGGGGAAAGAAGAAGAAAACAAAGGAGAAGTTCGGGGTTTTGTTGTTTCCGAGGGTGGATAGCAATGAGTGGAGCCTCCTCCTTCACTCCGCCCGCCCTCCCTCCAGCCCTCCCCTCGGAGTAGTTATAATAATGTGTTATTTGGGCCGTTGAGTGTTGCCAGAATCTCAGTGGGAACCAGAAGGAAGGCGGGGGGGGGGGGGGGGGGGGGGGAATTAAAGTTGAGTGGGCGAAGGGGCAGCCGCCGTGCTTGCAGCTGGTAGAGGCTCGGCAGGTCTCTTTCTGTGTGTTTTTGAGCTTTAGAGGGTCCCATTTCCTCTGTGTACCTGGCCGACCCCTGGGGACTGAGGAGATCAGCCTCTAGGCTCAGGAAACACTAGGACTCGGTTCAGCGAGCTCCGCGATTGTTTTTAGAGCTGAATAAACTGCCCTTATTAACATCTGACCTTGCGCCGTGGCAGCGGCAGTGCGGCTGCTGAACACTTGCCAGTTTGTCCGGCATCTCCGAGGCGAGCGCCGTGATTTATAGGGACCTTGGGGAGCGTGGGGGGTTGTAGAGCCGCGATGGTGTAAGAGTTACAGTTCCTGTAAAAGAAGGCGCATAAACTTCCCCCCCCCCCCCCCCCCCCCCGCCCCCCGCACGCTTAGGATGTGTGGTGCTTTCAGAGCAGAGAAGGGGAGGTTTAACGTTTTCGCTTTGCCTGGGATGTGAAATGCACCGGGGAGGTAGGTGCTGCCGGCTTCAGGTCTTTGATCTTTCGTGAAACCATTCTCTGGAAAAGTGCCCTCTCCCCCTCTGCAGCAGATGAACCTTGCTCACCAACTCCTTCCCGGGGCGCTTTGCCCGGGGGCTGAGGGAGGAGATGACAGGCGGCACCATGTCCATGCCCGGTTTGTAACCCTTCCCGTGCTGTCCCCACGGAGCAGCGCGGGAGCTCGGCGGGCAAGCAGCGCCTTCCTCCCCCCTTTCCTGGCTTCGACTTAATTGCACTGAAGTGCAGGAGGAGACCGATGATGTCTTTAAGGAAAAACAGTGATGCTGCAGATTAGAGGGGACTTGTTAATCAATTGCACGTTTGAAAGGGCTTTTCTTCCCTTTGTTGCTTTCGCTAATCCATTTACCTCTCCCCGGGAGGTGACAGATGCCTATATTTCCTGTTATTCAGCTCCGGGGTCCTAGGTCTTGCCATTTGTTGCATTACAGTGAAGGGAGAGGATCAGCAGAAAGAGGTCTGGGGGTTTTCCGGGGGGAGAGCAGGAGGCGAATGTGTTACAGCTCGCGGATCTGGGGTCAGTGCCCGTCGCGTTTATTTTTCCTAGTGCCTTTATTGCTCCCTTTGAAGGGGGGCCCGCTAACAAATTGCGCGGCCTGCTCGCCGCCCTGCCCCTCCTGCGGGGTCCCGGGCTCCAGGGGTCTCCCGGCCGGCCGGCCCGGTCGTCCTCTGCGGGATGTAAAAGGCGATGCCGGACTTTCTGTCCCCGTCCCCACTGTATTACCGTTTTGCCGAGCAGTTGGATCTGTTTTTCGGACGCAGCGGGAGGGAGTCGTGGAGGGAGTCCCACCTCCCGTCTGCTGTTGCGGGCAGTGTCTGCCGATGTGTGTTAGCGGGAGACATTTCAGATTTGGTGAGAGCGTTTCAGCCTTCTCAGAGGCAGTATAAAATCACTAACTACTATTACAAACGGATTTGGGGATTTTTATTAGTTTATTTTTTTAATGCTGCCCCGTAAACGGGCTTGTGATAGTCGTCTCAACCACCTGTGGAAGGTGTGGATTCGCTATGCTTCGATAGGCACAAAGTTTGAGACTCCATTTTCTTCACTGAGCAGCACAGCGGTTGAGAGCCCATAATCACAGCAATAAATACTTAGGTACTTCTGTTGTTAAGCGGTATTTTTCTGTTTAATTAGATTTGCTTAATGGTAAACAGAATTAATCTTCGTTTGTGAACCTACATTTCATTTAAACGTTTATTTTTGAAAATTATCTCAGCCTTTTCGCAGTTCACTTTACAGTGTGACTGAGAGGCAGCAGAAATAAGGACGGTTGGTTGTTGAAACTAGTGATGCGCAATGTACTCAGCTTATAGACTTTTGTTACCTTACCATTAAATAGTAAAGGACGTTTAATGAACCTGAAGTTAATACTCAACATGACTTGTGAAGTATGCAGAACATTGTGTTTTAAAAAAAGTGTTTCTGTCAACAGAATGTCAGGGAACGAAAACGATGGTAACTCTCTGCTATCATTTTGCAAGGCCTGAAGTTTGTAAGCTTCTACCTAATTTCATAAAGGAAAACCCCCTGATTTATTAGAGTACAATGTTAGTGGAGAAATAAATACAAGTACGGATTACTTCTGAATGCCTTTAAATGCCTAACTACACAAAGTTTTAAAATGCTCGAATCTTTAAAGTTGCCTGAGATTTAGCTATAGCTCCCTCCTGAGTTTAATAAATGAGCTTCAGCTCTGGAAATTGTACATAGGTCACCTGGTAAAAGTTTATACGGCTTTGAGTACAAGAAGTCTTCAGATAGCTTTGAATAAATGACATTGATTACATTAACTACTTTAGGTCAAACCTTAATCAAACCTAGCATTAATTAAATCGTTAGGTAGTTTAGTGGTGAAGTTTATCCTTAGGTCAAGGGTTGCTGCTGAATGTTTTTTTCCACTTGAGTGTCTTGATTATGTTAAGCATTTGTAATTGAATTGCAGTTTTCTTCCTTAAACTCTTTTCTGCTGTAAACAGCATAGAAATGTAAGATGCAGGAAGAAAAGGACCAGTTGACAGACAAGGCAAATTAATCCTGTTTAGTGAGCTTCCAGTTGTTTGTAGGAAAGCTGATCTGTTTTCTAAACTCACTGTACTTTGTGTGAGGTGTGAATAACTTTCAGACCTGTCATTGGCATGGAAATGTATTTGACCACTAATTAGAAAACTGACAGCCCGATGGGAATGACTTAGTCTAGCCAATGGGAGTGAAATGTAATAAATACTGGGTTTTGTTTGATAACTATGAGAATCTTCTATATAGATGACTTGTAGAGCCCTTTTCATGGCTTATCTTCAGAGTCTTAAATTCACATTTTAGGTTCAATAAAAATGTCAGCTAGAAGCAGTCAGCATCAGAAGTTTTTAATCATACTTTTGATGGAGAGAATTTATTTTAAAGAGCCTCTTTGTATTATTCTGAACATTGAACGCAAAGAAAAAATACTAAGCAAACTTCCTTTGGTTTTTATACATAAATATTTCTATAGATGTTTCTTTCTGTGTTGTGTTGTGCGGTTGCTCAGAGGGAAGAAATGCTACTTAGAGTATTCCATCTAATTTATAGCATCTGTCACTATGCTCTCTATGCAGAGGATGGCTTGCTATTTAACTTTGTTTATTCATTGTGAGGCTGTTGCTTTGTAAAGGAAGTTGTCATTAGGCTCAGCAAGTCTGGAAAGTATGCAAGTCCTCAAGTCTTCTAATCCAGTGACTACAAAGCAGTTAAAGCTTCAAAGAAAAGGAACAACAGGATTTTGCTGCACTGAAAGAAGACGCATTGTTTGTTAATCCTGCTTTTAATTGTTACTTATACTGCTGAATGATGAAACACTGCTAGTAACCATTTGGGACAAACAACAATTTAATTTAAATTATTGTCTTTCCTCTTGGTTTTGTATAAACGTGTAAGTAGTTTGAAGTGAAATGTCCCTTACCAGCTTTTTGCATTTACTTTTCCCAAGCCTTTGCCATGCACCGATATTCATTTGCAGACATCCTGCTAGGTTTTTTTTCTGTTCTCCACAGACTTGACTGACAACCAACCTTTCTATCTTCACATCTGTTTGTCCTCCTCAGCTAGTTTGGGAAAGGATTTCCACTTTCTTTTCGAAGTGATGCTGGCCGGTGATCTTTTTTGAAACTAAAAATGGCTGTACGTGACTCTTCTGGTGGCAGTAAAAGACGCTTTTCAAAAATCGGGGTGATCCCTTTGTCTTTTAACTGGCAATGGACAAAAGCTTTCATTTAAGAACCCAAACAAATCTGCGTTGTAACTTCAGTGAAAACAAGAAATCACATAAATGTATTTCACTAATGGTACACTCTTATTTTGTTGGGGTAAGCAAGTGTATCGCACCTGCCTAGCTA
Source organism: Strix uralensis (assembly GCF_047716275.1). Classification (NCBI taxonomy): domain Eukaryota; kingdom Metazoa; phylum Chordata; class Aves; order Strigiformes; family Strigidae; genus Strix; species Strix uralensis. Next base: position 71,316,496 of record NC_134012.1, read on the forward strand.
GCTAGCTCACAGGGTGGTAGCCCTGGTCTTGAGCAGTTTGCAAAGCCTGTTGAAGGAGCGGTGGGTGTATCCTGTAGACAGTTCCATGCTTCTGAGCTTGTTGAAAATGAGCGTGTGTGTATCTGCATGAGCTGTTGTGCACATGTATCGGTAGTGTGCACTGCTTCATGAAACAAAGGGACTATACTGCTGTCTGCCGATTGAGTTAGTCTTCATTTACATTGATGCATTCTGGTTTTGCTATATAAACTGTCGCAATGCATGCCTGTTTGTGATGGTGAAGAAGTGTGGTATACAGTAGCTGATGGAAGAGGAAGGATATCATGATATTACTGATTCCATAGAAGGTATTTGAAGAAGGAGCGTGGTCTTCTGTGCCTGTTTCCTCTGAGTCCAGAGCAGAGCCAACTGACATTCACTAAAGGTTGCGTGGTTGTGAGAGTGCAGATTCACAGCCACCTGAAGCTGTTTGTTTATTTAGTTAAATCAGCAAGCTGACTCTGCTGAAAAATAACTCTGCAGGAGTGAAAGACTATGTGGGCAGAGGTGAACAGAGAATTAGCATGATGAAAAGAGAGAAGACATTTTCTTTTTCCACTATATTGATTTTGTTGGACCAACAGGAAGATGTTTTGTGAGGGTACTGCTTATACAAACAGCAAAGTGAAATCCATGGGAAACTGTTTTGGACCTCAGTTTGGCCAGTGTCTAGTTTTAAAGTGTGAGTAGTCCAATCACGAGGTTAGATTGAGTCCCCATAGGTATTTTGTCAGTGAACTCTTCATCGATTTCACATGGGAGACGTGTCTAAGTACCTCTTAGATTTGGTACTTCCACTTCAGATGATGTGAACTTGTAAAGAGAAACAACAAATCTGCATTTGATACTCTTTCTTGAACAAAAAAAATCACGTGTATATTGCTGTATCTATGAAACCTCTACTGAAATTAGATTTCTGTCTTCTAATTGCTCTGTTTAGACACTTCCTTTTATATAAGCAGCATAAACATTTAGTTCTGAAACTACAGGTTATTGCCCCTTGTCCTCATCAACACTGCTCTAGGCTGTTCATTTAACAGTTCATCCGGTAAGTATTATTTCAAGATGAAGTGGCTTCTATAAATTATTTTCCTTGCTTTTGGTAGTTTAGTGCCGTAACATTTTTTCCATTGTGTTGTGTATGTAAGTAGAATGACTTGACTGGTTGTATAAAGAGAGGATAAATTCTGTTAGAGTTCTCCTAAAATTGTGAAGTCTTGCTTTTCATAACAACATATACAACTGTCTAATTGAATCATAAATCAAACTATCAATGGACTAATTCCTTATCAAAGTGATAATGCAGTTACATATTCAATTATAGAGCAGAGGACAGATAACATACAGCAAAAGACAGGAAGAATTTTATCCCTGTTTCTTTAGGAAAATGTGTAAAAACTATGGTTGTAAATAATAAACTTGATTTCTACTAGTCAGAAACACTCTCTTCTATACCGTATGCACTGTAAACAAAAATGTTAATCATATGTAAATCTAAAAGAGGAATCACAGAAGTCTACCCAACACAAACAAATGAGACTGTCATGTTCCTTCACAAGCAGCTTTCTTTCCTCTCTGTCTACAACAGATAGCTAGATCCCATACCTTTAACTTGGAGGTAAAGGAGACATAAAAGATTTTTTTAAAGGGCAGAGATAACCACAGAAGATCTTAGGAGCAGGTTAACTCAAAGCACGGCTCAGGCATTTGAGCTGTGTTTCACAGCAAGATCTTAAAATTACTCCTTATGTACACTTCTATTTGTAAGACATTAATCTTTCATTTCTAAGGCCCTTAACTAGCTGTAAGTGTTGTACTTCTTTTCTTGCCACATGGACAGGCATCATCCATATCTAAAAGTACTGTTTAAAGAAGTTACCTTCTTCCCCACTCTTCATCATTTCCTTCCTGCGGGATGTTACCACCTTCCAACTTTCCTGTCAGAGCAGTGGGTGGACATTCAGCAACCTGTTTCAGGCAACATCTTGCAGTTCACTTGGTCTAAGCTAACCCAGCTGATTTTGAGTTAGATGGGATCAGAGGTCCCTCATATGAGCAGCTCTGCCAGTAGACCAGAGGAGGCTGTAACTTCTGCAGTGCTGTTACCAAGCTGGAGTTTGGCAGGAAGATCACCTATTTCACTAGCTCACTTAGAGCTGGTAGCCTTTGGCAAGAGAATTTTGCTGAGAAGGTGGGAGAGGGATGGGAATGGTAGCAGTATAGCATCTTTCAACAGCAGAATTAATCTCCATTTATCTCACAGTTGGTCTCTGTCACATACCTTCCTAGTTTCTTCCTTCATGCTTCATAGGAGCTTCTCATAAATACCTGCAAAACTAATCGTTATCCTTCCTTGTGATGTCTCTAGAAATCCCTCATTTAAAGGTTAGACTAATTGTATGCTATCATGCAGGTCACTGTTGTCTGTGTCTCAGTATACTTGTGTCTTAAATTTGTCTCATATTGCAAGCTGTTTAATACATCATTGACTAACGTGGTGAGTACCTGGATTTCCAGTAATGTACAGGTATATAAACAAATAATCTGTTACTGGTATGGTAAGTCCATGTGAGAGTGCTATGATAAAACTGGTTGTGGGATCACAAGTACTATCAAAAGGGGCTGCACACCGAGGGACAGGAGATCTGACTCACAGCAGTGCCACCTTAGGTCAAGTGAAGGTGTTGTGGGGTCTCCCTCGTTTGTTCTTTTGTCTGTAAAACAAAGGAAGGTGTGATACTAGAAAAATAAGACATCTCTGAAAGGAAAAAACCAAGAAGGACAGTTCTGGAAACATTAATCAGATTTGTCTGGATTTGCATGAGAAATTACAAGTGTATCAAGTTTCGCTGAATAGAGCAAGATCAGAAAATGAGAAAGAAAAAAAAAGAATAGTATTACTTGACAGCTCAGGACTATAGCAGCTATGTTACTTTAAAGTAGGTATTGTGAATCTCTTGTATGAACCAATAATAAACAAAACTGCTTGAAAGCTTAAGAGGCCCCAATGATGTATAGAATTTTCTGCATACATGATCATAGTAAAGTTTTAGCAAGAAGTTATACAATGTAAAGAGAATCCTGAGATTTCGTGGTGTTTAAAATGAGAGAGTGCGTATTCTGAGAGATAAGTTAACAAATGGAGGGGATACACCCGAGGGTGCTGAAGGAGCTGGCTGGGGTGCTCGCCAAGCCGCTTTCCATCATTTACCAGCAGTCCTGGCTGACCGGGGAGGTCCCGACAGATTGGAAACTGGCCAGTGTGACGGCCGTCTATAAGAAGGGTCGGAAGGGTGATCCAGGAAATTACAGGCCTGTCAGCTTGACTTCGGTGCCCGGGAAGCTGATGGAGCAGCTCATCCTGAGTACCATCACACAACACATGCGGGACAACCAGATGATCAGGCCCAGTCAGCATGGGTTTATGAAAGGCAGGTCCTGCTTGACAAACCTGATCTCCTTCTGCAACAGGGTGACCTGCTTATTGGATGAGGGAAAGGCTGTGGATGTTGTTTACCTTGACTTTAGCAAGGCCTTTGACACTGTTTCCCACAGCATTCTCCTGGTGAAACTGGCTGCTCGAGGCTTGGATGGGCACACGCTTCACTGGGTAAAAAACTGGCTGGATGGCCGGGCCCAAAGAGTTGTGGTGAATGGAGTTAAATCCAGTTGGCGGCCGGTCACGAGTGGTGTCCCCCAGGGCTCGGTTTTGGGGCCACTCCTGTTTAACATCTTTATTGATGATCTAGACGAGGGGATGGAGTGCACCCTCAGTAAGTTTGCAGATGACACCAAGTTGGGTGGGAGTGTTGATCTGCTCGAGGGTAGGGAGGCTCTGCAGAGAGACCTGGACAGGCTGGAGCGATGGGCTCAGGCCAACTGGAGGAGTTTCAATAAGGCCAAATGCCGGGTGCTGCACTTGGGCCACAACAACCCCCAGCAGCGCTACAGGCTTGGGGAGGAGTGGCTGGAGAGCTGCCAGTCAGAGAGGGACCTGGGGGTGTTGACTGACAGCCGCCTGAACATGAGCCAGCAGTGTGCCCAGGTGGCCAAGAAGGCCAATGGCATCCTGCCTTGTATCAGCAATAGTGTGGCCAGCAGGGACAGGGAAGTGATCTTCCCCCTGTACTCGGCACTGGTGAGGCCGCACCTTGATTCCTGGGTTCAGTTTTGGGCCCCTCACTACAAAAAGGACATTGAATTGCTCGAGCGTGTCCAGAGAAGGGCAACGAAGCTGGTGAAGGGTCTGGAGCACATGTCGTACGAGGAGCGGCTGAGGGAACTGGGGTTGTTTAGTGTGGAGAAGAGGAGGCTGAGGGGAGACCTCATCGCCCTCTACAACTGCCTGACAGGAGGTCGCAGAGAGCTGGGGATGAGTCTCTTTAATGAAATAACAAGCGATAGGACAAGAGGGAATGGCCTCAAGTTGCGCCAGGGAAGGCTTAGACTAGATATTAGGAAGTATTTCTTTACAAAACGGGTTGTTGGGTGTTGGAATGGGCTGCCGAGGGGGGTGGTGGAGTCCCCATTCCTGGAGGTGTTTAAGAGTCAGGTAGACATAACGTTGAGGGATCTGGTGTAGTTGGGAACTGTCAGTGTTGGGTTAATGGTTGGACTAGACGATCTTCAAGGTCTTTTCCAACCTTCATGAGTCTCTGATTCTGTGAAAGGGTTTTAGTGTGGCTGTTTCTAGTTTAGAAAAGTGACATGGCAGAATTGTGTTATAATAAAAAACCAACAATACTAGAGCTAATGATGTGGCAATGATGTTTCTGTGTATGGTAAACTTGATCTCTTCTTAAGAAAACAAAAGCATAAAAAGGCAAATGAAGGCTATGCCAACAGATTTAGATAACCCAAATATATTGTATACTCTTTTTTTTCAGGCAGTAACAATTCTCTTCTGACTCTTAAATGTGTGTTGGTTTTCACATTTAGCTGATGTATTGGAGAAGCATTTTTCTTTATAAAAAGTTGCCTTGAGGCATGCCTACCCTGAAGTGTAATTCTAAAGCAGTGCCAAACTACCCAAACTGTGTATCGGAGAGCTGACAATACAGAAACTAGCCCTGCAAAATCCAACCCAGTGCTGGCTAGGCTGCCTGAATTGGCTTACCTCCTGTCCCCAGGAGCACCAAGGCTGGTGTGGGGAAGAGGCCAGACTGGGTGGTGCCAGGCTGGAGGACTGGCAGGGGGAGCAACATGGCAGCCCTAGCATTGAGCAGCCTTCTTGCTGTGGGATTATACTCTCAGAGATAGAAAATGTGATACGCAGAAATATTAACATAATTGTGTGGGCTAGAAATACTAGAGACACTTTCACAATATTGCTGTAACTGATGGCTGTTTAAGATTTGAATTGTGCAGAGCTGAACTAAACTAGTGCCATTTAAAGAAGAAAAGTCTCACCTGCCTCAAAAGTCTAGTCTGCAAACTCGTGTTTAATTAGTTGCCCAGTAGTTATTCACACCACAGATAGTCTTGTCATTTCTCTGTGTTTGAGCAATTGAATCTCCAGCAAGTGTTGCTTAAGTTGAATATTAGGATTCCAGTGAGTTCCGTATTCCACTGTACTAGGTAAGAATGAATGATCGTTTGAAATTAAATGTGTTAATAAAACATGGGAGATTCTTTTGGTACAGTAAACAGTGAAATGGACAAAAGGAACGTTTTGCGAAGGTTCTAAAGAGCTATCAAAGCTTTCAGTGTTCTATTTGAATTTTCAGTGTTCTATTTGAATATTCTAAGTTGAAAATAACAATTATCTTGTAGCATCTAGCCATAATTACTCTTTTAAATCTTACAACTTTCTGTTGAGAAATACAAATCATGCTTCTTCAGAACAGACGTGAAACATTTTTTTCATAAAGTTGAAAAGAAAGAAGGGGAGGAATATATGCCAGAGAAACTGGAGAATTATATTCATCTGAGAAATTCCTTCACTGGGGAATGGGAAATAAAAATCGTTTGTGGTACCCTAGGATCTGAATAGCTGAAGGGTGAGCTTAGGCATTAAAAATTATTTCAAAAATTGTAGTTATAGTGGTGGTAATGATGACTTCTTTCATGATAGATGAGAATCCCTTACAGAGAGGAAAGTGGTATTATGCAGATAAAATTACAAGCTTGAACAGGATCTGAATCAAACCTACATGAGGAAAATGTATCTGCTGTTGTTTTAATTTTAAAAATAACTGCTTCTTAGCTCTGCCTGGAAGCAATTTAATGCAACAAATTGATCTTTTTTTTTTTTTTTTTTTTTTGGAAAAGTATTTCCAGCCAGACCAGAAGCGGTAGTTAATAAATATCTTGAGAGGGTGAGTCTGTTCTTTATGCTAGGTTTTGCAAACGAAGTGAATTTGGATATTAATATCTGAAATTGTAGATAGTAATTCAACCTGTTTTTCCAAAGTTGATCTCACATTTGTCATCTTGTCTCTGTGTCAATGTAGAAATAAGATTCAGAAATCTGTTCTTTTAACAGTGGTAATGGAGAATCTGTTACAAAGTTTATGATACTGGTTTTCAAAGCAACAAGAAAAAATCACATTTCTTTCAAATTTTATGTCTAGAGAATTTTTGGATAATGTTGCTCTTGAGAAGAATATGCATATTTTTGTCAACCTGTTATTTAAGAACATATCGAGTGTAGAAAATACTTTGAAGAGGATTATGCCAGTCAAAGACAAGAGCATGTAGAGTCAGGAAAGGCAGATTTCAGAAGTTATCCTGGTTTGTAATCCAAGGCCAAATTTAAAGCTAGGGACAGTTTTGATTCTGGAGCTTGGTGAGGATGTGTTTACACAGGAAGATACTGCAAAAAGCAGTGCATCTTTCAAAATTACAAAAAGTGGAAGATGTTACCTCACATTTACTGGACACTTACTGTGTCTGCAGAGGTAGTTATTAGAAAGTACTGGTTCAGTGTAAAACCATAGAGTAAACTAGAGGTAGTACCTTCTTGTAGACAAGTCTTTAGTGATCAGTGAAATACTTAAATGTCATCTTTCTTTGTGCTGGCCATTGGCATGTGATTTATTGTTTCTAGAAATAGAGAAATAAACCTCAGCAATGTGGTGTTAGACTCTCTAGAAATTCTTCAAGTGTCTTTGTCTGCTGTATTTTCTAGAAAGCTTAAGATCTTCTGTAACCACAGTGTGTTGGGGAAAAAAGGGTTGGAAAGGATCTTGAGAGGTTGGATTATGTGTTCTTCAAGGTAGAATCACATGTAGCCAACTACATAACCTCTTCCCAAGAGGTGACAGGAACAGAGGTTCAGCAGCTTCCACAGGCAAGCACGCAGGCTTGGTGCTTACTTACTCTTGGTTGTAATTTAAGTGCATTACTTCCTCTTACAGTTTCTTTCTCTACCCCTTGTAATTATACTTTATTTTTTTGTGTGATTTCTGAAACAGTTCCTCAAACTTTGAAACAAACACTTATGAAAAAGTATCTTTTTTCCTTGTAGACGTATCTGCTTAGAACCCCTTTCCCCCTCTGTTTTCTCAGCTTTTCCTCTTTCATTATGTTTTCTAAATCTCATGGTAGTGCTCATTCCTCCCTACTGGACTTGCTCCAGAACATCTTTCTTGAAGTGCACTAACCAAAACTGTCATATTCCAGCTAGAATGCAACAGCACTGGCTAAAGGAAGAGGATTATTTCTTATACTTACCAGATGACATTATTTCTTAGAGTGATGTCTGACTGTTTTGTGGCAGGATGGCATTGCTCAGGTTCTCATCTGCTCCAAATCTTTCACACAGTATTTTTGCCCAGTCCCTGTTTGGTAACAGTGCCCAAAACTTTCTGCCTGTCTTCACTCAATTGTGCATCTTTATTGCCACCTGCACCATACCATTTTTTGCTGACGTTTTGTTTCATTTGCGCAGATGAGAATATTGGCAACACCTAACACCTTGGTGTTGCCTGTGGAGTTCAGTAAGGGAGGTATCCATAGCACTGAAACGTGTGAAACTGCATCATATCAGTCAACTACTGAGAGTTAACTCTCATTATGGGTTTCTAGTGAGTTGGCATTTACCTCTATATAATTTTTTCATATTTCACCTATCAGAATGTCATGTGGGACAGTTCCCCCCCAAAGTAATTATCACCTTCATTTCCTGCTGTTGCCTCAGCTTCATGCTGTCATTTAGTGCAGGATAGGAGCTGTCATATTATGGTCCCTGGGAGCTAAACTTCCCTCAGCAGAAACTCTTGTGACATGTCTAAAGTCTCTGGTTCTGTGGTTTCTTCTCAAGTTGCCTTTCTGTAACTTAACTTGAATGAGATTCATCAATTTGAAAGACAGAGTTCAGACCTGACTATTTTTGAAGATTTTTTTTTTTCTTCTGAGTTCAGACAAAGTTCATAGAAAACTTCTTCCAAATGGCAGTTTATCTTTCTCTCTTAATATCATGTCTGCATCAATTTAATAGATTAAAATTGTATCCTTTAATCTCATACTGGTTACATGTATTCCTGTTCCTTTCGCTCTTTAAAATCCTGTATTGTGTGAGTAGTTGCATGTTGCAAGACCAAGGCAGTTAACTAAAACTTCTGGGAGTATATGATACAGTTTCGATTTTAAGTATTACTATTCATCTGAAATAAGTTACAGACTTAGAATTATAGAAATAATGTAAGAATAAATATGTGCACTTGTCATTGTCTCTACAGAATTGTCCTTAGTTCCTGTAACTCCCATCATCCCATCCTCTTCCTTCATTTTATTTTTCTGTTCCTGTGGTTTTGTTTTTTTCCCTACAGCGTATTTCGTTCTGACACTTGGGGTTTTTTCTTTTTTCTTCTTCTAATTGTTTTCCCATTACTGAGCACTTTAGATCTTGGGAATTCACAGGTATGCTCTGCTTGCCTACCAATGGTAGGAAGTACTTCAGAGTGATCCACAGTGGCTGTTTCTAGCTGTCTGGGAAAAAAATAGCAGGTAGGACAAATACCTCCAAACAGATGGTGTTCTGTGATTAACTGAGCCACTGCATGCTCCTCTGTAATTGATGTTGCCTGAGAAACTGCTGGTATCAGCATCTATACATTTGTGCATGGGATGGAAGACTAAAGCCAGGAAAGGGTAAGATGGGGAGCACAGCTCTGATGAGGTAGGAGCAGGCTGGGATATGTGGGCTTGTCTGAGCAGAGGAGCTGGACTGTGATCCAGTTTATGAGAAAAATAAGTGTCTGTGGGATGTGGAACTGGGTTTAGGGTTATGAGAATGTGTAATAGCAAGTATAAGGGAGGTTAACATGCTCATGAACGCGGACTGGCAGAGAATTAGAAACTTCTACTGTTGCCCTGCCAACATGGCTGGAGGTACGGGTACTGAACATAGCTCCACGCTGTGCTTGGGAAGGTCCTGCCTTATACTGTGGTTACTTTTTTCTTCTTCAGGACATATAATGTAGGCAATGACCATGTCTTTCACCATGGGTTGTATAGCAAGTTTTACTTAAGAAGAAGGAAGGTGAAGTTGTGTCTGCTGCAGTGGTTGTGTATTTCAAATGCCTTGCCTGATTTGAAACATTAGAAGTGGATAGGGACATGAAGGAAGTCATTGCCAATTACAGGTCCTGTCACTCTGAGAGCTATAGCTGTGTTGAAGCAATAGTGGACTCTGCTTATTTAGGAAAATACACATGTTTTTTTTCTTCAGGTCAAAATCACAGTTATGAAATACTGGAAATTATGACCTCCTTTATCTTATGCGCATGTCTGATGTATGCAGCCCCTTTGTGGGGTTTATTTTTTTTTTCCTCTGTGCTGTTTTTCAGTGTGGTGGTTTTTTTTCTTTTTACTTTTTTTTTTTTTTTTCCTTTGAACTGATGAAACCACTCTCTTTGGTAATTATGATTCAGTTAGGTCAGTCCTAGACTTTTCTGTGTGGAGACTGCCAAGTTTTTCTGTAATATGTGGTGGTTTAGGGATTTGGATGAATGTCCAAAAGGGACCAAGACTTGATACCTCCAAATGTCTTTAATTTAAAACCATAATTTGGAAAGGATCTTTCCTGAGTCCCAAGAGAAAAAAGCCAATACTTTCATTTATATTATTAGTCATCATTCTCTCCACCATCAGGGTTCCCCTCCCTTCTGAAAAGGCTACAGTTTGTTTTGCTGTTTTAACAGAAACGAGTTTAGTTGATTTAATGTTCTGTTTTGTGATGAAGTGTCTTACCTAGGTCATAGTTTAGCTGTTAACAAGATATTTATGAAGTGGTAAGAATTCTCTGCTCTGTGGTGAATTTAGTCTCTAGAGAGAAGCAAAATGCTATTTAATAGCAAATAAAGTAGTTCAGTTTCAAATTATATGTTGAAGTTAAATGCAACAATTTTAATCTTTTAGTAACCCCCTAAATAACTAGAGTATCTGGAACTGCTCAAAACTTATGTAATTTGACCTCTATTATAGAAAAAACATTTCATGTAGAATAATATTGCAAGTAGCTATCCAAGGGAGGAAAATTTTAGATTTAGAAACCAAGTTAAATTCACACTTTTATTGTATGTGCAGACTGTAAAATATAGCCGAAGCCTAAGAACGTATTCCTGAGCTATTTCTTCAATATACAAGACTCATTTGACTGACTTATCAAATACTGTGCTAAATCCTTGTAAGTATTTGAATCTGGTATTTGGGATATTTGCTTGGAAGTGTGTTGTTTGTCATGTAACAATAGTGTTATCAGCAGACGATTCCCTCATTTTTGCATAGTTTTTATTGGTGTTTAGCATGATTACAGCTGTAGTAGTTAAGACTCAAGCAGCAGAAGCCTTCATGTTCTAGGTGTTCCCCAGACATGCAATGCAGATAGAGTTATTTTTAAAGGAATTCTGTATGAACTACTGCTTTACCATCAAAAGCTTTGAAAACAGCATTGTTTGGGATTTCAGTTGTATCTATGAACCAGTAGTGGTTTGTCTCTCACTCACATGTACTAAAAAAATTGTATGTGAGCCCTTTCTCTTCCCAGTTGTTTATCAGCAGACTTTATCAGGCATGGTTTATGATGTATTGAATTTTGCGATAAGTAATAGACTAGCACTTGCATGATAAGTAAGTAATTAGTGAACTATATCACTAATTAATTGGCCATGTTTAATTAGCTCTAGAGTGCCAGTTCAGCTCCACAGAAATAATTTGTATTCGATTCAGAGGCTTCATTTTACTTGATCTTCAGTTACCTGAACAGCCATTTCTGTGAAGTCCTTATTTCTGTCTTGGTCTAGGCAGGCAGACCTTTGCATATTGTAGAATAGTTGCTTTGGTCTCTATTCTTACTTTATATTTTGACTTGTATGATTATAGCTCTGAAAAGAAATCTTCAGGAAGATTTGTTTTCTTGACTCTTAATGTGTGTTTTTGCATTAAGATGGTTTCTAGGTCACTGTACAGTTTTATTGATCTGGCAAACAATATGAGTGAACCCTAAACATCTAAAGCAAAGCTTGCCCCAAGACTGGACAGTGAAGGAGGTATGTGAACCATGAGTTGTTCAAAACTAAAATCCTACAAAATTGTTTTTGTAAAAATCTATAGACGATTCTACCATTTACGCCCCAGCAGCCATCTGCTGAGACAAACTTTAGAAGACCTGGTTTCATAAACACATTTTGCATTTTATTTTGCTTTTAAAACAGTTATCTTACATGGTTAACACTCTCCTAAATGTATCTCTCATAATTAGTGCAACAAATAAAACAGTTTTGCCAGTGGCTTGCAAAGTTCATGCACAGATACAGATTGAATGACAAATTAGAGGTCTCTGTACAAGCCTAGCAGTTCATAAAGCAATGCTTTGTAAGACTGGAATAGGTGGGGCCAGACATTCATCTGTCTCTCATGTAATGGCATTCTGAATTGCATGAGGACCAGTGCTGTTCCAGAGGCAGTCTCTACCTCTTGTATAAGACAGTGAAAGTTTATTAACTAAGTTAGCATTTATACCTTTTTGATGAAGGTAATAATGAGTTTAACTTTGTAAGAAACCTCATTCTCTCAGTGAACATACAATAATTTTTCTACTTTAATAGAAGGTGTATAATAAAATAAAGTCAGACCTACATGATTATAACTTTTTAAAATTGGAACTAAAAAGCTTTTCACTTGCCAGATATGAATTTCTGTGTTACTTCTGCAATGATTAGTGTTCAACACCTAAAACAGAGCAGGGAGTTGCAAATCACTGATGCAGTTGTAGGTGTTAGTGTTATCTTGTTTTGTGGAGTCAGTAATCAGTTCCTGAAACTCCTGTTGCAAAGTGAAAGAACTTTATAAATGTTAATTAATTTTTAAATTGCACAAGTGAGATGGTCTTGTTTATCTTTGTTGTGGTTTAACCCCAGCCAGCAACTAAGGACCATGCAACTGCTTGCTCACTCCTCTCCCCACCCAGTGGGATGGGAGAAGAATTGAAAAAAAAGTAGAACTCGTGGGTTGAGATAAGAATGGTTTAATAACTAAACTAAAATAAAAATAATAAAATATAATAATATTCTAATGAAAAGGAGTATAATAAAAAAATAGAGAAATAAAACCCAAGAAAAAACAAGTGATGTACAATGCAGTTGCTCATCACCTGCTGACCAATACCTGAGCAGTGATCTGCTCCTCCTGGCCAACTCCCCCCAGTTTCTATACTGAGCATGATGTCCTGTGGTATGGAATATCCCTTTGGCTAGTTCGGGTCAGCTGTCCTGGCTATGCTTCTTGTGTGCCTCCTTGCTGGCAGAGCATGGGAAACTGATAAATCCTTGATTTAGGATAAGCACTACTTAGCAACAACTGAACCATCAACATGTTACCAGCATTATTCTCACACTAAATCCCAAAACCAGCACTGTACCAGCTACTAGGAAGAAAATTAACATTGTCCCAGCCAAAACCAGGACAATCTTATAAATTATAAAACTGAGGCAGAAGGAAGGTATGTGAAGTGTGCTGAGAGCAGAGAGGTTATTTTGTGAGCAAGATTTTTCTGTATGGTGTGTTCATGAATGTTAAAGGATTTCACCAGACTGTGGGTATATCTCGGCTTCCTTTATTAACAACTCAGAGTTGGGCCATCACCTCAGTGAGTGGCAACAGCTAACAAAAAGTGCCCTCTATATATATGATATAACATACAATACAAAGAGTCTTTGGTGATTTTCCAGGAACTTTCAGCTCTCAATTCATCATCAATTTCAAAAGTCCATTGTATTCCACAGTTTTGACTAGCTCTTGTGATTCCGTTCCGATTTCTCTTCGGACACCACTGCTTATTGATGCAGTCTTTGGTCATCATGGTTACTTATCTTCTGAACAATCTTCATCATAATTCACTTCTAGACTTCTGAGAAAAGACTCAAAATGTTCTATTTAACATATACTTAATCTATGTCTAGCTTTTCATTACCTAGCCTTTCTAATTTGCTTAAACTGTCAGTATTGTTCCTAGAGCACCTGTGCTCTATTAATTAAGCCTATAAAACAATATCTGTTTATTAATTATTCCTGCTATTAATAATGTCCTAAGAGAAAAGAGTTTTCTAAAGCTTGTTCCTTTTACACTGAACATGTGGCACTACGCATGATTGTGCATATACCTAATATGATGTTTAATGGAGAAGTTGGTAAAATTCTAAGAAGAAAAAATGAGATCAAAATGCTAAAATAAAAACTAGCTAGCTTGTTTATGTTTTTGTCCAATGAAATATGAAATTGAAGCTCTTCTTACTGCATTTAAATATCTTGGCATATATGTATCCTACTGCATTTAAGTACCTTTGGCCTGCTGCTGTGGTTCATTCTTAATGATTACTGGTGAAAGAAAGGGGACACACAGCAGAGTATAAATGGCAAAAACTTGCAGCATTTCTGAAACAGTATCATGAACAAGTTAATAACAACCAGAACCTGTCAGTCTGACCTCGGTGCCGGGCAAGGTCATGGAGCAGGTCATCTTGAGTGCCATTAAAAGTCATATAATGGACAACCAGGGGATCAGACCTAGTCAGCATGGGTTTATGAAAGGCAGGTCCTGCCTGACAAACCTGATCTCCTTCTATGGCAAGATGGCCCGACTATTGGACGAGGAAAAAGCTGTCAATATTATCTACCTGAATTTTTGAAAAGCATTCAACACAGTTCCCCATAGAATTCTCATAGAAAAACTGGCTGCCCATGGCCTGGATGAGCGAACGGTCTGCTGGGCCAAGCACTGGCTGGATGGACGGTCCCAGAGAGTGGTGGTCAATGGAGCTAAATCCAGCTGGCGGCCGGTCACAGGTGGTGTTCCTCAGGGCTCGGTTTTGGGACCATTTCCGTTTAACATCTTTATTGATGATCTTGATAAGGCCATAGGGTATATCATCAGTAAGTTTGCAGATGACACCAAGTTAAGCGGGAGTGTCGATTTGCATGAGGATAGGGAGGCTCTACAGAGAGACTTGGATAGATTGGATCGGTGGGGCCAACGTCAGCGGGATGAGCTTCCACAAGGCCAAGTGCCAGGTCCTGCACTTGGGCCACAACAACCCCCTGCATTGCTACAGGCTTGGGGAGCTGCGGCTGGAGAGCTGTGTGGAAGAGAAGGATCTGGGGGTTCTAATTGACAAGCAACTGAACATGAGCCAGCAGTGTGCCCAGGTGGCCAAGAAAGCCAACAGCATCCTGGCTTGTATTAGAAATAGTGTGACCAGCAGAAGTAGGGAGGTGATAGTCCCCCTGTACTCTGCACTGGTGAGGCCACACCTGGAGTATTGTGTCCAGTTTTGGGCACTTCAATATGAGAGAGATATCGAGGTGCTGGAGCGAGTGCAGAGGAGGGCAACGAAGCTGGTGAAGGGCCTGGAGAACAAATCCTATGAGGAGCGATTGAAGGGGCTGGGACTGTTCAGTTTGAGGAAGAGAAGGCTGAGGGGAGACCTCATCACTCTCTACAACTACCTGAACGGACATTGTAGAGAGGTTGGTGCTGGTCTCTTCTCACAGGTAATTAGCGATAGAACAAGGGGGAACGGCTTTAAACTGCGACAGGGGAGGTTCAAAGTGGACATTGGGAAAAAATTTTTCCCAGGAAGAGTGGTCAGACAGTGGAATAGGCTGCCCAGGGAGGTGGTGGAGTCACCATCCCTGGATGTGTTTAAGGGTGGTTTAGATGAGATGTTGGGGGATATGGTGTAGGGGAGAACTTTGCAGAGTAGGGCTGATGGTTGGACTCGATGATCCCAAGGGTCTTTTCCAACCTGAATGATTCTGTGGTTCTCTGAATTCTAAAGAGACATATAAAAGTCTGTTTGCAGGTTAAAACAGAAAACATAGAAGAAAAATAGCTGTGTCATAATGGGAAGGAAAAGTAACAATTTTTCTAAAATTACTGAGACTAAGGTCTTCTCTTGTTAAAATGGATGTATTAGAAAATAGGAAAATGTACATGTATAGTTGGAGTATAATTGAATCATGGAACCATTGTACCTTACAGTTGTAGTATATGTTTGGAGAAAATGAGTCTTTTTCAAATCAGTGGATCTAGTGATGAGAAAGTTCCGGAGACAGTTGCTTGAAATAGTTTAGAAAACAGGCAAAAGCAAACTTGGCAAGGCATTTTTTTTTTTTGATGGCAATTACAGCTTCCATCTTCACAAAGATGAAGTTAAAGTACTTGACCTACTTGATTCCCATTGGTCATTATTTCCGTATGCCATCATTTACTCAGTAAATAGCAAGCTTTTAAAGTCCTTCTGTGGAGGGGACAGGCTTTCAGGCTTGGGAAGAAGCTTGAAATTTTTATGGGCATAGGAGCAGAATTTGGTCTGAAAGAGGAGACTGAGCAGTGGAGAGCTTTGTTGGGATGTGAAAGCTAAAATGTCATCCAGGCATTCATCCTACTGCTGTTGAAAGGAAGCAGTACCTGCACCAGGAGTTTAGAGAAGTAGCTTTCACAGAGGTGTTAGGTGGCTGTGAAGATACTGGCTTGAAGAAGGAGCTTGCTCACAATAAGTGCATGTAATTTTTTTTTTTTTTTTAATTTACAGGAGAAAATGCATACCAAGAAACATGCACATATCTTTAAAGGCAGCGACAGTACACTTCCTTTTCTCCAAGTGGGATTTTGCATACTGCTGACTACAGAAGGAGTGCCATACACTACCAGGGCATCTTGTTTGCATTTCTTTCTTTCCTCTCATCCTTTATTCTGTTTATATGATTGCAGAATATAGAGGCTGATGCTGGCTACACGGTAATACTACAAGAAGTGTAATGCCTGTCTTCAGCTGTTGTAAATTGGCATGATTCTATTACAGTCAGTGAAGTCACACTGACAATGTTAATAAGCATTCAAACAAAGATTAAATTTAGGGTCTCTTAGACTTGATAGATGATGTTTCTAGTTCCTGAAGATGTTTTAGATTAGAAAGCCTGTGTTTGAGCAAACTGGCCTCCCCTTGAAGCAGTATAGATGTTGTAAATAACAACATTCCTCTGGCCACTGACCAAGATACAGGAACTGATTTAATCTTGGGCTTTTGTATGTCTTTACAATTGCATATTAATGCATTTCAAAATATCTGGTATTTGTCTTTCTGTTAACATTTAGTTAAGAGATGCCTGAATGCTGTTGTTTGGATTACTTGATTGCAGTTTATAACCATTCATTATTCACTGCGTTTTTTTCTAAATGTAAATCAGAAAGGTGGGGTATTTTAGATTGCTAACAGGATAGAGGTTCTCTTTGACACTAAAGGCAAACTGGTTAAAATGAAAGGTAATTTAACAATTCAGCTTTGTGCCTCTAATTCATGCTATCCTGGTAGATATGCTAATGAATGTGTAAGTTTTCCACATGCATAGAATGAAGGGCAGGCTGTTCTGAAATTTTCATTTGCCTAAATGGCTGTTTTTCTGGCTTAGTTTAGTAGTGTATTGCCCTGTACCTCTTGGTTTCAGGTTCACTCATCAGTATGAGGCTTGTGGAAACAAAATTTAAAGCTAGATCTTGGTTTTACTTTTTATCTTACTAGAGCAAGTATCACAGGAAATTTCTGTTTTGAGTCTGCTTTAATTTACAGCAGTTTGCTTATGTTCAGGTTTATCTCTGTGTTTTTACTGAAGGAAGTCTTTTTGAGAGCACTGGAGCACTCAAATGCAGAACCCTACCAATGGGCTGGATTTACAGCAGTGGTCAGGCTGAAGAGGCAGATGTTCAGTTGTGCGATGAACTGATGACCAAATCTAGTAGTGAAAGGAATGACAAAAAGTTAGAGCATTAGTTAGGCTAGACACTGAACAGACAAATTAAGTGGAAATACGCACCGTCTGGGATAATTAGGGTTGGAAGGGACCTCGGTTCCTCACAGGGTCTGGGCCCTGCTCAGTGCAGGGCTAATAATATTAAATGTTAAATATTCTTCTGAGCTTTATTTCAGAGATATCCTTTCCTAGACACTCTTCTTTACTGAGTACCCGACCACAGTTGTGACTGACAGCAGAAATAACTTCTGATTTCTGGATGCATAAAGAAAGCCTGAATTCTAAGACAGTCTCTTGGACTTGCCTTTTCCCACTGCTTCTTGGGTTTTTGGAATAAAATAACTGAAATACTGAAAGTATACATTGTTTCTTACCCATCTTTTGTTTTTATGGCCCTAGGATATTACAGCTTTCCTCTCAGCCTTGGACGTCTTCCCCTATGACTGCTCTGCCTTTCAAGTTAAACACCCAAAGGAATAACAGATTTCCCTACAGCATTGTTTGTTTCTTTTGGCAGTTCTGCTTTGCAGTGTCTTTCATCTTTCCTTTTTTATGACTTTTCAAGAATCATAATTTTAAATTCAAAAAATTATGAGTCAAACTTCTCCCTGTAGTGCTTGATTTCATGTGGACTGACTTGACAGCTTGAGGTTGCCATCAACACTTTAATTTCTCTCTACACGTAATAGGAGTGATACTCTGAGTCAGTGGGGAGTTGAGCATCCTCATTGTTTAATGCTTTGAGGATGAGGTTATATATCTGTAATTACTGATAACACCTGACCTAAGCCTTTACCCTTTAACAAGCAATATACCCTTTTGTGATTTCTTTTATTTGCATTGTATACTTCACATTTTAGAAAGCTGTCTGTCCTCAGGAACTCTTGTTTTTTAAACCACTCCTCTTCCTAATTGCCCTAGACCTGCACGATCTGAGGTGCTGTTATATTTGCCTAATATAATTTAGGCAAATGGCCTCCTAGCCCATCTGTTTCTTTGAAAGGTTGACAAATTTGATAATGGTTTCAGGTGTTTAGTCCTCAGTCTTTCATAAGTTTTATTTCTCCCCTTTTTCTGTTATCAGCAGACAGCGTTTAAAGTCCTGCAGTGCAGAGTGTAAGAACAAAAAGGAAAACTAGTTCTTTGCATTCCAGTAAACATGAGATGTTGTACTTCCTGTTGCATTTTGCAAATTTTGGAAACATTTATGCCTGTATACTGTGCAGTTTGGCCAAAATTTTCGAACTTGGATGCTTAAAATTGCTTGTTAAATTTGACTCCATTTTCAGGGTTACAGATTATCTGAAGCTTTCACTGGAAAAAGCATATACTTTTGAAATTTTTAAGTATACTTTATGGCTTTTTTTCTCATCATGACATACCATGTAAAAGAAGAATATTTTTGGAAGAGGAGTCTACTCTGCATAGAAGTCAGCATTCATATTCTCCCATCAGAAAGATGGCTTAGTTCCAATATACTGTTGTAACTGTGGCAAGCATCTAAATTAAACACTAAATAAATAATTATTTTTTTTTTTTCCCCTGGTATATTTACAGTGTCACTCTTTTGATACTGATTTTGCAGCTAGTTTTAGGCCCAGGATTTTAGCCCTGAATATTCAGACTCGCTTGGAAACCTGTCTTGCTGATTCTTGGCCAGTTCCAAGTGGATGCAATTTAATAACCCTTGTGCTGTTTTGATTTGCCTCCCACAACATCTGGTCTATGTCTCTCTTCTGCTCTTTTTTTTAAATTTATTTCTTAAAGGATGGTATTTTTTCAATAATTTAAACTTTCAAGCATGTCATCTGAAAACGTAGCTTACTCTGAAACTTCCCTGTGCAATGTGTCTTTTGAGAAAGAAGGCTTTCTGTATACAGAGGAAAAAGAACATGAACAGGAACCTGTGGATAGGTTGGAATGGCAGGAATGTAGTGCACAGTAAAGATGTCTGTTTCTTCACACTGAAATATTATTGAAGCACATTTCAAAAGTAAAATTATTTTATGGCTCTGAGGTCTCCTGTATGGCGCTCTGTTTCTCTGCTGGCCTCCACAACACATTCAGTTGTTGGAGAGTGGCAAGAGATGTTTCAGAAATCCAAAATTGCTTAGCCTTTGCTGAGATGGAAGTTAAGTGCTGTGATGAAGCTTGTGGTCTGTTAACTGGCATTATTTATACTTGATTTAGTAATGATAACCTAGAGTGATGCTGCTTGAGTTTAGCTCTGTTTGTCATGATGTTTGAAAAATACTGGATGAACAGTTTGTTTATGTTGTGTGAAGGTGCAAATTCTTGACCACCTTGTTTTAAGTTTTGGAGGATAATTTGCCTGCATAACCTGGATGCTTGTCTTCTAGTCTTTCTGTATGTTTCAAATACGTTGCTTTAGCTGGCATTCAGGTTTTCTCTGATTTATGCTTGGTTTTTGCTGGACTGATGTCTGTGTAATGTAAACTGGAAAGGTTTAAAGAGGTAGGTTGTGAGATGGTTTTGTTCTGCCCCATGCTGTGGGTGTTGCCTGGGAGTAGCTTCTGGGGAAGCAGCAGGTGAATTGCACCTACTGTGGTAGTAGGTGGCCCTGCACCAACAGCAGCAAGCTGTTGTGCGAAGAGAGAAGGGAGAGCCAACGGTGTCCATCCCAGTTCTGGCTGGGTTTGGCTTGCTGTCCTCACAGCAATTCCTCAGCACCTTCAGTCCAGACTGCACCCTTCCTCAAAAAGGTGATGGTGGTGTCTGGCTCCCATGTGGTGCGGGGTGCGTGTGGCACACACAGCCCTGCAACTGACATGCCTGCTTGGTCCATGCCTGCCCTGTATGGGCAGCTAATTCCCGTGGTGGGGGCCATGAGCCGCGGTGGGTTCAGGTGGCCTGTGAGACACTGGCTCCTGTGGCCTCAAGGATGTCACCAGCCTGTTGGCCTGGTTGACCTAGCGGATGCCTTCTGGACACCCCTCACCTCATCTTCAGGTCTGTGTTTCAACGCCATGACACAAACTCTTATTTTGTACTTGCAGCTTTGCTCCTCTCCTCTCGGAGGAGCTGGCTGTTTTTCAGTAAGACACCTCCCACTCTCTCAGCAGGTATGTTGATATTCATGAGCATTCTCAAGTGTGGCTTAATATTTTCTTCCCTGATAACAATTTTTGGTGCTGTACATGTTTCAGATTTAGATAGGAAAATGTATTTCCTTGCCCCACTGCTGTCCCTGTGATGACAGGTAGGTCATCTTAAGGCAGAAAGTCAATGTATATGTACAGTCTCCATTTTGCCTAGCAAAATTGGTCAGTCTGGTGACATTTTGATGTACTCCTGTCTTCTTACCTCTTCCCCACCCCCACCCCCAGCAGCCTGGTTTCCCTCATCAAAAGCCAGCTTTTAAGTTTCCCAGACTAATGCTCCTGTCTCCTCAATCAGCTTGTGCAAGATAAAGCCTTGGCTTCCAGTTCTGCTTCAGTGAAGTTAGTTTATCCCAAAACACTCATCTATAGATGCCAAAAACTACATCTGAACACATGCCATTCCTGTAAATTTCACTGAGACTTAGTACAAATTATTTTGCCGTTTGAATAAGTATTTTATTTTACTTTTTGTGTAAGTCATGAATTTTTGGTATGTTAGTCATATTAAAAGAATTAACTATGCATGCTTTCACATAAATCTATCCTGTAATTTTATGAATTCTGTTTTATGTGCAGTCTCTAGTAGCTACATGCTTTTATCCAAAAGCGAAAACCCCCTATATAGCTAATGGAATTTTTAAAATGCTCTTTGTGCTACACATTATTTCCTACCATTTTCTGCTGTACCAAGGGTGATAATTTGAGCTTACTTGGGAAAAAATTCCTACTAAATCTTTCCAAAAAGAGATTTTTAAGTTGATTCACCCTGATAGATTTCAACAACCAGTTCTTCTTTAAGAATCGGAGGGGGTTTTTTTTGTTTTGTTCTGTTTTGTTTCATTTTGAAAAGTGAGTTAGGATCTTGCTCTTTTTTTTTTTTTTTTTTTCTTCTAGTGCCTTTTATACCTCTGCTTTTTGGAACAGTGGTGTGATTGACTTTTATTCTGTATATATGACCTTTGTAAAGAATCTGAGATTCTTTTCCACTAGTTATATTAGTGCTTTGTTTCTCTCAAGTGTCTATTAATAACATTTAACTTGAAGTATGCTGGCACAGCGTGCGTCTGTAAAATGGCATTTCAGGAGAATCTCTGTTCCAAAAGGCTTTATAGCCTCACCTTAAGTTAAATTTGACATCCCAGTTTCCGTAAGTAAGAACAGACAGTAGCCTGGTTAAGGTTATCTGAATTTTCAGCAGTGTCAGTTCCTTTGATGCCTTTTTCTTTTGCACTGATATCTTTGACGCTGACCTGTTGTACTTATGTGGTCACTGGGAGCCACATAAACATTTTAGGAAAATTAAATAAAAACTGGTTAAAATAAAGACATACAGGATGTTCATGTTTGACTGTGGCACTATGTGTACCGTGATATGTGTGGATGTAGCTCTTGTAGCAGTGGGCCATCTTCAAGGTTGGGAAGAAAGGAAATGAGCAAAGTTATTCTTGACATTGTAACCCAATGTAGAAAACGGCATTTTTTCTTGTTCCATGAAAGTCTATTAGAAAAAGCTTTATTGACTGTTTATTAATGCCTCCATCTTCCTCCACCTTCCCCCATCCCAATTATTAGGAAGTGATCAACACTTAAAAGTTACTTAGCAAAGAGTTACTGTGAGGTTTTTATCACTTTGACAATAACGTTGTTCCACTCTTAATGAACTCCCAGTTGCAATTTATAATTTCAGTGAAGTACCTCACATAGCTGTAGATCAAGTTACCCACCACCTTAAAGTGGAGCATTTTGAAGAGAAAGACATTTTGTGAATTCTTAAGAAATTGGTTTGCTGGGGAATGCAGTACTCTACAGAAGATAAAAGTATGTCCCTGTCATTTTTCTGTGGTGAAGCACTGATTCTGCCCTCCAGAGACTGTAGGCCCTCCTGTTAGTAATGCAGGAGATGGGAGGGTGCCCTTCTCTTTTGTTTGACAGGCCATCATTTGAGGCTGGGAGTTTTGCCAACTAGTGACCTAGTATATCCAGTTTCTAATTTGGGGGAAATGTTACTGAGAAGGTGGTGACCTGACAACTCTGGCATTTCCTGGGATTCTCAGATTACTCTGACACCATCGGAGTGGTTTTTCAGACTGAATTTTACTTGGATTGAACTAGTTGTATTGCTTGCTCTGATGAGAGATCACCTGTGATCTGGAGACAGATTTTTTTTTTTTTTGTTACTCATCAGTTATTAGTTTTGCTTTTGAAGTTTTGGGAACATGGGAGTGTTTAGGTGTAGGTGTGACAGCTCAGTATCTTATCTTCTGAAGAAAGCTTCAGAGGAAGACATTTAGCACTGTTTGCCATCTGAGAGCTCAGCAACCAGAATTTTGTCAGCCTTTTTTTTTTTATTGTTACCATGAATATTATTGCTGTTCGAGTAGTACATATACTGAGCTAGATACTTTTGAAGCGTGAGATTTCTCCATCATCTCTTGGTTAGAACACTGTTGATGATGTTCATAAGGCAGCACATGTGCTGATACAGTCATGAGGGAATGAAATGGATTAGTGTTTCTCTAAGATTAGGTCTAAATGATGCCTGTTTTTTTCCTGAGGATGACTTGGAAATGGAAAAAGAGAATGTAGGTGGCCATTTGTCAAGGGAACTTAATGCGCAGATGTGTTTTGGGACTCTCTGGAGTCCCTTCTGAAGGTCTGCCTAAATCTTCAGATGATGAGCATCACCTTGCTTTCAAAACCTTCACACTTGAAGCTGAGCACCTCACGGGTTGTTCCTGCAGTTGTCTTACGTGATGCAGTTGTGTACTGCATTATGTACTGCAGTATCTGAGTATGTGACTACAATGTCTATGCTCAACTAGGAGGGAAATCTCTGGCCCGAAGGGTGTGTCTGGCAACAGCCACGTGAGGACTTCCTGTGTTACTAGGTAATACTGAAGCCAGTGATAACAGGTGGCCCATGGGAGCTGTTTAAAAGGCATATTCAGCCTTCATTATTCTGCAGTAGAAGTATAGATGGGCTTAGGGTCAAAACATAGAAAAGTTGACATGTTTATTGTGACAAACGTGTGTGTATTTCTGTGAATGATGGACTACTAACAGTCCACGAGCTTGCTAGCCATTTCCATTTTCAGACACAGCCCAATGCATTTTGCTGACATTTTAATGATAAATCTGACACTTGATATTCCAAAATGTGGTTTTTTTTAAAAGAAACAGAATCCCCTCAGTGTTACTAGGCAGTGTTTGAAAATAATACTGTAATATGAATGTATTTTCTCTCTGAAGAGGAAAGGAACTCTTTAACTTTGCAAAATCTTTGTGGCAGTCATTGCACGATTCCATCTAGAATAGCTACTGTTGTCATTAATTTATCAAGTGCATACTCATTTAATGACAGCGTGAGCTTGTTTCAGTCGTCTTTTTATTTCAGTTGTGGTGGCTACAAACAATGAAAAAGTTTGCTGTCAAAATATGGAAGCAAAGTTTTATTTTCAAGAGAGATGTTTGGAGTTGGTGATGATTTACACTGCCAGAGGCCAAGACCGTCCTCCTGGGATTTAAATACTTTGCAGGGAAGACCTACTTAGGTGCGTAACCTGCGTATTGCATAACTGACTGTAGTACAAAAGGTGTTTAACAGAACAGTAGAACTTTTTTACTTGAATGTAGGTATCTTTTCTGTGTTTTTATCCATGATAACAATCTTACTGTATTGTAGACTCATGTTTCTTTTATATTTTACATTTTGATGCGTTGTTTTCTTGTTCTGCTTTGAGGGTGTTTTAATCAGACTTTTAAGCAAGTTTCATGTAGTTCAGAAGAGCAAATATAATGGAGCTTTTATTCTTGCCTTTATTGACATTTACTTTCGTATAAATCCTGTAGCAAAAGTTAACATAAATGGGCACAAGAAAATTACATGTCTGAGTCCTTTGGCTGGTCCCACTGATTAAGGACTGGCTTTGATTAAGATCAGGCTTGGAATTTTGATAATTTATCTGAACAAGAGCCATAAGGTTTATCTTTAACCTGAGTGAAAAAATGTTATCTCTGACAACAAAACAAAGTATTAAAGATTTTCCTAAACAAAAGAATTGAAGTGTGCCTTCATCTGTTTATAAAATTGAATGAAAAAAAAAAATCTTTTTTTCTTAGGTTCCTAAGTATTTACAGTTGTTTAACAATATTGACGATAAGATTGTTTTTATTGACTTTACAAGGCAAAAAGCACTTACCATTCTTTTCATTTTCTTAACGAGAACCCATAATGTGTCAGTTACTGGTGGAAAGGTGATCAAAAGAGATTTCCATTAGGCACCAGACTAAAGTTTGACTTGCCAAATATCAAAGTTACTTTATCTTGAAAAAATGTTACAAGTAATGCTGACCTTGTAAAGAATAGTGAGCCCTGTCTCCTATTCTTGTGCAAACCTGATTTGGTTAAAAAAACAGGTGTGAGGCAATGAATGTGCCTTAGTCTGACCAGACTGTCTGACATGCTGATTCAACATTGCTTTGTTTGTTCAGCTAGCTACTGTGTATAACATGCAAATGAAGTACCAACTTTACAAGACGTGTGTGACTGTCAGCCTGTCTCAAGGAGGATGAAGTCCTACAGAAAGGATAGGTGCAGCTCAAAAACAGGCGTTCCTCGTTTCAGTCCCTGTTGCCTGAAGGGGGTTTCTGCCTCACCTGTCAACAGCTTGTGGTGTCAGTTTTACCTGTCTGTTTGTTGCATTATTCATAAAATGTGTGTGATCGTTCCTGTGGCTAATATGCACATTATCTTTTGCTGAAGTAACAGCATACAGCCTTAAGCATATTAGCCACATGCTGTAAGGACTGGAGGCTGTGGAGCCTTGGAAAAAAGATTTAGTTTTCTCTTGTGATTCACGCTTTTTTTTTTTTGTTGTTGGAAAAACACAGCTCAAAATACAGTTATATGAGAGACATCTAATTTATTGGTTTCTACAAATTCTTAAGAGAATTATTAAATTTCTTCCCCTGGCTCTGCATCACAGGAGCAAAGTATTGTGTAAGTGTTAGCATGAGTAGACTCTTTGATGCCACTTTTTTTGTAAACACAAAGCTACTTCATGAGTGTCACTTCCCAGGTGGATTAAGACTTTATGAATATTTCAAATATATATATTTTTTAATTATTGTTAAACAGAAATAGAATTATGGATGCACTGTTTGTAAAAATCAGAACTCCTGTGGAAATTATTTACCCAGTATACTCCTAAAAATATTCTGGTGTAGAGAAAGGAAGGATTAATAGCACATTTTGTATTCATGTCTGGGAGTGTCCACTGCATTTTACAATGCTCTGTAAAACTCTTCAGTCCCCAAGCAACCCTGCAACCAGTCCTTTTCTTCTCGAGCTGCCAGCATATAACCTGCAGAAGGTATGGGTAGTTTGTGTGCTCCAAACTGGAGTGCTTTTGAGGAATAACACCCAGGATCATGTCTTATTCTGTTCCTATACAAGTTCATAAAGAAGTGATAAGCTTAATTCTTTGTGGTTGTGGGTTGATTTTTTTTTTTTTTTTTCCCTCCTGCCACCTAGGCAGTTGTCCCAGGCTGTTCTGACTTTGATCAGATATTTTCAAAGTCTCTTAGAGTCCTCCCCTGATTCATCTAGCTACCGTGATGTGTGTTTACCAACATGACTGTGTCTAAACTGAGTATGGAATGGCACAATATGATTAAATTAGAACTAGTGGATGCTGTCTCTCCTGCAGTGGAACAGCTTTCCAGAAAGAGGATGAGGTGACTGAAGGAGACATTTCTGTTACTTACGAGAACTCTGTATACAAACCAGATGTATGGTCAATATTCTCCTCAAGAAAAGAGAGCTGTAAGATGAAGTTTCATCTTTAGGGTTTCAGCATGGTTGATTAAAAACAGAGCCCCAAAATTACACATAATTAATATGTTGCTAAGGCTCCTGGCACTTCATCTAAAGTAAGAGGCAGAGTAGCTCTCTTTAATGGATTTTGGATCAAACCTGTTGGCCTAGGGAAGCTATATATAGTTTTAAGTATTCCTATTCTCTGAAGTTGGTTTTTTTTTGGTGGCAGAAGCCTTGCTCTCAGAAAGAAACAACCTCTGCATATTATTATTAGCATTATTAGAAAAATATATGCATATCTTTTGCTTCGCCCATGGTGTGGTACGAGAAAATGATCTGTGTTCTCTACCATCATACTGGTGGTACTGGGCTGAGTTCCCAAAGGGTGATAGTTGTAGCAGAAGTAGTATTTTGATAATGATGTTTTACCTATTTATTTTGTAATCATTTTTGTTAAATAGCACATAAAGTTGATGAACCTGAAGAGTCATTGATCCTGGAACACACTTGCAAGTTTAGGTCTTTTAAAAAACAATGAAAATTTCAATAACAGGCTATGGCAATTGATTAGGCAAACTAAAGCTTAGTTTTGCAGCTGGTTTGGCCAAAATTCAGATTGAATGAGAGCAGTATTTGTGAACTAAACCAGAATTCTGTTTGTGCATCAATTATTCAACCTCTAATTTAACCCTTACAGAAGCCTGGAGTCTTGCTTTGTAGAAGGTATGTTTGGAAATGAAGTGTGTTACCCAGAGGAAAAGAGAGGTTATGGAGAGAAATGATGTGTAGTGGAGCACGACTGTGTTTGCTGGGGCTGGGCCAAGTAAAAAGTAGATGCATGTCAAGACTGATTAAAGACTTTCATATTGTAAGAGTACAGTATTTTAGGATGATAATGGAAGGATGAGAAAATGGCAAAAAGAATGCAGGTTTGGACAGAGCATTGTTTTGTTTTAATCAATTCTAAGTCTGAAGAAAAATAGAATTGCAGAGGGATTAAAATAACATTTTTTTTAAAAAAGATATGCTTTCAAGGCAGTATAATTTAAACTGTCTTAATGTAGTGTAGTATTTCTTTGTCTCACATGAAAATAACATGGTAGTGGAGAGGGTGATGATGGGTGGGGGAAATATCTAGGGACCATCTGAAAGTAAGTGTTAAATTCTTTGTAATTGTATGTTCTCAGTAATAATCATAGACTTTAATATTTCTATATGTAAAATGAAAGCAGCTGTCAGAAATAAATCTCTCTTTAAAAGGCATCATGAGTAGCATTATTCAAAACATACTTTTCATAGGAAAATTAGGAGAACTAGCACTGACCTGTGATTACAGTAGAGGTGTTATCTCTGATTTGACATCTGCATTCAATTCCTTAACATCCTGGACATTTTTTCTGAGAAAATTTGTCCTTCTAAAATTTGTTCCTTAAATACAGGTAACAGATAACTTAAACACCCCCCCCCCAACCCAAAAACCCGACAAAAACCCAGATAAAACCCCCACAAAAAGCCCACCAAAAAATAAAGCATTTTTATTCACTACAGAAAGGGTCATGTTTGGTGGCAGTCATTCAGAAGGATTGCAGAAGTCTGGAATCAGATCTTTTAAGTCTCTACAGGTCTATTCTGCCAAATAGGGAAGCATAGCTAAAAGTCCTAGGAAAAGCATGTATTTCCGAGTAGATAAGAATAGTATGGAAAACACAGAACAGAAAAAAAATAAAAATCAGTACCTCTTAAATGTATTTTGAATGTTATGTTATCTTGATGTCTAAGATAGCCAGTGTACTTAGTTCTGTCAAGTTTGGTGCTTGCAGAAGTTAGGCATATATATGTTCATGTCAGCCCATGTAATTTTTCCTTCTGTTTTTGTGTAATTTGAAGACTCTTTGCTCTGTGTCTCTGTAGCAGAACAGCTTTTTGCACTCACCCATTTGCTCCACGCTGGTTGGTTTTTCCTTCCACAAGTTGCTCAGTGAATCTGAGCTCCAAATGCAACTTTCTGCTCACAATCATTTGGAAAACAAAGTTTTCCAAATACAACCCACTGATGTTGCTTCTCTCTGAAAGTTTGCAGGTTTCAGAAGGAAATGGAATTAGTAAAGCAAGGGTTAAGACAGGATTTTACTTTCCTCACTGTACAAGTGCACGTTTATTCATTTCATGAGGAATGGAGTCTCTGGCATGTCGCAGGACCATGGTGTCGATCATTTTGAACTCTGCACCTACCTTACCACATTGAAAGAAGATGCTGTCAGTTTCAGAAACTGTTGCTGACAGCTGTGCACCAGGCACAGTTACTGCTCACTGGTACTGCGTGGGCAAAAGTTTGTTTTCTCTTTTCATGTACAGCGATTACAGCATTTCCAAAAGTGGCAACTACTATTGGAGGAGAACTGCTATTACATTCTCCCTGCAAATGCCTTGTAGGCTCCTCAAGTATCTTTCTCAGATTATTTGTCAAGCGATGCTACTGAAATACAGTTTTTGGTTGCTGAGTTGTTTATGTAACGGATGAAACGAAGAAGGCAGACTGCGGTGCTGTGCTACAGTTCAGGAGTCATGGGAAGTGAGTTACAGGGCCAGCCAGAAGGCACAGCTAGTAAATTGCCTGTAGGCTGGGTGCTGGAGCTGGAGGAGGCCAGCCAGGGGCTCTGCTCCTGCTCAGGCCGGTGGCAGAGCTCCCTGTTGGCTCCACCGAGGGCTCAAAATCTCCCGCTGTCTGAAGCCTGCAGCAATCAGTATTTAAAGGACATTTCTTCAAAACCTGTTTTACTCCAAATATTAGAGGGAGCAAAGCAGTGGGAAGACAGACAATTCCAGGAGCAGTTGTGCTTTATTTTGATAACAACCTTTTATGTAAAATTAAAAGCAAGTCTGCAGGTGCCACAACACAGAATCATCAAGGTTGGAAAAGACCTTGTAGATCATCTAGTCCAACCATTAACCTAACACTGACAGTTCCCAACTACACCATATCCCTCAGCGCTATGTCAACCCGACTCTTAAACACCTCCAGGTCTGGGGACTCCACCACCTCCCTGGGCAGCCCATTCCAACGCCCAGCAACCTGTTCTGTAAAGAAATGCTTCCTAATATCCAGTCTAAACCTTCCCTGGCGCAACTTGAGACACTATTAGCATTATTCTTAGCGCCACTTGAATGTCATGTCATAGTCCATATTTCTTCAATAAACAATTCCACATCTCATTTTTAAATTAGCATGTCTACTTTTGTGATTTTGGAAGCCTTCAATGACTTTCCATCATACACTTACATCCTGTGTTCTGCTTTGAAATGTTCCCTTGGCAGGATTTTAAATGCAACAGGAAATGGAGTTAGAAGGTGCATTCCTGAAAGGCTCTATTACAGTTCGCAGGCTATTTCAGAAAGTTAACGGACTGGGAAAATGGATTTATAAACCTCCTGCAGTTTGCATGCAATAACCAGTATCAACTGAAAAGTGAGTGTTCTTGGGATATAGGAGTTGAAGTCTGATCTGGAAACTTGATAGTATACAAGTGTTTGTAATATTGTGGTTTTGTTTTAAATGCTGTCTGAGGTTCAGGTAAAAATGTACTTAGGATCTTCCATGTGTACAATATTTTTAAAAGGTGTTGAAAATATTTCTTTAAACTGCGATCCTGTGAACTCACAAAAATCATGAAATAAAGATCGTGATATATTAAGATCTTCTATAAAATGAAAATACCAACCTGATTTTGAACACATTTTAGGAAAACAATGTGTGTTGTTTCTTCATACAGTCTTTGCTTGCACAGGAATTTCATTTTTGGTGGTATAAGAGTAATCAGATGTGGTTTTTTACTAGTTTTACTAGTACTACTAAAAGACTAGTTTTAAGTACTGGACAAAAGTTGTTTGTTTTCATGAAATTCTAACTTCCTTTTTTTTAAAAATAGGAATTCTGTCATTGTAAGTTTCAATAAGATCTTGCACAGAGAGTATTTGCAGTTTTGGAATATTTTTATTTTCCTTCATTTTGCAGATTCTTGTTTTCAAAATATCAGACTGTTTTCTTCTAACCATGTGTACCTACTGTATTATTCCATGTGCACATGGAAAATCATCAGCACATTTTTACTTCCACAGTGTCCATATTTGGGAAGAGATGCCAACATGATACAAGTGTAGTGCAATATGTAATAAAATACTTCTAATCATGTTGAACTGACCATAACAAAACTGATTGGAAGATTTAAAAAGGTATTTTAAAAGGTTACAAGACCAAAACTTCGCATGGTAGATGACAGATAGTACAGTACTTTCAGGAAGAACAAAAAATAGACAAGTGTGGGGGGAAGCTATCACATGAGTATGGTAGAAAAATACAATGCCATTCAAAAAAAAAAGTTAAACTCAAGTAGTGACACACCTATACATAGAAAAACTCAAAATGTTAATAAAGATTCGAGCACTAGCCTTAAATCTGAATATGCAGACTGCCTTAGTCAGTCTGACAGCTGAAGCTGGGAAGCCAAGCAGAAGCAGCACAAAAGAAATCAACAGGACAGTGTTTTAGAAACAGTTGCATGAAGTCAGTTGGAGGAACAGTGAGGCTCTTGTGATTCTGTCACTTTTAAATAATACCTTGAACATATGATTAAAAGAATGTTTTATACAGGACCTTTCTTTTCACTTTTCAGTTTTTTATTTTGCTCACCTGAACAAATTAATGACTTTTTGAAAATAACACTAGATCAGATTAGTTGGCTTCCAGTTCTTACACTGGGGTGTCTATTTCTTTAATTCCTCAACCCTCCACCCCCCCTTCTTTTTTATATGAACATTTCTTTCTGAACACCTGTGGACTATGAACTATAAATAACAAAAGCTTGTTTATCTGATTGCCACAGAGCTGATCATTCCTGCATCTAGCGAGAATCTTGTCTTTTTGTTTTGTTTGTGGTGTGTGGTTTGTGAGTGTTGGCTTTTTTATGTTGGTGGGGTTTTTTGTTTTTGGTTTGTTTGGTTTTTTGGGTTTCTCCCCCCAGCCCCCTCCTTTGAAGAGCAGCTCATCTTGAAGTGTTGAGGGCTCCGAAGAGCTGGACTATACAGCATATACTTCACACCCATTTTCTTTATATGCAGTTTGAGAGAAACCTTGAATTACAGTTGTGAAAAGCTGATTGGGTTGAGTTTGATCAGGAATTACCCTCATGTGTCTGAAGGTATAAAAAACATTTTTGGAGACTGGTTGTGAGAGATGGAGACTTCCTCTTTCTCTCTCCCATCAGCCTCATCATTTTCTAGTCCATGAGTGTGGGTGCTTCTGTTGGATGTTGGTTTCCTAGCAGAACTGTAAACACTACGTCTGGCTGCAGGTTTTGGGGGGAGAAACTGTCTGTGCATCTGAGGCGAGTGGGAAGTTGTACGGCTCCCTACCTGCAGCTCAGGTAGGATGTTGATCAGATCACACAGGAAAAAAACTTACTACTCCCAGCCTGTATCTTTTGGGTGTTTCTCCTTAGATAATAACTCGAGCTCCTAATTTCACACCTTTTTGCAGCTTTTATAAGCTATGGGGAACTGTCTTGGCTCATGGTACTTTTACTGGGGGGGGGTGGGGGGTGGGGGGGGTGGTGCAGACAGCAGTTACTCAGAGTCCTAGTACTGTATTATCCCAATTGTGAATTTAGGATGCAAACGTTGCATTTGTTTTTTGGAATATTATCTTTGCAACCATAAGGGTGTCATTTTGCAAGCAGAAGGTGGAGGGAGAAAAACAGGCAATGCACTTTAAAATCAAGACATATAACTTCAAGAAAAAAAACCAACCAAACAAACCACATTTTCCAGGCTTGGATGAGATATTGGTAAGTCTTCATTTTTTAATTGATGTAAAGAATTTACAGGACAGAGGATACATGTGATTCACTGTTCTAAGAAAGTGAGGCCTGTTTTTTGAGTGCCTTTTTGAATGATGGGTTTTATGTTTTCCATTATTGCACTAGAAGTGACTTTTTTGGTCCAACCACAGATTTCTGAGTGTGTTCCTCACTGCCAACAATCAAGGCTTCTTTCTTCTGCCAAATGGATTATTAAGGCAGTAAAAAAAAAAAGGAAGATTTGCTTGCTTCTAATCCAACAATTTCTTAACAAAGAAGGATAGTACCAGATTTAAATGCTATAGTAATCTTTATTATTTCTTCACCAATTAAGCAAGGAATTGAAAAGGCGGCAGACAGGATATTTATATTAAGAAATAAATAAACAGTCTGTTAATATTGGACAGTTCTTAGCTGATCTTTCAGAAACAGTTACAGTAATACGTATAAAGTAGGTTGGAATAATTAAAAACATCAGGGATGTCCAAGAACATATCTTCCTGACTGTTCTTGAGAATGAATCATCAGGAACTATTGGTTCAGACTTGCCAGTTTTAGCCATTGCTCCTTTTTGCTTTAAATCCAGTATTTCACCTGTCTATTATAAAAAATACTTTTTATGCATCTGGCTCTGGTGTAGTGATGTTTCAGGTACAAACACCTGTTATCTGATAAATCTGATTGCTGATATGTCTTGGAAAGTGGCTGAATAAACTTGTTGGCTGTTATGCCACTGACTTAGCTGCCTATCGTGTCTAGCCTTTAAAGCAAAATTGAGAGGTAAGGTGAGGTGGTAAAGAAGTGAAAGATCCTGGTCATTTTCATTTTGCAGTTCTTGTTCTTTCTGCAGTGTTTCTGCTAAATGTTTTCTACAGCATTCCCATAAGAGGCATAATCATATCATATGGATGCAGTAGCTTCTGCTTCATGGGTGGTGGTAAGAAAGTGTAGAGTCTCAGTTTTCCATGTCTCTGCTGTGTTAGTCTGCTAATACTTTTTAGGCTAGTAAGTTATCAAAGACTGTTCACTGACATCTCCTTCTCACTTCTATCTTTGCACTTTCAGACTGTGTATTACCACTTTTATGTGAGTAGCTAACATGCTCTTTTTTTTTTTTTTAATCTACTGTCAGACTCTGAAATTAAAGAGAGGTTAAAGAACAGGAGTTATATCTAAAAGTTATCACTTTGCATTTTGAACCAAGCATGTCCTGAACATAGTGTGTTCTATCACATAATAAATGAAGAAAAAGAACCAAGGAATCCTGCTCAGCAGTAAAAGTAATCATGAGGTCTTCATCCCGTTATTTGGAAAATCAAACGTGGAGACAGCCACTAATACTTCCTTTGTCTATCAGATTTTACTTAATCTGCTATGCTTGTGATCCAGTAATGCAAATTCACTGAATGGAGGTGTAGAAACCAGTTTTATTTCCAACTGTGATGTCTAGCCCTGCACCTCACCTAATTGGTGAAGCATTGTCAGACAAAGTCACCTTAAAAAAACCAAACCAAGATATAGTGTTCCTCACTTGGCTTAGTTTGTGCTTCTAAAGTAGCTGTGGCTATATATAAATGGATAAAATACTTTGAGATGCATTGTTCTGAAAGGAGTTTTATAAATTTAATAAATTTAAATTTTTTATAAAATTAATAAATTTAATTTAATAAATTTAATAGTGCTTACAAATTATAAATTAGAACTGAAATTTCAAGAAATGGGCTTGCTTAGAATTTTATATTTTCATTACGCAATGTAATTTCTAGGACTAAAGATGTGTTTCAGTTAACGGTGTATATGGTTGTAAAAAGATTTTAGGTAGTAAAGTTACAAAGTTTTTTCATTCCTAACATTACACGTTCTGGAAAATTATATTCCTGTTAAGATGATCTCAGAATAGACCTGCTTCTGCATCAAGTTTCCTCAGATATAATTAAGATTTTTATTTTCATATTTGTCTCCTGCAACCTTAGCATGTTTTTCATGAACTTTTGTGATAGTTTTCACAGCAGAGTCATTGTTAGCCCAACTTTCTAGGTGGCCATTGTAATTTTCCGCTGCCTCAGCTTGGATTACCTATGGATGTAAAATAAATTGCCAGTCAGAAATAGTAAAGAATGGCTTGTATACTAGATCTGGCATAGTCCAGGCAATGTGGTCACTGGGGGACAAGAAATAATCTCTTTAATGTAATTTTAAGTGGAACCTCTGGTCTTCTTACATCAGAAGACAAAATGAAAGTCAATTTCTCAGAGGTAATTTATAGTCTGAGCTCTTTCAAAAAGCAATTACTCCAAGGAGTGTGTGGCTAAAGAGCAGGGCAGTGCTGATGATGTGCTGAGGATGCTTTTTGACGTGGCTTGAGGCAGCTGCGCCCACTGCATAAACTGTGGTTCCATCAACAATTCTGCTTTTTACTCTTGTTGAGAAGGAATACTTTTACTTGGTTAGGAAAAATGCCTGTGTATGTCAGGGGAAACTTTGTAGATGCCATTCAGAATGCAGAGAGCATTTCTTCAGTAAACTCTTTACAGACTTAGTACCTTACTACCTTAGCAGGTTTTAATTATTTTAGGATTAGGAAGGTACCTAAATGCACTTCTGTAACAGAGAGGTTCTTTAGAAGAATTCTTTCACAAAGAGAGCTCTTCTAGCACATGGGGGAAGGGACAGCATAAATTGTCATTTGGCTCTGGATGTATTTGAAGTGGCTGTCATATCTTATTCCAGGAAAGAAAAATAGACAGTGATCTATACTTTAAAGGGTTCAGATTTAGTTTGCATTAACTAGAACTTCCCCAGTGTCTCAAATAATCTCAAATAGTTAGATGCAGGAGCACTGTAATGTAACAGGGAGACGTTGGGACTGCATGGCAGCATAGGAATGTATGTTTGTTCATATATTAAGCTTTTCATCTAAATGAAGAATGTTGATACTTTAAAATGTCTGTTTTCCTGATAAGGAAGCATTGCTGATTCCACTCCTAACTCTGTATAGCATCACACAGCCTAAAAGTCAGCATTTCAGTGTTGAATTACTGCAAAGCTGGTATGGCACATTATGAATTGCTGTTCTGGAAAAACACTGGTGTGCATGAGTAAGTCTCTATATGACTTATAAAAGGGTAGATTTGTATTAAAGATATTAAACCCCTAAGAATATGTTTACATTTTAAAGTTATTAAATGCCACATGTGGAAAAACTAATTATGTGTGATGCATGTAAATCTAAATTGTCATTTTAAAAGTCATATTGAAAATACATACTATGAGAGTAACTGTGTAGCAAATTTGACCATGTTGTGTGAATATCCTAGTTGCTAATTCAATATAATACTTCTTTTGCTAAGTTTTGTTCATAAATTTTAAAGAGAAGAGGCTAGCTTAAATACAATCAGTGTCTGCTGGTACTTTCAAAGATTCCATTGAACATATAATGCAAGTGAGTTCCCAACATGTTTGGTGGCCACAAATCTGGCTGTTGCTTGGATAAATATTTTCCCCAGGTGCACAAAATATTATGCAGACCAACACCAGTTTTCATTTAAAGTCTACTCTGTAACTATAGCCAGAGGCGGTTCCACGCTGCCTGAAATAATGCACTCCAGACTGGCCAAAAAAACCCCCCAACAACCCAAGGGATTTTTCTTCCTTTTGACATCTGTAGTTTGAATGTTCAACATTTTATTTAGCTTTAAGGAATGTCTTCTTTAGCAACCAAAGAAAAGTCTTTAACCAATTAACCAAACCTGTCTTTTCCATATAGTGATATCGTAGTCTTAAAAACTATCATCTTGGTGCTAGTTATGCAAAGAAGGTATTAACTACAAACCAGATGCAACTGGAGAGACTCAGTGAAGAAGCTCAGTGTGATGTTTGATGGACCTTGTCATTGGTGGTGGGAGCTACTGCTACTTATGGGAGGAATGGAGCATTTATGTACTTTGCAGGGTCTGCACACTGTCCTTGTTGCATAAAACTATGCAATCCACCTATTCTGCCCACCAAGGTCATTGTGTCTGATCCTCCTATTCCTCCATATGTAAGGGACTCTCTATGACTGCCTTAGGTTGTCTTTAATGGTGAATTTTTGTCCCTGTTGTCTTTCCCCAGTGTCCATCATCTTTTTACTCCAGCAGCTTGGGCTGTGTCCTTACCATAAACAAAACAGGATCTAGATTGAAGCTTAGATGCCAGCTCACAGTTGGCTGTGTTTTTTTGAGGAGCGTGCTTTCTGCCATAGCTTTAGCCTGTAGGTCTAACTCCTACAGGAGTATAATGTGGGGGAGGAGCATGTGACAAAGCATGTTCCCAGGTTTAGCTTTGATATGGCCCTCCTCTTTGAGGGTGAGAGGAGAGATAGCAGGTATGTAGGCATGACCCATGTTGTTTCACTTGTCCTCAGGGCCAACAAACTGCCTCTGGTCTTTCCTTCTTAGTAAGATTCAGTGCCTGTTCAGTTAGAATACATTCTGCATGCCCTATCCATGTTTCCAGTGACTCCTAAATCTCAGCCCTCAAGCAGCCCTTGCTGTCTCCCTGCCATGTCTAACACCTCATGCCTCCATCCTGAAGATATCTTAACTCTCTAGTCTGTCATACTGGGATCTCTCCATGCCTTTCTCATACCTCCTGGTCACCAGTGCCTACTTCTAGGCTCCCTTGCACACAAGTCTACTGGAGCATCCTCTTACTTTGCTCCACTGAGACCATGTTCTTCTTCTACCATTTGCAGTTTTCAAAGAGGTGAGTCATTTGGGATATTGGTATATTCATCTCCTTGAGAACATGGGTGGAGGTGGTGACCTGCTTGAATGTGCTTCATTGAGTGGGTTAAAATACAGGCAGCCTGTTCACAACTTAAAAAGTAACTAAGGGTTGTTTCTGTGTGAATAGTGACCAGTTCTCCTGCAGTTTAGCTGGTCAGGTGAGTTTGGGTTCCAACAACTAAACTGAGTTAAAACAGCAGTTTGCTGTACCAGTTCTTGGACTTGGCAATGAGTGAGAATACTGACTGTACTCTGAGGATGCTCATCCTAGTCTTCATATATGTCTTGCCTGTATTACATGTGTCAGCTAGCCCAATTATGAAGGTAGGATTTTTCCCTCCTTGTATCAGTCCCAGCCTCTTAATTTTTTCCCACCTTATTTGGAAAATCGAGGTGCTGATCTCGAGAGTTTCTGAAATAAATAACATATTACAAAGAAAATGTTTTTCTCTGGGAGCAGCTGTGCATATGGCTATACTGTTGGAATAAAAGACAAGATAATTTTATAACTGAATAGCTACATTCTAGGCAAAGCATGTTCATCAAAATAAACATGATTGTGGGTTTCTTTAGTTCTTCTAGTGATACAGTGCAAATCTGAGGAATGCAATTTTTCACTTGTCAGTGCTTTAGTGGTGTATTATCTAGAGTCTTAATTGAGAGGTCACATGTCTAACTTTTTGCCTCCAAAGTTAACTGCTTTATTTTCTTACGTTCACTTGAACAGGATTTATGCCTGATTAAGTTACTGTCTTTTATCATAATTAAAGAAAAATGTTGTGGAGGGAGAACTAAAAACTCTGTTCAATGGAAAACAGATTGTTGTGCCTGTAATGAAACAAAAGGGACCCTGTCATACACAGTGCCTTTTTTCCCTCCCATCAGAATAATCAGCAGTCAGAAAGATTTATCTGCTGTGAGAATGATTCAGCTGTCCAGAGCTAAGGGTGTGTGTGGGGAGGAAACATATTTCAGCTTTTCAGAAAGGACGTGACATGCTTCAGAGTTTGCCTGGGATCACAGGAACAGCAGCTATAGCAACAGTGCTTATAACCTGTATTTGTAAACTATCTTGCCTGTTTGCAGTTAGTGCCAAAAATGGATTAGTAGATTTTAACAGCATCTCTCTTCAGTACTCTGAGTGAATTACTGTATACAATATGCCCTTGATTTATAAAGGGTTTCTTCTTTTGGTGCCTTAAAGTCTCATTTTAAATAGCATAGAATGCTTGCAAAATTATTTTTTTAAATGTATGCTTCTGGCAGAGAAAACTCTACTGTTGCTGTTAGTTTTCACCTGTTTGAAGTTACTTTAAGGCTATAACACACTGGATAAAAATTTGTATGACAACACTAAACAGTGAAAAGAAAATGTAAGCCAGTCACTGTTGGATTATTCAGCCTTTCTGACACAATAGTATATTCACTTATAATCTGACAAACTGTAATAGGACTTTTGTGGTCAATATTAATTTGTTACGGTAACTTTAAAACATCTTGTGTCCTACTGTTCTTTAAAATCTGAAATGAGTTTCTAGTTCTACCAAAGAAAAACTGTTCCCAAGTATAAAATCAGAGATCTGAATAAATTACAGATTCTAAAGTCTTTTTGTATGCAGATTTGGCTGCATTCTTTGTACTTACAGTACATGGAAATATAAATACAAACAAATACATCTGATGTACATTTTCTCTCCTTATATATATTTACATCCAGTGTTACAGAGGAAGCATTCTGTCCCAGGCCACAGAGGATTGTTAGTCTGTATCAGGGCCTTATCAACTCCTAATGCTGTGGTGACAATTACGCCATGTTTCTCAACATAGTATGAGCTAGTTTATCAACAGAAATTACAGATTGAGCATATTGTAAACATTACCTTAAGAAATAATAAGCTATGTTTCTATTCATGAATGTGCCAATCTGGATTGTGATGTGGGCTTTCATTTTTAAGTGTTTGAAGTACAAGTAGTACAAGTCCAATTGAGGACCACTGTTGATACTTTTCTCTTGGTTGTTCCCCTTTGTACTCTGTCATAGTTGTTTGGTACACCTATAACAGAGGGACATTCCGGTTCATAATTCATGACCAGATCAGAAAAGTTTGTCCAAAAAGCATGGGTGAGGCATATTGTATAATATTTTCTCACTATTTCTGAAGCTGTATCTTCAGCTTCAAACTCTTGATACATTTGGTATTTTCTTCATGTAACAATGGTAGCAAATTATTATTATTTCAAATTCAAATTGTTTCTGAGAAGTTATAAGGCTGAGTCTTGTTTGGAGGTAAGGTGTACTGATCTGGTTGTACATGCAAGGGTTTAACTGCTGTTGCTCAGCTGCCATATCATCTCTTGGAAATCTAACATCAGCGATGCTCAAGGGAGAGACAACCATTTCTTCTAACCATGGAAGGGGACAGTCTCATCTTGTCTTTCATGTCTTAGGAAAGCTCTTTAACTATGTTTCTGCTTAGGCAGAGAACTCTCTGTTTAGCCATCTGGTTAGCTAGGTAGCTAGAAGAAAAAAAAAAAGGCGCAATATTGACCAGTGCTAGCATACTGGTTTTAGATTGGGAAAAATCTGCTGCTGGCTAATAATAAAAAAAGTTATAGATTTTATTTAGTATTTCTTCTTGTTCTCACTAATAACAGAAATGTTATCAGGGCAGGAAAACGGCCATTGGAAAAGAGCAATTTTTTTTTTTTTTTCAGTTGGCCCAGTTTATTTGGTATTTATGCTGATTGCCAAGCAGATGTTGCACATCAGTTTCTAAGCCATCAACCTGGAATAGTATAAAATGCAAAAATTCTACAGGTGTTAAGACCTATTTTTTAATTTTATATGGCAACAAGGGAGATGGAAATTTTCTTTACTAAGCACATAATATATCACATTAAGAAAGAATTTATGTATCTGCACCATATAGTGTATCTGCAGCCACCTTCTGCCAGGGAAATTCAGGGAACTGAACATGTCAACATTGCCTGTCTTTTTTGTCTGAAGTCTGCC
This sequence comes from Strix uralensis, assembly GCF_047716275.1. Classification (NCBI taxonomy): domain Eukaryota; kingdom Metazoa; phylum Chordata; class Aves; order Strigiformes; family Strigidae; genus Strix; species Strix uralensis. The sequence goes on from NC_134012.1 coordinate 71,356,359, forward strand.
AGTTTAGCAGTATTGCTAGTGCAGTCAGTTTGAGCAAACCTGTCTGGCTTTGCACAGTGTCTTACAAGCAATCTGTAATCATGCCAGTGGCTCCAATTGAGCTATGAATATGAGACTTACACTGGTGAGCTGGATGAAGATGGTGATGTTTCAGCTAAAGCTAGAAGACATCTACTACACTAAAACATACACAATTATAGTGATAACATGCTAAACTTCTAATTCTGTCATCTGAGCTGATTTTATCTTCCTTCCTTATGGTTCATCTTTCACCTGGTTTACTGACGAGGCAGCAATGCAATCTCCACTATACTGATGGAGACGAAAGATTTTCTGAAGTGTCGCAGATGGTAGAATTTTGCTCATCTTTATTCTTGACTTTTACACAAGGATGAAGTATCTCAGCTTGATGATTGGGTTCCAAGTTAAATTTGCAGAGCTGGAATGTAAACCGAGCACATTGCTTTGGAAATCATTGAGGCAATAACCCTGGAATGCAGTGATGCATCTTACGAAGCTACTCAGAGTGGAACCATAATTAGTATAAAAATGGGAAGACTTAAGCAAACCTGTTCTTAACTTTTTTTTTTTTTTAAAGTTGGTCCCTTGATTTGTTGTTGTTCTTGTTCTTTCAAAATTTACAGGTCAGGACTGTTGTTAGATTTTTGTAAGAGTTTTATCATTAAAGAATAATTTATTTTCTTGGGGTATGGGTTTTTTTTTTTTTCCCTCCCAGCATGTGCACAATTTTATTATCCATACTCAAGTATCGTTAATGGAGAGTGACAGGTGATAAGTCAACATTAGTTCCCAATTTGACTGAAAGATTTCATGATATAAATAACTTTCTTTTAAAGCTCATCTGTTCTCCATTTAGCAGAGTTTATATACTATGGTGAGATTTTAGCTTGGGAGTTTCAGTGGAAATATGTGGGCTTCCCTTCTTACGAATTAATTGAAAAGAGGTTTCCATCAACATCAAAGGAATTCTGACCCATAGGGGGCTACTCTGGTCATCCTGGAGTATAACTGGTAGTAAGTAGTTCTTCAGCAATGAAAGAGAATATGCTGCTGGTGATGTTTATCTCACATGTTCAGATTAAGGGTTCGGGGTTTCTTTTTGAATGTGTTTTCTCAGTCACTGTCATGACCAGATACAGTAAGTCAGTCTGGAGAGAAGAAACTTATTCTGGCTTATCTTTGGCCTGTGTACACACAAAATCTCTTAAAAAAAAAAAAAAAAAAAAAAAGTGAAGAAGAAAGAGGGAGCTTGGTTCTATTCTGGGGTGGGTAGGAAGATAACTGGTTTATTTCTCCTACAGTTCAGGATTATTTGACATGGACATGAAGACAAAATTAATAATTGGAAATACCATTTGGACTTTGCATGAAAAAAATTGCTGTCCTGTTAAACCTTTTGTCCAGAGATGAATGAGTTTCTGGAAGGAGGTGGATAGGAAAATAAGTCTTATTCCTTCTCTTCCTCTTCCCGTATCCCTTGTTCACTGGCTGCCATTCCCAAGTAGACTGGTTCCATTGTGAATGAAGAGGAAAAAGTTGCCTTCCCCTAGATGTTCTGTTATGGTCTTTGGGGTGAAACAAAGAAATTAACAGTCAGAATCTAATACAGCTGTTAAGCAGGTATTCTTTATTAGCAGCGCTGGGGTCTCCCTGGGGATTTGGGTTATGCTTTCTTTCCCATGGGCTGTGGGATTCCACAGTTCAGCATAAACCCACATTTCAGCAGTTCACCACCAGGAGTGGAAAACCTGTCCAATGTCTTATTTGCTCCTCTGTCTCTTTGCTGCAGAGAGGGGAGTCACTTTTGGTGAGACATAGGTGGCTACAGAAGCTAAGGCAAGACCAGCCTGAGTGGTAGAGGTGAGGCACAACTTTAGCACTGGTGACAGTGCACATCAGCATTGGTGCGTAACGACAGTGGACGTGACTGTACATGATTTTAGGATTAAATCACAGAATCACAGAATTGTCTAGGTTGGAAAAGACCTTGAAGATCATCCAGTCCAACCATCAACCCAACATTAACAGTTCCCAACTACACCATATCCCTAAGCGCTGGCGACTCTACTCTTAAACACCTCCAGGGATGGGGACTCCACCACCTCCCTGGGCAGCCCATTCCAACGCCTAACAACCCGTTCTGTAAAGAAATGCTTCCTAATATCTAGTCTAAACCTTCCGTGGTGCAACTTGAGGCCATTCCCTCTCGTCCTATCGCTTGTTATTTCTTTAAAGAGACTCATCCCCAGCTCTCTGCGACCTCCTGTCAGGTAGTTGTAGAGGGCGATGAGGTCTCCCCTCAGCCTCCTCTTCTCCAGACTAAACAACCCCAGTTCCCTCAGCCGCTCCTCGTACGACCTGTGCTCCAGACCCTTCACCAGCTTCGTTGCCCTTCTCTGGACACGCTCGAGCAATTCAATGTCCTTTTTGTAGTGAGGGGCCCAAAACTGAACACAGGAATCGAGGTGCGGCCTCACCAGTAGCGAGTACAGGGGGAAGATCACTTCCCTGTCCCTGCTGGCCACGCTATTGCTGATACAAGGCAGGATGCCATTGGCCTTCTTGGCCACCTGGGCACACTCTGCTGGCTCATGTTCAGCTGGCTGTCAGTCAACACCCCCAGGTCCCTCTCTGACTGGCAGCTCTCCAGCCACTCCTCCCCAAGCCTGTAGCACTGCTGGGGGTTGTTGTGACCCAAGTGCAGAACCCGGCATTTGGCCTTATTGAACCTCCTACAGTTGGCCTGAGCCCATCGCTCCAGCCTGTCCAGGTCTCTCTGCAGATCCTCCCTACCCTCGACACTCCCACCCAACTTGGTGTCATCTGCAAACTTACTGAGGGTGCACTCCATCCCCTTGTCTAGATCATCAATAAAGATGTTAAACAAGAGTGGCCCCAAAACTGAGCCCTGGGGGACACCACTCGTGACCGGCCGCCAACTGGATTTAACTCCATTCACCACAACTCTTTGGGCCCGGCCATCCAGCCAGTTTTTTACCCAGCAAAGCGTGTGCCCATCCAAGCCTCAAGCAGCCAGTTTCACCAGGAGAATGCTGTAGTAAACGGTGCCAAAGGCCTTACTGAAGTCATGGAAGATAACATCCACAGCCTTTCCCTCATCCAATAAGCAGGTCGCCCTGTTGCAGAAGGAGATCAGGTTTGTCAAGCAGGACCTGCCTTTCATAAACCCATGCTGACTGGGCCTGATCATCTGGTTGTCCCGCATGTGCTGTGTGATGGTACTCAGGATGAGCTGCTCCATCAGCTTCCCGGGCACTGAAGTCAAGCTGACAGGCCTATAATGTCCCAGATCATCCTTCCGACCCCTCCTTATAGATGGGCGTCACATTGGCCAGTTTCCAACCTGTCGGGACCTCCCCGGTCAGCCAGGACTGCTGGTAAATGATAGAAAGCGGCTTGGCGAGCACCCCAGCCAGCTCCTTCAGCACCCTTGGGTGTATCCCATCCGGTCCCATAGACTTGTGTGTGTCTATGTGATGCAGTAGGTCACTGACTATCTCCTCCTGGATTGCAGGGGCCTCGTTCTCCCAGTCTCTGTCTTCTGGCTGAGAAGGCTGGATTCCCTCAGTACAACTAGTCTTGTTATTAAAGACTGAGGCAAAGAAGGCATTAAGCACCTCAGCCTTTTCCTCATCAGTTGTTTTCATGTTTTCTCCTGTGTTTAGCAGGGGATGGAGGCTCTCCCTGGTCTTTCTTTTGCTGCTCACATACTTACAGAAACATTTCTTGTTGTCCTTGATTGCTGAAGCCAGATTAATTTCTAGCTGGACTTTAGACATCCTGATTTCTGCCCTGCATAGCCTCACAGCATCTTTGTAATCATTAGGTAGAGTTTGGCCAGATTAGGTAGAGATTAGGTAGAGTTTAGCCAGGGAATGTGGGTTTTTAAGATTGGATTGCTTATTTATGTTCTTATATTGACATCATTCTTCTATAGCGTAACAGCTGTAGTGGAAATGCTTAGTAACCTTTTTCATCTTCACATTAGAAGATGAGAAAGCTGAAAATGTATGGGTAGTAAGTGTAGAGACAGCTTTTAAAAAAACCACAACTTGTTCTGCTTTTTGCAATGCGTATCCAGTCTGCAGAGTTAATTTCTTCGTTAAAATGGGGATTACACATAACACGCTGTCTAGCAGGGACTCTGTGGTTTGGAATTGGAACTACATGATACTATCAGCTGTAAGCAGACAAAACGATCAGGTAAGTAATGGATTCATCTTGGGCGAGGGGAAAGAGTGTGTCATCATTTCAGGGTTACCCACACTGCAGAAAGTAATTATTCTGATGTTTTACAATGTGCTCATGGCAGTGAGAGAGTTACCCACTTTGACAAATCAGGTGGGGAGGTAACTTGAAACAAATCAGGTAACTTGGAACAAAGCAAAACATAGTGGTTATTTCCATGTAACACACACACGAGCATGTGCACACATGTGCGCACACACGTGTACGCATGCACACGTGCGCACACACCACACCCACACACACCATCCTCCCCCCTGGTGAATAGTACCATTTTCCTGCTGAACTTTCTGTTAATGATAAATGAGATCTGTACTGAAATTCTACTGGTGTTAAATTTAAAGTGGGTGAAGGTGATGTGAAATTTAAAGTGGGTGATGTAGCTCATCATATGGGAATAACAAAAGTTTTTTCTGGGGAAAAAAAGTTTCCTGTGCTCAGATTCATGCAAGGTTTGTGTTTCAATCTGCATTTATTAGAAATAGATAGGCTTCCATGAAGTGTTTTCAGATTGAGATCTATGCCCTCTTCAGAAATCTCAGTTGTTTCCAAAGAAAACTACTGGAAAATATTACAAAAGGGATGGCAGCAACCAAGAGAAGTAAATTGTATTAAAAATAGTGACTGGTAGAGGTCAGGTCACATTGTTGCGTTCTGGCTGTCCACCTTCCAGACAATTGTGGAATATGCTGTCATGTAGCTGGACCACCCAATGATCAAGTAGATGTGCAGAAAGTGTGGTGTGGTAGCAGAAAGGTTGTATGGATTTCTTTATGTTTAGATCACTTAGAAGAAGCTTCCTAAGGTTAGGTAGCAGCATAGTAAATATGTAATGGAGATTTAGATGAGATTAATAATTGTAGCTGAAAATCACCTAAAGCTAGTTTCAGTGTAGAGACACTGAAATGATCTGATTCATCTTCTGAACCCCCCCCCCCTTTTTTTTTTTTTTCCCAATTGGTGATACGTTTTATTGTTAGTATGGAAAACATCAAAATAGTAAACTAGACTGTGGAGGAATCTGATCTACAAAACAAATAGTTTTGATAGAATAGTACTGGTGAAAAACCACTTCTGTTAACAGGATGATAGGACATAATTGAAATAGATTTAGGTCTAACTTTTTTTTTTGAGGTTAATGCCTATGTAGTGACCACAGAATTTTTTCTATAGTCAAAGTTAATTTATTCAAGTTATTTATCATTTATCTGGGGAAGGAACCAAAACACAAAAGTGATGTTTATTAATGTAAGTGCAGGTTAAATATCTTCAGATGTTAATATTTGGCTATTTAATTATATAATTCATTTAATGTTGCAAATTTATAACCAATTATATAGAAGAAAAACACTTATTTCTGGTTTACTTCTGTAAGTTGCATTATCTTGGTCAATCATTTGTATTTGTTACTGGAAAAATTATTTTGCAAAATACTAGAGACACTAATATTCCACCTCTCCATTTTCTGGTAAGAAGAGACTTAGTGGTGTTTGCACTTTTCTCCAGTGTATGCAAGCCTGAATGCTTTTTCTGAAAGTTGGCTCATGTGCTTAAACCTGTTTTGCACTGTATTTACCCATCTTGAAAAGATTTCCAGCTTCACTTCTTTTCCAGTGCAAAAACAAATGTAAAAAACTAAATTCAGGAATTAACACGCCCACTTATCTCCTCTCCCTTCTTCCAGATTAAATCAGCCCCTGGACTGTGATCAGAAGTTACTTTCATCTCCTGCCAGTATGACTTCAGGCCAAATCTAGGCTCAGTGGGTGTCTAGAGGTGACAGTTGCATATTAGTTTTGATCTTTTAGGTAGGGAGAGGGTGTGGAAGAGACCACAGAGTTATTGCTTATTGGAAAAGACACCTCTTGACAGCACCTCTTTAACAGCTGTTAAAGCCAGATTCAAGCATGTTAAATCAGGAAGGGCTTTAGATGAAGGTTGTTGGCTTCAAACCTGAAAAGGATGAATTCCATGTTCTTCTTACTTGTTCTGTTGTTTTAAAGTGCTTCACGTCTGCTTAGGCTGCACAAAGAAGTTTTTAATCATGCTTTGCTTGTGTCCTTTGAATGAGAGCTTAATCTGTGTGAATGCTTTCCTTCAGGACCTGGGGAATGGTACCTCAGACCTGCCAGTACCACAGGTCCCTCAAATTAGCCATGGCTTGTGACTCTGTTTTCTTCATTTTGCCTTTTCCTGCCCATGAGATGGATACTTTGTGTCCAGCAAGTTTTACCCATGTCTTTTCTCCTTCCTCTTCCACCAATTTCAGGACAAGTGTTGGTAGCTATTTCATTTCTATCAAGCTTGTACCTGGGAAGAGGAGGTTGGTATAATAATTATCTAGTCTTCTAGGAAGGAACTTCTAAAATACTAGGAGCCTAAACACAGTTTTAAAATGAAAAAAAAAAAAGTGTCAGTTCTTTGCAGATATTTCAGTTGTAGGATGAAAACTGCAATGAGCTAATTAAAGATTTAGCAAAAAATTTGAGTTTGAAACAAACAAGAGGTGATGTTGATCAAGCTTATGCTGTAAAGCAGGCTTTGTGTACTTCAGACCAGCCCTGGCAGATGTTTATCCTGCTTCTTAAAATCTCCAGTGAATATAGTGTGTTCCTTTGCTTACCTATCCTCAAAATAAGATGCTCTCATGGTTTCTAACTCAAATCCTCTGGGCTGCAAATTAAGCTGATTTCTCCTTCTTCATGTAGGAGAAATTAAGATAGATGCTCTCTTTCCTCTTTATAACAACCTTTTATACCTTGGACAAATGCTTACCTGTGTCTTTTTGCATTTAAACCTGGTTGTGCAATTTTTCTTTGATTTATGTTTCCTGTTGCTTTTGGAGCTGTCTGTTTTTCATAGCTTTTTCAGTGGTGCCCAAAGTTGGACAAGGACATTGGCACTTAATCAGCAGAATAATTATTTCCAGTCCTCATCAAAATCTACTAGAGTAAAATAATCCTCTCTGGTATCTCAGTATGATGGTTCCAGTAAGATTTCCTTGGGTTTTAAGTCTTAAGCATCCACAGTCTACTTTTTTATTGTCTGCAGCAGCCAGAATTTTTTCTGCAGTATTGTAAACCAGTACAAATGAGGAAAAACTGCTCTGTTGTAGTTTTTAAATGTTACTAAATTTTGCATATGTCAGATGTTTTTAAAGTTCATCTTTTTTGATGTTAGACCCTTCCTCCTGTTTGTGAATGTAATTTTGAACTCTCAGCCTGTTCCTAAGGATGCTTATGATACCTCCTGCATGGGAGTTACTCACAGGTTTGATACTCAGACTCTAGTCTACCATTCAGATTACTAATTAATGTATTATATAGAATAAAATCCAAGAGAGTAGACCTGTGAATTCCTACTGTAGTTTCTCTTCTGGTTTGACAACGGAACATTACTCTGCCGCAGCCATTTTTTTCAGTTAGTTGAGTCCACCTTACTGATCTTTTTGCCTATGTTCTAGTTTCCTGTTTCAGAGAGGAGGTGAGAAGCTGTAGCTAGTCAAGATATATTGCATGACTGCCATTCAGACATGCCTCACCAATTCTGACAGTCACATAACCCTGCAGACACACAGCTGCTGATCATCTTACCTTGCATGCACACACATGGTCCGGCCTTGGGATGACATACCCATCGTGTGAGGTGGAAACCTGAGGACACTGCCCACATCTGATGGGCCTTGAGAAAGAGTGTGGTGGGAGGAATTTGGTGGGACAGGGGATGACAGATAGACCCTGATGATGACCTGAATAGTAACTCCAATTTATATAGCATTTGCTTGTTTTACCTCTATTCAAGTTTATGATCATACTCCTTTGTTAAAAACACAAGTCACAATTAATCAATTTTTTAAAAATATGTTCAAGAAGACAACTTCTGCCTCTTTCTTCTTTTGTTTGTTTTCTTTCCCAGTTAAGTACAGACCTTACTTTTGATACTTTCTTTAAACATATGATTTACAGAGAACATGTTTTACTGTCTTTTGTATCCATGCTGACTATAACTCATTGCATGCTTTGGCCTTTCTGATTTTATCCATATGTGTTTCTGTAATTCCTCTATACTATGACTAATCATTCATCACCGGTCCTTATTTCTAGATTTTTTTTTAAAAATCCTTCTGCATTTTCTGATTCTAAAGAGGCCCAGGCCCTTACATAGCTGCATTTGTCCCTTGGTGTGCTTGTTTCTTCTGTGTTGGGACAAATTCTGTCTTCACTTCTTTTTACTCAAGGTTTTCATCCCCAGGCACTCTGCTTATGAGTATCCTTAGTGTGGTATTGTATTCCTTTCTGAATACAACATTCCTTACTGTATCAGGGCTTTTTTTGATCTGTCAGTCATGTTTGTTTTTTTCCACAGAATAAAGAATTTGTCACTTTGTGACCACTAATTCGGCTTAGGTTTCTTGACTCACCTCTCCTTTACTTAGAGTTAAATATAAATCAACCTCACCTAGAGAAGTCTCAAAAATGTTGTTGGACTGTCTTGTATATTCTTTTTTGTCTTTTCTCCTCCTTGTCCATGGATTCTCGATGAAGTCACCATTACTATCAACTCTTTTATTCGGGATGCCTCTACTAGTTACTTAAGGGAAAAACATCATGCATTTCTCCCTCTGAGTGATCTATAGCAGGTCTGCAACAAGATGTGATTGTCCTCATGCTTTTCACATTTTGTATTTGCTCAGAGATATTTCAAAGTCTACTTCTCAACTCTTCCTGAACTTCAGAGCACATATATGCGTTCTTGATTTGCAATGTAGAACCTTCTCTCCTTTTTTTCACCCTGCTGTATTTTATCAACAATTTCTTTGTACCACTCTACACCAATTTTAGCCCTGCTATTTCTCCCCAGTCTTTGTGATGTGGATTCAGTGGTAATTTTGGTTGGTTCTAAAGACTTGAAGGTTCTTCCTGTTTTTTCCTTACTTCTGACATTTCTGTATAGAAATCTCAGATATTAGGCATATTACGCTATCTGTTGTCTCTCCCATGACCCTCAGAAAATTTTTTGACTGAAAAATCTGGTTACTTTCAGTACTCTGCTAGGGGCACTTCAAAGGAACACAGTTTCATGAAGTTGCTGAGTGCTCTCTGCCAAAACTCAGGCCTCCTTAGAATATGTCCTGTTGATTATTCAAAAGTGGAGGTATGCAACATCATTCATTTTGAAATTACCAGCTACAAATCTAGAATGAACTCTAGTAAATTTTTTTTGATGTTATCTTAGCTTTCTGCAAAACAATTATGGCATAGTTTAGTGTGAGTCAGCATGGAGGCAAAAGCTAGAGCTTTAATAGTAATTTATTTTGGTGATTACTGGCTTTTGAATATCTGCTGTGGATCAGATTAAATTATTTGTGTTCTATGAAAAGTTTTCAGTAAAAATACTCTGATGAACAGTTTTCTGGAGTATGGTTTTAAATGGTCCCATAAAACTCATATGGTGACTTGCCAACCAAGGAGAACCAGCAAAGCCAAAGCAGTGTAGGTAGAACTCCAGTGGGTGTCCTAACTTCCCTTCTGGGCAGAAGATAGTATACTTCTAGGGGATAAACAGTAATTTGTCTACTGTTTTCTGCTGACTCAAAGTCCTTTTGTGGTTTGTTTGTTACACGACATTGGAAAGCAAGATTGATTTTTTTTTTTTTTTTTTTTTTTTTACCGCTCTTTTTTCTCTCCCCTGATGTACTCTTTGGAGGGAGGTTGTTTGGCAGTGCAAGTTAAAGGTCGGGTATGTATGCAAGTAGGGATGGGTGGAAGAATGGAGGCCCACAAGGGAAGTGGTAGAAATCCAAAAGTATAACTACACAAAAATAATACTTCTGCCAAAGGGCATTTTTATCCTTTCTGCACATAATAGCAGTCTTTAACTCTTACTTATGGGGATGGGTCTGTATGGAACCTGGAAGTGATTACTTAAATGGGAACATAAAAGGACTATATTTGTGCTTTTTTAAAGAGAAAGAAATTGAAACTTTGCAATATTTATAGTAGTTTATGCCAAGTGGACTTATCATTAGCCTAAGCTTTTTTTTTTTTTTTTTTTAAAGCTAGAGAGATTTATGAAAATAGGGATTTAAGGATAAATCTCTGTATGGAATAGCTGTTTGAACACACTCAGCTCTGTTGCCTGTGTATTAATTTATGATAGATCTAAGTTTTAAGATTTTTTCCTCTTGATTTTTGGATTGTGGCAGTTATTTTTCAACATGTTACTTACTTACACCTTGCTTCATTTTTCATGTGAGTGATTCTGTCTTCGTGTCAGGTTGCATAGGGATACACCTTCATAGCTACCAAGACAACTCAGGATGTCTGACTTGATTTTCAAACCTGTGAGGTTTATCAAAATTTGGTTGTATATGGTTTCCCCCTGCCCGCTAAACTTTTGTGAGGATCATACACACCTGTATTTCTATACTCAGAAATATCTTTTAACGTATGACTATTGATGCCTTCTGTCAAACACCATACTGCACCATTTTGGGACAAATCCTGGGATGCAAGAGTCTAGAATTGTATCTGCTTGAAGGCCTTGTGCAGCAATCGGTGATACATTATTTTTCTTTTCTGTTCTTTACATCTCTAGTGAGAAATGGCCCCATTTCTCTTCCTTGATCTCCAAGCTGGATCATTTTACTTTTTTTTTAAGGCACTTTTAGGAGCAATTTAGGGGATTTTACAAAGAGGAAATTAATGCAGTGTAATATAAACAATGTAACAAGAAAAATAAAAATGTGAATATGAAGCTTTATTAAATGCACATAGCTGTAATGTGAAGTGTGTGGGGTGCATAGAGGCCTCAGTTTACAGAAAAGGTTCTCGGCTCTTGCCAAGCAGTCTGGAAAGTTTGCTGTAAATATGCTATGCTTGTGGTTCCTTGCTCAACCAGTGGCGCCAGGAATCAGTCCAAAGGGGGGGAGTTTTGTTTCTTTTTTTTTCCCAAAAATTACTTGATATTTTATTACATTAAAGTTTTAAGTGCTATTGTTCCATATTTGAATCATTATGGGCTTTGAGGTATGCCTTGCTCTTGAGAAGTATGGATATCATCAGGATCCTGTACAGTGTGTGTTTTCTGTATCTATATTTTAGTGTATTTTTTGACTCTCTGCCCAGGATTTAGTTACTAGTTTTCCTCTCTGCTGAAATAGAAGTTAATGTAGTTTTTACTTCAAAGCACACAAAGACACATCACCTTCTCTCTAGTTTTAGAGAAGTGCTGTTATAGTAGCAAAAGTGGTGTGGTCTTGATCTTTATATACCTCTTTTGTCTGAGAACATGATATTTGTGAATATTTATTTTGCAAAACCAATTTACAGGTATGGTTTCTGTAATTATAGTATCAAAATTGCATTGACCGCATATCCACTTTGTTAATATTCATTTTTCTGCCTGAAAGATACTCTTTGTGGCAGCATTTCACTTCTTAAAGAGACATAGGAAGTAGTAGTTTTCCAGGCTCAGAATACTAAGAATATCAAATAAGCTGTTAGGAACCGGTTCCTACCAAGCAGGAGATGAGTCTTCATGCATCTAGCAATAGAGGTGTGGAACCAGTTGCTAGAGGATGTTGGGAATGTTGGTTGTCAAAATGTGGTATCAAGGTCATGGAAGATAAATCTGTTGAGGGTTACTGAACATACATCTACCTCAGGAACTTCCTGAAAACAGTTTGAAGCTGGAAGGCTTGTTAGCGACATGGACAGTGGGATTGAGTGCACCCTCAGCAAGTCTGCCAACGACACCAAGCTGAGTGTTGCAGTCGACATGCTGGAAGGAAGGGACGTGCTATCCAGAGGGATCTTGACAGGCTTGAGAGGTGGGCCTGTGCAAACCTCATGAAATTCAAAAAGACCAAGTGCAAGGTCCTGCACATGGGTTGAGGCAGTCTCACGCACAAATATAGGCTGGGCGAGGAGTGGATTGAGAGCAGCCCTGCAGAGGAGGACTTGGGGGTATTAGTGGATGGAAAACTGACCATGAGTCAGCAATGTGTGCTCACAGCCCAGAAAGCCAACTGTATCCTGGGCTGCATCCAGAGAAGTGTGGCCAGCAGGTCGAGGGAGGTGATTCTCCCCCTCTACTCCATTCTCGTGAGACCCCACCTGGAGTACTGTGTCCAGCTCTGGGGCACACAGTATAAGAAGGACGTGGACCTGTTGGAGCTAGTCCAGAGGATTGGGAGGGCCCTCGAGCACCACCCTTATGAGGACAGGCTGAGAGAGTTGAGGTTGTTCAGCTTAGAGAGGAGAAGGCTCCAGGGAGACCTTATAGCAGCCTTCCAGTACTTAAGGGGGCCTACAGGAGAGATGGGGAGGGACTATTTATCAGGGAGTGTAGTGATGAGATGAGGGGTAATGGTTTTAAACTGAAAGAGGGTAGATTTAGATTAGATATAAGGAAGAAATTCTTTAGTGTGAGGGTGGTGAGACACTGGAACATGTTGCCCAGAGAAGCTGTAGCTGCCTCCTCCCTGGAAGTGTTCAAGGCCAGGTTGGATGGGACTTCGAGCAACCTGGTCTAGTGGAAGGTGTCCCTACCACTACAGGGGAGTTGGAACTAGATGATCTTTAAAGTCCCTTCCAACCCAAACCACTCTACGATTCTATGACTGTTAAGGGGAAGTGTCATGTATGAATCTGGTCTTGGCTATTAGAGACAGGGCACTGGACTAAATGGTCCTTTGATCTGATGCAGTGTGGCCAGTTGTACATTTTCATGTGTTTGTTATCAGTTTTCTGTCAAAGATGTTTAGTGGAATAAGTTGTATGTCTTCTTCCAGGTCTGTACATTAAGGGGTCATTAGAATTTCCAGAATCTATGAAACACCAAGAAACCACATTAGCTCAGGTAGGCCTTCAGCTGCAGACAGCTAGAAGGTGTGAGAATATACTGGAGACACGCTTATAAACTCCCCTTTATTTTTCAATACTCTTTTCAAGACAAATCTCATAGACAACTATGGGAGACTGGGCACTCAAGGAAGTGGATCCTTTGGTTGACACAGCCTGGTCTTTCCTATTAGCATGTAGCTGAGCAGTGCCTCAATGGCGCTAATTGCATGGATTTCAGGTGGGTTCAGAAATAAGTCTTAGTTATAGTTCTCAGCACAAGAATTTGCATTTTCATTTGTGACTGAAAAGCATCTAAGGTATTTTAGATTCTTCCACGAGAAAGAATGTGTCAGGAGCTGCATGGTGTGTACCACAGTGATGAGAAAAAAAAGAATTCTCCACAATGTCTGGATGTAAATTCGATGGAATAAATGCTTTCAGAAAGATAACAGTTCATATTGTTGTTTAAAAACTTATGTCTTACAGGTCTAACTTGACCCTTAATTTCACTTTCTGATGAAAAAAATTCTGTGAGTATGCAATTACTACCTGCCTTCCATGTGAAAGAAGCTGCAGCGTTATCTAGTGATATTCTTTTTGTAGTGGTAAATCTACACCTATCCACATGTGCACAACTGTACACAAATCCCATTACACACTTGTAAAAACCCACTGTGGAGGTTTGAACTCAGCCAACAGCCAGACGCCGCATGGCCGGCCATTCACCTTCCCCCCGCCCCCTCTCTGGTGAAACAGGGGAGGGACAAAAAGAAGAGAATTCGTAGGTTGAATAAAAAGAAAGAATTTACTAACACAGCAGTGGCTTACTGAGCACAGTGGCCGCCCCCACAGCAACACACATCCGGGCTGGATGCAAAAATCCCGCTCCCGCCCGAGAGAGCCCGCCCCCCTATATCCCTGGGCATGACATCACATGGGATGAAATACTCCAATGAAAGTTAACTCCATCCTGGTTGAAACCAGGACAGTCTCCACCCCTTATTCCACACCACTGACGTCATGCTCAGGTTTCCAAATACATCTTAAGGAATCACCACCCTCTTTTTTTCCCAGGTCTCACAGATATCATTCCCTCAGTCTATGGGCCGTCCTTCCACAATGTCTGCTGAGTTCATTTAGTCCATAACTTCGGGTTCCATCTGTCATGAGAGTCTATAAGGCTGGAGGAATGAGGTGGAGTTGGCTCAGTCGGTGGAGCAGGAGGCTTTGGATGTGGCACAGGAATGTTGCAAGGCACCAATTGCCATAACAGGGTTATTTGACAGTTCGGTTCATTGGCTATTCTCACCTAAAATCAAATCTCCCTGAGGCACACATCGGACCTCTCCATCCTTCTGCATTACCCACCAATGCACCGAGGTCCTTGGGCAAAAGTAATCCCATGCATGGGTTTACCTTTACCCAATGCAGGAGTAACCCAGACGGCCTTCCCCAACATATTCCTAATGCACACTACGGGGGCTTTATTCCCATCCATGGTATGTAGGAGGTTTGATTGAGCAGGGCCAGCTTGCTTGGCAGATCCTCTGGTATTGACTAACCAGGTGGCTTTTGCTAAATGCACATCCCAGTGTTTGAAAATTCCACCACCCATTGCTCTCAGTGTAGTTTTCAGCAATCCATTGTATCGCTCAATTTTCCCAGAGGCTGGTGCATGGTAGAGGATGTGATATATCCACTCAATGCCATGTTCTTTGGCACAAGTGTCTATGAAGTTGTTTTGGAAATGTGTCCCATTATCTGACTCAATCCTTTCTGGTGTGCCATGTCGCCATAAGACTTTCTCCTCAAGGCCTAAAATGGTGTTCTGGGCAGTGACATGGGGCACGGCGTAAGTTTCCAACCAACCAGGCCAACCAGTGGCTGCTTCCACCATTGTAAGCACATAGTGTTTGCCATTCTGAGTTTGAGGGACCGTGATATAATCAATCTGCCAGGCCTCTCCATATTTATATTTTGACCATCATCCTCCATACCAAATGGGCTTTAACCGTTTGGCTTGCTTGATCGTAGCACATGTCTCACATTCATGGATTACCTGTGCAATAACGTCCATGCTTAAGTCCACCCGTCGGTCACGAGCCCATCTGTATGTTGCATCTCTTCCCTGATGGCCTGAGGAGTCATGGGCCCAGCGAGCCATAAATTGTTCACCCTTATGTGGTCAGTCCAGATCTACTTGAGACACCTTAATCTTGGCAGCTTCATCCGCCTGTTGGTTCTGATGTTTTTCAGTGGCCTGGCTCTTGAGTACATGAGCGTCTACATGGCGTACTTTCACAACCAGATTCTCTACCCGAGCAGCAATATCTTGTCATAATTTAGCAGCCCAGACGGGTTTGCCCCTGCGCTGCCAGTTGCTCCGTTTCCACTGCTGTAACCACCCCCACAGCGCATTTGCCACCATCCATGAGTCAGTACAGAGGTAGAGCACTGGCCACCTTTCTCACTCAGTGATATCCAAGGCCAGCTGGATGGCTTTCACTTCTGCGAACTGACTCAATTCACCTTCTCCTTCAGCAGCTTCAGCGACCCATCGTGTGGGGCTCCATACAGCTGCCTTCCACCTTCGATGTTTCCCCACAATGCAACAGGACCCGTTGACAAACAGGGCATATCGCTTCTCATTATCCAGTAGTTCAGTATATGGTGGGGCCTCTTCAGCACGTGCTACCTCTTCCTCTGGCGCCATTCCAAAATCTTTGCCTTCTGGCCAATTTGTGATCACTTCCAATATTCCCAGATGACTGGGGCTCCCTATTTGAGCCTGTTGTGTGATTAATGCAACCCGTTTACTCCACGTGGCATCAGTTGCATGGTGTGTAGAGGGGACACTCCCTTTGAACATCCAGCCCAGCACTGGTAGTCGGGGAGACAGGAGGAGCTGTGCTTCAGTCCCAATCACCTCTGAAGCAGCCCGGACCCCTTCATATGCTGCTAGTATCTCCTTCTTGGTTGGAGTATCGCGGTCTTCTGATCCTCTGTATCCCTGACTCCAAAACCCCGGGGATCGACCCCGAGTCTCCCCTGATGCTCTCTGCCAGAGACTCCAGGTAGGACCATTCTTCCTGGCTGCAGTGTAGAGCATATTTTGAACATCTTGTCCTGTCCAAACTGGCCCGAGGGCTACTGCATGAACTAGTTCCTGCTTAATTTGTTCAAAAGCCTGTCGCTGCTCTGGGCCCCATAAAAAATCATTCTTTTTATGAGTCACTTCATAGAGAGGGCTGACAATCTGACTGTAATTTGGAATGTGCAATCTCCAGAAACCCAAGAAAGCTTGCATTTCCTTTATGTTAGTGGATGGGGACATAGCTGTTATTTTGTTAGTCACCTCCATTGGAATCTGACGATGTCCATCTTGCCATTTTACTCCTAAAAACTGGATATCTTGTGCAGGTCCCTTGACCTTACCACGCTTTATGGTGAAACCGCTCTCAGAAGGATTTGGATTATTTTCTCCCCTTTCTCAAAAACTTCTTCTGCTGTATTACCCCATATAATGATGTCATCAATGTTCTGTAAATGTTCTGGGGCTTCACCCTGTTCCAGTGCAGCCTGGATCAGCCCATGGCAAATGCTGGGGCTGAGTTTCCACCCCTGGGACAGTCGATTCCAGGTGTATTGGACACCCCTCCAGGTAAAAGCAAACTGTGGCCTGTATTCTGCTGCCAGAGGGATGGAGAAAAATGCATTGGCAATATCAATCGTGGTGTACCACTTGGCCACCTTCAACTCTAGCTCATACTGAAGTTCTAACATGTCTGGCACGGCAGCACTCAGCGGTGGCGTGACTTCATTCAGGCCATGATAGTCTACTGTCAATCTCCATTCTCCATCAGACTTTCGCACTGGCCATATGGGGCTGTTAAAGGGAGAGTGCGTCTTACTGATGACTCCTTGGCTCTCTAGTTGATGAATCAGTTTATGGATAGGGATTACAGAGTCTCGACTGGTGCGATATTGCCGTTGGTGCACTGTTGTAGTGGCAGTTGACACCCGTTGTTCTTCGACCCTCAGCAATCCCACAACAGAAGGATCCTCTGATAGACCAGATAACACAGACAGCTGTTGAGACCCCCCTGTCACTCCTGAAATACAAATGGATTCTGCTCCTTTAAATTTTGATGGCATTAGGGTGCATTGCTCAACAGTGTCCACTAGAGCCTTATATTGCTGGGGGTCAGATGTGCCACGCCATGGAATCCACACAGTCCAGTAAACACGGTTGTCCCTGTCCTCCGCCTGGCTGGAGGCAGAGCCCCTCTAATGTTGGTCATAACACCCGCTAACGACAAATGGGTTAGTGTGGTGTGCACGGGTTTCAGCCTCATCTTGATCACTCACTTCTTGTGAATACAAATCAGAAGTTCTTCTCACAGGATCATGAGGACAGTCGACCTTTCTGCTCTGTTTGGGCACTTGATTACTGGAAACCGGAGCAGCATTTCTCCTGAAAGAACCACATTCTGCACTCGTTCTTCCTTCCAGCTCACATACCCGCTTTTCTAGGAGGTAGGTAGGTTTTCCATCCCATTTCTTCATGTCTTCTCCATGGTCACGCAGATGATGCCACAGCTTCCCCCATGGTGTGTACCAGTTCTCTCAAGTAGAGAAACGATTGCTCCTAATAGCCGAGATTCTGGTCAGTGCAGGTGGGGAGTAGGACATGTCCTCTTTAAGTTGCTGGAAATCTTGAGATAATTTGTTCACAGCCGCGATGATGGGGGAAGAGAGACTTTGTTCATATGGTCATAGTCAGTGAGTCAGTTCATCCACTGTTGGTCCCTCTTCATCTCTCCAGTCCATTACTGCTAATGCATTGGCATATGATGATGGTGTGCTCTGTTCAAAAGTCCTTCACATGGGCAGGGTGCATTGGACCTCATCTGGATCTGTGGGTAGCTGTGCATTATCTGGGTCATAGTAAACTGCCTCCCGCACAGCTAGCTCCCTCAAGTATTGAATGGCTCTCTCCACAGTGGTCCACTTACTTGGTCGACATGTCAAGTCATCCTTGAAGGGATACCTCTCCCTCACACTTGACAGGAGTCGCTTCCAGAGACTGAGATTTTGTGTCTCCTTTCCAATGGCTTTGTCAATGCCCCCTTCCCTAGACATGGATCCCAGCTTCCTGGCCTCCCTGCCCTCTAGTTCCATGCCACTGGCCCCGCTATCCCAGCACCGGAGCAGCCAGGTAACGAGTTGCTCACCTGGATGGCAGCTGAAATCTTTTCTTATGTCTCGCAACTCACTCAGGTAAAAGGATTGGATGACTATTACTTGCTCTGCCTCCTCTGGTTCATCATCACCCTGTACACCGGCGAGGGGATTTTCTTGTGTATTTCTTCTTATGTATGGGAGCAACTGACACCGTCATGGGTTGGTTCTCTTGTTCAGCTGCAGCGCCTGTCCTTGGGCTTGTAGTGGCTGCAGGTTCTGTTACTTGGTTACCAGGTGCAGAGCCCTTCTCTTCCTCTTGAGGGTGCTGAACAGTGTTTAATAGCACTTGGTAAGTGTGGGCTAGGCCCCAGCATGTTGCAGTGAGCTCTGCCTCTCTGGAATTACCCATCTGACAACATACTTTTTCCAAATATTTTACTAGTTCTTCAGGATTCTGCGCTTGTGCAGGAGTGAAGTTCCAATACACTGGAGGTGCCCACTGTTCTAGGTACTTGCCCATGCTACTCCACACCCCCAGCCACTCATAATTCTCCAACGTTGGGGTAGATTTTCAAGTGGTACTCTTAAATAGTTGCTTAACCATAAACAAAACCAGAACCACATTCAGGAACACACTAGCTCCTAACAGCATGGCCACCATGTTTATGTCAACATTCCAAAGATATTTGAACTCCCCAAATTTCTCAAACACAACAGAAACAAAACCTTAACCCAACTCTCACTGAAGGTGAGCAACAGCATGGGAAACACGTATTGCAAATGAGGTGATAAGATCTTGAGGTGATAAGATCTTAAGGAGCCAAGCAATCCTCATTTTACCCATTTTGTTGTTATCTCAAAAAAAAAAAAACCCTCAGTGCCCCACGTTGGGCGCCGGAAACTGTTGAGGTTTGAAGTCAGCTGGCAGCCAGACTCCATGTGGCCGGCCGTTCACCTCCCCCCTCCCTGGTGAAACAGGGGAGGGACAAAAAGAAGAGAATTCGTAGGTTGAATAAAAAGAAAGAATTTACTAAATATAACAAGAGAACAACAGTAACAATAGTGAGTCCAAAAGAAATGGGTAAAATGCAGCAGTGGCTTACTGAGCGCGGCAACCACCCCCACAGCAACACACACCCGGGCCTGACCGAAAATCCCTTTCCAGCCCGAGAGAGCCCGCCCCCCTATATCCCTGGGCATGACATCACATGGTATGAAATACTCCAATGAAAGTTAACTTCATCCTGGTTGAAACCAGGACACCCACATATACTTTCACACATATGCACCTACACACACGTGCAGCTATCCATCCCTCCACACACATGCATCTGCACAGTTAGATGTACACCCCTATACCCATGTGCCCCTATACCCACACATACCTGCACATGCATATTTGCAAATACCCAGTGATCTGTACCACTATGCACATACTGTCCTACACACAAACCCACCCTACATGCACATCTACATTCATTCAGAAACAAGCATCCCCAAAACACATGTGCACACCCCACTATACGTGCATGCACATGTGCCCACATACACACACAAACGTCTACTAGTTCTGTAAATTAGGCCTGGATTTTGATTGAAGCATGGGCTTTACATTTCATGTGCTATTGAGAATGGTGTATTATGCTACAACCCCACTGCCCTGAATGTTTGATCCAGCTTTTACTTATAACTAGGTAGTCAGTAAACGTTTGGTGGGCATTAAGGAACAAAGTCCATCTTCTGGCTTGGCTTTCGGGGATAGCTTGAGCTCAAAACAAGTTTCTTCACCAGTGTGAGGGGACAAGGCTGTGATTACATGCCTACAAAGCACAACCTCACACAGCGCCATACAGAAACACACCAGACAGCCCTGATGGCTGTGGGCAGTTGGAAGTCTTACAGCTGCTTTCTCCCACCACAGCATGGGCGATGCTGTGCTAGCTTGTGTGATTTTTTTTTTTTTTTTTTTTTTATACTGGTCACTGTGCTGTGTTGTCTCATAGGCACATCTTTGATTGCCCTAAGACCTAAACAGTTGAATTAAAATGTCCCCTGAGCCATGGGGAAAATCACAAGCACTTTTCTGTTAACATTTAGAATAGAGCCATACTTAAATCGTTGCTGATGACAGACTGCAATCAAGGATGCTCATCACCATATAGAAAGATTCAGAAAACAGTTTTACAGTTTGCATTGAAAAAAAGAACAGTACAGTGAAATTAGCTGTCAGACAAGGGATTCTACTGTAAAATTTTAATTAAATTTAATTAAAAAACTTAATTTTTCTTGTACTACAGAAAAACATATTTTACCTTTCCATAGAACTGTGCAATTAAAAAGTTAAATATATTTTGAATGCAGGTCCAAAAATGTTTCCTAATCCTGTACAGGTGCAAATGAAGAGTGGAGAGCAGTGATCCTTACCTTTTCTTGCCTTCTTTGCAAGCTAAGCAGAAGAGTAAGTCCCTGTGTCTTGAAAATCCTGAATACTGTTGCTTCGTTCCCCCAGTTCTGCATAGTGCAGCAATCTATTTTCGATGAGAAAGAGGAATTAAAATGTTTCTTCAGATCTTTGTGGTGATTTACGGATGATAATTGCTTCTCAAAGGGTAGAAGCCCATAGCTCACTGTAGGCTGTGTATCAAGCGTGATCTGTTATCGTGGCAGGAGCGCCACAGTATGTGGCAAGTCTTCTGTTCATACTGTACAGTTCTGCATGGCTGCTGAACCTGTGCAAAACCTGGGAGTCAGAGACTGATGACAAGAAGATGACAGAAATGAGGTAGCATCTTCTATCTTAGTTTTAAGCATTGTGTTTGCCAACTTCCATTAGTGAGAAGAGGTAGAATGAAGAGGCGCATTAAAAATACCCAAGCTGTGCTGATGTAATGGGCATCCATGGCAGGAGGATGAAGGGGATTTTCAAGAATGCTACATTTTTCTTCAAGCAAAAAGCTGTTTTTACAAAATAGATTTAATTTGAAAGGCAACCCTTCTTGAATACTTTCTGCTTTATTATGGGTGGCTTCAACACTTTTGCCAGAAACACAGTTACTTCGTTTTGGATTGCTTGTGTTTTTGATTTTCACTGGTTATCAGAATAGAGTTGTTATGGTATGCATAAATGACCATTTTGTGTGTGTTCTTTCTCTTTTGCTGCTGTTCTTTTCTTACTATTAGGTTTTGAACACCTTTATGATATAAGGATGTTAACATGAATGTAACTAACAGTACAAAAAATATTGGAAGAATTTAGGTTACAATCCTGCAAACAGTTGCTTTTATTAGCTTTGCATTGTCAAAAGATGTTGCAGGAGAAAGGCGTCGTTATGTAGGATTCACTGGAAGTCATAATAAGTAATTTGTAGTAAGTCAAGATTTAAAAGTGATTCTCACCTTCAGTTCCTATCATGTCCTGTCACCACAATAAAAAGAAAGTCATATGAATATGAGGTTTTTTATGAAACTGTACTGTGACTGAAATTTCTGAGTCCCATGCTTTTCTTTAAAAAAAATCTTCTTCGTCCCAGATTATGATGGTTTTGATGGTTTTTTTTGAAAAAAAGAAAAAAATAAGAAGTGAAATTAGTAAAGAGTATTTGTATTCTTTTCCAGTCTAGTTCATTTGAAGCTAAGAAGATAGATTTACAGGGACTTCTTGCTAAATTTTTGGGTTTGTGTTTTGGAGACCTGATTATATATGGAATATCTGGCTCACACACCAGGAAATACTGGAGAACAGGCATTGGGGGAAAGCTAAGTAATTTAAATGGCAAAAAAAATAATTAATGAATATCTTACATTCTTCCTGTGAGATTGTGTATCTTGAAATAGTTAAAATGATGTTTAAAGGCATATAAATTCACTGTTGTTCAAGTGATTTAACATCATTATGAACTAATCTTGCACTGGTTCTCATTTTAAATTTGTGAAAGGATATCCCATACAACCATCAGTCCCATGGAGAGTTTTACATTTCCTTTTCTAGGCATCAGCATGCGAAGTTAGCATTACTGCAAAACTCTGCAGAAAGAATTCAGCTACTGTAGTACGAACAATACTCTTCTGTAGGAAGATAAACTGCAGAGGGCTTGGTGGGATGGGAATCCTTGTCTGGTTTTATCCTGTGCTCTTTTATATGAAGAAGTTTCTTATCTGTTACCCAGGATTTAAGAAATCTAGTTCTGTAAGAAAAGCAAAGGTCATCTTTTGTTTCAATGCTGCTTTAAGGTGTGTGTGCAGAGGCTTCATCTGTGATTCTGTCTGATATGAACTTGTCTTGGACATCTCCCAGTGTCACAGCTTAATAGTGAGACTCTACGACTGGAGAGATTATTGGGGAGGATATGTATCCTGAAGAGATCCTCAAGTTGTATGAGTTTGGCATAAAGCCTTGCTGAAGTCAATAGACATGCGTCAATATACACTAACTGAAAAACATGGAATGCATCTCTGTATCTTATGCTTCCCAAATAAGTTCACTGATACAAATACACTTCACCCTGCAAAAAAGCCAGCTGGCATTGTCAGTGTATTATATGCCCAAAAGGTGTCCAGCATCTTTGCATCTAACTGTAGTTCCACAGGTGAAGTTACTATGAATCATGTAAAGTGGTCTCTGTGGTCCTTCCTTCATATTTCTTTGCTGTCTCCTTCCTCCTTACTGTTTTCACTTGACTTTTTGGGCTTATAGTAAGATGCCATTATAAGGGAAGGTTTTATCAAAGAGATGGCTCGTGTATTTAGATCTGAATATGATTTAACTGCATGATCTCCTGTGACATAGAGTTTTAGAAGGAGTGTTTAATATTTGTTGTGGTGACTCAACCACTTCTCTGGGCAGCCTGCTCCAGTGCTTGATAACCCTTTCAGTGAAGCAATTTTTCCTAATAACCAGTCTAAACCTCCCCTGGCCCAACTTGAGGCCATTTCCTCGTGTCCTGTCACTTGTTACCTGGAACAAGAGACTGACACCCACCTCTCTACAACCTCCTTTCAGGTAGTTGTAGAAAGCGATTCTATGGGCTAAACACCACCAGTTTCCTCAGCCACTCCTCATAAGTCTTGCTCTGTTGACCTTTCACCAGTTTCATTGCACTTCTTTGTACATGCTTCAGCACCTCTCAAATGCACAAAAAATACCTTAGCAAATTTACTGGATGTTTTCTTCTTATGAGCAGTTTTTTTCGGTTTTCCTTCCTGGGCTTTGAGTAGCTGCTCTTAGGCTAATGTTTACAGCCTCTGTGACATAGACTGACAGTTTATAGCAGATACTGTGTTGGTAGTTGAAATAGAGCATCATCGGGTTATTACTCACAGCACAAATTCTCACCTTCACAAATTCACCTATAGTATATTTCTACACCCATTAATCAGAGAAATAATAATCTGTTTTTATGGAATGATACACCTGAGGAAGCTGAGCATCCTTGAACTGGGAGGAATATGTGAATGTGATGACTCCCATGTGCTATACAGGCATTAATACAGTGTATATATATATGCTGTTACAGGAGCTGGTTTTCTTACAGAAATTATCGTTCCATCCACTTTTCAGGAGTCTTTTAGGCGTACAGGCAGCAAAATCCTTATACGGTTGCTTGCTGCAGAAGTCAGAGTTGTGCAGATGTGGTGCTTGCCTGCAACAACCAGCAAGCTCTAGCGATGTATCAGGAGGAAGTTGAGATTAGAAATGTAGGGTGTCTATAACCACAGGGTTTTGTACAGACTCTTGACTACTGAAGTTGCCTGTGACTCAAGTGTCAGTAGATCCGGAGCAATAATGCCCAGTTTTTCAACAACTAAGCTAGTCACATTATGTCAATAGCTTTAAAAAAACCAAACAAACAAACTAAAAATCCTCATGTCTCCCAAGGCTCTGTTTAAATACTCATGAAACATTCACTTATTTTTCTGGTTAAGAAATGTACCTGTTTTCTAAATATTTCTATTTGCTAGTATTGTTAGTGTGGTCATCAGATCAGGTTGTTCTGTTTCCGAAACAGTTTCTGACATCTCTTATGGCTAACCTGCCACCCTTTTCAACTGTCTAAAATAAGGCTTCATTTTTCCTTTTTAAATCCTTGTAATTTCTCTTCACAGCCCTCTTTCTCTTCCCCATTCTCTTCTCCCTCACTTCAGTTTTGGCTTTAAATCTTTCCTGTTCCTCCTCTTCATCACATTCCAAAGACATTGCTACATTTTCTCTTTACAAGACATTGAATTTTAAGATTGTATAGTTTCCATCTTTTCCTGAGTCCATTAAGTGGCTTTTTAAAAAAAAATAAATTGAATATTCTCTTTACTTTAAAAGCCCTTCATACACCAGAGATATTATTTTTTCTGCCTTTATCTTCATGTCTCTAAAATGTCAATATTATAATAATACTCTGCTGTTTTTCTTTCCCTTGCGAGTATGCTTTTTTGCTGTATTTTTGTCCCTGTTCTTGAGAGAGTCTCATTTCATTTTGCCCAGTTATTCTGTATGTAAAGCCCTCTGGAAAAACAGAGTTGATGTATTAATTCCTCTGACAGCTGTGCTTCCTTTAGGTCTCTACATTTTCCTTTCTCTGAAGATATTTGTGTAGTCTGTCTACTGTCTGGTATTAAATCCTGAGCTCCTTAGGTTAAGACTGTAATATTTCTTCATTCTACAGATAGTCTTTTTACGCAAACTTAATTTTACCCTGTTCTTCATTTGCAATAAAAGCTTTATGTTGCAAACAATTAAAGAATTCTATTGACAACTGAGACAAGATACTGGCAAAAGTGTGTCCAAGAAGAGCTTGATTTTAAAAATGTCCTTTTCCTAAGCCTATACAAGGGTGGCTTCCCCAGGGGTAGTCTGCATTACCAAGCTGAGTAATGTAGAAGGACTTGGAAAGAAACTGTTTAAGCTAAATGAAGGCCTCAAAGTATCAATTTAGGAAGGCTGGTGTTCATTTGAGTTGTGTGTTAGACATTCATCTCCCAAATGTTCGTTATATTCTTCATGTTAATACTTCAAGAATCTAGGTTCTTTTTTGGTGCTTTGTCATTGTAAACACAGTTGTTATAAACCAGGTCAATTCTATAACTTGGTATAGATTTGGCATAATGGTATTCTGGTCCCTTTTGATTTAGTACAACTCTGGACTGAGTGTCCTCAGTTCTGGAGAAATTGATAATGGAGGTATGGTTTCACATGTCTTTCTGCAGCTGTATTAAATTGTAGGACGTGTTTCTTTCCAGGGATAGACTTGCACATGTGCTTCATCCCTGAGTAGTCAAAAGTGTGACCTGAAGACCTGTAGGGATGGAAAGCTCACTCTGTTCTGCTTTTCCTGCTAAAGCTGTTGGAAACTGTTGAAAGGTCTGTAACTATGCTTGGTTTTTTTGCTCAGGCTGTGAAGGTAAGACATGATAATCATGTAATTATTTTAACAACTGAGCCTCCTATGTAAGAGCCAAAAATTGTTTTTGTGATAGCCTAGTAATAGGGACACTTCCATTTAGATGTTCACATCTTGGTTTTTTTTTGTAGAAGTTAATTTAAGCTTTTTTTTCCCTCCTCTGCCCTTCTTCCTTAGACATATCCATCTGAATTTTCCATAGCTGTATTGTGGATGACTATTTCTTCCATCCACCATTGTTCTTGCAACTATTCTGGCATTTCGTCCTGAAAGTATTCTTCTCTGAAAGGTCTCTAATGAACTTATGTCCAGACTGTTAAGTCCTTCAACCTAGAGTTAAAGATGTGCTTTGCAGGGGCAGGTGAGTAGGTTGAACACACATATGTTACAGACTGTAAGTAAGAGGGGGCAGCAGTGGTGCATGACCACTTCTCGGGGGCCCATGGGTGGGGCTCCATACTGAAGTGGGACACCCTCAAAAGACCACAGCCCATGGGCAACCCAGGCTAGGCCAGGAGCACCCCCAAGGGACTGAAGCCCACAGGTGGGTTAGGGGCACCAAGGAATAGAAGGGTAGAAACCTTCATGTGAGGCTGCGACAAACTATGAGGGTATGGCATCAGAAATCCTAAGCACAGGGTAGCAGACAGAATCCGTTACATCCACCCCTTAATACTTCTGTTGCCTCGCCAGAGCCACGTGGGTGGATTGAGTTTAATCTGTGGTGAAAATTAGGTAAATTGAGACTGGGGAAGGAAGAGGGTATTTATTTGTTTGCTTAATAGTTTATGTCCTTTTTCTCAATGCTCAAATCAGTGATGAGAGATTTGTGTTGCACATAAATTAACTCAAGTAAAATTCCCCAAGTCCAGACAGTTTTGCCTGCAACAGGATTTCATCCTGAAAAAAACCACGAATTTTCTCCAAGTGAAGAAGTGAGCATACAGGTAGAACAGTAAATGGAATGTGACTGTGTAGCACAGTTTGATTTATATTCTAGGCTCTTTGATGATTACAGAAAGTTTCAGGCAGTGAAGTGCAACTCTTCAACACTCCGACCTATACTAGATTTTCTTCATAATTCCTCAAGCCTGGGAAATTCCCATGAACGCATTTAAGGTATGTCTCTTAATGTTTTGGTGCTTTGCTTTTGGGTGCAGGCTAAGGGGATAGTTTAGTTTTAGTTTTCACTCTGTGTTAGAGATATAGGGAATACTGGCAGCATGTTCCATGACAAGTCTCCCTGGGGAGAGCTCTGCATTGTCCTGCAGCAGTACCTTTTATTTAAGTAGCTTAAATGTCTTTCTCTTTTGGGAGGAACCAGTTTCCTTCTCTTCATTAAAGGGTAGTGCTGTGGTACATTGAAGACATTTACCAGTTACAGCACTAGTTTTGCATTGCATTGATCAGGAAGGATCTTCTGCAGCAAGGTACAAGGATTTTTCTTACAAGAAATCTCTGACGATACAGTGACTTTGGCCGGAGAGTATGTGGTAGTCTTAACATGGTATAGGAAGTTAAATAAATCATACCTGCTTGTGGTTTCATTATTGTAGACCTCATTTTGATTTGAATGGAAATGTAGTGAAAATATATAAGGGGAAGAAAAACAGAAGCTTAGTAAACTATGTCGCATGTTACAGTACCTTCGTCATTTGTCTGCTCACCCTCACAAACGACTATGATAGGTATGGTAGAATCTAGGACCAAACCTTAATCCTAGCACCATTATCTGAAGCTTAAATTTAGTCTTTGAATCCTCTTTTTTTAGCCCACCCATAAACAGAGAAGTTGTTGCAAGCAGACATAAGGCAGAGCAACATTCTTGGGTTGAACTGGAAAAGCAATCATTTCCTGGCAGAGAACACACTTGGTCAAGTTATAAAGTGGTTTCACTTGAACAGAGCCTATGCTATCAACTTTTATTAGGGTACTGTTTATCTTGGGCCTTGTAGGAGTAAAGAGAAATGGAAATTTTAGGTAAACTCTTGTGCTGCATCTAAAGGTTCATGCCTTTATGAAGTATGGGGCCGGGGAGAAATGTTTTATTTAATTCTTAAATCACTTGCTTTTCAATTCAGGTATTGCCTCTTGTCAAAACAATGTGTTAAAAAAGTAGAAAAAAAGAAGGGTAATTCAATTTCAGAAGCCCTCTGCTGCTTTGGTAGATGGGCTTAAGAGTTACATCATGCATATATCTGAAAGGTAAGCTGCACGCTTTTACAAAGAAGGGGCTGTATACAGCTTTTATTACAACACTAAAAGCTATGATCTGTGTGCTCTAGAGCAGTGGTTTTATGTTGCTGTGGCCTAGCTGAGGAAAAAAGCAGGGAGATCCACAGGGTCTAGCTCTTCATCTTTAGCCTCTTCACCCCCATGCCCAAAAGTTGTCATACCCAGCCAAGGATTTTCATCTTCAGGTGTGTCTTCACTGCAGCTAGATCTGCACAAGGAGTGCTGAGATCAACTAATAAACTGAGCTGGACTGAGCTATGACTTTTCAGAGCAGTGTTTGCATGTCTCCAGATCTCTAGATAACATTCCCCAGAGCTCCAGTGCTATAAGCACCAAGCAGAGCCCCCCAAGCTGGTCTTGCATTGAATTAGACCACACTCGGGACAGGTTTAGATTTGATGTTACAGTTAAGCTGATGTAACACTGCTGCTGCTAAAAGGGACAGCCACATTTCCCTCTGTCCCCAGATGTTTTCCTCTGGTGCTGTTTTTGGACCAGCATTTTTTCCAGAGTCTCATGTGAAACTTAGTCAAACCAGGACACCATGGCTGGGGTGATACGCCTGTCACATTCTCAGTCAGGCAGTACCCACCTGGGGTATATCCTGCTTGGGTCAGTCCACATCTGCAGAATGAAGTGCAAAGCACATTGCTGGCTGCTTATTTCCTCCTCTTTCTGGCGTTAATCACTATGGCTCTTGGTGGTCATATTCTGTACTGTCTCAGGGATTCCTTTTTCACAGCCAATAAGTTGTAACACGGATCAGCTGGAAGGGAAAGAGTGGAAGTCCAAATTCTTTATGAGCTGTTGAACCCAAGGGGCAAAAAGCAGGTTTCCTAGGACTTTAAGGAACCTCCTGCATCACTGAACAGTTTTCTGCTGTTGAAGGCACTGTGCCATATAGCTCCTTTCTTAAACTTATCAAAGTCTATATGAAAAACAGTTAATGTTTTCTTGCCTCTGCTACTCCCATGGGAAAGGCTGTTCCTGGACTTGATTACTTTAACAGGTAAGAATCTTCAGGTTTGAGTATAAGTTTATCCACTGCTCTTTAATATCTATTTATTTTTGTGCAGGCAGTTATTTTTCATCCTGGACTTACTTTCCTTAAACTTTCCATGGAGAGCAGACATGAATTCTCTTTGTTTTCCTTTTGCTATGGGAAACAAGCAAATTTTGTTTCTGTGTATTCTGTAAGTACTCTCTCTCAAATCCATTTTCTGCATCTGTTCTGTTTCCTGTTTCATTCTTTAATGTATGTGATATTAAATCAAGGTTCTATATAAGGTATACAACGGCACCATTTGTTCTGCAGTGTTGCAGTGTCTCACCTGATATGTAAGGATTTTACTTTCTTGTTTCACATCTGTGTTTTATTAGTGCATTCAGACCCATCTTTGCTTCAATTAAGTGATGAGCTCCCAGAATACTATGGAATTTTATATTAGTCCCTAACTCCATGATATCGTGACTTTGGTATTGATACATTCCATTTTTCTGATCCACACCTCAAGGTCATTCTTCTTAGGCATTTTACGGTGCCATTACTCTGCATTGTGATTAAGTGATTTCAGCATCAAACTTCTGATACTTGTTCCAACATTACCAGTAAAAATATTAAGCAAGATTGGTCCAAGTACCAGTCTTGGTACTGTATGGGACATCCCTAATGATCTCCTTCCAGTCTTAAACTCATTTTGTCAGTACTTATTGCCTCCTCTTTTTTGCTTGCTGTTGTAGTACCTCCTCATTCATCTGACACTGTGTATAAATGTCCAATAAATCAAATGCTTTACTTAAGCTAAACTAGAAGACATTGTCTATAAAATCAGTGTTGTTATTAGAGAAAGATACTGGGTAAAACTGATAGAAGTATTATACATCCTGTATTATAATTTGTTTTGTTTGCAGTGTATCTGTATATTAATTATTCTTTCCTTAAAAATCTGTTCTGAAGCCTTGCCCATTAATGAAATCCTGGACTGGAAATGCCTGGATCACATTTTGGTTGCTTCTGATTGTTTACACTCTAAATCCTAGCTGTATAGGCACAATTACTTCTTTTGCATACCTGATTGCTTTTCTCATTCATATTAGGACTCTCCTTGATTTCCATCTTCTGCGTACTGTTTTTTATTTACCTATTGGTTTACTCTTATCTGCCAGATTTACCTTTTCTTGTGTGTTAGGTATAGAAATTACACATGTATCTCAACCCTTTCTCCACTGCTAAGTGTAAGACTACCTCTTGTTAGTCACACTAGTCTTACTCAGAGAAGACTGTTTCCCCAGATTTTCAAGGGGAGCCAAGCCTCTTGTTCTGCTTATCTTTACATTGCATCTAGCTTTTCATGGCTGGCTTCCTGTAAACACAAAGGTAAATCCAAATCATAGAAGAAATGCAACTTCCCTTCCTATACTATCCAGGTTGGTATAGCAAGGATAATGACAAGGCCTCTTTCTCATTCCTTCCATTCAGAAAAGAAAGGGGAGCAGTAATGATTGACAAAATAAATTTGATCATAGTAAGGGTTTTGTTGGCTGTGACACTGCCTTTGTTTTGTCTTTTGAGACAGTAGTTTGATGACTCAGCCTGCTATTTCTTGAATTGCTGTTTTCCTTCTGTCCTTTAGAGAAAGGAGGGTAGGTGCCTGGAGTGTAGGTAATCCTGCCTAAACTGCAAAATGAATTTTCACTTACTGTGTTAAGGCAGATATTATCCTAGAGGAGGCAGGAGTGTGATGAACAGATAATGAGCCATATACAGTGAGATCTTTAAGGTTTTCTTAAGAGCATTCTCAAAACATGGAACAATGAGCACAAAAGTGGTGAAGCTACCTCTGCAGGACCAGCGATGAAGCCTCTGCAGTCTTGTTATCCAAAATTGTTAGCAGTATGATACACTAGATCTTTACTGGATGATTCATCTGCACAGCATTAGGTTCATAGTGTTTGCCTTCCATATAATACAGAAAAGGTTTTTCAACAAGTACAGGCATATTTTTATGACATAGTCTACTTTGTACTGAATAATCACAAAGTTCTATCCGTAATATTCTTTCATCTTTGGTTGGATGAGGATCTATTTCATGCCTTTGTTATCTGGAGGGTAAGCTATCTTTATATGCTGTGCTTGGATCAAAACTGAAGATTGTTTCAGTTGGTGCAAAATGTGGTTCTTTAGTTCAAGGACTTTTCATCAATCTTTCATATGTATTTCATCAAGTTGATAATTTTTTTTTTTCTACAGGCTGCTAGTTCATGTAGTGTTGTCATTTATCTTTGAATGTTTATTGTAACTCTGCTTTGGATATCACTGGATTGGATGTCTGACTAAAGCAAGGCTTTTGATCCCACTGCAAGATTTAAAGTTAGTATTTGTTCAGATTTACTTTTAATCACCTACTTTGGATTTGCTTGAAATTACCTTCCTTGGTAGTATATATTTTCAAAGATCCTGTAAAGGAAGCTAGGTCTTCTCATGTGAGCATGTAATAAAGTTCCCAGAATCACAGTAGAAATTTGGTACTGTTCTCATCTGCAGGAAGTGTAGCAAGGTGTCACAGTAATGGAATTAATATAAATACTTAAAGTAGCAAAAGT
This sequence comes from Strix uralensis, assembly GCF_047716275.1. Classification (NCBI taxonomy): domain Eukaryota; kingdom Metazoa; phylum Chordata; class Aves; order Strigiformes; family Strigidae; genus Strix; species Strix uralensis. Next base: position 71,387,905 of record NC_134012.1, read on the forward strand.
AAAAATCAGATAATATCCTCTTTCCACTTCAGATCCTCAAAAATATCCACTCCTTGAGGATCTGAAATGGAGAGAGGAAATTATCACTGAGTGAAAGAATGCTCACCAATAAAATTCTCCTACCAATAAAATTGCTAACTTGCATGTTATGGAGTAAAAAATAGTCAGCTTTCTACATAAGGGTGATAATATCTTGGTTCTGTTTTCTGGGGAGAAGTGTGAAGGACAGTCTGTCTTCAGTTACCATGTGAATTAGGATGGTTAAGTAGTCAGTTAAGCACTGACCTTTGTTTGGAAGGCTATGGAGGAAGTTCCACAGAAGGAATTACATTAGGGCACTGTAGCTGAGAGTCTGTGAGAATCCAGAAGGATGTATTGCAAAGAATGATAGCAAAGAAGAAAGAGACCAAAAAAGGGTGACATAAAGGGAGACTATAGTGACTAGATAGCTGTGAACTGGATGAGAGAAGTCCACCATAAGGAACAAGAGGCTGGGGTGGGCAGTGTGAATGAGGTAGCAGCCTTTCCATCAGAGGAGGGCACAAGGTAGAGAGGATAATGGCAACTGGTCAGGTTCCAGAAGAGAACATATGCAAGTGACATTTCCTTCTGACAGTAAATTTGCATTTTGTGTTTCTTCAGGTTACATTTTTAACCTTACAGTGATGAGAGAAAAGTGAAGAGCTGTAGGTTCTCAGACTCTTCTCAGCCTAGGTTCTGTTCTATTAACAAAATGTTAATAAAAACAGTGTGATTTATTATAGTTTTGGTGTCTTGTCACTGGAAAAGATAATCTCTGTCAGAGGTTCAGTGTATCCAACACAATTCATAGACACCTGGATCCCAATTAGCAGAAATATATACCTATTTCAATGAATCCATGGGAAATCTTTTTTTTTATCAAGGTTTCGTTTTATTCGGAAGATCACAGTTATTAAAAGATGAGATTTTAAATGAAGAACCTCTTTTCTAAAGGCTGGGATGTTTCTAAGCCATCGTATCAGTGATCCTGCTTGCATGAACATAGCTGAAGTGACAGAAAAATGCTCTGTGGAGAGGAAGGGTAGAAATCCTTATGCTAACTTCACTGTTGGCAAAAATATACTGCCTTTGTTCTACTTTTAAAGATATACATTGCTTTATTTAGAATACAGAATAAAAATAGACCCTCTCACCTGATTTTGTCTGTATCTCACACCAATGAGTGTTTGCACTTCATCACAGCGCAGGGTTCTCTGGGCAGGCGATGAAGTGTGGTTCCAGGCGCTCTGGCAAGATGTTCTTCACGGGAAGACTATAGTTTCATGTCCATATCCTTTTCTGGCAGTGCTATTCAGCACTGCAGGCATGCTTTCTGTTGCTTATTCCAATCTCCAGAGACCCCATCAATCAACTGGTACAACAAGGGGGTGCACCCGTGTAGTGAACTGGATTGGAAAACATTTGCGTTGAAAATAACCTTTTCTTTTTCTCTTTTTCTGGGTTATTTTTAGCCTGGTTAGCTGCTTGATCCAAATCACAGCATGACTAGATAAACAGATACATGTCTACCATAGACATACTGAGAAAAAAGGGTCAGGACAGGGGATGTAAAGACTGTTTAAGACAGCATGGCTTCTGGAGGAAAGGTTTCTGAACATGCTTGAGAAGGGCTGGGCTGAGAAGCAGACTGCACAGAAACAGTTTTGTGTAAAACAACCTTTTCTGTGAGGTGGGAAAATATTTTGCTAGGTTGTTGCAGATGTGAATTTGCCATTAATAGAGAGATGTTAATGAATTGAAAGGAGCTTTGAGACAAGCAACAAAAATAATTAGACCCTGTGTATATGTGTGCAGATGCATGAAGAGGATTGGTTAAGGTGTGAGCATTTTGAGGAAGTGATGATGGCACAGGAAGGTGCAAGCACAGAAATACTTAGATGGTGTAAGCATCACTGGTAGTAAAGGGTATTGTAAAATAATGAAGAACAACAGTAAACTTAAGCAAGCTTTTTTTTATTTACTGTCAATGTAATGCGTTGTACCATCAGAAGGTTTCTGTCACTGTCAGGAATAGTTTCTCAAGGGAGGTTCCATTTCTTGGAACTCATAAAACTGAGCTGGATAAATATTAGAAAACATACTGTACGCATTTAATTCTCCATTGGCAGAGAGGTGAATGACTGATCTGTTACATATTTACATCTCTGAGCAACTGTGAATCAGAGGTGGCAAATGCTGAATTTTGTAAGGGAAATTCAAGATAAATGCAGAGTATGCTGTGCAATCGTATTATTGGCCCTGCCTACTACTTTTTGTCTGATTGCTTGTTCCTTCATATTGCAAGCATTCCTTCACTATGGTCAACTGTGAATGAGACACTGTGCTGGATTCCAGTGAGGCCTGAGGCTTATAAACTTTGGAAAGCAACTGACATCGAAGGTCAGTGTGTTACAACAATGTTAAGCTACACTCTCTGCTTATAAAGGGAATCTCCTTGTGCAAACAGATATGCTGGAAAATTTTGAGACAGGAATTTTCATCTAGTTTCCTGGACAATGATGAAATGATTTGGAGCCTTTCTGTTGTTCATAATAAAGTAATCCTGTCCTGAACCAGCAATACAGATTTTCACCCCTCTGTATAGATACTTGTCAGCCCTGGTACACTGGGACTGTAAATAATGGATGGACTTTGATCTTTTCAAGAAGTGTGCATGAGGATCTCATTTTGGTTCTTTTGTCTTCCTTCATTATGTAATCAAAGCATTTATTTTGTTTTTCATTTGCAACAGTAAATACTGTTAAAAAGAACAATTCCATTTAACATCCTTATGTTTCTATTCAGGTCTTTCCTCTTGTGTACTTAATAGTACAAATACTGAAGACGAACTTGAAGGGCAAATCTGAGTGAAATTTCACCTACAATTTGAGCTCATGCCCAAATTCTGGTTCTGATTGTGCCTGGCTTTATGCTGAATTCCTGGAAGCTGCTATCAGACTGTTTCATTGCCAAATGGTAAAAGTATCATGAAATCAAATTACCTTGTAAGGTTACGTCTGTATTTGACTCTGTACTGGAAAAATTAGATTGCATTTGTTTTTTGGATCAAACTCTTATTTCATTCCAGGTGCTTGAAGAGGACTAGATGTTAGGCTTGCTTTTTAACCCATCTGTATTAAATATATAATATGGAGATATGGTTTGAATGTAGTTGGTTATGGTTTATGTGTAGCTATGGAATTTGAGAATCATCTAATAACTTTCCCTTTCAACAGACTTTTTTAAGTACCAACATGGTATGCTGCCTTCCTTGAAGACTGCATAATTTTAGATTCCTCACCTTCATGCAGCCTATTTCTCATCCTTCTTGTGTGTTAGCTAATCCTGACATTTTCTTAATTTAAAACCTAATTCATAACGAGTTGCATTTAGTCACGTGAATAATCCTACTGATTGTAACTCATTGTGAAAGCCCTTTGCAGAGTCAACTCTTTTGACTATATTCTCTCCTTATCTTCTTCTTTAAAATGCATATGTGTCAATGTGCTGCACAAGAACAATCCATTTCACCTTCTGTATGATTACATGTTGCTCGTCTAGCTTGCATGTAGAAAGATGAAAGGTGAAATGTGTTGGACTTGTCCTGACTTCAATAATTCCACCAACATAAGTTTTCCTAGTCTGATATATTTTAAATTCCCTCCAATTTCCATAACAAATGAAAATTGACAGGTTTTATTGTGTATTTAAATTGTTCTTGTAACAAAGATCACGAGTTAACTGCTGCTTCTATTGGCTGTGCATCTGATGCTTGTATTGACTCAGTTGCATTTCTCTGTAGTGCAATGAACAGGCAAACCGTAGCAATAGTATGACTTGGGCAAGAAACAGTGGCTTATGTTAGCAGTAGAAGTTAGGTTTATTCTTGTTCTCTTCAGATGCCCTTGGCCATTGTAGGACAGTGCTATGAGAATATCAAGAGTCACCTGGTCAGATTAGATTGCAGAACCCACATTTTATGCTACAACTTCAACGCTTACTTTAGGTTCATGAGTCACATAAACCATAAAGGGTGGTTTGGTTAGTAAATTAGTAATCCCATAAAACCTTTCTCTTAGACTGTAGCACTTTACGCTGCACTTTGTTTAGTTTTACTTTTTGCATCCAAGGATTTTGAAGTAAGCACTACAGTTTTAATTTTACTGAGCAACCGACAGCCTATTGAAATGCAAACATTGTTTACAAAGTTACCAAAGTTACATAATCACGTTATATTTCTTTATTCAGTGCTAGTTCTGAATCCAGCATATTCCCTCATGCTGTAGCAGTATATTAGGAATAGTCTTCAATGCTGTGTCTGGTTGAGGATATTTGCTATGTACAATTATTCCATACGCTACTTGTAATCATGAGATATAGGCAGTTAGGTTGATGCCTAAATTACTGTCTGGTGTAGAAGAAGAAACAGAAATTTGGTATTTTGATGTATGTCTGGTATGTCATGCCGCATGTTCCTGAAGGCCCTGATGATTTACTCCAATAAGGTGTAGGTTGTACCTCTATCACGCACAAGTGAATGTATTTCTTGAGATGCAACTGTAATGCTCAATTCATCGGGCACATACTTAGAGAACTTGGAGGGGAATACTTAACTAACTTAATTTCTTAATTAAACAGTTAGTGCAATGAAATTTCAGATCAGCAGGGGTCAAACCCTTCCCCTTGTTCACTCTCTAAACACTACAGCAACTAAAACTGGATTTCAGAAGTATTCCATCCTTTGCAAGGCTTCTGTTGCTTGTCATAGGTTGCTAAAAGCTACACAATTGCATTCTGCAGTCCTCTAGATCTAAAGCACATCCAATTTTTGCAAGGGAAGGCAGATAAACTCTTCCATTTAAGGTGTTTTTTGATATGTGTGTACAGGAGCCTACTGTTTGGCTGTGTTATTAAACATGCTAAGATTGAGTCTTAGCTGTGCAGAGAGGAAAAAAAAAAAACCAAACAACCCACGTCTGGAAAACAGCCTTCAATAACCTTTGCTGCCAGAATAGCCCACTAACTAATTGCAAACACATGGGGATATTTATAAAGAGCAGGGCATGGGCTCAGAAACTGACTGATCTCCTGCTCTGGTTCAGCATATATGAATGACAGCCCTTAGTAACCCTGTTCCCTGTCAAAGCAGGTCTGCTTCATCAAACTGTGACAAAGTACAGCTGCTGTGCAAACAGTGAGCACCCCAAAATATTTCAGTGAAAATAGCTTATGCTAAGGGGAACAGATTTTGAAAAGACAGTTACCTTGCTAAGAATTAAAGAGGACAGTTTACTTTTAGTTTCTATCATCTATCAGTGCATTGTCTGTGTTTGGAAACGAGGAGAATTTGAAAATCTGTATTCCTGTTATCTTTCTGGTGTTATTTGAGGCTTAGCAAGAATAAGTAATGGCTGTAATACAAATGTTGGCCCCTGCACAGTGGGGCCCTGACATCATAGCCTTAAAGCACTGAACACACAATTCATTTTCTCTTCCCCTGTGAACCGTTCTCCTCCAGAAGGGTCATGTTTAGTATAAACAGAACGTAGAAAGAAGAATTAAAAAAGACTGTCAAGTTTCTAGTTATTTTCATGTAAACAATAGTTTATTCACTGTGCAAGGGCTGGAATTTTTTTGTTGGTTGTTTGGTTTTTTTTTAAAGTAAACTGGCGAGTACAATAAAGTTGAATAATTATGATTCCTTTGCAACATCACTGTTGAAAAGGGAACGCAACTTCCGTTTTTAGTGATGCTCAATACGTTCTGAGGACTATTTTCATTCATTTTTGGGAAAATATCATAAATTATTACCAATGAGATCTTTTTAACCAAGTGCCCAAGAATTTGGGGAGCTGTCATGTCACTCCAGTTCCATAAAGTCTTTTGGTGTCTACAGAACTACTTCTGTAATCTCAGGAGGATTGAAGATTTTGAAATAACTCCTAATGGTATTTGGCATTTGTTCAGCTACCTCTGTCATCACCAGCAAGTACAAAGTTACTTTCACATGCTTAACAGCAAGAAGGGTTTTGAGAGAGAGACTCAGGCTGTTGTTTTAGTGAGGGCTATTTTATTTATCCCTGCTGAAAATTCTGGACTATGGCTGAATTTCCTTACAGTTAAAAGGCAAGTAGTATGTCTCCTGTTTTGTTGAAGATGTGAGTGTATGCTTTCAGTCAGAAATATGAGTGGTCTATAAATCAGCTTGTGTTTTGCTTCTTCCTTCTCTTTGTGCTGTTATTTTTCATCACATGTGTGATGCACATGGTGCAGTGGAGGCCACATTTCCTGCAGGTTTGAGTTACTGAAAGAAAAATGGCATGCAAGAGCTTGAAAAGAAGAGAGCCCAACTGTCTCTAGCTCTTAATGATAGCCCCCTGAAGTTCTGGCTTTCTACTTGCCAGCTTCCCTAAGAGCTGGATGTTAAAAGTTTCCCTCTTGCGTGTATGGACCTGGTTCTGTTACACCTTCAGGCTTGGTACTTCTACTATAGTCAAATGGTGTCTGTTTGCAGAGTATGCTCTGAATTACTGCTTATGTTTCAGAAGCTCTGGAAAATACATCATTTTAATGCATATAAATATCTTGAGGTTGAGAATTTAATTTATTCACTATATGCCTAATCTGTCTGTACTGATTTTTCTTGCAGTGTTTGAAGTAGCACTATAATATCAGGAACTCTGGTGTCCCATATATGGCCAAGTCATTAGTGGTTATTTTAATTTATTATTATTATTGTTAATTATTAATATTATAATTATTTTCTGTTTATTACTAGGAATTTCCTCACTGACTTCAGTGCCTTTGTTTCTGATAAAATTTTTCATTAAAACGATACTGCATGCTGTTGTAGCGTAACAGACCTTCAGAGCTTTTATTGGTGTGCTGGACTATGTAGCCTTCAAAAAGACACTATTTACTCTGAATTTACTGAGAATCTGATAAGTTTTTTGTCTGTTTATTTTGACTTTTCCTATAGGATATACAGTGACTAAACAAGTCAGGCCAATGACAGAGAAAGAGAAATGAATGATCATTACTATTTGACCTTGTAAAAAAGACAAAATACTGCATTTGTTGGAACAGAAGCTTGGGACACAATTGAATTTCCTAACACACAGAAAACACTGGTTAAAGCAGAGGAAAGAATAATTTCTAGGCAATAAATAAGAGAAAATAGTAAGCAATAATTTTCATTCCATTAATGTTTTGGGATTGAAAAGAATGAAAAAAACTGTCTGAAAAAGATTGGGCATTGCATTACACATTGCAAAAGAGAAATTCCCATTTGTCTTCCAGGATGGATACCTTTCCTATGTTTAGAACCACAGAGTGATGCGCTTATTTCCTCCTCTTCACATAAGTGGTGTCTGCATCAGGAATCCTCACCTATGTGAGGATCCTCACCAATACTGAATGGGAATCATCTAACACTACTTTAATTTTGGTGGTTTTGAACATCTAAAATCATATTTTTCTTTGAGTATTTAATTGATTTAGCTGTTTTTTTCCACATTACAGTCCAGTTGACTACTAATGATGGTTTACTAAAGGTTGTTGCTACAGTGAACGCTGCCAACACGCACATAAGTGTGGGGCCCTACCCAGCAAGAATTTTTTATCACATAATTCATAATTTATCAGTATTCCATTGTTTTCATTTTCCACCTGCCTTGCTTTATGCCTGTTAAAATTGACTAATGTTTTTCAAGATTGTTTTTCTTAAATGTAAGAGTCATGAAGTTGGAGGTGAAAAAGCAGAGCAATAAAAGTGGTAACAATATGTAATGTGTACATGTAGAATATAGAAAAATCAGATTAGTCTGGACCTTTAGAAACAAAAAACACTTTCACATTTTTTGTGAAATTATTTCTTTCCATTTCCTTCTAACTTTTGTATTTCATATAGTTCAACAGATGTATAACTATATTGCTATGGATGAGAAATTTCTCCCTTTCTTATAGCAAGGCCTTCTGAGCTACCCTGTCATTTGGGAAATAACAACATTCTGATTTTTTAACATTTTAAACTTTTCAAAAAACCCCCACCATTTTTAACACATTCTGAATTTTAAAAATATTTTACAGCTCTTCAGGAGTGAAAGAAATATTTTATCTGGGAGTCCACATTCCTGAAAGATTTATGCTTTCATTCAAAACTTCACATAAAGGAAGAGTAAGGTGTATGAAACATCTGTGTAGTCAGAAAACTGGAACATTCTTTGGAAACACGATCAACTTTAAGTTATTAATTAATAAAAACATTCCCAAATGCAGTTTCAGAAAGTATTTTATAAAATTTGATAATATTATTCTATACTGCTAAGCAGTATTTGAATTTCAGGGTCAACAGCTCTATTAGCATTACTTGATATTATCTTTGGCAAATTAAAAAAACCCCAGAAATCAAACAAAAAACAACCCAACAAAAAAACCCACAACAGAAGAAAGAATACAGAAACACCATTCCAGAAGAAATGAGTGTGTGTTTTCCTAATTATTGAGTAAAATGAATTTATTTAGATCTGAAAGTTTAAGATCTGTCACACTAACTTACTGTTGCGGCACACTTCTGAACAGTTAAGAAGAATTCATTGTAAAGGGGGAAATTCATACACATTTTTGTTGACATTCTTGGAAAATAATCAGACTTCAAGTATGACTTCAAAAATTATGATTTTTTCCTTTTAAAAACAGGTTTTCAAAGACTGGATTCATTTAGTTTGGCAAAAGCTACAAAATGAATATGTATTTAAAAAAACAAAGACTTAAGTGATCACAGCTTTTGCGTCTTAGGGAGAAGGAAATGCCTTTAAAAATTCCATATTTCACCAGAGTTCATTCTCTGCCTCCCCCCTCTTTCTAGCCCCTATTTAATGTTGTGTGGAACATCTGTTTAAGAAAAGTAAGGCTAGAAACAAATTTGTTAACCCTTCAGCTGGTAGATATCCAGGTTTATTGTGAAATGGTTGTTTTCTTGGGGGACTACTGTGTTTCGGGTACCTTGTATTAATTTTATCTTCTTCTGCCTTTTTCTCACCACCTTTATTTATTTTTAATTTTTATTTAATATGGGAAACAGGAGAAATGAGAGAAGAAAAGCATACATTGCACAGTTTTTCACTTCTTGAGGGAAGACAGAAGAGACTATAAAGCTAGTGAGAAATATGTGCATTAGATAGGTATCCACTCCCTTACTGTCTGCATTTTGGGTGTAAAGGCCTAAAAGAACTTTTCTGCATCTCCCAGTGACACTTTGTGAGAAGGTGCATCATGCCTGCCTTACAAACATGTTCTGAATTTCAGTAATTGCCTAAGAGCAGAGACACTTCACAGGGGACTGAAAAATGAGGCTGCAACTTTGTATATAGGCTTATTTTAAGAACAGAGCATATCCAGTGGATAAGCATGAGGCATCCCTATAATCTACCAGCTGGGGATTCACAAATTAGAGGGGTCATCTTCTGGATCTGAAGTCTCTACCTTTGTTTTCCCAAGCCCAGTGTCTTCCCAGCCCTTGCACAAGTATTTCTAGTTACGTGATGGTCTTCAACCATGGTTCTTTGTCCAAGAGCTGGCTCCAGTGCCTCTTATTTCTGATGCCTGGGACCTGGCTACCTTTTACCAGGAGTCTATACTATGTGTCCTGCTGCTGCTGAGAAGAAGGTAGTCCTGAGCTGGCCATGGCCTCATGTGGTTCATCTACGAGGATTTCTTTTTGGTCCCTACAGGTGCTGGCAACTGAATGCTGTTCTTTTCTCCACTGTGGGAACTGAGCTCCTCTTACCAAATATGTCCCATCTGAATGCAGGGGAACAGTAGGTAGCTCTGGGGTGCCTGGGTCACCAGCTGAGCTAAAAAGTTCTCTTTCCCAGAAGGCTTTTCTTAAAGCACTGTCTCTTTATTGACTTGACTTAGGTAAAGTCCTCACCTACTCGCTGTGAAGTGCTCTAGGTTTTGTTAGTTTCAGGTAATTCTGCTAACAGGGTCATGGAACAGAACTGAAAGTCCTCAATATGAAGATACATGCTTTCCATTAATTTCTCTTTATCTCAAGGTCCGTTTTCCACCCAAGTCCATAACTATTGTTGATGGGCACTTCAAATTTAATTAAATTACTGTTTTTGAGACATAACTACTGAAGTAAGGAGAAAGGGCTGGATTAATGGCATGACACGTCTGTCATTCCTCATGTGGCTCTAGGGACCTGCCTTTGGCTTCTGAAGAACATTCAATAATGTGTGTTTGAGAGGGGTTCTCTGGAAACGTTTGCTTAGGAGCGTGAGGGTTAGCTGATTTGTTTGCTTTTGGCTCACAGAGGTAATGTAGCTCAAGATTCATAAAATTTTGTTATGTCTTTAGAAAATAGATGAGCAAAAATGTGCTGAAAATGCTCATTAAAAATATAAAATAAACATTTAATAGTGATGGTTTTGTTTTATCTATATTGATACATCTGAGAGTATATCTATGAAACTATGAGATCTTTTCAAAAGATCTCTAATAAATCTTCTGAAATTGCTGAATATCAGTGAGAACACATTTTAACCACAAACACTCTTTTCTTTGTTGATGGAGATTTCTGAAGGTGGTGTTAAAGGTTACAGAGATTGTAACTACTAGATATTGGTGCTAAAGAGAGAGCGCTCGATAATTTGGACAAAGCTTTGTTCAAATTATAGGAACATAAATCAGAAGTATAAATTAGAGAGAGACCAGCGGCACTGCTGACTATAAAACCTCTAAGAAACTTGGTCTAGCATCACTCTGAACCAATAAATCCGTATTACACAGCATCATTAGATCCTCCAACCCTCATCTATGCATGCAGAATCAGAGGAAGTGCATGAGTTCTTAAACTGGACTATCTAACTTACTTCTCTCCAGTGTATCTCAGACACAGGCAGTATAAAATTTGTATTTGTTTTAGAAAATTAATTATTTCACAATAGGTTTATTACGTGTAGGCACTAATGCACTTAAATTGTACCTTTAGTAAATATAGTGTCTTGTAAGAGTTTGAACTGATTAAAGTTTTTGGTTTGCTTTTATAATTGTTGCATTATACACACAGACACATATATATATATAAAATTTTACAATTGGAAATAAAGGACTCATGGTGAGATTGGCATATACACAATGCTCAGCAGCTGTGAAGAGACTGTTCTGTGAAAGAGAGTTTAGGGGTACTGACTTCTTTTGAAAAATCCAGCCTTTAGCTTTTGCAGTATTTACCAAGGGTCAAGTTTTCATTTTTGTCTCTTAAGATTATTCTCTTTTTATATAGAGAAAGAGAAGATATTTCTGCTTAACCAGGTACTCTGAAATACATATTAAATATGTTGAACTGCGGGTATTTAAAATCAGTTCTAGTGAGGTCTTTCGGGCTGTTGCATGTTCTGCTTAAATGACAGAAGATAGATACTGTGTGTTGTATTTAAATTGTTGAATCGTGTATTTACTACTTAGTTACTTATTGATGTTTCTTTGCCATTTCTTTTCTCCCCCATAACTGCCCCTATTTGGTCCATACAATTATAATTACATTGTTGTTACTACATAACTACAATGCAGCAGGGTTTATATGCTTAGTGCTTGGGAAAACATTGAAGACTGAAGTGTGATGGTTTACTGACGGGTAGACCAGTGTGACATCAGTTGTGGACATTGCCCATAACTGTCAATATAAGCCCTGTGTAGTGATGACTGCAAAAAAGCAACATGTTTAAAAAAGATAGAGTTAAACACAATTATTGGTAGAACATGTCACAGATGTTTTTATTTCAGCTCAAGAGTGACCTGATTTGTTTTTTCTGGGGAGGGTGGAAGAATGCTTATTGCCTCAAATGCAGGCCACGAAACCATCATAATCTGGCTTTAGCTGCTCTATCTGAGCCACATAGGTTCTGGGACCAAGTCAATATTGCTGTTACTTCTGGTTTGTATTTAACAAATGTTTAGCTGTATCTGAACTGAGTGTGTAGGGCTCATTTCATTTGTACCTAGCTGGAGGTGACTTTACCCTTCCCATCTGCTTTCAGATGTTGCAGGATCCATGTTCCTAGGTACTTCTGATCCTTGTCTCCTTTTTATGGTCTAACTGAAAACCATTTCTGTGGTTCTCTGCTGGATACTGGAGAAAAAGTATCTCTCTCTAGGTACCAGGAAAGACAACTTCTGTTGTTTGTTCACTTGTGCATGCCAGTACTCCAGCCAGTTGTAGCCATGTTTAGTCATATGATTTAAGTCAGATGTCATTTCTCCTACCACTGACTCTTCAGTGCTGTGACCACTGAGGTGTTCCCAGGAAAGACAGGGCAACCTCCTTTTGCATTAAGATGACTAGGTTTCTAGCTCACTCTAACACATTCCTGCCAACCTCTGAAACCCATTGGTGCAGGTGGCCACCTTGCATGATACTGAAGGTGAATGGGAGAGTGAGGCTCTTACATTGCCTAAAGTTCTTGCAAAGTTCTTGCTGTATGAACTCTAGTAAACCAGAGTTTTCTGACTTACATGTTCCATCTACTCAGTCTTGAGCCTGTAGAGGGCCAATGCATAGATCATCAGGTCCCTGGAAAGGAATATGAAGGCACAGATGGTTCTGAGTGGAAAGCAAGCTCAGGGGGAACAGGTAAGCAGGCAGAGTTCACAGACGTCAAGTCTTTGCTATATTCTTCGGTTCCTTGGTCCTATGCCCCAAGTGCAAATTCTATCACTGACTTACCTCGTGCCATAGTGGAGGTTAATGCCATGCAGCATCTGCAGAACGCCTGGGAGCAGTCAGAGCTGCTTTGAGCTGCTTTGAGTTTGTGCTTGGGCCTCGTGGTGGTGCTGGGAGGAAATGGCTTGGAAAGGTGAAACGCTGCTCAAAAGAATGAATTTTTACTGCTGTCATACTACATTTCTCATCAATACAGTTTCCGATGTCCTCAGTTTCCTCTTTTGCTGATCCTGTGAGCAAATAGCTGGAGGACAGGGCTGACTGCCCACTGACAGTTAGAATGTCTGTGGGGCCACCCGTACCTGAGGAGGTCATGAATACAAACATCTTCATAACAGTACAGTTTTATCCATTTTGTACCATTTTTACTGCCTAAATTGGTAGAAGAGCTCAGGCAACTTAAGAGGTACATCAGCATAGCTAAACTGGATCAGCTTCATACCTTTCAGGTAACTCATTCTGGTTTGTGAGCAAATTAAGTTTTGTAAGATAAGTTGTTTGCTTTTCTCTGATAAATAAAAGCTGTTAAAACCTGTGCATATATAACTGTCATAAGCAATTATATATGGTATATATATGTATGGCTCAACAATGTATGATACATATGCAGTAAAAAACTTAGTGTTTGATCTTCTGCATTACCAGATAGCTGTCTGAATGAATTTTCTTTTGAATAGCAATAACTTTATCTTAAAAAGGTACTGAAGATGTTCAGTGGAACTGGTGAGACTTTAAATAAACTATATAATATCATATGCTATTTGCAGTCATAAAATCAAAAGTGTGAGGAAAACCTCTTGTTAAATATGTGCCAATAAACAGTACAACAGAAAAATATGTTTGTATTTTATGCCAAGCAATATCATCAAGGAAATTAGTCTTGGGAAGGAAAGCTTGATTAAATTGGCAAAGTAATGGGGAAAAAAATAGTACCTACTACTGTGGTTTTGCTCCAGAACACCTAAGTGGTATCACAACCTGCAATTTCCCTTTTTAAATAATTTATGTTTTGCATAAGTGATGGAACTGCCTGGTTAAAATACAGACCTTCACACCAGGATCAGGGATGTGTCAAATTAACTGAGCCAGTGGTACAAGTTTTTAGGTAATTACAAAGCTGGCTAAGCTAGCTCTGCTTCTATATAACACAACTGTGGCAGTTTGCAAGGTGTTCAAATGGCAAAAAAACCCAAAACAAAACAAAAACTCCCATTAGTTTATGTTTTTATTTTGCCCAAAATTGTCCTCAGCATGTTTATTAACATTGTTTAATATCAGACTCTTTGAATCTGAGTGCCAGCTGTACTAGGCACCTGGCCCATACTAGAGATTTGAATTGGTCTGATTTCATCTGTGCAACTTGACTCACTGCAGAAAACACCTCATTGTAGCCTAAACAGGCCCTTTCAACTCCCTGATCATTTCTCTTTGACAGGAAACTGAAGATAAATTTATAACATCAAATGACTTAATTGAAAGCAACTTGATGAAGTCTTTTCACTGTACAATCTCAGTAATTATGGAGGTGTTGTTACATATCAAAGCAGCTGTTATGCTCCCACCATGAGACATTAAAGCAGTGGCATTCTGCGGCCCCAGATGGGGTAGGCTAGTGCCCCTCTTGTCGTTTTTACTGATGTATTTTAGTTTTGGGGGAGTTGCCTCTTATCTTCCCCCCACAGAGACTGTGCCTTGCTGTTTAAAGGCGAAGGGAAAAAACTGCTTGTATGTCAAGAGAAAGGGAGGAAATTTGTCTTAAAACAGAAATTAGCTCTTCTAAATTTTTTTTAAAAGTTGAGATAATGGAGAGGGATGGTGCCAACTAGCAAATCCCACTGTCAGCTCCATACCACCATATTTTTAGAGCTCATATTTTCAGCACTTTGATTTTATCAAAAGAAGAAATTGAAATTTTGTGCTCTTTCTCGACAGAGGTAGCCTCATATCTGCATCATGACTCTTTCCTGCTGCTATGAAAGAAACCTGAAATGCGTTTAGCAGAGGGGCTAAGTTGTTTCCAAGGACTGCAACTGATCTCCCTTTTCCTCCAGGTTCTAGGCAAAGACAGTGCTTCTGACTATAATTTAAGGTGGAAAATAGGTAAACTGTTCCTTTCAATCTTCTTTTAATTTTTTTTGTTTATTAGGGAAATGTGGTTGTCTTTGATAATTAAAACATTTTAAAGGTTTCTAAGTATGTTACTGGTATCCATTTTTCTAATGGGGCAATGCACTTTATCAGTAGTGTAGTTTAATATACATTTATTATTTTCTCTATTTCACAAAATTTAAACAATGTTAGTGTAAGCATTCATTACTTATGGTTTTGCTGTTTGTGCATAAAACAAGCCTTGGAAAAAAATAGTAAAATAAAATCTCTTTAACATGAGAATGGAAGAGAAAATAACTTTCCAAAAATATGTTTTTAATTTGAAACACATTGACTTAGTAAATACAATTTTATCTGTAGTAGTGAATTGAACTGATTGTTTCTCATTACCATGGACTTCGATATTTAAAAACTGGATCTCAGCCTCTCACCTCATTTTTATTCATGGATTGTAAGAGGAAAATAAGGTTTCCAGGCTTTTAAAATCCCAGTTGGTTTTTCAGCTTTGAATGAAGTAGTTGAAATTTGGAATGAAGCAAATATTCACTATGCACCTGTGGAATAGTCTGGTTCTGTCAAAAGCTGCCTTAACATTTCAGCTTATTCTAGCTACAGTTGCTTTGTCTTTGGCTTCTACTTTTTCAGAGATTGAATTTTTTTTAAACACTTTAAATACTACTGAATATTTTTGTAGCCTAAATTAATTGTGTTTACTAGATTATTACTTTGCACAGGATGTAATAATTTCGAATTTAAATATAAATGGGGAATTTGAAAATAAAAATGTCTTTAAGTAAAGATCTGAAAGCCATCTATTTTAAAAATTCTTGCATTTTTATCCACCCTGCCTAGACCCTGTGGAGATCTGAGAAGCTGGCTCTCTGAAGAAAGGAAATTTGATAGGAAGTGTTGGTACGCTTTCCCACTTCACTAAACAGATTTGCTCATCACTTCAAAAGCAGACAGATGAGGGGTGATGTAATTTCATTCTGTTAATCTGCCATTTATACAATTTAATTGTTTTGTCCAAGAATTAGAATAGATGTTCTAGTTGAAATTATTCTGTGAACAATTTCTGCCATGGCAAACTTTCACTTTAATGTACAGCGGTACATACACAGCATTTTTGCTCCACAAGCGTGTTTGAAACAGGCATGTTTCATCAAGGAGTGTGTGATCTCAGCCTCGTACACAAATAAACGAGTTTTGCCACGTAGTGCAGGTGGTACTGTTTCCCTGCCAAAAGTATAGGGAGTTTACCATCGCAAGGCAGGTCTTGTTCCAGATGCCATACAGAACTCTACCTCTTGTCATCTCTGCCTTGGTGACAAACTGATTCTAACATTAGGCATCTTTTACAGCCTGTTGGAGTGGGATGACAGGCTTAATTTTCTTTGCAAAATAATTCCAGCTTCATGTAATCCCTCTTCCTTCCTTCACAGTGTGTTTTTGAAAGTATTTTTCTCCCTTGATCCAGACCATAGAAAACTCCTTCAAGATCTACATTGCTAGATAGGTTTTTTGTATGTTTATGACTTCTATCACATAATTTTTCTTTCAAACTGTGCGCTTACATAGAGGCAGGCTGGAAAATTGAGTGTTTCTAGAAGGTTGTCTGACAATCAAGGTAATGTCATATTTTCCAGCAAGGATACCAGATCTATGTCATATGTGATTTAACCAGTAGTTTCTGCATGAAGAACAGTGTTCACTTTGTTTATTGGAGTATTACTGAAAATCCTATAATTCATCACTAGTCTGTCAGGAGCAAGTTTTGGCTGATTTACTGCCTCATTCGGAACTGAAATGTACATATTTTATCTTAAATGTTAAGTGTTCTGTTTCAAGTCTTACATTCTAGCTTTGTGTAGAATACAAATAGCCTTAGTATATATTTTTGTAAAATGACAAACCATATTAATGAAAGAAGATGCTTTGAGGCATGTTGCTATGAGGTTGAAGTGTACTGCTTACTTATTATAAAGCTGTTTTTCAAAAGAAGAGAAGTATTTCAACTGTATGGTTATTATAAAGAATGATGAGGGCCTGTAGTACTTTTTCACACATAAACTAGCATGTGTAGCATTAGAGATCTAGACTGGTTGATTTAAGAAGAGAAAATGCCTGTATTTAATACGTTTCTTACATCAGTCACAACTCTTGTATCAACTTGATACCTCAGCATGTTAAGTAATAAGTATAGGCTGCTATGAGTCAAAGACATTTAAAATTTCTGCTTCCTTAAAATCCTTTTGTCCCTCCTTGCTCTCTGCTGGCACTTTGGTTGCATGGTATATGCAAGACGGTAAACAATCATGGCTACCCCTATGGCTGCTTTATCTGAAGTTATGTTTTCATTTTCCATAATAGTAGAAGCCCCATTATTGTGATTGTGCAACAACTGGGTTGTGTAGGTTTTAGGAATTTGTAGAGTACAGCTAAAACCCTGATTGAAGCTGAGGCAAATACCTACCTGATTGAAGCTGAGGCATTTTAACTAGAGCATAATTTGTTGTATGTGCGGATTACATTTCCTTATGACAAAGGCTAAGAGATCAGACATAAACCATGTGTGCTTTTCCCCTTCTCTGTTTTTGGTTCTGTTGCTGTCAGTCTGCTCTCAGAAACGGTGACTGGGGAAGGCTTCGGGTTGTCTTATGTTTCCTCACATGTGCTACCAGGAGGTTGAATGACTTTATAGAATTAGATAGCAAGCTGTTCTTTCAAAAACAGTAGCTAATGAAATGACTCAGTCTGGCACTTTACAGCACTCTACAGCTGCAACAAATGAGCTGCAGCTAATAGCTTTTCCCAGATACTAATTTAGAAATTGAAAAGCTCTAGGAAGAGGATTAGCCATCCAACTTTTAATTGTTCTTGTAGTTAAAAACTATGTTACCCAAACATCTCTCGTTCTTGCCTGTAAATTAAGCTATTAATGTATTCTTCTAAAAATTATCCCAATGCTAGTGCTCATGCAGACTCAATCTTTTCAGTTTGGGATTAAAAAGAAAACAATGTAGCACTTCGAATTGTAAATATTCTTGAGAGAGGTAACTGCTCTTGATGTTATCTATTGAGGGCTTTCTAATTGGGACCACCAAATTATATTTCAAATGCCACAGATTATTTTCCTCTTTAACTCTTTTTTCATAGATCTTCGAAAGACCATTCCAAGACCTGGGTTACTTTTAACATTCACTTCTCTGATCTGTGAGAGTAGGGTTAGAGTAACTGAGGCTACGCAGGCCAAAACTAGGTGCTTAGGTGATATGGTTAAAGGGGGTTATGGTTAAACTAGACATGTGGGCAGGTGTTCTGCTGAGAACTTCATTTACCAGCTGGCTTCCTGTCTTTCCTCACTAGGACCTGTTCTCCCTCTGCATGTATACCACTGCATCTAAGCTTTTCTCCTAGAGTTGTGCAGTCCCTCCATATCTGAGCTCCTCATTCTCTTCTGAAGACTTCTCCAGACTTACCCAGGTCCCCTGCCTCCCCTTTGCCTTCCTGCCTTTCTTTTTATTCAGCTCCATATAAAGTTCTCCCCTTTGTTGTTTAGTTTGCTGGAGTGAAGTTTCAGTACATGCTGCTTGGCAAGGGGTGTGGCTGATCAGCCAGTTGTGGACTTTACAGCTGGCAAATACGCCCTTCTTCACTCACCAGCCAGTCTCCACTCTCCAGTCAAGAGACTTGCATGCTTTGAGAGCCCTGGGCTAAACACCACAGCCTGCCTTTCAGTAGGGGTAAGGCAGAGTTTTAACTCTGTGGCCCAGACGTTTGTAGGTCTGAGATGTGTCTGTTTGCTTAATGAAGAAACAGTGAATGACAGGAGTAAACAAGATGCCTTTAAATACTGTGTATCATTTTTGGTATAGTTGGCACCTTGGTTTTACTGTCTTTGCCAGTATTAAATGGTATGACAGGGAAGCTGGGGTAACATGTTTTTCTCCCATCCCATCAAACTTAAAATCCAAACAGCTCTTAAAAAACCACTGTACTGTGTGAACAAGAGCCATTGTTCTGGAGACAGCAAATTGGAAATCAGTATTCTGTGGTGACCAGTTCTGTTGACAGGCTCAGTCTTTGGAACAAAAATGCATGCAGTGCCACGCAGAGCTGAGGAATATGGGAGTCACCAGTGACTCCCAATGCAAAACTTCACTGTTCTGTGTTCTTCCTCTCCTTTCTGGCCCAAAGATTAGCCATACCACAGATACCATCATTGTCTTGGTCTAGTTACGCAGGTCTTTCTCCAAGTCCCTGTCCCCATCTCCCCTTACCTCTTCTCCACACCTACTTTCCTTTGCTTCCGCAGAAACAGACATACTGTCCCAGGGGCCACTTCTGTGTAAGTGTGGGTTAAGAGTGTGGTTCTGATGTCTTGGCTCATTAAAGGAAATGGAAATCCCATCTCACCAAGGTCATAAACGCTCACCTTTGTGCTGGGTTCATGGTCACTACCAGTGTTTTAGCATGAAACCCTTAACTTCTTTCATAAGTGGCTTTTAAGGTCTGAAATGTGGGATCCAGAATGCTGTTTTATAAACTTTTTAACTAGTTTTTAGGAAATTACTTCAATTTCTACATTGTTGAATATGTCTTAAAAGGTGCATGCTTAAAAGATACTGGAAGAATGGGACTGGGGAGAGGAAAAAATCCAAATTAATATTTACTGTGTGTGAGGGATGTGACAACTGTGTGTATATTTATGCACAAATAGCATACTCCTACCTATATTAATGCTCCCTTTGCAGTGAAATACAGACTATCTGTCATTCATACACAGTCCAGGTTTCCCTGTTGCCTGCAAATAATGATGAGTTCTGTTGATTCAGTCAATTTTGAAAGGAAACTTATTCAAAATGCTGGAGATGAGATGCAAAAGTTCCTGCTACTTCTGTGAATACTGTGAATCTCCAAGATCAAAAGACTCTGTATTTGAAAAGGTTCACCCATCTCTATTTTTGAAGGTCTGCAGAGTCTCAGTCTCCATTTTAAGTTCAGTCAGGAGATTTGTTTAGTATGTAGGTAATAACTCTTCCATAAGACATGTTTCCAGAGCTGTAGTTTACACATGAGCAAAGTTACACATCTTCAAAAATGAAAGGATACTTGAAAATGTAGCAATGTCTGTTTATAGACTTCACAATGTTAAATCCTACCCGTCAAGCAAGGTGACTAGTAGATGTGAGAAGTAACTTAATCTACATTGTTTACTTGCAAAAGCTATTGCAAAAGATTTTAGGGAAAAATATTTTACTCTTATAATTGAACAAATTTAAGTCAACTTTTGTCGATGAATCTTGATTTTCTTCAGACACATAAAATGCACAGCCCATCTCTGCACAAAGGCACAATTCCTAAAACAACCCAGTTACTGTTTAAACAGCTAGCATAAATAATGAACCACTCCATTACCAAGAGTATAAATAAATGTAGACAAGTAAGGGTTCTCTAGAGCTGAAAGTTTAGGTTATGCAAAAACTTCGACAGCTGTAATTTGTAGGTCCTTGTAGACCGAGGGGTGTGAGTGATGTAAACTCTAGAAAGTTGACATTTAATGTATGTCTGTTTTGTCATTTTGCCAAAAGGCAGGACTTCACTGTTGTGTTTATTTCGCTGTATACAGATTTTGAACAGGGCAACATTTGGCAGAAAAAATTTCACAAAACGCCTTAAGCTTTGCAGTACTGTAAACAGAGCACAGCACTCCACTGCATGATGAGTGATGAGTCAACGTTTTAGAGAAGTCTGGTCATAACCATCTTTTCCCTGGATAAATCTAAGAAAGAAGAATAGGAGAGCAAAAAAATATTAATTGAAATTTGTTTCTTCACATGTGAAGACTTAAAAGTTAATTTAATACTAAAAATAGTTGAGTCTCAAGTGTGCTTCTAATTAGATCATAATCTAAAAAGTTTGTTCTTTCTTATGTGCCAGTTGAAGAGATAGAAGACCTTTGGCTCTGAGTGTTTATGTCCCATGCCTAAGGATGTCAGTGGAAGCAGCTCAGTTCTCCCCTCTACCCTAAAGTAATCACACACCTGTAACCTCAGTGAACCACAGTGAAAAATGGCTTAACCAACACCTCAGAAATTTGGTAAATTTTGATGAGACCGTAACTCTTTAAGGGCTAACTTTAATCCAGCAAATTTAAATATTTTCACTAGGATTAGTGCAGGTCCTTTGGCTTAAATTGGTAAAGTGAAAACATAAGGAAAGTTAAGAGCTTTCCTTGAGGTGGGGGAGAATGGGAGAGAGAGGAAGGGAGGAAAAGAGGGAAAGATGGATGGAAAGAGAGAGAGGGCAGACTGACCATGAGCACACCAAGGTGAAATGTACCCTTGGTCCCAGGAATTTTTTAAATAAACAGAACGGTTCATATTTTAGGGCTCTTGTCCAGAATATTTACAGAAACACTGTAGTCTGTACTGTTAGTCTAAGAATGTGACTACACAAGCAATCATAAACTACCCAGGTGCTATGCTACGTTTCTGAGTGAAGGTACAGAATGAAAGCAGGGCACTCTTCTCAGCTGTCTGTTCTGAAACACTCACAGTGAGAATCTGTGTTACGTCGCAAGGGTGGTTTTTTCCTCTGTAATTATGCCTTTTTTTTTTTTTTCTTAAACTACTTACTTTGATTGGACTGCTGAACCTTCACTTTATTTATTGCAGTGCAACACTGTTATGTCTCACAGCAAGCAACTCTGCTGTTTTTGAATACACTGTCTGCACCCACGTTTGTCAGGGAAAGGATTGCCACCTAAGCATTTATCTTTTTAGGAAGAGAACAGCTAAATGGGGAAATGCAAGTGGGAAGAAAACAATATTTATTAATGGATCTATTAATTCTAGTGGTATCAGGGATTTTTGAAAGTGTTTCTTAATGGTAAGTAGCCACTTCAGAGGTTCTTTGCATAAGCAGTGGTCTAAGTGATAGTGATACCCCCTTTGATTCTTCATTTCCAACAGCAGCAAGCCTTATGGTACACACAGGAGACAAAGCTGGCTGATAAGTTTATCTCCCTTACATCTGCCATTGGGAAGCTTTCTGCAGTCTGCTTGGGGTAGCTGCAGCTCTGGGCAGCAGGGGTGGAGGGTGCCAAGAGGTATGTCTGAAGTATTGCTGCGCTGCTGCAGTTCATTCAGGAAAGGGCAGCAGCTCTGTCGCTCCAGGCTTTCTTCTCTACTGCCTTTGGGATTTAGACTGCACTTATAACTTGGGTTGCAAAGACTGTGTTTTTTTGCATTGTACATTGTGGCTAATACCCTCTCCCAGCTTACTCAAAAATGTTACACAATGTGTGTGTTTCTATGGCACCTTCTAAGGAGCTGATCTGGGGAATTATTTTCACTATCAGAATTTCTTAATTATTTCTGTGCATAATAAAAATATGTCTGAGGACCTCAATCATAGCTAGGGGATCACAGATATAAACAAGAGGTAAAGCATTTTTGTCTCTGTTTATCTGGATTCAAATCAAGACTTAAAGGTGAAAGAATGGCAGAGACAAGAATTACTACATCAGGTTTCCCGACAAGCTGCAGCTTGAGGTAAATAGATGAACCGATTGATGCCCCTGTTCTCCCCATGAAGAAAAGAAAAAAACATTTACTAACAAAAACCTGAACACTTTCTTAGGTGTAGCAACTGCTTTCTGCTATTAAACACGTTTTCAAATACTTGGGATTTGTAAATGTTTATGTCTTAATCATCCTGCCCTACAATATTTGAGAGACAATATAAGTACAATTTCTTAAATTGTCTTGTTTTTGTAAACCTTGAAATCTGAAATTATTCTTTTTTCCTAATACATCTTTTTCTAGGTGGATGTGAATTTTTTAAACTACTTTGAATTTCAAAGGGCTTCTCACTTGTACAACTAACATGACACTATTCTCCCATCCTAAAGACATGCTTCTGTAGGCCCATTACACACAGTATAGCAATGAATTAACACATGAATTTTTGACACAAGCCTGTTTGTTTTTGTCCTGAATCTGAGGCTCATAATCATCTAATTGGTTCTGCATAACTTACTCTTGAAAAATTTCCTACAACTGAAATATCAGAAACTCTCAGAAAATTGCAGTGCTTAACACTACGAAAAAGGCTGAGGTAATGCTAATTGAATAAATTCATTCCTATTGGTACTGAATTATAGTTTAGTTTCCAGATGTCCTCCAAGCAAGTCTAAATTTTGGTCAGCCTTTTTTATACTCTAGTTAACTTAAGTGGGATGAGTAACAATTACAGCCTTTATTCCCACTGCTGTTTGGTAACCAGTGCTCAGTCTCCCAGAGCTCTTTCTCTCACAAACCTTAGCTAGAAATGTCAATTTAACATAAAGGCTTCACCTTACTTTATTATTCAGCACCTAAGCGTTACCACACCTAAGCAGCTTCTTTTGAATGCTTAGTCACTGGACTGTGGGAAAGCTAGGAAAGTCAATCATACTTGTATCCTTAATAAGTGATTTTGCTCAGTATACCTCATTAGGCACACTTCTGCAGTGAGCTGACATAATTGGATCTTATACTAACCTGGGTGATACAGTAGTTGTAGTTGATATGCTTGCCCTTGAGGTTGGTGGGGAGTGTTAGATTCTTTATTTGGAAAGCAAAATGTATATGAAGGTATTGACTTGCTTGTTGTCGTTGTACTGGAGCTCTATTAATAGCATTATCTTTTTAAAAGATAAATTAAAAGTATAGCAATCAGAATGCAATAAATCAGAATATTTTATAGCCTTTTGTACTACCTAAAGGAGCAAGAGGCTGCTGCTCAAGTCAAATTGTACCATAAATTGTAAGTTCACTAAGAATTACTTGGTTTATGACTCAGGCCACAAGGTCACTTCAAATCTGCTTAAAAGCCTTGTTACACTAACATAATACAGTATATATGTTGCCTCTTTTGTTTATGAAGTAGTTTCACAAAGTCCTGCCAAGCCAAGTGACCGAAAGTTTTCAGCAGCCTTTGTCTCATGGAAGGTGATAGGTAGAAAGGTGGATTATGGTAAGAGAATTCAGTCCTTCTGTGACTACTAAAAGTTGAGTTCCTGTGCTGTGACAAGGATATATGTTCTTCATAGTTCATTTTTGTAATCTGCGAATCTCCTTCTTCATCGCTATAATTAAATTTTACTTTTGCCATTTTGTAGACTTTTTGCTGGAAAGGGATTTATGACAATTAAGGACTCCATCTGTTATTGTTGTTTTCTCAGTCTCCTATTAGCAGTTGTAAGCATGCAGGAATTGCAGTGCCAAATACTCAATTCTGAATTCTCTTTCAATTTCTGCATAAGCTGTGAAATTAAATTCTTTTACAGGTTTTGAATGGAGTGCTTGGATTTTTTGTATACATATTTTTGGTCAGAAATATGTGTATGTCATACGGCTTTCCTCTATATGCACAATAAAATTTTTTTCTGTTCATTTATTATATTTAGGTTGACACGTCATGTTTGCGTGTTCCAGTTTATCACTGCTTCTCTCAGTTACGAGGACTGGTTTATGTTGTTTTTAGTGAGGCAAGTATAAGGAGAAAATAGAGTTAATTTACGTTGTGTTATAACTAAGCTTTCCTGCATTAGCAGTTTGACTGGCTTTTAGTTTTATTGGATATAGATATGTTTATAAATATAGAGAATGTTCTTTTTGTAGGAATAAAGTAATTCACTGTTCATTTTTTTTCCAAGTAGGAGAAAATGCAAATAATACATCATTTCATTTAATAAATAAACAGAGTGAAAATAAATATTTTTAGAATATGTTTCAGGTATGACTTTCATTATCCTAGGAGGCATCTTAATAGGCTTATCTAATGATATTTTTCTATTGAAAAGTCTTGCTAGCAAAAATGATGTCTCTGCTATATTGCATAGTCAGGACATACTCATGGACAGCCAAGTAACTGAGCAGACCACTTAATAACCTATTATCTGTACAGTGTTTACTTTATCAAACGAGTGAGGTTAGGTATTTCAGATTAATATACACAAGACAGAATACAGAGACAGAGGAGAGAAAAACAGACTAGCCACGAATGACAAGGTCGAGGGCAATGTATCAGTTGGCTTTCTGGGTCATAGTAGTTTAAAATATTTGAGAAGCCATTCCAAGAGTAATATAGAGCTCTTTGTTTTGTTTCAGATCTTTGACCAGATCTTATCTACATTCATAGATCTGGACTGTAAATCACCAAGTCTCTTTCATGTTGGGTACTTAGAAAACCTAAGAGGCAGTAAGTAGTGGATGTAGTGCAAGATCCAGAAAAGCTTTTTCCCAGTGCATTAATTTAATGTCTGGTGATAGAAAGTGCAGCACATGCAAATAACCACTCCAGTCTTTTCAGAGATACATTTCTTCCGTGCTGCAGCAGACAGCTAATGATTACGTTGTGGTTAGCATCTCGTTTGATGCTTTGAACAGAGTTCCCTCAGTACTTTCCCAAAGCATGGGAACATGTATACATACGAGGAAAAATAACCTCCCATACCTTTAGTAACACAGTAACTGGTACCTAATGCAGGTACTCTGCCAAGATTTTAAAATTTGGCTGTAGTTGAATTTTGTTATAGGAAGATGTAGATTCTCACGTAACTTCAAAGAGTGAGGAGGAAACAGCTGGATGTGTTAAAAAAAATGTAAATAAAAATATTTTAAAAAGGTAAGTGCTGAGAAATTAATGCCTGATAGTACTAGAGAAGAAAAAGCTCTGTTTTCATGAAACTGGTGATAGATGTAATAAACTTTCCTGGTCTTCGGTAACAAGATTCATCACTGTGACCACTTTAATGATGGCATCTCAGTGGCCGCTAGCAAAGATAGCTGGTGTTTGCTAATTTTTGTGGTACTCTTTTGTCATGTAAATGTTATTTACTATCAATGAGGCTGAGCCCCCATGCATCCATCAGATAACTGTTTCTAGTGCTGTGAAGCTTTGTCAGGTTAAACTCAAGCAACTGGGCTTGCTTCAAGGAAATCTGTGCTTTTGATGGCAAACAAACTATTGGCCTCATATTAATGTTGGTTGATGTGGGCAGCAAAATGGTTGGACTAGTGAGAAGAAATGCACTCTGCTTTGAAGTCATCTTGCCAGCCAAGTGTCATACTGTTGTAAGTTCCCCTCTTCCACCCTGCTTGACTGGACATGCCACTATCACTCCTACAGCTTGGCTCCTTTTGATCTTAACTGAGCCCCTGACCTCTCCGTGTTGAGCTTAAACTGCCATCTTTTCCATTTATGACAGTTCCCCCTCTGAGTCCGCTGCTATGCCAAATCACAGCCTGCACAGTAGTGCAGAACCAGCTGGTAATTATCTGACGGGCTCTGTACCAGCCAGACCTGGGAAATTCACACAGAGCAGGGAAAGTGGTTTGACTACATGTACAAGCAAGGATGGAAAGATTTGATTCTATTTTTTTAATACCAGAGGAAACCCAGTTAGTATTTTAGAATATACTCAATATTGAGAATAAACAAAAGCATTTGCAGTTAAAAAGCTGCCCATTAAGCTTAGCAGTTTTCTGTCTTTCCATTGCGCAGTAAGTGCCAACTACACATACATTGCTTCCATGTACTTCACACAACATGGAACACTTCCTTTGAAGCTTCATTATCAACAAAAGTCTTAGATTCCTACAAGTACCTAAAATCATGTCATTTCTTAATGTTATTCTCTGCTATAATGGATGCTTTGATTCCTGTGTATACACTTGTATTCTGGTTCTAGCATCCTCTCCTGCTTATTAGAGTAGGCAATGTGTTTCTATACTTTGGAGCTAAGGCAGTTCTAAAGCTGTCTGTAACTAACATGTAGGAAGGCAACTACTTATACACTAGGAAGGATTTATTTGGCAATTGCTCACACATGTTACAAAAAGTTCATATGTGAGAACATTTAGATTGGCACAGTTGCCTTCCACTTGCAAAACTTTACGGTAATATATTACAATAGTAACTGATACCTGTGCAAATATTTGCTTAAGGATAATGAAAACCACAGCCGTCCACTTTGATTAAGTAAACAGTGGTTGCAAGGGAATGTATCAAATATAAAAGTAACATTTGAATCTGAGCAGGATACCTGCTATGTATATTTTGAAATATGGAAACATCATAAAATTCATGAAGACAGAATACAAATATGTCCCAATTTTAATTTTCACTGTGAAGAACATTCTTTTGCCTTAAAACACAATCTTTTCCAATCCCGAAGGTAAGGGATCTACATTATGACTCAGAAGTGTTAAGAATGAAGACCAGCATGTTTGACAGTTGCTTAGAGCAGCTGTCAGCTTTTTTGTGCTTTGCACTTCAGAGGTTGAACCAACCAATTTTCCAGCAGTAAATGCTGCTGGTTCCACACAGCTTGGTCCACTCCCATCTATGATTATGTCTGCAGTAGCTGACTCACAGATGTGAGCTTTTTGTTGCATTTGTTAAAAATAAGAGGCTATCACTTCAAGTGAGTGCTTTTCTGAAAACACGTCTTATGAAATCTCAGCTGTGATTTGTATGTGACTTTCAGACAAGATATGTTCAATATATTAGTAAGAATTTGAGGTCATGGCTCAGTGCCAGAAGTTAAACTTGCAATCTAAAATTAGGTTGTGTGTGTTGTTTCTTGCTTACATGTCACGAAAACAGGTGTTTCACAGCCACAGTATTTTGATGATATAGAAGCAAAACTGGCCCATGTGATGAATGAAAAACTGTGGCAGTCCTGCTGTCACAGTAACAAAATGGTGGTAAAGTTTGTAGTTTGCAAAATAGGAGTTTATACTAGCAAGATTCAGAGCTCTTCAGTGGGAAGATGCAACTTTGAAAGTGCACTGCACTTTACACAAGTGTTGTTCTCAGGAGTCATTAAAATGACAGTGTGGCAGCCTTGAATGTTTCTGCTGAAATGAAATCGTAATAAAATGGTTAAGACTGATCATGTGATTAGCATCAGTTACAATCGTTAAACTGCATAGTGAGGAATGATAGTGGCACCTCAGGAAACCCCTGCCCGGCTTGGGGAAATACATAGCAGTTGGGTGAAAACTGTCAACTGCTTTGAGCCTGTCTAACAGTGAGTGCATGCCTGAATTCTCCTCTGCACCACTGGGGTAGGGGAGCTGCTCCATGACAGAAAGGGGCTCCTGTGCATCATTATGTCATTTGGAAATGGCTGTGTTGGCTAGTGTCAGTGGGACTGTAACCAGGTTTTCATTTAGTTCTTTCACTGTACACCCACTGAAAACAGCGTATATCCACATCTGGAAGTACTCTACTCACTGTTTTCCACCTCAGGGCTCTACTCTTTTTTTATTATTGTTTTTGAGACGAGTATAAGCAAATAATATCTCATCTCTTTTCATGCAGAAAAGTGTTGCTTGGCTCTGTTAATTAAAGACAAATAACAAAGAACAACTGTATCAAAATCCACTTACGGATCTGAGCTGTTTTCCCCTGTAGCAGCAAAGGCGGTTTAAACAACAAGAGAAAGAGAAATGGGAGTTTCTTTCAGGGCAGACAACCAGTATGACTTCACTGTATGCAATCAGTTGTAATCCAAGAAGTCAAACAGATTCTGCAGTAGGAAGAAAAAGATTTTTCCTATCTAGACTGAACAAGCAGCTCATTAGCAGAAATATTGTGTAGTTTAGATATTTACTCTCAAATGAAGAAATATAATTTAAACTTTTATTATTAATGTTATTTAAATAAATAACTCCATACTGTGAAAATGTAGAAAAGCCTACTAAAACAAATCAGTAACTTATCTTTTAAACTTCCAGTAAGAATAACTGGTTTGCATTTTTCAATGGCTAAAATATAGATCAGGTGTTAGTTTCCTTTACATGCTGGCATCCTTTCTTACCTTTGTCATCCATTTTCTACACATGGAGTCAGATGTGCATGCATGCATGCACACACACACACACACACTCATACAACGATGTTTAGCCACCAACAATATTTGATATGGTCACAAGAGCTGGCACTGCTCACTTGTGACTTGCCTGACCAAAACACCTCTACACTGACTTGCTCCCTCCATACTTGCTCCACAGCTGTCAGTACAAGCTGAACTGTTACTGGGAGACAGAAATTACTCCTTTTTTTGTTTGTATATAGACCATAACTAATTACTCATTATAAAGAGAACTTGCAGTAAAAAATTAAGAATTTTAAGCACTTGATCTAGAAGCCAAGATATTTTGCATTAAAAAGAATTTTGCCCTCTTTAAGAATTGAATCTGATGTATTTATCTTTATGCCAACTGGCCACGGACAAAACCTATAGTAAGAAATAATTTTTACTCATGAGCAGCTGCTTCCATTTGAACATGGTATTTGATACTGCATATTAGCAGCATAACATTGTAAAATCATGTTCTAATATGACTTAACAGAGGCAGATCCCAAGTGGGTAGGTATAGCTCCAGATATCCAGAAGCATACTTTTCTATCTACTTGGGTCTTTTAAAAAATTGTGATGCTTGGTGATAGGAAAGAACATGAGCAACTATTTAATGATTTTATTTAAGGATGAATATTGTCCCATCATTGGCTCATTTGCCAGCCTTGGTTTCTTAGAATATTGATAAGCCAGACCCTCCTGCGTGGATGACCAGGTTTCTCAAATTAGTGTTTAGTATCAGGCACTGGCGTTTGAAAATTAATTGGTCTCCACTGTATCTTTTCTGTCAGGAAAGTGATTATAATACTTAACCCATAAGTACTTCTATTGTTCAGAAAGTGCTCTGATTAATACAAACGTGCTATTTACTCTCACTATTTTCTGGAGAGCAGAATGGCTGGCTGCGACTGCCCTACCTTCCAAGACTGGTGCTGCAATTCCTGCTTTTGAAATACAGAGTGAAAACTAAACAAACTGCAGTAAGGTGTTTTTTACACTCTCAGTAGTTCCACTGCCTGTAGTTGTCAGCGCTGTCAGAATAACCATTAGTTTAAGTTAATAGCAGCTTCTACTCTATTCTGTTACACTCAGGTGTGATCTGTGCTGGTTTTATATTACCATCTAGACTGAGAAATTATAATATTGTAGTTCAAATACAGATAAGCATTTAAGAGTGTGCTTAGCAATAAGCCAATTTTCAAGTGTTTGTCTGACTAGACTTATTTTTCTGAATTGGAATCTTAAAAGATTTCAGCCTAAGGCTGCAAACAGGACTGGCATTTTTGGATTTTAAATTATTCTTCAGAAAAAAAGAGCACTGTGAAAATCGTTGTTCATCCCAGTTGATGGAGTGTTATACTCATAAATCATGATTATTTTCAACCTTTTGGTTGAGACTATTTTGTTTTCACAGCCAGAAGCAGTAAAATAATCAATCATGTAATAATGCCATGGATAATTATCATGTTATTTGGTGTTCTTTGAGCTATTGCAGGTGTGTTCAGAACCTCAATTGGTTGTATTTAAACAGTGATTTTACAGCTGAGGTGGTGAAGAGCTTTGGAATGTACCCACAGTTGCTTTACTTTTTTTTTTTTAGCATAATGCATTACCAGCAAAGACCATTTGTTATGAAATCCAGAACGACGTGTGTTTTTTCTATGGTTCAAGGCTTTTATATGCTCCTTCGTAAATTAACTTAGACTGCTAAACATATAGTTGTATAGAAAAGCTATGTTTGTGATAGCTAGTAGACATAGTTCCATTGTTGCTAAATTAGAAATGACATTGAAATGCATTTGTGGTTTAAAAGCCTCAAATATTTTACACTGTAAATGCCATGGAATTAACTCTTATTAAACATTCAGAACAGTTTTACTGGCATAATTACATCTTAATTTGTTTTCAAATAGTGCTTTAATTTTTGCCTTTCTTTACTAGAAGCAAAACTAGTGCTCTGCAGTGACTGCAGGGTTTCTCCAGTGTGAGGGAATAATGTTTAAGTCTGGAATTCCTTGATCAGTTGAAGGTGGCATAAATCACCACAGTCATCAAAAAACTCCCTCCTGCCTTTTCTCTACCCTAGCTTTTTGCTTCCATGCTGCTCCCTTCCTTCTGCTGACTCAAAACACTCATGCAGCTGCACTGGGAACCACATCAGGGAGCTAACCTTTCCCCCTCTCAGCCGCTGGGCAACTGAGGTACAAAATTTTAAGGGATATTACTGCAGACATGAGATTTGGGTGCCCACATGCTTTTGAAAATCCTGGTAGACATCTGTCTGCATCTTTTGGCATCAAATGCTTTTAGCAATCTGGCCTACAGTGACTTGGCCAGGATTTTACAGAAAGTCCAAAGAATTGAAGATAGAATTTGGATATTCTTTTGGGCAGGCTAGGTTCCTGTTTAATGATCTCCACTCTGTTGTAAAATATGAGGAGCTGCACTTGCTATTGTAACTTTATCAAAAGAGTGTTTTGGCTGTGAATTAATAGAATAATTTGTAATCCAAAGCTTATCATCTTCAGAACTTGGTTGTACACTGAAAATGGTGACTTAAAATGAGTATCTTCTTTTCCATGGGTGCTGTTTGTTCTAATGTAATGTTGCAACAGCTGTTAATGAGGGTTCCTCTGTGAATGAAATCTGAATAAATCTTTATCTCTAACATTTCTGTCTCATTTTAAGTGGCAAATATGAGTGGCAGGAGGAAAAATCTAAGGTATTTAATAGCTAAGCTCAGTGATGAGGATTGTATAATGAAAGGGTAAAGATTGACAGTGCAATTGAAAATGCAGCTGTGTGGTTAATATAAGATGCATTAACAGTATGAGGCATTAAAATAATCAAAGTATTCATGGAAGTCTGATGTTGAATCCCTGGTAATAATATTTTAAATGACTTATCTGATTCCATTCTTTTCACACTGACTTCATAGTACTTGGTGAGGCACCTGACTGATGACTAAGAAGATAAACTGCATCTTCAGTATACTTTTTTCTGTTTTGGAGGTTAATTGCAGCTCTGTTTGGAAATCAAGAATCATTCTTTCCCTGCAGTTTTGTGCTGATGGGCATCTGATTTCTTTTACTGTGTTTTAGAGTGGTTTGATTGTAGGTTAGTAAGGATTCTGTTATTAAATGAGGAAGTTCCTGCAGTAACCTTGTGAAATTTGTAAAGCAGCTTTTTCCATCATGTACTTGACTACTAGTTTTCCAAAACAGTCAACTAGTCTATCTTGGATCAGTCTGTGAATACAAACATTCACAGTAACAGCAATTAATGCAATATGCAGATTCCCTCTTTATGCATTTAACTGACAAAAGGATGTCAAAGTATAGGATTTTGAATCTCTGTTAAGGTGAATTTGAGGAATGAGTCTCACTGTGCAGAATGAACATGGTTTAACATTTGTTTTTGTTTGGAATTTTATTTTAAATCAATGATAAATTTTCTGTCCAAAACAATGAAGCCCTTCTCATTGCTACAGATCATAAACCTCAGAACTGCCTTTGTTCCCTAGTATAGTTCCCATATTTTGCAACAGAGTGTTTTTCCTGATACATACTGAAATGAAACTGATTCAATATAGCTATTAGGTGAAACAGAAAAAAATCTAAAGAGGGGAAAATTCGCCCTAACGGAACAAGAGATTCACTTCAATAAGAAATGCTTATAAACTGTGGGAGTTTACTCTGTGTACCTCAACTCTGGCTCTTGTAAAAGGTTTCTTGTTAGTGTTTTCTACCAGCTTTCTGTTGTTGGTTTCACTTTAAATGTACTTATTTAATGTTATTTTGATGTTATACCAGAGCAGGCTTAGAAAAGCGTACTCTCTAATGCTTTCATAGTGAGAGCTATTTATTACTATGAATTTTGCTGAAAGCAATTGTAAAAAATTTTTGATGGCTAAAGAATAAATTTAAATTAACTAGTTAACATACTATCCTGAGAATAGTATGCTTTGCAAGCTGATAGCAAACTAAAAAGTGCCTGTTTTTCAGACTTTGCAGTGCCTGAGTAGAGCAACGGCAACAAAAAGTGCAGGTTATTTCCCCCACCTTCAGCTATTTTTATGTGAAGCTGCAGCAGTTAAGCAGCGTATGCTGTGGAAGTTCTAATCTGCCATCACTATGAAAGGGGTGCACTGGTTTTATGCTACAAACTGCATCTTTTGTAGACTATTCACCGCCCTTTACAGGTCTGCCAAGCCCACTCTGCAATTGGTTGCCAGGGGCTGCAGATGTTGGAAAAGAGAAATTTCAATGAAAGGCCCTGATTCAGCAACCCAAGCAGCCTGCCTCCCCCAGCCAAAGTAATCAGATTGGCAGCTGAATCAAAGGGCACAGTGGGCCCTTTGTTCAGGAGCTCCAGAGGTTAGTAATTGACAGGTCAACAAAATTTTATGAAGAAAAGAACAGAATATTAGAGGGTATGAGGCTGAAGAGGGAGAGTTTGGAAGTCATATGTTATTGGAAGAAAGTTAGAACCTGAGTCAAAGGTTACAGCCACAGGAATCAAAGGTTGCATATTGCTGTTTAAATCTGAAAATAATTTCAGCTCCAGAAACAGCATTATTGATGAGTGGAAGGAACGGCTGAACGAAAATCTGCAGTTTCCCTAATTGTAGCTATGTGCAATTGTTAGTGTTGAAGGATTTATTTGTAAGCTTTGGGATTTAATATACAGTGGTAGAAGGATGGTTGTTTTCCTCATAGAATCATGAGACCAGAAAAGATTTTAAGAGGTTCTGTTTCACTCTGGAAGAAGAAACATTAGCTGTATCTGTGCAGTATCATATGCAATAGATGCTTGCCTAATCTGACACTCTGGAAAATTTTCTTCAGAGACCTGTGTATTTGAAGAATGCTAGCTCTCAGTCCGTGCCTAATCACCTTCAAACTAAGCAGGCATAGTAGTCATTAATTTTTTCTTTCTGTTGGTCATGTTTTGTAGACCATCCTCATGGCACTAATTGTAGTATTTCAGTTTTACCCACATCCATCTTGAAATGGAGTACAAAAAACTGGAGAAAGCTCTCCAGGGCCTTACTAGCATTAAGCAGACTGGAAGGATTACTACTGTTTGTGTGTCCCAGTATGTTTGCCTTATTTGCAATAGCTTGAGATTGTTGATTTATGTTCAATTCTAATCCAGCTAAGCCAAGACAATGTTGGTTTCTATGTTATTACTCATCTTTCTGCTTTATTGTAAATGCTTAAAAATAACCTTTGTTCCATTATTTTTCCACGAATTGAAGTTAAGCTGATGGATCTATAATTCTCTGGCACTCGTTTTTACTAATAAACGATAGGAACTATTTATGCAATTTCCCATCTTTTAAGATCTCATCTGTGCTCTTCAAGAACTGAAAGGCAGTTATTAACATTGCATGGCATTGCATCAGCCAGCCTTAACTGCTCTAAATTAATCAGTCCCAGTCTGGTTGGAAATACCTGACTTAGTTATTCTCTTCCTGTGTGAAGCTGAGGCATTGGTTTGGCCCTGGTATCAATTATGATAAGTACCTCCTTGTGACTGGCTTTTTGATGAAGATTAATGCATTGTTTTGATGTCTGCTTATGGCCATGAGCATTTTGAAATCTGTTTATTGCAATTACCTCTCAAGTAATGAATGATCTGTGAACTCATAACCATTTCAGAGGGAAAAATTTAGGTCTTTTATGATGAATGATGTATGCCCTGTGAGTCGACATTGTGATCAGTTGGGCAATTTAGTTTTCAAACGTGTGAAAAGGCATTCCTGTCTCAATAATACAAGATGTTTGCTTGTGTAGTTTGTTGGTTGGTGGTGCCTAATTCAGAGCAGTGGGGCTACCTGCGCTGGGCCTTGTCAGTAAGCAAATCTTACTGAGTTTCAGACAAAGGGAATTGACAAAATCAACAGTTATTTATATTCAGTTTGGAAAAGGGTTTTCTGTACTGCTTGTTTTCTTGCTGCAGTTTGCTATAGTAAGTCAAAAGATCAGAATGTATTTTGTACATCAGAAAGATGGAACACTGACTTTAAATGTAGTTTCTCTTTTAGAGTTGGGATTTTCCTTAAATGGAAATAGTGTCCTTTATTGCCCTGAAAAGGTAAGAAATCCTTTTTGTGTGGGTGAGCAGTTTAAAAGAGCTTCTACTTACAGCATTTGCATTTTATTTGTCTATGTGGTCCCTGAAAGGAGTGGTATTCCTGGGGGTCTGACATGTGGCACATCTGGCACATACATTATCCCACAATGGCAGTTGGCATTCAGGCTGAGTTCTGGTTATGTTGAAGTCTTGTCTGGTCATGCAGTGTTCAAGGAGGACAGACACTGGTGATCTCTTCTACCTGATACTATCACTGCAAGTATAAATTAAACAAGTGGATGGTCAGAAATAAGCCATGATACATTTAATGACTGAGCAGAGAACATATGCAAGTGAAAAATGTGAGGGTAGTGGAGCATAGTGGAGCAGATCAGAGATCTATGCAGCCCTGTGTCTTGGCTCTGAGGCCAGTAAAAAGGAGATGCTGAAGTACAAGTGTAAGAAGAGGTCTGACATACGTAGTACTACTTTATGCTGGGTATTTACCTAGCCTCCAGCCATTTCGTAGAATCATAGAATCATTCAGGTTGGAAAAGACCCTTGGGATCATCGAGTCCAACCATCAGCCCTACTCTGCAAAGTTCTCCCCTACACCATATCCCCCAACATCTCATCTAAACCACCCTTAAACACATCCAGGGATGGTGACTCCACCCCCTCCCTGGGCAGCCTATTCCATTGTCTGACCACTTTTCCTGGGAAAAATTTTTTCCTAATGTCCACTTTGAACCTCCCCTGTCGCAGTTTAAAGCCGTTCCCCCTTGTTCTGTCACTAATCACCCGTGAGAAGAGACCAGCACCAACCTCTCTACAATGTCCTTTCAGGTAGTTGTAGAGAGTGATGAGGTCTCCCCTCAGCCTTCTCTTCCTCAAGCTAAACAGTCCCAGCTCCTTCAGTTGCTCCTCATAGGGTTTATTCTCCAGGCCCTTCACCAGCTTCATTGCCCTCCTCTGCACTCGCTCCAGCACCTCGATATCTCTCTCATATTGAGGGGCCCAAAACTGGACACAATACTCCAGGTGTGGCCTCACCAGTGCAGAGTACAGGGGGACTATCACCTCCCTACTTCTGCTGGTCACACTATTTCTAATACAAGCCAGGCTGCCGTTGGCTTTGTTGGCCACCTGGGCACACTGCCAGCTCATGTTCAGCTGTTTGTCAATTAGAACCCCCAGATCCTTCTCTTCCACACAGCTCTCCAAGCCTGTAGTGATGCATGGGGTTGTTGTGGCCCAAGTGCAGGACCTGGCACTTGGCCTTGTTGAAGCTCATCCCATTAACGTTGGCCCACCGATCCAATCTATCCAAGTCTCTCTGTAGAGCCTCCCTATCCTTATGCAGATCGACACTCCCGCTTAACTTGGTGTCATCTGCAAACTTACTGATGATACACTCTATGGCCTTATCAAGATCATCAATAAAGATGTTGAACAGAAATGGTCCCAACACCGAGCCCCGAGGAACACCACCTGTGACCGATCGCCAGCTGGATTTAGTTCCATTGACCACCACTCTCTGGGACCGTCCATCCAGCCAGTGCTTGGCCCAGCAGACCGTTCGCTCATCCAGGCCATGGGCAGCCACTTTTTCTATGAGAATCCTATGGGGAACTGTGTTGAATGCTTTTCGAAAATCCAGGTAGATAATATCGACAGCTTTTTCCTCATCCAATAGTTGGGTCATTTTGTCATAGAAGGAGATCAGGTTTGTCAGGCAGGACCTGCCTTTCATAAACCCATGCTGACTAGGCCTGATCCCCTGGTTGTCCATTATATGACTTCTAATGGCACTCGAGATGACCTGCTCCATGACCTTCCCTGGCACCGAGGTCAGACTGACAGGTCTATAGTTTCCTGGATCCTCCTTTCTGCCTCTCTTGTAGATGGGTGTCACATTTGCCACCCTCCAGTCCAATGGGACCTCCCCAGTTAGCCATGACTTCAGGTAAATCATGGAAAGCGGCTTGGTGAGCACATCTGCCAACTCTTTCAGCACCCTTGGGTGTAACCCATCTGGTCCCACAGATGGCGCATCCAAGTGGTGTAGCAGGTCTCTGACCACCTCCTCTTCAACTGTGCTGACCTCATTCTTCTTTCCCTCCCCATCTCCCAACTCATGAGGCTGGGTGTCCAGGGAACAGCCAGTTCCACTGCTAAAGACTGAGGCAAAGTAGGCGTTGAGCACCTCAGCCTTTTCCTCATCCTTAGTTACCACATTTCCTTCTGCATCCAATAAAGGAGGGAGATTTTCCCTAATCCTCCTTTTGCTGTTAATGAATTTGTAGAAACATTTTTTATTATCCCTAAGAGCTCTAGACAAGTTGAGCTCTAGCTGTGCTTTGGCCCTCCTAATGTTCTCCCTGAATAACTTCACTACATCTTTATAGTCTTCATGAGAGACCTGGCCCCTCTTCCAAAGGTCATAGATTCTCCTTTTCTTCTTGAGATCCAGCCCAAGGTCCCTGTTTAGCCAGGCCGGACTCCTTCCCCTCCTGCTTGTTTTTCGGCACACGGGAACAGCCTGCTCCTGTGCCTTTAAGACTTCTCTCTTGAAGTATGTCCAGCCTTCCTGGACTCCCACATCCTTCGAGGCAGCCTCCCAAGGGATTTTGTTAATCAGTCTTTTGAACAGCTCAGAGTTTGCCCTCTGAAAGTCTATGGTGGCAGTTTTACTAATCCCTCTCTTTGTTTCTCCAAGGATCGAAAACTCAATCATCTCATGATCACTGCACCCTAGACGGCCTCCAACCTTTACTTCCCCCATAAGCTCTTCCCTGTTCACAAGGAGCAGGTCCAGAAGGGCATCTTCCCTGGTCGGCTCACTCACCAGCTGTGTGAGGAAGTTATCCTCCACACATTCCAGGAACCTCCTGGATTGTTCCCTCTGTGCTGTGTTGTGATCCCAGCAGATACCTGGGAGGTTAAAGTCCCCCACAAGAACAACGGCAAGTGACCGCGAGATTTCTCCCAGCTGTTTATAGAAAGCTTCATCCACCTCACTGCTTTGGTTGGGAGGTCTATAGCAGCCTCCCACAGCAAGATCTGCTTTATTGGCCCTTAACCTAATCCAAACACTCTCAACCCCGTTATCACTATACTTGATTTCTGCGTTCTCTAACATACAGCGCCACTCCACCACCTCTCCTTCCCTGTCTATCCCTCCTGAAGAGCTTGTAGCCATCGATTGCAGCACTCCAGTAGTGTGAGGCATCCCACCACATTTCTGTTATAGCTACTATGTCACAGTTCTCGTGCTGCATCATGGCTTCAAGCTCCCCCTGTTTGTTGCTCATACTGCATGCATTGGTATAGATGCACTTGAGATGAGCTAATGAATCCAACACCTTTTTGTGAGTGTGGGTCCCATTCCCTACCAGACCCTTCTCAGGTGCTTCCACGGTTCCTAAACATCTTTCCCTTCTCTCAAATGAAGCGGCAGAGGGAGAGCCCTCACCAGTCCACCATCCGTCAAGTTTTGGCATGCTTCCCTTGAGCTTGTTCCTAACAGGCCCAGTTATCTCCCTGTCCCCCCTCATATCTAGTTTAAAGCCCTGTCAATAAGCCCTGCTAACTCCTGTCCCAGAATCCTTTTCCCCCAGTGGGACAGCTGCATCCCACCTGTCTCATTTGTCACCAGCAGACCAGGTGCCTTACAAACCTTGCCATGATCAAAGAACCCAAAATTCCGACGGTGACACCATTCTCTGAGCCACGTGTTAATCAGATATGTTTTCCACCCTCTCTCAGTGGTTTTCCCTTTCACTTGAGGGATTGATGAAAACACGACCTGAGCTCCTGAGCCTTCAATTAGCCACCCCGGTGCCTTGAAGTCCTTTTTGAGTGACTTAAGACTTCTCTCTACCACCTCATCGTCACCCGCCGGGATAACCAACAAGGGGTAGTAATCAAAGGGCTGCACCAGAGCAGTAACCCTCCTTTTAATGTCTCTAACCCAAGCCCCAGGGAGGCAGCAGGCCTCTCTGTGGTATGGGTCTGGTTGACATATGGGCCCCTCCGTAACCCTCAGAACAGAGTCACCTACTACGATTACCCTCCTTTCCTTCTTAATTGAAGAAGTCTCAAGTTGTGGGGCTGAGGGACAAGCGGTGGATGACTCACCAGATGGGTCCTCATGTCCATCTTCATTCAGCTGGCCGTCTAGTTCCAAAGCCTCATACCTGTTGTACGATAACAACTGGGAAGGTGAGAGGGGCCAAGAAGGTTTTCTCTTGCCTTTCCAAGGAAGGACCTGACTGCATTCCCCCCTGTCCCCCACATGCCCTCCTTCTGCCTGGTGAGAGGAGGGGAGGGAGTCATGTATTTCTTGTAGAGCCTCTACCTGCTGCCTTTGTCTCAGAGTGTGGCTCCACCAGTCAATCTCATTTTCACACTCTTTGATCGTTCTCAACCTTTCTACCTCCTCCCTCAGTTCAGCCACCTGCCTGAGCAGATCCTTTACTTGATCACACCGCACAGAAACGGTGTCTCTGACTCCCTCCGGTTCAAGTGCCAGGCTCAGGCACTCTCAGCAGGCAGAGACTTGCACAGCCGCCTGTTTGTGCAGGACCTCTGGGTTCCCACATTCCTCATCACTCTGCCTCTTGACTATGTTGTGACCATGGTCTTCTCTCTGGCTGGGAGGGAACCAATCCCTGGGTGCTGTTTCCCACACGCTGTGCTCTCACATCCCTGCAGTGCTGTTCCTTCCCTCCCCTCTCTCTGTCACTGGTCAATGGCTTGCAGGGATTGAACATACCTTGTTCAGTGGGAGAGACTCAGCCCTGCCCTACAAGCTGCCTCAGGGCACTCACAGTCAAGTACTGTCTGACCACCCTGAGCTCGGTGGGCCATTCCTGCCCTCCCACAGGGTTCTTATCACCTGATCAACGGTGGGTGGTGCTGGTTCCGCCCACGCTAACTTGTTAGCCCACCGAGCTTGTTATCGAGGGGTGGGTTTTTGACCTCACAGACTTCCTTGCCCACATAGGATTTGTATGAATTAGGTCTGAATGGATTTTTCTCCGTGAACTTGACCAGTCTCACCTGTAGCCCATATGAACTCTGCCCACAGCCTAAGTCCGTCTTGTTTGAGAAAACTTCACTGTGTTTTAGCTTTGTATTGAAATTGCATTTTGCTGTTTTTCCCTTATACTGCCATTTCTTTTACCGAGAGATTGGTCCATCCTCTCTAAGATTTTCATGACTCCATAGACCTTTACTGTCATTGACCTCAGCCATCTCCTTCCCAGAATGACAAATGCTAGAAGCTCTACAAAACCTGGTTTATGACTTTAATTATCCTCACTGCTCTTCTCTGAAACTCTTCCAACTTTTCTGTACCCTTTTTGAGATGAGAGGACCACAACAGTGTGCAGTGTATCAGAGCAAGCCATAGATTTACACAGCAAAATAACGATGCTTTCAGTTTTACTCTTTATTTATTTCCTAGAAATACCCAGTAGTGGCTGGATTTGCTTTTCTTACTGCTTCTGAGAACTGAGCTCAATTTTGATGGGACTAACTATTCTGAGCCCAAGATCTTGGTCCTCAGTAGTCACGGTCAGTTCTGAGCAAATCTTGTATTAACAATAGCTTCCCCCATGTGCATCTCTTTCTGTTTGTCTCCATTATTCTCAGTCAGGTCTGTCATTACTCCCATTCCCCGTCTGCTTCACTTTCTTCAGTAACCTTGAATAGGAGAGTTTAACAACCTATAGACCCTTTAGCCATTTCTTTTTTGTCTTCTCCATTCCAGGAACATCTGGGCCACCCAGAGCCCTCTGCCAGGAACTCTTTCAGGCTTGGACTGTAGAAGCCTGTGCAGCTGTTTTCTGTACATACTTGCACAGTTGTCCAGCCTGCTGTGGGGGTTCCTCCAATGTGGGTATGTTCCTTGAGACACTTTCCAGATAACATGGTGGTTGATTTGTCTTCAGTTAGCTACCTATTTATGTAGTAGCATACTGACTGGCATACTTCTTGCAAGTGTGAGTTGATAATATCACATGTAAGCTTCAGATATTGAGCATTTATCTTGTTACCAGTTTTTAATAACAACTATTTTGTGGGTTGCTGTTGTTCTGCCAGTTTTGTGTTTTGCAAGTCTACCTTTTTTCTTAGCGTTGTGTGAGAATGCTGTATTTGTAATAGATATGAAAAAAAATGTGACTAATATCTTTGTTGCATCTAAAATCAGTTTAATGAATGTCTCTTTTCTAGCAGTAGCTGCTTACTGATCAAGACTGACACTGAAAGTTGGACACCTAAAATTACTTTGTGGATTTTTCTCCCCTTTAAGCAGTGCAAAAACATATAAAAATGCTGCCAGGAAAAGATACAGAAAGTAGGAAGAAGAAGAGCAAAATGGGATATCCTTACTGAAATACTGAATAAACAAAGTGGGAAAAGGGACATAAGTTAAAAATCAGATGTGGACAGGAGCACAGTTGTGTAGGCATCTTCAAACAAGTAAGACTGCAGAGAGTTGGTGATGACACATGATCAGGAGTGCACCTGTGCTACATTGAGGGGAATTGAAGAAGAAATGTCAACAAGAATAATTTTCTGTTGAGGAAAACACCATGGTTTTACTCATATCAGGAAAAATATACTAAGTTATTCATGCAAAATCAGAAAGCACTGAGAATAATATTCAACAGGAATACACAGCTTTTTCCTTGAAGTTCTTGACTTGCACAATTTTTAATTCTGTTTAACTGGAGGAAGAGGTTTTATTTGGTTGTAGTGACATGTTGGTCATCTGATCCAGAAGTGTTTATGGTGTAAAAAACTTAATTTTTCATATTGATAATAACTTTTTGTTGTTTTAAGTTGTGGTACAGAAACTTCAGGGTTAAAGCTAGAATTCATAATAAATGTGGTCGAAGTGGAATTTTGCAGATTACAGAAAATATATGTTTCTTTCATAAAAGCAAGTTTAAGTGACAGATCTGTTTTGTATTTATAATTTACAAAATCCACAAAGGATTTTCAATTTTAGCTTTACTTAGTTGTGGAGACTTTGCTGATAGGTGGTATCTGTGGTTTGTAATTGTTCTCTGGTAAAGCACATCTGGAGATTAATGTTTTTTCCAGACATAAACATACCAAGCACAAGAATGAATCACACAAAACTATTATTGAAACATTTTCAAATCAGCAAATGCTTTTGTTTCTTTCCATCTTTGTTTTGAAAAGCTTAAAAAAATTAAGAGATATGGGTCTGGGAAGGAGGGAAGAGAGAAGACGACATTTCTGTGCTCATTTTTCTGAGCTTTCAATTCTTTTTCCTATTGTGAATCCCACTAAATGACTGAAGAAATGGAAGCAACTATTTTAAAGTTGAACATGTGGTATTAAACCAGATGTGCTACTCAGATCTTGGGCAGTTTGGAGTCTGGCGGTCTGAGTGTTAAGCAACCAAGTGTCCCTAAGAATGGGCTTCTACAGATAATGTTTCATCATATGAATACTGGTGGATCATGGTCACCAGAACAAGCCAAGTGCAGG
The DNA here is from genome assembly GCF_047716275.1 of Strix uralensis. NCBI lineage: Eukaryota > Metazoa > Chordata > Aves > Strigiformes > Strigidae > Strix > Strix uralensis. Next base: position 71,430,288 of record NC_134012.1, read on the forward strand.
TGCTTGTGGACTAAAAGAACTTCTTTTTACTCCGATGTCTCACCTTGGATTTATCTTCTTTGTGGACAGTAAATGTTGCTGTCCTTTTTTAAACTCCTTGTGCGACATAGAGGAGGTCAAGCAGAAGCAAGGGAACAGAGGTGAACTTGCCTTGCTTCGCCTTGGTAAAAATGACACATGATGTATCTCAGCTGAAATTTGATGGAAATATCCCTATCATGCGCTCATCAGTTCACACAGAATCAAACAAATCAACAGAACTTCTGTACAGTAAAAAGTCAGGCACTGAGTCTGCACCATGCCCTCAGGGGTGTGAAGACACACCAGGGCAGGATTTACGATGGCAGATTAAGATGCCGCCACCACCTTGGCCACCAGTTTCAATTTCTCCCTCCAGTCTGCAGGTGATGACTATCTATCATTCCTTTGACCAGTGCTGGGAGTGGCAGAAGATGATGTAAGCCCAAGGCTTAGCTGTTAAAATTAGAGAGAGAGTGTCTTACCAGGGATACAGCACTGTCTTCACCATCGCTCTAATTGGTGTGTCTGGGAATGAGCACACAGCTCAAGTGGAGTCAGCAGTACTGCCAGGCTAGGAATCAAGCAGTGGGAGATGAAGGGAGAGGTGAATTAATGACAAGGTGGCAGTACTGTGTCAAAATAAATACTTTCATAAGCAGCCTGAGGTTGAGGATGTCTCTGATTTCTGTGTTTCACTTGGTAAACTTAAAGGCAGGTTAGCTAAATCTTTTGTTCTCAAATAATGCGTAAAAGCATGAAGTAAAAATAAAAATTAATGACAGTCTCGATTTTTTTTTTTCGTAATGTGGTAGAAGATAGGGATGGAATTACTTGTTTCATCACTGTGATTTGTAGTCAGAGTGGTGTTGTAGGGTTTAGTCTGAAGGAAGGGGCATGGGGAAAAAAGGAAGAGGGGGAGCCTTTTCCCTAGTTTTATTTTACCCAGAACATTACCATGTACATCCCCAACAAATCTACAACAAAAACCAGATCCTTCACTTCAGATCCTGATGACCTTAGATTTGCATGCTGTCTTGGTGACATGCCAAGGTGATAAGGAATTTGGATAACTGAATGTAAATTAGGAAATACAAAAATATAGGGGATGTCATTTGAGAATTTGTTTTAGTAAAAACACCCCTATAGTTTTATCTGATTTATAAGTTCAGCTCTGTTCCTTACAGCACCATACTTTCAGAAGGGAGAGCAGACAGGTGAACCCCTGTTTTATAATGGTCAGGGTTTTGTAACACCTGCAAAAGCCAAGGGGACATGGACGTATTGTCTGCTGTCTGCAACAACTGCTGGCTAAACATTGGTTTTAGCTTGTTCTGATAGATGTTAGACACAAACAAGGAGGGCACATAGAAGGATGTCCATCCGTTTCATCACCCTATGGAATACTTAGCTAATGGCTATTATATTTTCATTTCTGGGAGATATTTTCATTTCTAGGGACATGGCTGAGAATAGGATAAGAAAGTCATCAGAGATGATGAATCTGACCTCTGGAAATAGAATCTAATTTAATATAGTGTAAATTCAAAAGCAGATTTATGCCACTTTGTAACTGAGATTGTTAATAAAGCTCAGGTACTGCTTCATTTGCTGAGCCAACCCTGCTTTCAGGAAATGTTTGCATTCTTTGTAAAACTGTGAATTTTATTCTATTAGGAATTGGAAAGCAGTTTCTAATGCTGCCCGTGTTTGCCAACCACAACACTAAACCCACAAGGTAAATTATTGTAAAGTTTTCTAATCTGCAGTGGATAAATCCTGACTTTGTTAGTAGGTATTTCCTGTGTGCTACTCTGGAACCAGGATCTGTACTGAATGAGTTTGCTGAACATACTGTTGTAATGCTGTTTAAGAGAAAGATTAACTCAGAACCTCAACTTAACAAAATCTTTTTTTCTTCCTAGGTGAAATGGAAATTCCAGATTCAAATGACCCCTTAGGTCACATAGATGGACTTGAGAGACCAATTCCAACACCTAAAGGTAAAAATAATTGTAGTTACATTTTTTTTGCTCTGCCCAAATATAAGCATACTTTAGAAAGGACCAGCAAAATCATGTTATTACATGTTCACTTGATTTACCTGTACATACAAGTCTGTAAGAAAGGCAGCCTTGTGTGTCTTAATACTTCTGATTCTAAGCAGGGATAGCAAGGTTACAGGAGTCCATAAAAATTAATTTTTAAGCATGTTCAGTCCCCCCACACTGAGCGATTCGATGTTTGACCCCAACACAGAGGGCTATTATTACCTTCCTAGCGTCTTTCTGTCATGTTTGTGCCATGAAAATTATTTAATTTTGTACAGTGTCACACTTGGCATCTATAGGTAAATCTTAAGTATTGGTACCCTTAAATATCTTTGATTTGGGATAATTACATTTGAGCCCATGGCAACATAAGAATGCTTACTTTTTAAGTAGCTCTGAGCGTTAGTGATTTTTTTTTAAAGTAGACTGTAATGGCAGAATTTCTAGTACCTTGTTAGTTAGCATTAATTTTTGTGCTACTTTGTCACTTAAACTATAGATCCAAATGCTATTCTGGGATCTGAAAATGCACATAGTTACTGCAAATTGTGCAAATTCCAATTACAATTTGGTGCAGCTTCCTAAAGCAGGAAGTGTTCTACCTGAAGAAACATGCTTTTGTCACTTGTAGTACAGATTTTTTTCTTTGTATGGATACACTGGTGTAGTAAAGTCAACCCTTATGCTTAGAAAAAATGTCAGACAATCTTGTTAGTGTGAAGAGCTCAACCTGCCTTCTGCCTTGTCATTAACATTCTCAGCAAGATGAGCACATGTTGAAGCTTACGAAGTTTTGAGGTGCTGGTCAGATGTTCTTCTTGGAGCTTCCCTTTCAGAGGAACATAAGTTTTGAGAGTACCTTGGAGTATAGTCTCTGTTCTCATAGATATCCAATGTCATGCAATCCGTATTGTGCTTCACCTGAACAGTGATTAGATTTTTTACCTTAACTACACTTATTAGAAGCTTTTTTTCAGAATCTTCCATTAATTTCTACACTTAATTGAATGAAAAGAAGATGTGTTTATGTTCACATATCTCTAACCACCTTCCTACCGATCTTCAGTGTGGGACTGTCCCCCTCCCATTTGGGAGGAAGGTTTGGCGTACTCCTCAACCCTTTTCACTTCCTGAAGCTCCAAAATTATTTTAGAGGATTAAACTTTGTCCTCCACTATGGGAATAAATTTCATTAACAGTCATTTCTGTCAGCAGCACTGTATGCTACATCTGTTTTATACACTCCACACTCACATATCCAATACTTTTGATGGGAAAGGGTTCATGTTTAATCTTTAACTGCATCTGACAGGCTTGTTTACTTGGCAAGTTGGTCTCACTTTACGCTTTTGTTATGTCTGAGCTTTTAAGGGTACAGACATAAAAGAAAATGTTTTTTCATGTGACATTACTTGGTTAAATTCTTGCTGAGAAAGGAGTTGCAGTTATTTCCTTTTTTTGCAGGGCCATAGGCAATACCTGTCTAAGGAAGTAATTAATCACATTTGAAACATTTCTACATCATAAGGATTTTGTATTTCCTTCAGAAAAAGAGACCCTTGTTCTTACATGACTCATTCGTATAGAATCAGTTGTTAGTTTCCAGCATGCCTGGTCTGGAAATGGCCTCATTTTGCTCCCCTTTTATTTTTGTGGCTACAAAATTCTCCAAATAAGCAAAAATCCTTGAAATTTTTTGTTTCTTTGGTTGGAATGTTAACCCATGTGTTTCTGTATCATGGATAGCAGTTTTTGTTTCAAAAAAATCATCGCACAGAGATGCTTCAGAGTTTGTGCATACTATTGAGACCATTAGAAAGAGTCTTTTAGCTTCTTCCATCACATCAACCTTCTTTCCTACCTTGAGAAATGTTTAGTTATGCTGATTTGAACATCATCTACTTTTTTCTGATTGTAGAAGAGACCCAAAACTGGCCTGAAAATAATAGTAAATAGGCTTTAATAATGCCCAAAGTTAAATCTGCGTTAGATGTACTAAGTGTACTGGTCACCCTCTTCTATAAATCCTCCAGAAGTCTTGAAAATTGGTTCTGTCTCCAAAGTAACCAGGTTAAACAAGGTATTATTAATAATGCGAACTTAAAAAGAGTTGCAAGTCTCTTCCTACAAGTGAAGCTAAACTTCTAATGGGATAGGACCATGACTCATCTAGGGCTTTGCGGAGAACTTACCTTCCCCTGTTTCCTTTAAGTGAGCACCTGAACCACCAGAAGAGCAGTACCTCTGAGCAATGTTTCGCTGAAAACCAGAGCAGAACAGTGAACATTTTCTGTAGAAAAACTTAGGTCTGCTTTGGAATAAAAATAGAAGATCTGAACACAAATTTCCTCCCAATCCAGTGAGTCTTTGCAAAGATGATCCTTTCCCCACTCTTGATTTCAGTCAAGCGTCTCTTGGTGTTGTCCTGTTTTGCAACACTCTAACAAACTCTTCCTGGTTCCTAAAAACTCTCTTTGCCATGCTAAAGAGGCAAACCAGTTTCAGCTCCATACTTCTCTCCAGAAACTCCCAGGCTTGCTGCCTGACAGGTCTTGCGCTGCTCTCTGTCCACCTTCCTGCACTTGGCCATCTTTTCCTGCCAATGATGCTGGGGAAGGAGGTGATGCTGAGGAAGGCGCAAAGTTTCCTCTCTCTCACTGCTGCAGGGGTCAGACAGGACAAGGCCAACAGGGAGATTTCCTTTCTGAAGCCCAGAAGAGGAAAAGAACATATCTGTTAATCACAAATAAATGTAAGAGTTGTGGCACAAGCTGAAACCAAGTTTTTCTTTGGTGCTGAACACTGTTGGTGCATCATCACAGAGGTACTCACTGCTCACAATCTTGTACTCTTAAAATAAGCCTGGGGAAGGTATTAAAGGGTAAAATGCAAAACTCTTGATGCATAGATGAGCTGCCAGTAAAATCTTGCATCATAAATAATGTCTGGTGGTGTGAATGTTAGAGCAACACACTTTAATAGTTAAAGAAACACACGAGTAAGGGCAACCTGCAGTAACTGAGTCATTGAGTGAGTTGGGTTGCTCGGAGAGGCATGATGCTTCAAGCGCCTGACCTTAACTGTGGTTTCTGCACAAGTCTTTCTGGGAACTTATTCTGATTCAAGAGGTACCTATATGATAAGTCCCAACTTACGACTGTACTATCCTGGTTGCTTTGGCTTGACATAAGGTAACCTGTCAGGAATCACTCATATGTGTTCTAAAAGAGGTGTCTCTTTTATCTGTGTTACTGATGACCCAAAGAACAGTCCACATCCTAACTGCACTGCTGTGCCCCCAAAGATCTCTTCCTAAATGGGCAGTAGCCTAGGACAGGTGGTACCTGCCTCTTCACAGTCTCATCTGGGAGTTCAGAAAGCAAGAAAACAAAACCATTCCACCTTGTAGAATTGGATTCCTGGTCTAGGTAGAGTCTTCAGTCCTTCAAGTATGAGAAAATACTGCTCAAAAATAGGTTTTCTTCTGCTAGTAAGGGAGCTTAAGCCCACTGGTTTTGGTGCTGGGGACAGTGTGCACACTGTGCCAGTATTTCAGTGCTAATTCTGCTTCACTGCTGAAATCAGCTATAATTTGTTCTGAAGTACATTTGAAGTGCGTGTGATGCAAATGATTTTATTGTACATACTTCTGGTTGCATTTTTGTACATTGAGAACACAAATACTATAGAAGATGGGGTGCAAACAATGGGATTAAATTAGGCTGTAAAGGTATCTGTTCATCTGGAAATATTATGTGATAGTATGTAACAGTGTAGTTTCCTTAGCTGCTCATGTGTGTTTTGGGAGAGCTGTCAACATCCCTTCCATTTCCTAACCTGGCTCCAATATGTTGCAGATGGCTCATCTTCATATTGTAGTTAAATAAAGCAGAGGGGTGAAGACTTGGGAAGACTGCTTTGTATTTAGGAAAAAGGCCTGTGCTAGAAATCATGAGTCTTAGACTTCTATCTCTCCTCCATATTAGTATGGTGTTTCTCAGTGTGAGTCCTGATGTACTTGTGGAAATAGTCACTTTACTGGACTTCAGCCACCTGCTAAGGTGTGCTGGTGTGGTCCATGTCCCCTAAACTCTTACACTTACAGCAGTGTTGCTATACACACCTCTAAAAAGAAATGCTTTGAATTTCAGCAACTTTAATGTTTGTTTTCTCTTACAATAGTGTTCAGTTCTTTTATAAGTCCAGAACACTCTGCAGCTCTTTGATATTCTTTATAATTACCTGTCAATTCTGTGAACACTTTATACTTATTACTGTATTCATAACACAGTAAATTTGACAACACCATTGTCTTCCTCAAGTCATTCCTTGTTAATAATCAGCTATTCCATAAACTAAAGTATGCTTCCTAGGTGAAAAATTATGTCTTATTATAGGAAATCATGAATTTACTTCTAATGGAAATATCATTAGATTAATTACTCAAAGTATTTTCCCAAAAAATCATTTGTATCGGATATAGGATTATATCAGTCTGAAAATGCCATCACAGAAGGTTGTCATTTGAAAGAGTTGTGATGAGGGAGACCATTTTTTTAATTATATCTAACAAAATGAACAAAGAGTTATTTGAAGACAAAAGTGGAAAAGGGTGGGGAGGGAGAAAAAAAGAAAAAGCAAGGGTTTGATGAAAAAAAAATCCCACATTGCTTTTTAAACAAATCATAATATACATACTTTTAGTGGTTTTAAACATCGTAAAGTTTTATACGATGAATCTAAAGATGGTCTAAATTGTATGCAGTTATGCAGACGAAAAGTATTTGCTTTTTTTTTCAACAGCTGATTTTAAATTTTGGGTATCTGAAGCCAACACTGCTGTAAGTTGCGATGTGTTCTGTAGTATTGAACAGATGGGTTTACAGGCTTTTTTGACTGTTGGATCTAAAGTTATTTAAATACATATATGTCTTTTCAAGAAATATGTAGTCTAAAAAGTGATAAAACATATATAAATATTGCTACTTGTTCTAAAGAGATTGTTTTATCTTCAGGTATCTTATCAATTTATGACTGAAATGTTCCTTTGATTTTCTCAGAAATGGGACATTCAGTGTTTGTTTCCCTTATGCAATGCAGAAAGAAAAGGGAATCAACTGTACCACAAAAATGAATTATTATTATCTCATATGCTCATTATCTCAGGAACACAGGAGGATGTGAAACTCTTTATAGTATCATACATATTACTACTTAGTCTAGGTGTGAATTTGGGAAGTCACTTAAACTCTCCTTGCTTTAGTTTCCACGTTTGGAAAATAAGTTTGATGATATCTTCCCATCCCATGAGACTTAAATATTCATAAATGATTTAGAAGTTCTGAGATAAGAAGAGTTGCAAATTTTTAATAATTGCTATTCACGGAGGCCATCATGAAGCTGGTTTGAAAATTATGAAGGGATAATTATTTTTTAAATCATATTGGGTAAAAGGAGCAGTAAGAAAAAAAAAATTAATAGAAACCAAAACTCAAACTGGAAACAGCTAAGCCAGAATTAACTTGATCTAAAGTAACTAAAGAGATATAATTTTTTTTTAGAATGAACTTCAAAATTGCAGCTAAGATCTTAAAATAACAGAAGCAGAGTGATTATTTTATATTGTGTTTATGCCAAGAATAGCGCGTATGGTTTGAGCAAATAACTTGGACATCTTAGTGCCAGAATAATACAAATAAAACTAAGAAAAATAATATGCATGTGAGGTCTAGGTGGTAGATGTGCCCTTTATGTTTTTAGCTTAGTATCTATTCTTGTGTGTATCTTCACAATGATTTGACACATGCTGGAAAAGTTTACTTTTATATTCTTGCCAAAACACACAAAATAAACCTGTCATCTTAACTTTGATTTGCTGTGGGATTCTGTTTGATATATTTATATTAAATTTATTCCATTTAAAAATATGGCAACCTAACAAAGGCTTTTCAAAATATGAAAGAGTTTTGCCAGAGTTCATGTCAGTCATTTCCCTAAGCTACTTTATTCATAGGGTACATAGAATATGATAGTATAACATAATATCTAGATTAAGTTGCATTATTCTCTCATAGCTTCTTGACAGAACAGTTTTTACTCTGTTCAAGCAAAATAAATATTAGTATTGGTTGTACACTATGTTAGAAACCATAATAAAAGAGAAATTTAATTTAGAGCATCTTTGCCTACAGCAAATGCAGAAATATTCACCAGATAGCTTTTCCCTTTGAAGTACTTTAAGCCAAGCCAAAGACCACTGATGGCAAAGGAAGCATTTTCCTTCAATGACCCTTGGAACCAAGCCAGAGTGTAGAAAATAGTATATAACAATAGTATTTGTGTAACACAGAAAATTGCTGGCCATTATAGTAATGCTGTTTATACACAGCAAGCCCAGAATATTTTACAGAGAGTATTTACTCTTTGTTCCAAAGTTATGTCAGTATTAAAACAGATTAACAAATCTGTTCATTTTAAACCATTCTAGTTGTCTGATTCATAACACAAAATACAGGATACACATTAAATACAAGTTCTAACACCTTCACATTTCATTTTTCTCCATATCTGTCCAAATCAATATTTATTAAGAGAGAAAGAGAACTACATTTGAAAAAATTTGCATTGCACATTGTTGAAATCCCAGTTTATCCTGGGAAGCATTTTGGTTTTTCCCCCTAACCACTGCATCAAACTGGCATCCACACAGTGTTTGTGGTTTCACGTACATCACAAAAAGTAACTGCTGATTATCACCACAGAAATTAAATAAGGAAAACCTTCTTAAGAACATGGTTGGTTAAATTTTCCACTTTGTTTGAAAGATTTGCAATTATGGGTTATCTAAAGTGGACACCAAATAACAGAGCAGCACAACAAATTGCCCACTCTGTCATACAGTTCAGATTCAGTAAGTATATAAACACCAGACTTCAGCATCATTTCTCAAAGAGGAAATGAAACTAGCAAACAGAGAGTGTGTGCTTCAGGGTATGGATAGAGGCAGTGGATAGGCAGTGAGTTGCCCTACTGCTCCTAAGCTGCTCTGCAGAACTTTAAAGAAAACACAAGTGCTTCAAAGTTCAGTAGGTTAAAATATTTATTACTTGATTTGTAATAACAGGGTAATATAAAACACTGCAGAAAATGCCTGTAAAATTGGCAGGAGAAATAACGAACTAAAGCCAAATTCTGACCTGCAGGAAATGGATTCAGTTACACTGACTTCAGGGAAAATGTATCTAATCACACTGGGTCTGAATTCATCCATAAATCTTCGGCATTGCTTTTGGTGGTAATAGGTTTGTTTCAGTTATTAATAGGAGCTGATTCATAAATTCTTATGAAATGTTTTGTATTGCTTAAAAGCTATGGACCAAATTACTTCCAAGCCTAACTCTGGCTTAATTGGTAAAACAGAAAGGTCTAACATGGATTTAATCTTGAGTTAATAACATCTGTTGGTCCTAATAAGTAAATTTAGTATATGTTTTCATCCAAATGTATTTGAACGTAATATCTATGAATAACCCAAAGTGAAGACTCAACCCAGCTCATTTTAAAGCAGGAAAAGTTAAATAGTGGTAAGTGTTCGAGCAAGCTATAAACTGACCAATGGCACAAAAGCTGACCAATGGCACAAGAACAGTATAGACCAGACCTTTTATATGTCTAAGCAATAGACTTAAGTAATAGTTTTAACCAATTGCTTCTGTTCCCTGTATCAACAATGTAATTTGCTGTTTTTCTGTTCCCTGCTAGAATGTGATCCTAGTAATTCTAATTCTGCAGATACGAAATGTAACCGGAAACCACAAGTGATACTGTTGTGGCATGACATTGCAGAAAGCATTCATGTACTTTTTCTCCCTTTTTTATCAGGCATTTGAAAAGAAATCATTTTTTGGTTTTTGTGTTCTGTCAGAATGTTTTAAAGTCAACTGCAGATTTGTAGGCTAACAATAGGGAAAACTAATGTAAAATTACATTCAGAATAATTTATTATTTATGAGGAAAAAGGATGACAAAATAATTTTCCTGGTTTTGGGTTTACTTCATTTTCTATTTAGTGACATTCTAAATTCACACTTGCCTACGTTGTATTCTCATGTTATTCATTAAAGCAGGATTTCTTTTGAAAGGCCAACAGTAGACAACAATGTAATACTCAGGAAAACCCAGTTTTCCAACAAAATTTGGCTTTGGTAATTCATTATATTCTGATGTTCCTACTGTTCCCCTGTCCAGTGCTATATCTAGCCATTACAGAGGAACTGATTTTCATGGTCATGTCAAACGTAAATCAAAGCAGAGCTTCAATTGTCTTAAAGTATTACAGCAATTAGACTGCAAATGTTGACCATTGCATTACTGGTGTTAGATTCCTGCACAGTAATATGCTATTTCCTAATTAAACAACTGCAGAATAATCTAACTGATAGGAAATTGTATCAGCAATAGTGTGGCCAGCAGGGACAGGGAAGTGATCTTACCCCTGTACTCGGCACTGGTGAGGCCGCACCTCGATTCCTGGGTTCAGTTTTGGGCCCCTCACTACAAAAAGGACATTGAATTGCTCGAGCGTGTCCAGAGAAGGGCAACGAAGCTGGTGAAGGGTCTGGAGCACAGGTCGTACGAGGAGCGGCTGAGGGAACTGGGGTTGTTTAGTCTGGAGAAGAGGAGGCTGAGGGGAGACCTCATCGCCCTCTACAACTCCCTGACAGGAGGTTGCAGAGAGCGGGGGATGAGTCTTTTTAACCAAGTAACAAGCGACAGGACAAGAGGGAATGGCCTCAAGTTGCGCCAGGGAAGGTTTAGACTAGATATTAGGAAGCATTCCTTTACAGAACGGGTTGTTGGGCGTTGGAATGGGCTGCCCAGGGCAGTGGTGGAGTCCCCATCCCTGGAGGTGTTTAAGAGTCGGGTCGACGTAGCGCTGAGGGATCTGGTGTAGTTGGGAACTGTCAGTGTGGGGTTAATGGTTGGACTGGATGATCTTCAAGGTCTTTTCCAACCTTGATGATTCTGTGAAATGGCACATGTGGTTATCCGTCAAAGTTATTTGATATTTGGATCCAGCTGACATAAAAATGTAATGTAGTATGAAGTATTCCTGATGCCGTATGTCTAGATGGTATAAGTTTATCAAAACAAACATATGGGCATGACAGCTAGATACTTTTCTTACTTGTTTTGACAATCACACTATTATTTCTGTGGAATTACATTCTTTCAAGCTTTTGACGTGTGATGTGTGTCAGTTGCGGGACTCCTAACTCCAAATTAAATTTGAAGATAATAACCTACAGAAGTTTTGATTGTCAAGTGGGGTTTTTTTATCACTTGAGATCACCAATACAGCATACGTGCTTCTTCACAAGCCCTTTGGTTTCAATATACCACAAATTAGTGCTTTTAGTTTCCATTTATAAAACTAAACCCATGGAACTTGATTAATCAATATCCGTACAGACCTTTCTTTGACCAATTTATTTTAGGACTTGATGTAAAAAATGGCAGCATATATGAATTTAAAAGTGCCTTCTGTATCACAGGTTACTTCTGCAATTCAGACATCCTTTCTTTAAACTGGATGTGAGACCATCTTTAAAATTCAATTGGAAGATAAACCTATCCAAATCAGGCTCATCATAAATTTTCCTGTCAGATGGGTATCTGGCAAATCAAATTAATATCTAAAAGTAACTTCTTCAGTTTTAGTTATTTTTAAGACAAATATGTGACCATCTAAAAAGGTTAAGTGGTAAAATTCTAATGATATTCCAATATGGTTACAAGTGGGAATACTGTTTTATGGAATAAGGGTGTATTTTTCTGTTACAACACTGTTTCCCAAGAGACACAGAAACTAACCAGAAAAAGTAATTATTGTTTCAGAATAGGTGTCCACAAAGGGAGTTAGGATTGTAATGGTATTAATTCATGCTTGACCTTCTAATCTGCATACCTACTTGCAGACAAACATGAAGTCAATCATGAAAGACGAATTGGAGTGAGATGCTACGGTGTCCTAGGACAGTGAATTACATTTTTTTTTGAAATATGCTTGAAAGAAAACTGAAACCGTTTCCAAGATCCTCTATTAAAAATGTGCCTTTTGGGCAGTCTTTTATCACAACCTGAGTGAAGATTGATCTTTTCTGACCTTTTACCCTCTTAGGTTACTTCTTGACCTTTCTGGAACCAGTCAACAACATCACTGTAGTCCAGGGACAAACAGCAATCCTCCACTGTAAGGTAGCAGGAAATCCATCTCCGAATGTCAGATGGCTAAAAAACGATGCTCCAGTGGTTCAGGAGCCAAGACGAATCATCATCAGAAAAACAGATTATGGTTCACGTCTGAGAATCCAGGATCTGGATACCACAGACACAGGATACTACCAGTGTGTGGCTTCGAATGGAATAAAGACGATAACTGCAACAGGAGTGCTGTTTGTGAGGCTCGGTGAGTTCCTGGCTTTTATGATTACTCAGACTGCTTTTATAGACTAGGTATTAGTTTTCACAATAGCATAATGAGAAATGAATTTGATGTTTTAAAAAGGATTCTCAACACGAAAGGAAATAAGTAAAGCTGTTGCCTGTGACCTCTCCCCCACTGCAGAATTTCTTAGTTGAACTCGATACTCGTTTACTAGTAATAAAAGAAAGTAAATACTGATGGAAAGGTCTGTAAATATATAGTGAAGAAAAAACTTTAAAGAGGTATCAGTATAAAGTACAAAAAGTTAACATTTCATTGCCTGGAGTTTTCAGTCTACTGCTGAACTCAGTCTGTAAAATAACTGAAGGGAAGAATGAGAATCAGTTTTCTACATGATGTTCATAGTGCTGGGCCCATCCTTGTGAAATATCACATCTGTACTGCTACGTGAAGCCTGGCCTCAGATTCTGCCCTTTGACAGCTGAAGGTACTTATGTTGCATTTTGGAGACTTAATCACCCAACCTGGAAGGCAAGCTTTTATTTAGTTCGCTTCTGAAAAAAAAGGAAAAAAATTCTAGAGAAATTTTCCTAAAATTTCATCTATTTTTATAATGAAAATAGCTAACTTCACAGTTTAGTTTGTAGTGATTGATTAAGTGTGCGGTATTGGACCTTGTTCCTGCTGTGACAAAGATTAAGAGCATGCCCTTGTCATACCATAAACTCTGATAGTAAGTCTCAGGTGGGGCTTATTAAGAGGTAAGTGATGTGTCAAGATAACACACTGTCTTTCTAACAGCCTGTGTTTTTATGGTGGGAGGTATTTTCTAACAAAAATTAAGTCCACTCAATCTGCTGAGCAGACAGAAGATTCATGTGATTTTTATTTGTGGCTTCGAAAATAACAATATATAATTATGTGCAGGAACGCAGAGGGTTTTGTCTGAATCTTGAGACAAACCTTCCTTAAAGAGACAGTTTCCTTTAGATTACTATCGACTTTTTTTATGCTGCTGTTCTTGAGCCAAACTTGCCATCGGTTTTTGTTTGTTTTATGTTTACAGGTCCAACAAACAGCCCAAATCACAATCTTCAGTAAGTACTTTTTTAAAAATTACTTAATGCACTCTGACCACTTTTGTTCTGTAAGAATTTAGTTCATAAACTCAGTAAACACTGCCTGCAACCACAGTGTTCTTGCTAAAAATACCTAATTTATCGAAAACTCACAGAAAGGATGAAGCTTTTTCAGACAGGGATAGCATTGTGTTACAGTGGGTTTGGTTTGATTGAATTTTCTTGAGCAACTTCTGCTTGCTTATTTCATATTTTGTGCAAGCAAAATACCACAAAGTCATGATGTTTGAACAGTAATTGTTTACAGGGCAAGTATGGGCTGGAAGAGTGGTTAAAAATGAATGGGTAAAATACTTAGGTTGCTGTGGTTGTAAATTTACCCATGTTATATTATTATAACTTGAAAAGTCAGATAAAACAAGACTAGAATCCTGTCTTCGAGCAGCTAGGTAAAACCCCTCTTTGTTAGTGTCATTTTGACTTCGGTGGTGATTTAGTGATTTTTGTTAGCTGCCTCAGCTCACTTGTTGATCCAGTCATAAGGATAAAAATAGATCAGTTCTGTTTCATCATCGTTGGTTTATATTTCAGTTTTAATTTAAATACTCTGTATTGTATAATTTTGTGAAGTAGATTCTGCGATTGATCAATTAATGAAGTGAGGAATGCAGTCTGAGGCCTTTTTATGTTTAATGGTATAAAACTAGTGCTGGTGATGGACTAATTAAAAATAAGAGTAAAAGCAAATTTGTAAAGACACGTGGATGCTTTTCAGAAGTACACTGTTGATGAGTGTTTGTGATCTCTGAACTCCCAATGACTTGAGTGTAAACACTTCCAATAACTGCAGTGAGCTGACCACTAATCCAGCCATCTTGCCTGTACCTCACTCAGTCGTCTTACATATGTAAAACTAACACTACATGGTACACATTCTTGTATTTTATATGGACAGAAAGTGTAAATGAATTTAAAGGATCTCAACATTACAGGGATTTCATAAGTTTTCATATTTTTCTTAAAATTGATTACTATTGAAGATTCAAAACAGCTGTTCATGAGAGTACAAAAAAATGTAATAATTCCTGTAACCGCTGAAATCCTACTTCAGATCTCACAGCACTTTAGAAAACTGTTATGCACCTGTTTCACAAAGAAGAAAAATAGTGAGATACCAGGAAGCTGTCTGATCTTTTATGAGATCAGGAGGCAGATACTGGTACAAGAGACAGGAAACTGAAATGCGTGTAGTGAAGCACTGAACTGAAGTTCAAGGAACAGTTTTCAAATGCAGCTGAAAAGTGGTAAGCTCTGAGCACAAAGTGAAAAGCTGGGAACTAAGTTTTACATTGGTTCACTTTTTATTATTGAGCAAATAATTAACCTTATTTCTTTCAACTTCCCTAGTATTACCCAAACTTTTCTCCGGTAGTGAGTATTACCTTATATTTTACAAATATAATAAATATGATAAAGTGAAAAAAAAATTACTGTAACACACATTTCTTAAATTATACACCTTTCCCCCCCCTCCTCCCCCCTCCACCCAAAGTGGAAGTGAATTAAGGTTTCTGAGCCATCTTTCATTCTGGTTTTGCGTACATTTTGAATGCTTGACTATTCAGCCTTTGCTAGTTTTGAACTCTTAACTTAAAATAAAGAAAGACATTACCAAAAAAAAAAATAATCCTGTCATTTGGATTGTGACACCTCTAAACTGTTTTTGTACCAATGTTAGAGGTGGTGAACCTGGAAGCACTAGTGTGCCATGATTGTCTTGGACCTGCCATTAAAATGTGAAGAGTAGGCTGCTGTTAGATTTTTTTTTTCCTTTTTTTAAATATCCAGTTGATTGAAGAGAAAGCTGAAACTTGAGAAAAACAAGCTCAGGTCAAAGGTCTACTGAGAAGTCATGAGGCACTTATCTTATGAGGTCCAGGAGCTTTCAGGGATTACAGATCTTTGCGTCACTGCATGCCTGCTCCTGTTTCCATTTTTTTTCTCTTTCTTATTTAACCAGGTTTTGTCCACCTTTCCAAAGTTCCTGTCCTTCTTTTTGATACTGTCTTTTCTCTTCTCATGCCTCACAGTTGTTGCCATGTTCCTCTGCTCCGTGCCTTCTACCTAGTCCTTCAAATAAAATGACATAATTTGGCAGTAGTATTTGTTTCTATTCAGAAACTGATTTACTGAATATTTTGTATAAAATTGTGCAGGTCAATTTATAAGCCAGAAAAGAGGAAAGGGGAAAAAGGTGAAAGAAATACCTAACTGCTTGGAAGGAGCCCGCATGGAACAAAGGGCTCTTTCTGTTTGCTGACTGCACAGCACAGTCTTGTGTTGAGCCACCCATGAGCTTTTTCTCCTGGCATTAACACTTCCAAAAAGACATGCTTCAGTGGAAGCACTGAAACCTAAAACCATTGTAACTTGGTTTAAAACTATACCTAATGAATTATTAAGGGATAAAAACCATTACCTGTATAGATACCATCTAGCAAGGTATTTTTATGCAGTCCATGTGTTCTGCTGTGGATTTCTAGAAATGATCTACAATTAAAAATTGCCAGAGATCAATTGTGCATTTTGCAGTCAGACTTGTTGGTGCAAAAAAGGGCACTGACCTTCAGTGACGCATTTCCAGAAAAGTCTAAAAGTAAAAATTTTCAACCAAATACAGTCTTAAACTGGTGTGGAATTTTTTGTGAGGGTGGAGAGGTCTTTATTTTCTGGAAGGTCCATAACTGTAAAAATTACTATGGATTCTTCTGTAGAAATGGAAAAATACAATCTAATGAAATTGCTGTATTTATCAGAAGTATTCAAATTATTTAAAGTATTAATCACTAGTACAAATTAATTTACAATGGAAATAAAATCAAAACACAGTCAGAAAACTAATCTGTGATGAGCCTTTGCTGTCCAAAGGACTGTGCTACTAGAGGACAAGCCTGCAGATTGAATCCTTTCTCTCACTGCATAATGTTACTACCTTTTGTATCATTAACATTATTAGCTTTTGCCCTTGTAAAGAGGGACATCCTGTCCATTCAGAAAAATATGAGTGTGTGGAAATAAAATAAATGGATAGCAGATACTGGAGAATGTTTTTTTCTAGCATGATTTTAAATTAAGCAATGGATGTTAATCTATGGAGGACAGAAACAGTTGCCTTCCCATCTAGAGGTGTTGTTCTTACACGATAACATCATTCTAAAATCCTTTGTGTTCTCTAGTCTAATGTATTTTTCTCTTGAATTGAACAGCTAGATGGAATTTCACCATTGGGGAAATTCCTGTTTTGAAGCTGTTTAGATTTCTCTTTAAGGCTGTGACTGTAGTGGTGCCATCTTGAAGGGAACCTGCGATGGGAGATATCTGACAGTTTGTTGGCTCTAAGGGCTTCTGGAAAATCTGATGAGCCTTTAGCAGAAGTGAGGAAGGCACACCAGAGTATGGGCAGAAAAAAAGTAGCTATAAACAACACCCTTGCTAAGTGTAGGTGAAGAGAACTGGCTCTGTTGCCAGTGCTGCACTTTTCCCGACATGACCTTTCTGCAGTCTGCTCAGGACACCAGGAGGTGAACACCTCCTTCCATAGCCCTGTTTAGGGGAACTGGGCTTTCTAAGAAACTTTGAGAAGTCCCTGTTTTATCAAATTCTGACTAAGATCAGTTCTGAGTTTGCAGTCACTGATGCCTGTATGCTGGACCCTTAGAAGGAGAAATAGGTGGGAAGAAACACCATCATCAAGTTGAAATTGTCATTTCTTTGGGGAGGAATTATTGAGGTATTAATCATTCAGAATAAATTTGCATGCTCTCATGCCTTATTTTCTTCAGGTAGTACAACAGTACAACAGTAAAAATTTAAAGATTCAGTCCATTGAAGAAGAGTGATGAAGCAATTGTAGTTGAGAAAAAATCAGTTCTTTCAGTGGAAAACAGAAGCTCTTTAAAACCCGGTAACACATCTGAGTTAAAACTCTGATGAGGAACCCTGGGTCTGGGATGGGCAATTTGTTCTCTATGGGTCTGCATATCCTATAGCTTTTATCACATAGCTGTAGGAGTCTGGGCCACGCTGGAAGAAAGTTAGTGCAGACAGAAGAATGCAAGGACGAAGACAAGGCCAGCAAAATAAGGCTGGCAAAAACACACAAGATAGCAGATAAGTGAGAAACACCTGTGGTCAGCAAAAGCACACAAGTCTGAGCAAAACAGGGTATGAGATAAGGGAGTTTTGGCAAGTTTGGGGCTTTACGTGCTAATTGCAATTAACCAATGCAAATGCTTGCAGAGGCGCGTGAACAGCGCGTGTAGATGACCTGTAGCCTATTAGAAGATAGATGAGTGCGTGTACGGAACTTAGTAGAATATAAATGTAACCAGAAAAGGAATAAAAAAAAAAAAAAGATGGACGACCTGATCATCACATTGGTGTTGCGTCGTTTCTGTTCCCACATGGAGAAATAAGGACCCTGGCTAATGGTGACCCCGACACATAGCCAAAGCACATCCCTTCTGTGACTGAAAGGGGACCTTCTGCATGATGTAAACGTCAGTCATACAGCTTTATGATGGAGGCAAGTGTGTTTTCACCATGTGACAAATCTCTGTGTAATTGTAAGGTGGAAAAGGGAATATGGGGCCGTGGGAAAGAGAGTGGAAAGAAGTGGATCGTCAGAGCACTTCACCCTGAGGCCATCTCCCTGCCCATTGCTGAGGTCTTCCAGATAAAAGGCAGTAGCTATAGGGGCAAGTAGTTTTGTAAATTGAAGGTGTCTGGCAAGCCAAAGGCACCCAACATCACGTAAAAAAGGAAGAATACTTTATCATCAAACAGCGGCACCACTCATATCTTCCTCTTTTCCTCAGGTGGCATGGCAAATACTCTTTAGTCCCAGTGCAGTTCAGCCACTGATAACATTTTTAATCTTGTAAATTATACAAGATTATCTTAAAATTCACATAAACAGATGTTTTTATAACCAATACAAGGTTGTCTTAACTCAAAGTTACAGTGTTTATTCAGGCCCATGAGGACCAGGTGTTCAGTGATGGGCCTCCTCCAGAACAAGATGCATGCCTTTTGTTTCATCAAAATATACACTTGGTGAGATGACTATATTTGAAGGATATATATTTTTCTAAGATATTTGTGGTAATATGTTGAAGTTACAGAATAAGCACATACTTTGTCTTCTGGTTTCCTGTTTTAATCAGGGAAGAAGGATTTTGTCATTAAAACACTGGACTGTAATTTTAGAGGTCTGGATTAAATTTCTGGCTGTGCTTCTGTCTCCATGTGTGATTGCAGCAAGTTGTTTAACCTTTGTCTCTCCATCAAATGGAGATGGTCGATCTTGGCAATTTTTTGCCTTCCTCTATTATGGGATCAGATCATTTCAAAATGTTCAGGGTACATTCTCTCCTCATAAAGCATGGAATGTTATTTTATGAATGAGGAACTGAGGCACAGATTATCTTGGGCTGGTCTACATTAAGCAGCATGTGTTTGCCTTGACCGATTTCCTGGCTCCCTCACAATCCAATCTGGGAATCTGGCTGGAACATGCTGCAATTCAACTGTGTGTCAGTTTCCTTTTTTCGTTCAAGATTGGTGGGGGGAGGCTGTGTTTCACCCTGGGGTGGGGTTGGGGCTGCTTTCAGGGAACTTTGATCCACAGTCTCAGATATGCTTCTGAGTCCATCAGTTTAAATGGCCTTTGACAGTCGCTGAGGCCAAGACAGGAAATTTGTAGAGGAAGGAGGGAACTGAAACCAAGGCTGCACTAAACCATGTTACATATTCTTTTCTCTCTTACCTGTTTTAGAGTGTAATTTTTTGGTATAGTGATTGTTTTTACTCTAGCTATGTAGGATACAGCCTAGTAGGGCTCATAAGTATATCATGTCACAAATAATACATAACTGAAAAGTATACTCTGGTCTGTTCAGAGCTTTAGAGTACACTCAGAAGAAGCTGACATTCTGTCTTGCAATGGAAACTGCAGAATTTTTATCCTAATCTTACTTTTGTGTTTTAGAAAATATATTTTTTTCTCATCAAAAACCCCAAATATGTGTAATTCAAGGCAGTGGAAGTACTGGTCTGGATTGCTTTGCACAACATGAGATCCCAACTTTTTCCCACACTACATTATTTCTTCAGCTTTAATCTTCCACTTAAATATTTTCTAATCGCTAGTGAATAAATGATCTAATGCATTTTATATTATTTAGTGTTAGAAGTAGAAATTCATTATGTGCTTACAAAATTGACTAATTTTAAAAGCCAGATGTGTATTTAAACTAATATGCATAACATCTTAGAGTAGACACAAGTGTTTGTATTCCTGCAACTTGTTAGCTGGAGGAACTATTGCAAGTGGTAGTTTTCTCCTTTCCTTCAAAGGAAGGGAAGAACAAAGGAAAGAACCTGCCAGGGTATACAGAAAAACGGATAATAGTTTGTTTCAATCTGTTATGCTCACTAATCCATGCTGTTCAGAAATGCCCAAAACCCAAAGGGAAGCCAAGCATATGCAAAGGTCATTAAAAATAGACCACCAGGGAAGTTTTACTTTCTTTTTGCTACTGTGTGAATCAAACGGCCCTGAGCCCTGAGACTTACGGTGTAGTGCAACTATTTTGCACTGCTTTAGGTAGAGACCCTGGTTGCAAAGACAAGAAAGCAGCCCTATGGGACTTGCCTGCTGTTAGGCAAGGTTTCCAAATACCTGGGGAAGAAGTGGTAAGTTACACTTCTGTCTACTCTTACAGTTAATCTAATTCAGGGTTAAATGTGAGGAAGCGCCTTCCCATGTGTGATTAGCAGTACTGTCAAGATACTTTTAAATGGGTTGGATCAAGCACCTAATGAACGTAACGCTTACCACTTTACATTTATATATGGGGCTATAGCACCCAGTACACCAAAGCACACAAAAACACTTTCTTTCCTAAGAGTTCTGCTTTCCAAAATTTAAGCTTGTAGGTGGATATTAAAGGAAGTTGATTCTTTCTGTAGGGGAGAACTTACCCACAGCCTGTGTGCTGGGAGAGCCTGCTTCCTACTCTGCAGAGCGATGGTTAGGTTTTTGATAGCCAGACAGCTGTCTGTCAGGCAAACTGTAAGGTGTAACTCTGAGATGTGCAATGTACGGTGAAGAGCCAAATACAGCTCTGACTTTGTAAATATGTGACCCCAACGTGCCCTCTTCCAGTAAATTCCAGATCAGCAGCAGGTGCTTAGGTTTGGGCAGCTCAGAGAAATAAACTACCAAAGTTGAAAGCCAAGTAAGACATTTGTTAATCTGTTTAAGGATATATTTAAATTGATATTCAAAGTATTAATGGCCATTGGCCTTTTGGCAGGTAGCTACTGCATCTGTTGGTCATCCCTGATATAACCAGCGGATCTTTAGTTTGTTTTGATTTTACTTCCTCCTCCTGCCCTTCCTTCAGTAGCTTAAATGGCTTTCAAAGTATTTATTGTATGTCCTACAAAAGGACAGTTACATGTCCCTGAGACTTCCTGTCAGCATTTGATGCCACATCGAGCTTCATTAGAGTTCCTTACTATGCTGAATAGCCTCTAAATGCACACAAAGAAAGGGTGAATGTTATAGTTAGGCACAAAGATAAAGGAACACTATTCTAATGAAAAGTAGGTAATTTAACAAAATGAGATAATGTTGTAACACCACACCATAAATCTTCCTTTCAATCTTTATGGCTTTATGGTTAATTTTCTCCTACTTTTCTGTTATTTTGTTGTCCATTTCAGTTTGAAAGAGGCAAACAAATTATACATGCAACTAATTTAGTGTACTTGGGAGAAGGTGAAACAGATGGTACACACTGCTAAAATTTGAACATTTCCATTCAAAACTAAATAACATTAAGATTGATAGAACACATTGTTTTTTCAAAAAACCCCCTAACAAATGTAGTAAGGAATTCTGCTCTTTTAAATTGATACTGCTGTGTTAAGTCTAAAATCTGAAGTATTTGAGGTAATGCTACACTAAAAATTAAGGCTGCAAGAAGCATGTCTCATCGGCAGTCTCTCTCATGCTCCTCAGAAAGGTCAGTCCTAAGTGTACCATTTCTCATTTTGTTCAATCTGATAATAACACAGAAGGGGCAGAAGATCACTTTAGGTGGGGCACAAAAATATTTGATATTCATCACAGAAACTTTGCTTTTGTACATATGTGTGCACACACATGCGTATAGTTCTCCGTGCACCCCCCCTGGTTTTTCTAACAGTTCATTTTGCAGGCCAGAAAACATGTTTACCCCTGCCTCACCATACTTTCCTTCAAGTTGGGAAATCAGTCTCTTTACTGGTACACTCTCAGCAGGCTGACCTGCATATAGATATCCTGATACTTTCATCTGATTCAGTCTTGCAAAAATACCATGAAAAAACTCAATTTTTTCACATGCCTAATGCCAATAAAGTAGTTCCAGAATGCAAAACAATGAGTAGAGGGTTAAAGGAATAGGATAGGATAGGATAGGATAGGATAGGATAGGATAGGATAGGATAGGATAGGATAGGAAATTAGAATGGAATGGAATGGAATGGAATGGAATGGAATGGAATGGAATGGAATGGAATGGAATGGAATGGAATGCCACACCACGCCACGCCACGCCACCGTTCCAGTTGGAAGGGACCTACAACGATCATCTAGTCCAACTCAACTGCCTGACCACTCCAGGAATGACCAAAAGTTAAAGCCTGTTATGAAGGGCATTGACCAAATGCATTTTCTTAGGGCACTGACAGGCATGAGGCATCAACCACCTCTTTAAGGAGCCTGTTCCAGTGTTTGACCACCCTCTTGGTAAAAAAATGGTTCCTAATATCTACTCTGAACTACCCCTGATGAGGCTTTGAACCATTCCCATGCATCCTATCAGAGGATGCTAGGGTGAAGAGGTCAGCAGATCCCTCTTCACTTCCCTGCCCCAGGAAGCTGTAGAGAGCAATGAGGTCACCCCTTGCCTCTTTTTCTCCAGACTAGACAAACCCAGACTCCTGAGCCACTCCTTGCAGGATATGCCTTCCAGCCCTTCCACCAGCTTTGTTTCCCTCTGGACACATTGTAAATCATGGGGCCCAGAACTGCACACAGTATTCAAGGTGAGGCCACAGCAACGCTAAATACAGCAGGATAGCTGCCTCTTTTGACCAGCTGATTATGCTGTTTGATGCACCCCAGGATGCTGTTTGCACACCTGGCTGCCAGGGCACACTGCTGGCTCCTATTGAACTTAGTGTCAACCAGCACCCCCAGATCCCTTTCCCGCAGGCTGCTTTCCAACTGCTTCTCTCCCAATTTATACATGTGTCTGGTGTTCCTCCATCCCAGGTGCAGAAGCTATCATTTGTTTTTGTTAAATTTCATGCCATTGATGATTGCCTAATGCTCCAATCTATCAGCACTTCCCAGTTTAGTATCATCCGCAAACTGACCAACTGTGCATTCAACTCCTGTCTCCAGGTCATTAATAAAAGTGTTGAACAGAACTGGCCCTAGAATTGAGCCCTGAGTAACACCACTGGTGACTGGCCACCAGCCTGATGTAGCCCAATTCACTACAACACCTTGAACCCTGCTGTTCAGCCAGTTCTTCACCCAGCGCACTGTACCTTCCCAAGGAACACATGCAATGTTACCTCAATCCCCAAAACAGAAAGTCTGTGTTACCCCCAAGGGAAGAAGAGTCTGTCTTAGCAGCAAACAGTAGAAGGAAATAGTTTCACACAGCAACAAATCTTCTATGCTTTCAACAGGAGCAGTGCAGACTGTCTTTTTATTTTCTTCTGTAGTAGATTAGTTTATCACATAAAGTCATAGGACCATTTAGGTATGAAAATACTCTTAAGATCATGAGTAGAACTGTAAAATGTTACATGTTTCCACTAAATAACACCAGAATCTGAAAGATAGAACAAAGGCATGCTTGTGGGTATGCTCTGTTAACAAAGTTAAAACTGTAGCTGCTTTTTGACTCTGACTGCCGTGGTAATGTTCCCCATGTTGGTGCTGCAAGGTAGTGTGTTCATGTGGTGTTTGGTAATTAACGTGGAAAAGACAACCTCAGTGGGTAACAGAGTTTAGCTGCATATTTTTTACTTCAGCATTAGATCGAGGAGAAAAGAGAAAAGCAAAAATATATTACAAAATCAATAATTCCAAGACTCAGGCACTCCATCAAGTATGTGCAATGGGTGATCACTGTACTTTTAAATTTTCTGTCATTCAGACTGACAGATACATCAGTATATACAGAATCTTAGTTTTCAAGCATTAAGAACTAAATATTGTAATGCTAAACTTGGAGAAGCATTTGATTTCCTAATTGAGTTTTCTACATGTTTTGATTCTTGATGAGTTTATTAATGTTAATCTCAATTAGATAATTTACAGAGCTGTGGTGCTGGTACTACAGCCTATCAAGATAATAATGTTTGCATAGCATCATGTGTGTGGCATCTGGAAATAAGTTGTAACCCTGACTTCGGAATGTGAGATATTTTGCTTTGCCTGAGATGCAATGCAGTATCCATTATTATATTATGGGAAGATTTAAATGAAAATATATGCCATTCAGGCCTTAGTTGGTTGTACATAGGAAAAAAAAAAAAAGAGAGGAGTCTTTCAAAATAAGGTCTGATAAACATTCAGTAAATGGTTTTAAATCCAAAGGAAGAAGAGTATAGAGAAATAACCATTTGGGATTACATGAGGGCTGGATGGATACCCAGGCCTTCCAGCAGTTTTGGGTGATTCAGGGTGCTGTGTCCCTAGCCCCAACAAAGGGTAGCTGCAGAGCCAAAGGTGGTTAATTTCTACCCTCTTCAGTGGCTCTTTATTCTTAATTCTTGAGAACTCCAGAGGCTTTGATTGAAACTGACATATGACTTCCTGTGCAGAAAAAGCTAATTTTCCTCATTTGGAAAAAATTAACAATCTTGTTACGTGGAATTATGATGACACACCAGAATTATTACTTGAGTACTGGATTCCTTAGCCATTCCACCCAGACCTCAGTCGCTGGAGCCAGCCGACAAGTGGGTAGTGCTAATAATAGACTGCTGTCCTCAGTACAGACCAGCCCAAAAGAGAAGACACATACTTAACTCATCTGTTGACAGAAAGAAATGGTGAGACACAAAAATACTAGGTTTTGCTTGAGATTTTTGAGACTGTGTGCTCTCCTGGTGGTGGCCCCTTTATGCATCCCTGACCTGCCTCTTCTTCCCACTTCCATAGCCACTGTCCTCCTGAGTGCTCGGCAAAGTCCTCATACCATTGCCTCCATTAGCCTTAGGCACTTGCCCTGACAAGGGTGCCAAGCATCTTTATTTTCTCACACAGCACTGTAAAAGTTGCTGTAGGTGGGATATTTGGAGAATGTATCAGCTACACTCTTGTAGGCTGGACTGAGCACATGAAAATGGAAATGACATAAAGGCTGGACAAATTCGGGTAGTGTTTCATGGGATCAGCAATAGGTATGTTCTAGCAAGGCAACACGATAGCATCACAATCAACTGTCTGCTTCTTTTGCTGGTAGTGGTTTTGGTTTGGGTTTTAATTTATTTTTTCTTCCTATAGAGAAAAATGGTCATTTTCTCTGGCCTCATTTTTTGAAACACCTTAACCATTTTTTTTGAAGTTTAAAAAAAATAATAAATTTTAAAATTAGCTTTGGACCATGGAAAATTTCAGCTCAAATAAATTCTACAAAGTTGAGAGCAGCTATGAAAACAGCCTCTAACATTGGAAAGTATTCACAAACTGTAACTTTCTGCAACATTGCCTAGAATAAGTAGTTCATATTCTACCCATAAAAAGTAACAGAGAAGCTAACAAGTATTTAATATTGTTGCTTAGATGTATTTAAAGAAGTATTTTAGTTGTTGTTGGGGTTTTCTGATAAATGGAATATGCTCATTTTTCCTTAAGACTGGCAAAATTACTATAAAACTGTCACTTCAGTATTATATGATTATTAATAGTTGATGTTTCTGTAGTTTTAATAAAAATATTCTTTGAAAGCCTTTGAAGATGAACACTTGCATGTACATATAATTAGGTAACCAATTTATAGCTGATGCTATGATAATTTCTGGCTGGTTTACAAAGCTCTCTGCTATCAGATGTATAATCTCTGTGTTAGTTGAAACAGAAAAACCACCTTTCTTATGTTTAAAAAAAAAAAAAAAAAGAAAAAAGAAGGAAAAAGTTATACCAGAACAGTTATTTTCATTTTTTCATTTGTTCAGATACTTTCACAAGTGATCACATTTTTAATGGCATGGTCAGTTAAAACATTTTTAATTCTGAAACAGTTTTTAATTAATAACGTTTTTTAACAATTATTTTTTACAAAAATGTCTTAACATTTTAACCTCTACTATAAAGCTAAGAATCACTTTTCAGAAAACTTACATTTCCCATCATTCACAAAAAAACCCAAAATGGAAAGCTTGAGGCACTTCCATGGGATTTTGGGGGGTTTTTTAATTATTCCGTTGTCTTTCTTGTAACTTCCCCTTCACTTTGGATTTATACAACTGGCTATTTTTGATCATGCTTTCTTAGTCTTCTCTTTTCTCAAGATTTTCTACCTCTTACCTGTCTTCCTGGTAATATAAAATATGTAAAATATATTTTATATTTTATATAAAATTCCATCAATGGATTTTAATGAACTGAACAATAGTACAAGATTTCTATTGGGGCATAAAATCTGCCTGTGTAGCTAAATCACAATGCATAAATATCTAGCTGAAAACGTTAAAGATTTTTTTGTTTTGTTTTTAATAGTTTATTATATTATGCTTATCCATTGTGGCTTTTATGGAGTGGGGTGAGGGTAGCACTAGACAAGGTTGGAGCAGCCTGGCAGAAGGCGGGCTGCCCTTCTCTCACCCTCTCCCAAACCACTGACCAGTCCCCTCGGTGAGGCCCGGTATCTCTCCCTCCCTCCCTCCCTCCCTCCCTCCCTCCCTCCCTCCCTCCCTCCCTCCCATGGCATCACAGCCATCAAAGCTGCCCTTCACTCCTTCTCCTCGATGGCTTTCCCATCCCCCAGGCAGCCAACATGGGCTTTTATCTCTGTCCTTTCCATTACATCCCTCCTTTGGTATAGCACAGAAGCCCAGGCGAAGCCCTCTGCCCCCTGCACTGACCTCAAGATGCTGGCAGCCCCATTGCTGAATCCCTCTCTGTGCTGCCCAGGATGCCCCCTACCAGTATTACTGCTGCTTGGATGTGGCAGCGGCTATAATGACATTTTCAGCTGGTGGACACTTCCAAGACCTTTTTGGAACTGACCAGTGTGTACTTACTCAGGGTGGTATGGCAGGAGGTGGAAGGATAAAAACAAAGAAGAATTTTGCTTTTCTTTGGCAGTGGGGGAAATAGGGAGCTCCTTGATAGAGGCTCTTCAAGAGAGCTCATTGGCCCTGCTGTTTTTCCGTGGGGATGTCAGATGGAGACCATTTATTAGACAATCGTAACACACTGAGAGGGATAACATGCCTTAAAAAAAAGGGGTGGGGAGGAAGACTCATAGTGATTTATTTGCTAAGTGAAAAGTGGGAATGTTGCATGGCCAGGTCTACATTGCCATATGTTGAAATTAGTTTTCTGAAGTTTTTTTCCCCAATTCTTGAGTAACCTGACACTCAGCAAAACACACCTGCAGCCTTCTTTGGATTGACAGCTGACTCATCTGATTTCAAGATTTCATCCCAACATGCTGACACCTATGAAAGCAGAGGGAGAATTTACAAAAATGTCATTTGAGTAAATTGACAGAGAGAGTTGGTAGGTAGAAGTAATATTAGATCATCTGTGTGAAGCTACATGTGGTAATCAGGGGATTATGGCTGGTTATACCTCCAGGGACAATCCTCTGTTCCTTGCAGAAATTCAAGATGTAGGTGTCCTTGTTTAGCTTTCCTTCCTTGACTGTTTTACACAGGATACTATAGTTAGAGCCATCCTGCCACCCATGTCTATACTTCTGTATATGGTTACCGTACTTGAGAACATCAACAGTTTTTGGTACACTGAAACCTTTTCCAAGTATGTAAAGCAATAATAAATATGTGAATGTCTGTGATACTGTCAAACCACAGCAGCATGTAGTGTTATCTAATGAGCATCTCGCCACAGTTTTATATGTTTGGTTCTTTCCTATATCTTCACTAGTGAGAGCTGTGTGTTTTTCTCATTATAGGAATGACAGAGGATAGATAATTCTGTGAAAGAAAGGAGGGCAATACCATTTTC
Source organism: Strix uralensis (assembly GCF_047716275.1). Lineage (NCBI taxonomy): Eukaryota > Metazoa > Chordata > Aves > Strigiformes > Strigidae > Strix > Strix uralensis. The sequence continues at coordinate 71,458,212 of NC_134012.1, forward strand.
CATTGATTTTATCCACTTTAATTGAAAATGGTATCTTTTAGCAAGGCTCAGCTAGGAGTGCTGACACCCACTAAAGGCAGTGCCTAGTGAGGAGAACAATTTGGTTCATGATTCAGTGAAGCCGTATGCTTAAACCCTGTTGACGTCCTCCCCCTTTCTTGTATTTAAGTGCTTTTTAAATACCTTGCATTAAAAACATCCTCCGTTCATGGTAACTTCAGAAAATATGTTTAAAACATTGTTTGGACTATGTTTGAGAGACAGACTTTGAAGCCTGAGTTCTGTGTTTAAAAATACTGATTTTATAATCTGCTGTGGAAATAATTGCAGTAGGCTAAAAATAAGGTGGTTGTTTACAAGTTGCTGTTTGACAAACAAGTTACTTTGCTCTAGTTCGTCACAAACGCTAAGTCCATTTGCATCTGTGTTTTCACTAATGACACTTCAATGAATTGCTTTAGCTATTACCTGACTTAAAATGGTGTCTCAAATCCTATGATTAACAGTTACAAATTTATCATTTAGTAGAATCAGCAGAATAAAGATCAACTGTTATTTTTTACTGATCTTAGACATGGAATCTGGAGTTTCACTTCGCAACATACTCTTTTAGAAATCAGCAGTTAAATATTCAAATCAAATGCAGCACAATTGCTCTGTTCAGTAAAATGTGACTTTACATTTTGTTAGGGATTCTGTTATGTACTACTTTTCAGATAAAAAGCACAGAAATAAATGCTATTTGTTAATGTTTAATCTAAGTGGTATGCTAGACGTAAGAGAATCTTGCTTTTGGGGTCTCTTGTTACACTCAGTGAGCATCTGGTAGCAAAGTTCATGAGCCATATCTCTGGTGAGTGTAAATTGTCATAGGTCTATTGACTTCAACTGAGCTATGACTATTTATACAAATTCCCCTGCCTGTTAGTTTTTGACTTTTTAACACTAGACTCCATTTCTGATACTATTTATTACATTCCTTTAGTGTGTGGGAAAAGTTTTTATGTCCTTCTTGTATTTCAGTGAAGTCTCTCTTTGAGGTGTTAACTGCTTTGATGGGTATTTTCTGATATCCCAGGAGTGCTGATCTTTAGATGTGGGTGAATATGTGCAAACAATGATTTTATGTGCCGGAAAGGTGGGTTATTTGCAGATAAGCCTTTGGTCAGAGAATGAAACTGTTTGTTCAGAGCATGGATACAGGTAGGGCAGGAAGCCTGTGCTCTTCTCCCATGACATGGGTGCAGGGCGTCTTCATCCAGGTAGGGGCCTGAGGCAGCAGTGAAATTGTCCCTGCCATCCTTTTCTTGGCTACAACAGGCAGGGTACATACAGATATGCAGGTGTAGGTGTCATGGTTCAACCCCAGCGAGGAACTAAGCACCATGCAGTTGCTCGCTCACCCCTTCCCACACCCCTGGTGATGTGGGAAGGAAAATCAAAAAAAAGTACAACTTGTGGGTCAAGATAAGAACAGTTTAATAACTGAAATAAAAGAAAATTTAATAATAATAATAGTAATAATAATAGTAATGAAAATGAAGATAACAAAAAGAGAGAGAAATAGAACCCAGAAAAGACAATGCAATTGCTCATCACCCACTGACCAATGCCCAGACAGTCCCTGAGCAGCGATTGGCCCTTCCTGGCCAACTCCCCCCAGTTTTTGTATTGAACATGTTGTCCTATGGTATGGAATATCCCTTTGGCTAGTTCGGGTCAGCTGTCCTGGCCATGCTCCCTCCCAGCTTCCTGTGCACCTCCTTGCTGGCAGAGCATGGGAAACTGATAAATCCTTGACTTAGGTTAAGTGCTGCTTAACAACAACTAAACCATCAGTGTGTTACCAATGTTATTGTCATACTAAATCCAGAATACAGTACTGTACCAGCTACTAGGAAGAGAATTAACACGCTCTCAGCTGAAACCAGGACAGTGGGTTTTTTTGTATTTTATAGTTCATGGATGGGTTGGGGTTTTTTTTTAGGTTTTCCTGTACATCTGGACTTTGGAAACTTTGCTAGAACCTCCAATCCATTTGTGCATGTTACTGAATTTCTGCCCAGTATGGACAGAAGTTATGGGCAATGTCAGGAGCACCTGGCATTAGCCAAGCCCTTCTCAATTGATGAATAGTAGTTCAGGCAATACTGGTTTTGAAAAATCCTGTTCTTTTCCTACATCAAATATTTATAACTCAGTTGTGTTAATGCCAGTAGTAAAACTTGAATTGATCCTCCTGTGCACAACAGGAGGCCTGCGATAAGGAGCAATTTTATAGCCTACTGTAACTATTACTTTAAAAGACAACACTCCTGGCAAATTTTAATTCATGGTGAAACAAGAAATTGAGTGTTTTATTTAATATTTTCCCTGAAAGGTAAATATACAAACCTGATTAGGAAGTACCAAGTATTTTTCTATGGTAACATTAATATAAATTCCCTTTGTTTTTGACAGGAGGCAAATTTTATAGCTGTGATATGGCATATGTCAAGGGTAGTATGTATCTCTTCTCCCAGATCTTCTCTGTGACCTGTTTCAGTGAGAGGGAGTGAATATTTGGAGATGTGAACTCATTTTAGCCATTGAAAAGTGATCCCCTTGTGTGAATCAAGTTCACTCCCTGGGACTATGATATGATACATGTCAAGAGTAAGGGTAACAAATTACAAGAGCTATAGTGCCAGATTATAAGAGGTCCTGATTTTGAGATGCGGTATAAATAAACCATGAATTCATACGTATATTAAAAACAGAAATTCCTGAGTTTTTACTGCATCCCTTTATAATGCCCTTCCCTCAAGTCAGAGTGATTTGCCTCACTTTGATGATGAAACTTGTTTGATGAAACATAAACTCTTTATTCCTTTAATTCTTTGTACTGCAGGTCATTTAACTTGTGTGCTTTATGTTTATGAAGTAGCTACACATCAGGCTAAGTAAACTTATAATCTGAAATATGATGCCTGTCTTTTTCCCTCTGATCTCACTGTCGATCATAATCATCCTCTTTACACAGCTTCTGCCATCAGTTTTCAAGATGTAGCTATCAAAATCTCTGAGACTTTCCCACAAGATGAGTGACCATATACCAAATGTTGTATTTCTCTACCTGTAGCAAATAAGATGACATAAATCTTTTGTCCTTTCCTTTGTCTGTCACTGTCTAACTGGTTTTCTGTGCATTTGTGCTCTCTTTTGCACTCCACTTGCAATGGAATATCAGGGGGAGTCCTAATATCCTCTCCTAGTATTTGACAGTTTTTAATTAAATGCTGTTTAACCCACGGACAATATGAAAGAGGGTCAAAACTTCAGGTTTATTATTTGCTGTGGGAAGATTTATAAGAAATTTTAACTGTACTTAGTTTGCTGTGGGAAGTCGCTGTAACAAAGTTTTTACTATCTTTTTAAAAACTAACCTCTGGAATATCCTGTTATATTCTATGAATTGGTTTAGTATTGTTTACTTCAGTAAAGTGTAAGCTGAGGATGTATCCCTCCAAATAACTTCTAGATTTATTATTTGAATATATTAAAATACATTGTTCTCAAATTTAATTTTAAATAACATTTTTGTTCGTTTTATTGCAATGGTATCTTGGTAGGCTATTATTAAATTAGTTGGATTTTTTAATATATTCAATCAAAAAAGTTTTTCTGAGTTTCCTGGAGGATTTCTGAGGTTTTGTGCTGATGCACAGTGTTGTGTCTCTTCTATTTTCAGGAAATAGATTTAACTTAGAACCCTGTGTTGTCTTTGTAAGTTAAGCCTGTGGAATGCAATCAGAAAAAAGTTATTGTACTAGCAACTATCTAGTACTCCTCAACTATGCTTCAGAATGCTCTTTGTGAACCCTTGCTAAAGATTGTTATGCCTTCCTGTCTTTTCTCTTATTTTTCAGCAAAACCACTAGGTCTGCACTCACTTTGTTTTCAGGGGCACCAAGTATATACTGAAAGCTTTCATCAGACTTACGTGCTTCACAAAGTGAATTTAGTATTGAACAGGATTTCGACAGTTGCCTTTTGTTTACTGGGACTTTTTTGTTTCATATGCCCTCTGGACTGTTCAGATGTGACAGTTGCATGCAATAGATTGTGTTACATAGATACCATATAGTGTATTGTGCCCAGATGTATTCTTTCAGCATTTCAGATTTTCTGTTAAGAAAAACCTCATTGTTTCCTAGGTATTTTTTTTGTAGTCTTTTATTAGGTATTCTTTCTGTGTCATGTGAAATTAAAGTAATGCTTAATGCCAGGATGGGGGTGGCAATGTTCAGTATGTTTCTGCAGCACATGCAGTACACCTAGAAATCTCTCCATATACTTCTAGAGCAGATATCCACCTTATGGAAGTCTTGCATGACCGTCATCTAGAGAGCTTCCTATTCATGCATGCTGGCCTTTATTCCAATTCAGAGGCACCTGGTTTTTCCAGTGCTTCCTTTATAGACCTATAGAGTAGATTCAACTGGTACTGCACCACTGAATGTGCATCTTCTACATTGCTTGTTTGGTTAATTCTCCGTTTCAGACAGACTTCTTCTGCCCACAAACCTGAAGGCAGACTGTGTTTAATCAGGCAGTGCAGTGCATGTGTGATAAGGAACTTGTAAATATCAGTGCTTGGTTCTTCAAGATGTTTCCAGACTTGATAAGCCTGGTCAACCTTAGAGACACTCCATGTTGTACATAAAAGTAGTATCAGTGTTTTGCTTTTATTTGCACATGCCTGAAATAAAAAGTTCTCCTACTTTAGCTTTCTATTAGAAAGGATAGTTCTTAACCTTATTGTTCTGGCAGAAGATCACTTTATGGGCCTGGAAAACTAATGGCATTCATCGTAAGAAATGGAAGTTGGGGTTTTAGGAATATTAGTCAGATTCTTTACAATTTTATTTTCAAATCCAAACTCTTGTCAAGCATCTGATAATTAGTTGGGAGGAGAGTTCTCTCAATAGGAGAATATACCTTACCTCCACTCTAATTGAGTGCTGAGAAAATTCATGTTCCAGGTGCGCTGTCTTTGAGACTGCCCCCCAGCAAAGGTGAAAAAAAAGGCCAACACTTAGGATGATCCTGACTCTGTTTTGTAAAAAAAAAAAAAAGTTGTATAAAAATGGAAGAAAATCACTAGTAACAAAAGGTAATGCTATCTTGAAACATTCATAAAGAAACAATAAAGAACACAGGTTAAAAAGTACCTATGGTGATTAACTTGTAAGATTTCTGCAAGTGGAACAAATTGAACTCTTCTGGATTCCTCCCGTGGAGTCAGATTTCTGCTTTTACCAAGGTTCTTGATGAGAGCAGACTTTACAGCTCAAGCAGCAGGAAATTGAAGAGTCAGTATTTCTGCCCATTTTCAGCAGCTTTTAACTCTTGCTCTGATCAGCAACTGAATTGCTGGCATATGGTTTGGAGCACAAATCAAAGCCGCACATGGTTCCAAAGACTCCTGTTTGAACTGAGCATGATGTTGCTCCTGCATGGTTTTATCAGATTCCCCCCAGGTTGCTTTTTGCTGCAGACATTTTGCCATGTGCTGAGTGTATATGTAGCTGAGGGAAAGAGTAATCTGTAAGGAGACTGTAAGTGCTGCCACTTCTGCAGCTTTGTTGAAATCAACTATTTTGCTAAGAAGACTAATGTAATTTTGTCCCCTCCATACTAGTACTAGTCAAACTATTCACTGAGTTTCCTGACCTGACAAAGATGCATGTAGAATAACAGCCCAGCTTCTGTCAAAGTATCTGACATCAGGTTACTGTTTACTTTTGCTTGCATCCATGGTAATAGTCATATCCAGTTTAATCAGCAGTTGACTATAACACAGGAGAGGGAAGCATATGTGTGTATATATAGTATCTCAGCTGTATTTAGTTGTTCTTGACAGAAATAAATAAACTGAGCTAAGTAAGAAATCACACTGCTTTTGTCACCAAACCCATGCTATTTGGAGTGCTGTTTTTTATAGATTTTGTGTATGTGTGTGTGCTGGCAAGAGAGCCCTGCACTGAGAGTTGAAGTGTGAGATACAGTTTCAGTTAGATACATTGCAGACTTTGTTCTGCAGGATAGGGGTATGAATTTACTCTTGAGGAAAAGGTCAAACAGAGGTTTCATATTCATTCAGCTCCTTATGGGAATTGCTGACTTCCTATGAAGGTGGTCAAGGATCATAAAACAGGCTCAGACAAAATGCTTTCATATTTTGTCCCTTCAGTCATGATGCAATTGTTGCAAGAATTAGAAGTTTTGTTAAGAGAGTGAAACTGCAGGAATTAAATGATCCTGAAAGATGTCTCCTTTACTTCATCCACCATAATAAAAAACTTACATATCTGTGGAAGCAAAACTTGTTTCAGAGTTTGTAGACAAAATGTTGCTTTATGAATATTATGAATAATTCCTATCCTATGTGATAGGAAATAAAGGCCAGATCTGGAGAACAACTGCATGAGACACTTCATGTCACCATGGTTTATCTAGCAGCTGTGTGATGGATCAGATCCTGTTAATACATTGTCTTTCTGGGAGGAAAGTGAGAGATGCTGCTCCAGTGGTGATTCAATGGTTCCAGCTTTTGGCTACACTGTACGGACAGTCCTGCCCAACCTTCCACTGCCGAAGAGTTCCTAAGACAGAATAAGTTATCAGAAATAAAGGGCTGCACTCGGCACTGTAGATGTTGGGTGATGTGCTCATCATGGTGTTTGTTGTCAGGCATCAGGTTTTCATACTGATTTGGACCAGCTGAAGTTACGTGGTTTTACACATACTCACTGACAGTTTTGTCCTGTTCATGTGGCACCCTAAGGAAGGGTGAAGGTATTTGTAAGAGAAGTGGAAACATGGGTGAACAAAACAGGTCTTGATATCCAAAGACAATAAAGTGCAAAGTGCGGAAGAAGAGTATTGAAGTAATACTTCAAAAATTGCTGGTATTAGAGAGGTATCTCAGACTTTTGAACTGACTGTTTAGTTACAAAACCTGAGTGAGCTTTTGGGTGACCTAGGATTACGCTAGAGTCATGGTTTTCTAGATTATGTTTTATGCCTTTTTTGGTCCATCATGCAGTGAATGACATGATGAGAATCCATCAGGCTAGTGAATCCTAGCATAGAGTCTGTGCTGTGCCAGAGGAAACACACAGCATACTGGTTATTAACTCTGAGAGTGCTCTCACTCTGAAGCCCCTTTTCAGTGCTCAGACGTATATGATCTACAGATCAGCTCTGTATTATTTACTGGGGCTTTGGGGATGATGTGTTGAACCACTGAGCCTTTAGACTAGTGTTTGTATGCCAAAATATTTATGTTTATGTAAGGGAGTAAAATTTGACCCAAAGCCCTGTTGATTTGAAAAAATGTATTAAAATATATGTTGGAAGAGGAATTTGACATTGACTCTGACTAGAGAAAAGAGAAAAAGAGGTTAAAACCTTGATTATTTTTTATTCTGTTTACCTATTTCAGAGTTCAAAATTATTCCATGCTTTAATTAAAGCTTGGCAGGATCTCTTCTGCTGTTCGCTACAGGAAATGAAGAAAGGGAGAGAGAGGCGGGGGAAGAGAACCAACCGTTTGCCTAATGGTACTGGGTGCAGCAAGATGCCAAAAGTGCATGGGGACGTGTAACAAGATCTATGTTGCTGTGTCAGTCTAAAGGGTTTTTAATAGATTCATCTGTCAAATCCCATTACGATTAGCATATGATTTTTAAATTAATCTTGGGTTTTGGTTTACTCCTTTCTCTAATGAGCTATTTACAGGGTGCCTCATTAATGCTTTCAAGGTAGTATAGAGAGAATTGGTGGAGAAAGCTGCACCTGGGGAATGGAACAATTTCAGATTTACAGTCTTTTGTGGTTTTCTCCTTTGATAAGAAAATATTCAGTAAAAATTCTTTTGGGACAACGAGACATCTGCTTATAAAATCCTAACCTGTCTTTTGCAGAGAAGATTACCACGAAGACGGGTTCTGTCAGCCATACAGGGGAATTGCGTGTGCACGAATCATTGGAAACAGGACCATTTATGTGGACTCCCTCCAGATGCAAGGGGAAATTGAAAATCGTATTACTGGTAAGCTTATACATTGCTGTGGCAGGGCAAAAAACATTCATGAAAGTATCCAATTCGGGTATAAATAGTGCTATCATACTTTTCAGTTTTATTGGTCAATGACTAAGACATCCTTATATTAAGGTTTAGAGAAGGTAAGCCAATTTCCCACTTGTGCAGTTAGCAAAATTTGGAGCAAGGAAGATGAATATCTGCTGTTATGTGTAGAAGCTTCTTCTGTGTCATTAAGTAAAACATGAGAGCATTGACTTTTTAACAGCTTGTAGTTTATACTGGAGTTCTTTGCATGATGGATTCAAATAGATTTTTTTAAAAAATCGTTTTGTGATGTAGTAAAAAATTAGTGGTTTTTGATTTTCTTGAAAAATGTGTGGTGACTTTTACCTTGGGTTTCCTCCCCTGTTGCATAATCCTGGTAGAGTCTGGACTTCACATTGATTTATGTAAAACAAGAGTCAACATTTCTGTGTTCTGTCCCTGCTGATTCTTTCTCTGATCGTTGCTTTGGTACAGAGTCACAAACATGCTTCCAAAACCTTAGTGACTTGTAATGGGCTGTACATCAACAGGGGTTTTTGTCCCAGCAACTGGACCTCAGTCAGCTGCATTAGCAGCTGTGACTCCGATGTACACAAGTAGAACAAGCAAACGGATTTGTGGAATAGAGAAAACTGTTTATCATAATACATGGCCAGTTAACTCCATCCAGCAGGAGTTCATTTGCATCTGGCCAAATACGGCTGAAGTAATTGAATCTGCAATTTTAACATAACTACTTGCCAAAAAGAGTTTGACTTCACTTGTCAGTTCTATCTCCTTAAAGATTTTAGCTTAAAGGCTCGTTGTCAAGCCAAAAATCCAGGTCAGGTTTTTTGTGTTCTTGAGATGGTGATCACATTCTGGGACTGGCAAAATCCAGGTGCTGGTCTTTCCTTGTGCTGTTACGATTCAGTCCTCTCCCTCCTTTCTACTGTACTCTGTTGCAATTCCAGCCTGTTTTACCATTATACCATTAATTAATCTATACTATTGATACCATTTTTCTTCTACAACTTAATCTCTGTTCTGTTTGGATGTATGTCAGCAGTATGGGAATGTTCAACTATCTGAAATGATTAAATCTGTAACTCCATGAATTAGGTTCATAATGTTCTTTAAAAAAAATAACCAAAAAACTGTGATATCTTTCAGAAAATGTTTAGTGATCAAGTTATACTTGTCTCTGAAATATACAACATAGGCATTCATGACCTGACTGCTGGATCCCTAATGCCACTGATTATCAGTTAGATTTTGGAGCCTTGGGGCTGGGACTCTGTCCTGAAGTTGAGGAGAATTTCTGATGGGACTGTTATTTTTTAGGAAAACCACCATGTAGAGCTGCCCAGTGCCTAGTTAGACAGTAATGATAGTCCATTAATAATACCACATTTTCAAACATCTGAAGGACGTATCAAATGCCTTTTGCAAAATAAAGCTGAGGATTTCACAGCATACTTTGGTTCTTATGAGTCTTCTTATATGTAAAACAAGTATTGCACAACTGGATGTTCTCTGTACAAATGACAGGGTATTTTTGAAATTGCAGTAACTTGTTAGATTAAAAAAAATCTGCCGTGTAACTGCTGCTGACCTTTTGCTTATACTTTTGCCCATACCTCCTAAACGCAGTTTTTGATGGAAGGTCTTTGTGCTCAGAGCCGTTAGGGCCTTCAGGGGAGACTGTGCGTGGTAAACGGTGACACCTACTGCCCGACGCCAGGAACATTTAACAAGGTTACAGGCGAGACATCTATTGAGTATTTTCATTCTGGATTTTCATTTCCCTGTTGTGCTGATGTGTGAAATACATTCCTTTTGTCTCTACCGCCCCTGATGCTGTTCGGTCCTGGCCACGTGGTTAGGTGAGAATTGCATCCTTCTATTAAAAAAAAGACGTTTCTGGATAAGAATTTGAGACGTGACTTGAAAGGCCAACAATAAAGAGTGCATGGACCTGACCCCTGACTTGTGGATATGTGTAGCTAGCAGTGTCTTTGCTGTGCTGCTTAATATTTGTTTAATAACTAAAAAAATAAACCCCTTGGATGCCACCACACAGTCCTGCTGGCTTTTGTGCCTCCCGTCAGAATAAGGACACAATTGTGAATTGTGCACTCTTCACTCATGCTGGACTAAATTCTGTAATGCCTTCACAAAAATTAGTGTGGTGTTTCAAATAGCCAACAGTAACCTCTTCGCTCCTTCAGGTTTATTTTTTCCCTGTTAGTCTTCAGGACAAGCACACATCACAGCTGTCATTTGGGGCCTGATATGCTTGCATGCAGTGTTCCCTAAATGACTGATAAACAATTATATTCCTGTGTTAACATTCCTGTATTAACATAAACAAAGGTGTAAACAGTGCAAAAGGCTGGAGCTGGTGCTGCTTGCTGCATGTGTGATGTTTAGGAAGAGACAGAAGACTCTCTGATAGCAGGTGGCAGCAGGAAATACATGGTTGAAAGGAGAGAGCTGGACAAGAGCAAAAGAATTGATTTGTAGGTTGTAAATAGACTGCTGAATGACTTGAACTGCTCATTTCCTCTCTTTTTACAGTGTGCGTTGGTGGAACGTGCAGTCTAGCAAGCCTCACACACAAATTATGCTTTCCAGTGTGGGAATGAATGTTCCTACATTTAAAGCTTGATTCATCCCCAGACACATGATGCACATGCACATTTGACTGTTCTTTGCAATGTGCAAGGAAACTCAGATAAATGTTAGTACGTAGATGCTGGGAGCTGAAGGGGAGTATTAAGTTCCTAATTCATTATGACATTTGTTTTAATGTGATAAGTATGCTGAGATTGATTACATTCATTTTTCCCAAAACCACTGCCTGTTAGGCTTCTTGTGTCTATAATAGCTATATCTCCCCAAATACCAATAGCACACTTCCTTTTGCCTGTCAAGACTTGAAAAACACTTGTCTTGTTTAGTGATCAAAATGTCTGCAGGAGGAAGAAGCTTAGGTGATCCTTGTTCAGATTTTACCTAATTAGGAATTTAGGAAATACATGTTAGTATCCTGGAAGGCATATCTTGCTTTCGCTCTTTATCCTTTTAAGTTAAAATTAGTCAAGCGCCAACAGTTTGCTCAATGCTAGTCATTGGGTAACTTTGTAGGAACTGAGGTCCTACAAGCTCTGTGCATATGTCAGAGGGACACTGGAATGCTGGATTTGCTTTCTGCATTTGTCAGCTCTCCTTTACAGTAGAAATGACCTCATTTCCCTATTGCTCAGTAGTCTTTCAGACCCTCAGGAAAAGATGAAAGTTGTAAAAGGCAAATGAGATTAAAATTATGTCATTTCTTGTGCTTCTCATTAATTAATACTTAAGCAGTATTTTTGTTCCTTTCCAGCTGCATTTACCATGATTGGCACTTCCACGCATTTGTCTGATCAGTGCTCACAGTTTGCTATACCATCCTTCTGCCACTTTGTGTTTCCCCTGTGTGACGAGCGCTCTCGGACCCCTAAGCCACGGGAACTGTGTCGGGATGAATGTGAAGTTCTGGAGAATGATCTCTGTAGGCAGGAGTACAACATTGCTAGGTCAAACCCCCTGATCTTGATGCAACTACAGTTGCCTAAATGTGAGGATCTCCCACGACCTGACACCTTGGAAGCTGCCAACTGCATAAGGATCGGGATCCCTGTGGAGAGACTCAGTCGGTGTAAGTCTGGGTGTTTCATCACTGGGAAAAAGTAGGGTTTGTTGCTTCCTCAGGTTGGGTCTGAGGGACAATATTTTATCAGTCACTCTTTTTGTAAAGAAAGTGCTGGTATACTGGATGCTACTGCTTTTTATCATGTTAATACTGACCATAATCTTGCACTTCCGTAAAGTACAGTTAGGATGGCGAGGAAGTTTAAAGGATGCTGCTTATTACTGGAAAGTTTTATAGCAACCACCCTGGGCTATAAAACTCAGTGTTCACACAACTGATTTGACTCAGATTTTTGAGGGGTAGCAACGTGTTCCAGGCTTCCCTTCTCACATGCCTGTCCTCACCTCTGGCTCAGTCCGTGCCTTTCTGGATGAGTGAAACATCCCCCATACAGCTATTTGTGAGTTCTGTTTACCTGTCAATAAACCTCAGATAGGCTGTGGAAGCTTCACTGGCAAAATCTGTTGAGAAACTGAACATTTAATGTTCATTATTTCTATATGGAAATCCACAAGAATATTATTCCTGTAAATTGAGTATGGAGTGTAATTGTCTTTCTTCACCCACACAGGATGGGTGAAAACATTGATCTTGCTTCCGTGAATTTATATTTGCATCCAGGAGTTGAAGGGCTGTTCCGTTGTCAGTAATTATGTGCTGACAATTTTTCTGCCTACTCCGTTTCCTAGCAATTAATCACCACCCCCTACAAGGTTCAACAAGGAAGCTCCAAGAGTCTATATATGTTTAAAGTTCAAAGTGTGATAAGAGTATTCTGAATATCCATTGTCTGAACCCACAGTTAGGAGCAGGGGTCATGACATAACGATGGGCATGGAAAACTAGCTGTGTACTAGTAAGGCAATAATCTAGTGTAGCTGAGAAGCAGAAATAACTGAGAAAATGATGACAGAGACAAAGCAGCCAGGGAAGAGGTATCAAGCAAAAGGAATGAGAATAAAATGAACAAAAAGTCTGACAAGTACTCCCTGCAAGGGTACAGTGGGGCATGAGTGCCCTGGGGGTTTGGAGGAGGGGCTCTGAGAGAGCTGGATGCCTGATGGCTGGTGACAGGGACTCAGAAAAATGGAGAAGATAATGTTGCAAACATGCAGAAGAATGCATGGTTCAGTTCAGGTGGTATGTATCACTCAAAAATGTGAGGTGATACATATCACTCAAAAAGTATGAAGAGAACATAGCAGCAAAACAGAGAGAATAGAGATCGGAGTTCAGCAGACATGGAAGTGATTGATGTATGTAAAGAGAAGAAAAGCCTGAATCCCTTCTCTGTAAAGAGGAAAAGAAGGAAAAATTGGCAAGAGGCATTAGAAAATGTGCTAATTTCTCTAGGAAGCAGTGTGAGGAAGACAGGAAGATTATGAGAAGTAAAAGTGGCAGGAAGTTTACATTGTTGGCATCTGAAGATTTTTCCTGAAGTGAAACTAATATCTCTAATTTAACTTACATAGGCCTATATCTAAAGGTCCATACATGCTCCTTAGTAGCAACTTGCAGAGTTACCAAATATTGGTGTGTATAGCCATAGAGCTGAGACACTCCAGGGCAGAATCCAGAAATAACTGGGTGTAAGAGTACAGATGTCCACAGAACTGAAATTTCAAGCCCCGCAGCTTTCATTTAAATCCTGAAGTACCTAAATTTAAGTACTTATGGCATACATGGTCTATGCACTTCAACCCTTTTGGTTTGCTGGCCCTTGCTTGTTTTGTTATTTGCAACATTTTGTCAAACCCTGTGTTGCAGATCATCAGTGCTACAACGGTTCTGGAGCAGACTACAGAGGGACAGTCAGTGTTACTAAGTCTGGCCACACTTGCCAACTCTGGGACTCCCAGAGTCCCCATAACCATGATCTGACAAGCACACAGTTTCCAGAGCTAGGTGGAGGACATGCATATTGCCGAAATCCTGGAGGTCAGATGGATGGGCCCTGGTGTTTTACGAAGAATAAAAACGTACGCGTGGAACTGTGTGACATACCTTCTTGTAGTATGTATTCTCTTTCTTTTTTCCCCTACTACTGTCCTAAATCCTGTGTAATTTTGAATGTTCCCTATTTTTACAAGTATAATTCACTTAAAAGGATTATGCTTTCAAATGTTTCACTTGTTGTAATGCAACACCCTTGTTTTGCATATAGACATTTAACAGAGATCAGAGCTTGTAACTGAGATGTTGTGAAACTTTTTTATTATGTATTGGGTGCTTAAGCTGAGATAATAATTAACAGTACTGCTGCAGTTTGTATTCTAACTTGTCAAATGCCAGACTTGACATACTTATCACCTGTATGTGTTTGGTTTGCTCACACTACTCAATGGTATATTGCCTTCACTCTGTATGACATCTTGCAGGCAGCAAGGATTTTCAGATCCTGTAGAGGGAGATACAGCACCATGCTTGGTTGGAAGGAACTGTGTGAAGTGCAGAAGCAGAGCTATAAAACAGACGATCTTATCAGAAAATCCCTACACTATCTGCTAGTGGCTCTGTACTGCACAACTGATAGCAAAAATAAAAAGCACAGCTCTCACAGCTTAATACTGTCCCACTCACTTCCGTGTATGGGTACAGCCTTCACTCTAAAGCTGTTAGAGTGGTAACAGTCTTTGGACGCAACAAAGCAACCTAATATTGTACTGCATTAGGACAAAAAGCATGTTTCCTGCAGCAACAGATGTATCATGGAAGCCATAAAAGTGGTTTTGTTACAGATTGCCTAGATATTTAAGAGCGCTCAGAATTGATATGAAATTTCTTAGTTACTTCACTTTTTTACAATAACATGATTTGACATTTATAATAAATTTCTACGTTGCGTGTGACATGGTATAAAGATAACACTGGGATGTGGTTGTGGTGAAAGCAGTAACCACATATAGCAAAACCACAGAATGCAGAAGACATCCCAGGCAGTTCCAATGAACATTTTGGACATCACTCTGCTTTCTAGAGTCTCTTAAGTATCAAGAAAAAAGCATTTTAGGAAGGTTCCAGAACAGTCATTAAGTGTATTGATGGCTCTTTCACGTCTGTCTCACTGTTACATAAAAGCACTTTAATTCTATTAAGTACAGAACAAATAATATCTCTAACAGTGAGAAGTGAGATTTATTTTATTCTGGGCAGAAGTGGTACCAGTGGAGGTAAACAGTGGGCAAAATGCTGATAAAATTGATGTTGGGTGAAAAGGTCAGACTGCAATATTGTGCTGTGGTTTATCACATTGAGTTCACTGCTTTATATACTGTGATGAAGGCTACTCACTTATTTTTCATCCCCTGAACAAGATAATGCAATGATACTCTGGTCTATGTTCTGCAGTTTCCACAACCAAGAGCCTCAAAAATAAAGTGAAATAAACCACATACTGTTACAGTCAACACATTAAATGTGGGGCTTCTAGTTTATCTTCATACTGATAGTTGCTATGTCCATTCAAATTTCTTTGAAATATTTAATGGAAAATTGTGGAGAAAGGGGAGAGGGCAATGTGGCTTCTGTTTTCAAGCTATAGGTGTTTACTTTTTGTTTAAAATACAGTATTAATAATCATGCTGTAGTTGTTTGTTGTTTGTTTGGGGTTTTTTTGCTTTACTATCCAATGCATTAAAAAGTACTTCCTGTAAACAATGAACATTTCTGTGCCTGACAGGTCCACGTGACAACAGTAAAATGGGAATCCTCTACATCCTGGTTCCCAGCATAGCCATCCCCCTGGTTATCGCCTGCCTTTTCTTCCTGGTCTGTATGTGCAGAAACAAGCAGAAGGCATCTGCTGCTACACCACAGCGCCGCCAGCTGATGGCGTCTCCTAGCCAGGACATGGAAATGCCACTCATTAATCAACACAAACAGGTATTTTTTCCATAACTTGCTTAGGCCACATATTTCCAAAGTGTCGTGATTTTCAGTGTCTCAGGTTGTCGGTGTTCAAATGGAGCTGTGTTGTAAGTGACCTAATTTTCATACTGCACTGGCCATCTACTGCAGTGAAAACCAGGTCTTGCACTCGCTAGCTGTGTCTAGAAATCCTGGCCTCGGGCAACAGCTTTCAGGACAAAGTATTTCATGACATTTGTCCTTACCTATCAACCCCCATTCTGCCTGTTTTCTCAGTGACTGGAAATGTTTTTATTTCTGATCCAGTCTTCAGCCTGCAGCTCATTTTCACTCCTGGTAATGACATGGCTGGTTTGCTTGTTTAAAGCAAGATGCACAGTGGGGTTTCTTGTCTAATCCGTCAGCTCAGTCCGCTGGTATTCTGAACCACCGCCGACCAGGGAGCTGAGCTGGGGTGCAACATGTTTCTAAGGCTGTGTATCACAAAGGATGGTGAAATGAAAATGGCTTTGAACTTCTGTCTACAGATCTCAGCTCCCGCATACAATTTTCTAGGTCAACTAACTGATCTCCACGCTAAAATCCTCTCAGAGCTAATGTTGAATTTTTAATCACAGCATTTACAAGATGCAAGCTTTAAAAAACAATGCTCAAATTGGAACAATTGGCAACATCTGTTCAGGAAACTGTAGAATATTTGTGGGTTATTACCAATTGTAACAAATTGCATTGATTCTGTGTGGTAAGGGGGAGGTTTAATGGCAGAGTCTGGGCTTTGCTGGAAACTGTCTGGTCCAGTCCACAGTCTGTTGGCCACTGAAATCAGAGCTTGTTCCCAAATCACCTGTTAAAGCGTCTTTCCAGCCTGCCCTCCTCCCTCGTGCTGCGGTGCCCTGTGCATGAAGCTGTGCCAGTTGCATCTGGCTCAGTCGGGGACTCTTCTAGGCCATGCAGCTCAGGACAGACCCATTAGATCACTGTCACAAACTCCCTTACTTTCCCTGCCAGCTGCAGGAGGGGGGTTCTGAGGATTACTCACTCTTGGGTTTGCCACCTTTTCCTTCATGTACTGAGAGAAGTTTCTTCTTTCTTCTCTCCTCTTCCAGCCCCACTTCATCAGAGCTAGTGCAAGGTTTCTCAGCAGGGGTACTGTCTACTGCTACCCACAGGCAGGGGCTGTTGCTGTAGTGCAATGGAGGAGAAAGGGCATATCTGCTACTGCAGACCCGAAAGAGAAAAGTTTTGTTACTCCTTCTGCTGGAAGGGATGTTTCAGTTCACCCTGAGGCTACCACCTCCCTCAGCCAGTGCTGACAGCTTTTCTAACAAATCTCCAGTGGGCAGCTCTGGGCTGATCTGTAGGGCAAGTGCAGCTGCAGTTAATAGATGTCATCATTTGCCAGATATACTCTGAACTGATTATTCATTTAGCTTGCAGGAAATATGGTCACTTCTTTGTAAAAATAATAGCACTCATCATCTTGCAGCATAATTCAATTTACACTTCTGATAATAGTATAGCTCATTTCAAGGTTAACTGTAAAATCAATATACCGATGTGAATATACAAAAAGCTGAAAAGTCTTTTTGGCCCAATTTATCTTGCATTTGGAGCATCTAACCACTGGGACCTTTTCTATAATAAGACTCTCTGTAGAAAACATTGTGATTTCTAACTGACTTACCTTCTTTACTTCATTTCAGGCTAAACTTAAAGAAATCAATCTGTCCACCGTGCGGTTTATGGAGGAACTAGGAGAAGAGAGATTTGGCAAAGTCTACAAGGGGCATCTTTTTGGTACAGCACCAGGTGAACAGACGCAAGCTGTTGCTATCAAGACACTTAAAGACAAAGCAGAACTGGCTCTTCGGGAAGAATTCAAACATGAGGCGATGATGAGATCACGATTACAGCACCCAAACATTGTTTGTTTGCTGGGAATAGTGACAAAGGAACAACCCATAAGCATGATATTTAGTTATTGTTCCCACAGTGACCTCCATGAGTTCTTGGTAATGAGATCTCCCCATTCGGATGTTGGCAGCACTGATGATGACAAGACAGTAAAATCCACTTTGGAACCAGCAGACTTTTTCCACATCGTGACTCAGATAGCTGCAGGAATGGAATATCTTTCAAGCCACCATGTTGTCCATAAGGACTTGGCCACTAGAAATATACTGGTGTTTGATAAACTGAATGTGAAAATATCTGATTTAGGCCTTTTCAGGGAAGTTTACGCTGCCGACTACTACAAACTGATGGGAAATTCCCTTCTTCCTATCCGGTGGATGTCCCCTGAGGCTATTATGTATGGCAAGTTTTCTATTGATTCGGATATATGGTCATATGGAGTTGTGTTGTGGGAAGTTTTCAGCTATGGCCTGCAGCCTTACTGTGGTTATTCTAATCAGGATGTCATCGAGATGATCAGGAACCGACAGGTTTTGCCATGTCCTGATGACTGCCCTACATGGATATACACTTTGATGTTGGAGTGTTGGAATGAATTTCCCAATAGAAGACCAAGATTTAAAGATATACACAGCAGACTAAGAACATGGGGAAACCTTTCTAATTACAACAGCTCAGCGCAAACCTCTGGGGCAAGCAACACCACGCAAACAAGTTCTCTCAGCACAAGCCCTGTTAGCAACGTCAGCAATGCTAGGTACATTGGACCAAAGCAGAAAACTCCAGCTTTTCCTCAACCACAGTTCATACAAATGAAAGGGCAGATGAGACCAATGGTCCCACCTCCTCAGCTCTACATTCCAGTCAATGGTTACCAGCCAATGCCTGCCTATGGTGCTTACTTGCCAAATTTTTATCCCGTCCAAATTCCAATGCAAATGGCTCCTCAGCAAATGCCTCCCCAGATCATTCCCAAACCAGGCTCCCACCACAGTGGGAGTGGATCCACCAGCACAGGCTACGTAACAACAGCACCTTCCAATGCATCGGTGGCTGACAGGGCTGCTCTGCTCTCGGAGGGCACAGATGACACACACAATGGAACAGAAGACATCGCCCAGAATCCTGTCCAGGAGGAGGAGGAAGAGGAGGGCTCTGTGCCTGAAACAGAATTGCTGGGCGATAATGACACACTTCAGATGGACGAAGCAGAAATTCAATCAGAAGCCTAAGGAATTTGGCCTCATTACTAAGAATTTCACATCACTTCCATGCATGGAGACTGTCAGTCCTTAGGCTTAATGGCAGTGATTTTGATCTGACTAAAAGTAACAAAACTAAAAACCTACACCCATGTAAAGTGCAGCAGTAATGATATACCAGGTTTATTGACCATTGCCACCATCAGATTTGGCAAATATGATTGTGTAGAATTGCTGGGTTTAATCTTTTTTACTGTCCTACAGTTTTTGAGGGAAGCTGCTTTTCAGTTATGTACTGTTGCTGTGCAACATATTGCAGAGTAGCATTGCACATCATGTATATCATGATATGTGAGTGTAATGTTAGTGAATTATGCTTAAACCAATAACACAAAAAGGAATCCAACTATGGTTGCAGAATTGCTCTGAGCATAAAGAAGTGCCCTGGATGTGATGGACAGCTTAGTTTATAGTATTTATCTCTTTGATGTAACAGACACGAGATTGTTGTTTGCTTTTTGAGTCTGAAAAAGTAACAAGTTGAGAATACTGATCCGTGTTTATATAATGATAACCAGAAAAGTAGGGAAACTGAACATAAAATTGACTGTGCTGAATCAGACCACGCATCTGTCCAGCCCAGTAGCATGTCTCAAAAGGCCATTGATAATGTCTGCCCAGGGAAGACTGCAAGGACAATTTCCTTGTAGAATTTTCCCAGGGTATTTCCCTAGCCTCCAGCAATTTGTGGCTTAGGGACTTCCTAAGCCAGAAGTGGAATTTTTTTCTGTTTAATAGCCCTTTATGGAATTTTCTACCATGAATTTATCCAAATGATTTTGAACCCACATAAACTTCTAGCATCCACAACATCCTGTGGAATAACATGACAGGAGAGAGGATGGCTTTCTTTCATCATTCCCAGTGAAGGACTGTGACAGAAGCTTCCAAATGAGATCGTCTGACTGCATTTGTGGATGAAAGTATTCCTTCTCTGCTGTGTGTTTTCAACAGCAAGCAGCCTTAATACACTGTTAACCAAAAATGGGGATATTGTAGGGGATATTGTAGGTGTGCACTAACTTAACAATCCAACTTTAATTGCATATTGGTTATCAAGTATAGAAAAGGGCTCCACATGTATGTTCCTACATTGTAAGGTGTTGAGTTTTGTGTGGGGTTATAAACTTACTTGATTTACCACAATTACTGATGGATTGCATGTGAAACC
This sequence comes from Strix uralensis, assembly GCF_047716275.1. Classification (NCBI taxonomy): domain Eukaryota; kingdom Metazoa; phylum Chordata; class Aves; order Strigiformes; family Strigidae; genus Strix; species Strix uralensis. The sequence continues at coordinate 71,478,239 of NC_134012.1, forward strand.
ATGTTTTTTCCTGCCTCTTTAGTGAAAATAAATCTTTGAACTTTAGAAGACCAAAATAGGCAATACTGTACAAAGTGCTGGTTTTGTGCTTCTATTTGCAGGATGAATCATGTACAGACCTTTAAATGTAATTTATGTTTTACTACATTTTATATACTTTTTTTCGTTGAAATATTTGGATTTTTGAATGAATGACTTTATAACTTAACCATTTACAATATTCACATGTGGTGCAGTTTTATTGTGTTGCTGTTTCATTTTGTTAAACATGCAGACAGGTCCATACATTTCATGACCCTTTCTGTAATACAAGTAATACACATTCTCATTGTAGCATTGTAGCCAACACACACTATAGCTATAAGTTGTACATCCAACATGGAGTATTTAATAAAGTGATGCAGAAAGTATGATTATGTTATCTTCATAGTTCCTACAGCTGCTGTTTTGTTATGGTACTTTGTGGAAATAGAAATGGCCACAGTTCCTTAGGTTACAGGTTTCATACCTAAGCTACAACTTTTTGTTGTTGGGATTCACTTGTAAGTTATGTACCATTGTGATCTACACACTCTGTTCATGGTATGGCAGCATTACTTATTTCCAGCATTTCACCTGGATTTGGAAATGCACTGGTAGGAATAAAATATGAAAGCTTTATTACTTGTGTTAATATAATGCAGCTTTGGGTGCTATTACTAAATAAAGCATAAATAAATAAAAAAATGTGAAGTTTATGTACTTTAGGTTCTTTGTTTCTTCTAGGTTTCACATTCTCAGGTTAAGGAACTTCATGAAACAACTACACTGGCTTCTTTTGCTAACTTCCTGCCTGGAAAATGGAGAGTAAGCAGTCCAGTTTCACCACAGATGTGTCCGTGAGAAAAGAGATATAATAAATGAATGAGTACAGCACTGTCTGAAGTTCAGCCCATTTCTGACAGTCAAAGAGCATTACAATTCTGGGTGTTTTGGGTGCAGTTTGGGAAACTTCTAATTCCCTTCTTCAAGCCTCATAAATTCAAGCCTATAAATCACTGTAGTTAGAACAAGTAGGGCAGAGTCCTATACTGACTTTCTCATTCCCGCTAAGATGTGCATACACTCTCAAAGTGACAGTAGAGTAGTAATATACAATTCTCTAGGCCGACCTTGGTAATACACACAGTACTGCAGAGGGGTTTTCTCCCATCCTGATATGGACACACCTCCTTGAGCTGCCATGATTGGAGCCATGATGGCATGCAAACACCTTGTCTGTGGCTCAGGTGAGCACCTCTGCACAAGTGATTACCACTACCAACACGTTAGTGGCTACTGTAACTTATATGAATTGGCAGTTGTTGCTCTACAATAACTTGTTGCTCTACAGCTCCACAGGCTACTCCCCCTGTGATGTCTACTGCAAAGAGCCAGACAGAGTCAGGATCTGCCTTTCCTCCTCAAGCTTTGGAAGCAAGGCCAAGGAAGAGCAGGAAAGGGATGTGGCGGTAAGCGGATGGGACAAAGTGGTAAGGTGGGAAAAAGGGTTGGGTCTGGGGCCCAGCAAAGCCAGCACAATACTGCTCACTAGGGCATGCAGTTATTTCTTTCTGCCAGGGCAAGCAAAGCTGGGGTTTGTTCTGGTGGCAGAACAACTTTTCTGAGCAACAAATATATGTCTAGATGGCCAGAAGAGGGCAAGGTGGTTTTGAAAGACTCTGGAATGTTTCAAAAGTTTTCCTTTGCCTCTTGGTAGTTCCCTACTCCATTTCGGCCAATACGAACTGCCTAAGAAGACAGGAACTGACATTGGGAATAGTAGAACATTGGTAGTGTCCACAGCAGCCCACTGATGAGACAGGGTTCTGTGGCTGACAGAGACTGCCTCTTCTCCATCTCCAGTGGTATATGACACTGGACCTGGTGCATGCCCTCCTCCCCTGCCCATACCAATTAGTTTAGCTGTCCTCACTCAAGCCCGGCTCTCTAATATGGTGCAGGTGTCTGATCTCAGCTCAGAGTGTTGTGAAGGAAGAGCTGGTGCAGAAAAGAGGTTGAAGGAGCCCTGGTGGCATCAGCCCCTTCTCTTATGTGCAGCCTATGTCTGCAGAGCACAAAAATGCTCCTGAGATTCACCTCAGGGCAGGGCAAAGCACACCTGTGCTGAACAGGTCCTTGGCAGGGTTGGAGGTCAGCCCAGCATCAGCAAGCCTGAAGGTCTGCACTGCCTGTATTCATAAGTCCTGGTGAGGAAGTGGCAAGGAAGGAGAAGCTGAAACACAAGGCAGGAGGGCTTTGGGTGTAGCACAGTCACAAGTGCCAAGGCAAAGTCTTGACCCATGACAGGACTTTTGTAGTGTTCCTATGTCCCAGAGCATAAAGAACCAAAGGTCTATAGAAGAGTGCCTTCGTCAACTGGGTGTCTGTCTGTGCCTGAAAACAAGTGTGCATCCCTGTTTGCGAAAGCATATGAGGTAGATGAGGAATGGATTTGCAGTGACAGGGCAGGGAAGATCAGGTTTGTACTCTTGAGTGGGGAAACTAAGTGACTGTAGATGTGCATACTTGCTCCACCATGCTAGTGCAGCCTTGCAAGAACACAAATCTGAATCCTGTTTTGATATTGCCTGAGATCTGGGTTATTGCAGGGTGTTTTCATCTGTTTTACCCATTGGGACTATAGGGAAGACAAAACTATAAACAGTGCAGTATAAACAGCTGTGTAGGAACAGAGGATTCACCCACAGTGCAAACTGATAAGTACAAATAGGCTTTATTATTGCAAGCTTTGATAGGCAGCTTCATTCCTTCACTTTCATCTAAATGTCACTACTCTGAGTTTCATCTAATGATTTCCCTAAAGGCTTGATCCAGAAGGACATGCTCCCTGTGGAGATACGAATCCTTTGCTCCCTGTATCTGCCATGGCTACAAACATCACAGTAAGTCAAAGAGAAATTACTTCACAAGTAACAGTACCTCAAACTTTTATTAGAGAAATGAATTTGAATTTGTTTCTCACTTATTATCTAAGGACTTCACTAGATGTCACTTGCTTCTGTGTTCAGAGAAATCATCTCACTTTGGCCATGTGGGAATGAAGGGAAGAGGTCTGATGCTTTCTGGGAGAGAGCTCACGACACTTGTTGAGTTGGAGCACTCTCGAAAGATGTCAGACCTTGAGGTGTTTGCCAGAACAAATATAAGGATGAAACACCCAGCTACAAGCACAGTTGTATCACAGAATCACAGAAACGTCTAGGTTGGAAAAGACTTGAAGATCATCTAGTCCAACCATTAACCCAACACTGACCATTCCCAAGTACACCAGATCCCTCAGCGCTATGTCAGCCCGACTCTTAAACACCTCCAGGGATGGGGACTCCACCACCTCCCTGGGCAGCCCATTCCAATGCCTAACGACCTCTTCTGTAAAGAAATGCTTCCTAATATCTAATCTAAACCTTCCCTGGTGCAGCTTGAGGCCATTCCCTCTTGTCCTATCACTTATTACTTGGTTAAAGAGACTCATCCCCAGCTCTCTGCAACCTCCTTTCAGGTTGTTGTAGAGGGTGATGAGGTCTCCCCTCAGCCTCCTCTTCTCCAGACTAAACAACCCCAGTTCCCTCAGCCGCTCCTCGTACGACCTGTGCTCCAGACCCTTCACCAGCTTCGTTGCCCTTCTCTGGACACGCTCGAGCAATTCAATGTCCTTTTTGTAGTGAGGGGCCCAAAACTGAACACAGTCATCGAGGTGCGGCCTCACCAGTGCCGAGTACAGGGGTAAGATCACTTCCCTGTCCCTGCTGGCCACGCTATTTCTGATACAAGCCAGGATGCCATTGGCCTTCTTGGCCACCTGGGCACACTGCTGGCTCATGTTCAGCTGGCTGTCAATCAACACCCCCAGGTCCCTCTCTTCAAATATCTTCAAATAAAGCCACGTTTTAACGTTTTTAATTCATAGTTTGACCTTGCATAGACAGTAACTCTCTGTTTCTAGACAGGCAAACTCTACTGCAAACTGTTCTCAAACAGCATCTCAGTTACCCAAAGTATGAAGAAAAAAATGCACTAGCGAAACCATCCCCTATTTGAGGAAAGGGACTAAATTAATATTGTAAGGAATGATATATATTGCTGTTCTATAAATAAACTATGAAATGTTAGTGGAGAGACAGGAATCAAGTTTGGGAGATTCTCTCAGGCACTGGGAAAGGCATATTAGAAGATTAGAAGAGTAGCAGTATACAGTATGAACAATGACATGGCTCAGTGAACGAGGTTAAGTTCTGTCTTACCTGAATTTTGTTCTCATTTTTTCAAAAGTGACCTTGTGTAATCTTTCAGTTTTGCCCAGCTTGCAGATAGGATAAGTTTTTGGCTCCTTCAATCAGCAGTGTGAAGTCTGAGCAATCTAGGGACTATCAAGCAATACTAAATGTGCTCAGCTGGCAAGATAAACCAAGTCCGTGATATCCTGGTCAGGCAGATCTTTGTCTAGACCAAAATGTTCTGTACCTACTGTAATAAAATGTAGAAGAGTTGGTTCAGCAGGGTTTCCTTTCCAGAAATATGCTGTAAAAACATTTTGCACCCAATATTGCTGCCTTGCTCTATGTTTGATGTTGAAGAGTTACAGCGTCTGGACTCTGTACTCACTGCTCCTCTTTCATAGATACATGGTGGGGGCTCCTAACGCTGGGTTCCCACTGTAGAAGACTGTGCCCCCTGGCTTGCTTTGTGACCTCGAGTAGAATGCAACCCCTGCATGTGCATGTGTGCACGTGTGCCTGCTTTTTGAAGGAAAAATATCCTGGAATATAAGGTAATAGCTCTGTGTTCAGGGCCAAATGAAATGTGTGCATGTGCACACACATACACATGCATGTACATACACACATGTGCATACAGACACAAACCAGCAAGGGGCAATGCACATTCAGATAATTGCAGTTCATTAGAGGGTGTTTTTGCCCTCTCTGCGATGTGCAGATGCTCCAGGGCTGTGTGAGGTCTTTTGCAGCTCTGAATCTAAACCCAGTTCCTCCTAGTGCAAAGTGAAGTCCTTTCTTGGCACTGCTTCAAGTCAATCGCAGTACTCGGGTTTGTGGCAGGAGAAGACTCACAAGGTGAGCTTGGCACAAGGAATCCCCTAGCAGCACCCATGGGGTGCTGCCCCTGTGTAGGACTTGCAGAGGGGGCTATCACTGTCGCAGTTATGCTCCCGCTCTCCCTCACCCGCAATGAGGGGCACATTGCTCTCCCTGACCCGGGCCCCATCCAGTTGCTTTAAGTGAAAAAACATAGCTTTAAATCTTAGCTGAATACTGCAAGATTGCACAAGCAGGGGGAAGTAATATAACTGAGGTTATGGCAGGAACTGGAAATAGTATGGGGTTCACAGGGCTGTAAATCTCCAGGAGAGTCGGAATTTAAAATAATATGATACTGAGGGAATGCAGAATCCGATGTAGCTACTTCTCATTTCTATTGATCTGAAAGAGGAACTTTACTTTATCTCAATTACAGTGTACCTGATGGTTTAACTGTCCTTTTTAAGACTTGTGTCTAAAACTGGAAATAACCCATCTGTTCAGTCTGTTCTTTTATTAACTCTAAAGGTGGTGGAATTAGGGGGAAATGAGATTAAAATTACCATATTCATTTAATTGAATGTTTGTTTCCATACAACAATTAATAAATAATCATCATGGAGATTTACAGAAAGTGCTTTTGTTGCCACATATTTTCTGTTTGTTACTGAAGAAGATATTTTTTGCAGGAGCCACCCTCTGCATAGACTTCTTCAAAATTTCTTTTCAACCTACTAAACTAGTCACTGGAGATGTTGGGAGCTGTTGTAATTTTGATTCATAACAATTATAAGTTTTAACAATCTTATGAAGAAATCCAACTTTAATTCTTAGGGTGCTTTAGAGGTAACTATTTGATATACAACACCATTAAGAAATGAAAGGAATTCCTTTCAGAACCACAAAAGACATTGTAATTAACAGATAGGGTAGTGGGTAGGAAAATAGGCAGCAAACTAAAGAAGTAATTGACCACATGGGGACTGTCTCTAAGTCATTTAAAAACAAAAGCACTTCAGGTGCATAGCATTAATTTAATGTAGATGTAATATGATTTCAGCTGAGGCTGGTTATTCCCAAACATAGTCTGAGGTTTTACAGCTATGGTAAAGATCTTTGTCTTGCTCTGTTGTTAATTGTGTGAATATGTTTTTTCATAACTTGATGGGGTTTGGCATTTAATTACTTTCATATCAAATTTAAATTAAACATATATCTGAGATGTAACCTGAAATGCTGGGAGAAGTATCTTGTAAAAGAGCTAATAGCCATGTGCTTTTCACACCAAGGAAGGGATGTTGTGTTCTATTTTTTCCCACTGTCTTGTTTCTACACCAAACATGCATCTCCCCAGGATATATTTCTGTTCCCAGCTCAGTTAAGTGATTGTTTCAGTACAAATCACTGAAGAAGCATTTCAAGTTATACACTGTTAACACCGAGAGAACTGGGAATAAAGAATCTGTTTCTTTATGAAGTGAAGGTATTTCATGCTGTCTTTGCTTCTTCTGTTCCTTGTTCCTTTAATATATTCCTTGCCCTTGCCCTCCATTAGGTATTTCTCAGAGGACAATCACAGCATTCACTAATGCATTTCCTCTACTTGAAATACTGTTCTCTAAAGGCAGACTAAAAGACAGAGTTTATATATTTATAATTAGATACATTTATGAACAAACTCAGTCTTGACGTGTTGAAAAGCATGCAGTGGTAAAAGTGTGAGGATTTTGTTGTTCACTAACTTGCAAACCCAAACATTCCCAAATGAAAGGGTTTATGGAAGCAAGGTCTTTGGTTTTCAGCACAATTTTGCTGCTGACTGCGCTGTGGCCTGCACTTTTGCATCTGATAAAACATAAGTGCTAGCTTTTCATCAACATTTTGCAATGTCTTTGCTAATAATTAGTGAATATTTTTGTAATTTCTTTACCCATTCTATTACCCAGGTATCTGATGTAAGCAGTTCAACTCTTAAGTGCCTTCTGCTGTTGGTGTCTGTTAAGGCTGCTTCTGTAGAAAGAGCTACCCTGCATTAGAAGAAGTGAATCCACCCAAACCAATGCAGAATTCACTTCTGAAATAGGCAGGGTGCTCTAAGCTCAGGCCTCCTCCTAGCTGTGGGATACGCAGCAAAAGCCACATCAGGGAATGGTACAAGTTCTCCTTACCCGCCTCAGCCTCAAGCCGGTCATTTTGGCTGACTCGGTGTTGGAGGTGCTAAGCCACTGACTTAGCACTGGGATTTGGGATCCCTTTTTGGACAGGAGCCTCATGCTGGAAGCTGGTGCTGAACTGCTGAGAGTGGTAGTCTTCTAAACTGCCCTAAGTAGACTCAAAACTATGGGCTTAGTTAGGCAGAGTATTTTTCCTGACCATGTTTGTCTGAGGAGTGGAGTTAATTCTGGACTGAGTGCCCACCTCTGTCACTGGCACCATGTGGTACCCCGTGTAAGTTATTTAGGTTTCTGTTGTTTCTCCTGTAAGAAACAAAATTGATGGTGCTTCATACAGGTGTTTTGAGGGGAAGGTCAAGAGGTACAAGGGAACTCATACTGCAGACAAGCTTAGCAGCCTGATGGTAGATTATGCTTCCTACTAGATATGGCACAAAGGCATTACAAAAAGGCATAGAATCATAGAATGGTTTGGGTTGGAAGCAACCTTAAAGATCATCTAGTTTCAACCCCCCTGCCATGGACAGGGACACCTTCTGCTAGATTAGGTTGCTCAAAGCCCCATCCAACCTGGCCTTGAACACTTCCAGGGAGGGGGCATTCACAGCTTCTCTGGGCAACCTGTTCAGTGTCTCGCCAGCCTCACAGTGAAGAACTTCTTCTTTACATCTAATCTAAATCTACCCTCTTTCAGTTTAAAATGGTACCCCTCGTCCTATCACTACATGCCTGTCTGCTCCCCAGAAGATTATTGTATTAACCGGCTGCAGGGTTCTTGGGCTTGGTGCAGGCTATCTGACTACAGACATACTTTGTGCAGATGTAGCACTTCTGTGGGGAATGTTGGTCTGAAATGAGTAGGTCCATCTTATAATGACAAATAGTCTTGAGGCCTGGACCAAAGCCAATTAAAGCCATTGGGAAGAACTCTTCAGCATTAAAGGGTTTTGGACTAAAGCCATAAGAATTGTTCATCTTGTTCTTTTAGATAAACACTCCCCAACTTGTAATCACCCTGTTATTAATGCATGGTTTAAAAATCCTTTTTTTCTTTAATAGATTCTATAACACAGAGCGAACATTGTATTCTTCTCTGAATAACTTAAAAAGCTGGTAATTTTTTTCTTTTTTTCTTTTTTAATGTGGCAGTGTGACATTATAACACCTTAAATTGTTCTGTGCATACCAAAAAGTATTCATGGTACATACTGTAATTTCTTGTAATCGTTTTGTACGCTAGCTGATGCCCTTGGGAAAAATATTTGCCAAAATAACATGCATGAAAACCTCTTTTTTTTTCTTTGTGGCTTTGCTTGGAAATCAGCATGCATGTTTACAATAATCTGATTTTAGTAAGTGGGAGTTAATAATTTGTTCATGCATTTTTAAGCATGCTAACAGATGAGGGGCTTTTGGGGGAGGGGGGTGGAGATTTGGATGTTGTCACTTTGCAAGGGGTCCACTTCCAGCCTGAGGTGCAGATCTGACAGAGTGTGCCTGAGCAAGGGAGAGAGTGGGATCAGAGCAAGACTTTGCTCTACCCCATGGCAACATTTATTGAAAAGACTCAACATTGCCGTGGGAGTGTGAGGGCCAGGGATCTTGGGGGCAAGGCTGGGGGCACATCCCAGATGAGTTCCCCCTGGACAGCCTGATCCCTTCCCTGCTTTCGCCCATCTCTGGGGTCTTTTGTCCCTTCTTCCAAGGGGTTGATACTTGGAGTCTGTACCCAGGCACTGAGAACAGCAAGGCCACTGCAACAACTCCACATGGCTCTAGGGAGAGCAGTGGTGGATGCCAACAGCTGCCCCCAGGACCACAGCGAGACATTGCAGGGGGTGGGGGGTACAGCCCCCATCTTGAAGGCTGGTGAGATTTCACTTGGCCCTCTCCAGCAAAAGCATCGACAGTAAGAAGGTACTTGTCTTCTTGTCGGGATCTGCTCTGTCAGCAAGTTAATGAAAACAAGCTTTCAGGTGGGGTTGCTAGTGCTTCCTCTCTCCAGGACGGAAGTGCAGCTCTGCAGACATCGTCCCCCAGCTCCAGCACTTCTGCTCCTGGCTGGCTCCTGAAGGCAGGGAGACGCATTGTAGTGAGGGGAGAAGAAGCTTTTTGGAGTCGCTTTGTTTTCACTTGCAGTTTTTCAAGACACTGTTATCGATGTGTGTTCTTGTGTACATACTTTCACCTAGTATTTCTCCATGGGTGATTTTTCTGTGAATACTGGGTTACAAGTCACAATTTTCTATTTCTGCTAAACATCGCAATGTCATGTCAAAATGTTTAAGGTATGATATTTTCCTAGGAAAGTCATTAGTTTGCATTATTCTGAGGAGATGATAGACCTGATTCTTCAAGAGTTTTTTACAGAAATTCCACTAAAGTCAGAATAATTTTAAACTTGACCTTGAAGTGAATTGCACATACTTTAAATTCTTATTTCTTTAGATTCCTGCTGTACACACACACGTGCATACATCTGTACTCTCACAGAGGCTGAGCAGACTATTGAATGAATACATATTTGCATAACTGGTCAATATTTCCCAGTGTTTTAGAAGCTGTATTAAACAAACCGAACCTCCTTCTCACATAACACTGTCAAATACAATGCTGTTTTGGCAAAGGGCACACTTTCAGCACTTTTTAAAAGGGATTTTTAAAATAATTATTTTAAAAATTTATTTTAAAATAATGTCCCAGGAAAAGGTTCTAGGAAAAGAGAGTGAGCAGTTAAGTCCCACTGTTTCAGGGATGGAATCCAGCAAGCTACTGGCAAAGAATTTCTTGTGTTTTGAGCAGTAGGTTGACATTTCACCTGGCATTACAAATTCTTATAAATGAAGGAGATTGTAAATTATTAACTTGGTCTTTTGCTTTTGTATATCATAACTTCTCTTTCCATTGTAGTTTTTTGCACTGAAGTTGATTAGAAGGTACAAATTCACCCAGAACATTTAAAAACCAACTTCAATAATATTTTTCTTTTCTATTAATTGTTTTGCTTATACCATGGTCCCAGCCTCCCAAGGAGATCACAGCCCCATTTGAAAGAGCAAGTTAGAAGCAGCAGTGATCCAAGCTGATAAACTCTGCCATACCTGTGCTGATTTTGCTGAACTCAGGGAGAGATGCCATATCACCAGGTTTTTGGAGTGAATCTTGACTGTCACAAGGTTTAGCATTTCTGGGTGATCTAGCTATAATATGAAAATCTTCCACTTTTGAAAGCTGACTTTCCTTTAGAATAGATCATAGTAGAGAGAAACTAGGCTGATTCACTTTATTGCAATTCAAGTTCCAGCTAGCAGTGAAAATAAAATAAAAAAAGTCAGTGTACAACTGGCTTGCTCTCTTGGTCTCTTCTTTGTCTTGACTTTCACTTAACATAGTTTTTAAAAAAAAAAAAAAAGGATTTGAACAGCAGTACTTCAAAATACATCTTTTCTAAGGGCCCAGAATTGTTAAAACATCTTACATTTTAGGCCTACAGATGTCCAGGTTGTATAAAATTCTTGTTAGGCAACAGAAGTGAGATTTCCAGTTTATGCTGAACAGGAAAAAAATTGACATATCAGAAATAAAATAATGCTAAAAGATGTGATAGAAGACTCTTTCAAGAGAGTAGGGTTTTCTATTTAATGAGTTAACCTTACTGCACCACCAAACTGATGTGTAGGTTTCACTTTACAAGGAAAAGGATTTGGAAGAAGGAGATTCCTTTTTATGTTTGACATTTGCTCTTTGCTATTCTTCTCTGTATAAACCCAGATCTGGTAAGACTTATAAGTATATGTTTAACATAAGGCAAAAAAATAATTCTTGGGGCTATTGTGACTAATGCTGAACATAGACCTCAAAAATGACAGCTGTAATGGGAGAGTACAGTGTCCTAAGAGTCGTGTTTAAAAAATAATTTCCTCCATTACCTTGGAGTATTACTGAATATGTATTACTGAATATTGCTGCCAGTACAGAAACGATGTCTCATTGAAGGTAACAGCCATGCTCTCTTGGACTTCCCTGCTTATCATGCCATAGGTGGCAGCATGGGCCATTGGTCACATAAGCAGACTGGGGGAAACAGAGATGTGCAGTTAGGGACAGCAACAGCCTCTTTAACAACGTTCTGTTTTTCTGCTGGAATCACTAGAGGATGTGAACAAGATGTATTTCAACCATAAGTGTAGCTTTGACCTATGATTTCTATATGGAGAATGTAGGCATTTTACTTACCAAGTGAAGTAGTTGTATGGGTATGTTTAATTACTTCTGAACCGTGGAGATGCAGCTGGGAGAGCAAAAGAAAAGTTTCGCTGAAACTGTTTTCTGTGGAAGTACAGAGATATTTTGGATATTATTGTATGTCTGCAATAGGTAGATTTTTGCAAGTGACTTGCAATAGGACAGTGTTAAGTAACTGTATAAACAATGAAAATGTGATTATAAAAATCATAAATCACAGAAGGACTTCTGAGAAATATGCCAGTTCTTTCTGCAAGTGTGAGATGGGACAGGAGAGATACATAATAAGATGTTTAATTGTTGTACTTTTGAAATTCAGTTTGCATATGTGCTTTCGTATCATTGAGAGCTTATAAACTTGTGCTGTACTGTGTTGAATAACAGGATAAAACCGCTAATACAATTGTGCATCAGCATGCCTTGACTTACCAGTAGGCCCTCAATAAATTTTCTAATAGGCCAATGTTCATGCATTTTTCTCAGAAACATGAGTCTATTACCAATAATCCTGAAACTAGACAACGTTGTTAAAAAAATAAAAAAATATTTATATGTTTTCAATTAATTTCACAATCTTAAAAAAAAAGACCACTCAAAACCGCTAGGGTTTAATAAAATGAAGGACACGGAATGAGGCAGATGCTTTTTGGAGTATCCCAGAGAGTTGTGATTGTGAGACAGATCTGCCCATATGCTTCATTTCACACTTTCTCTAAGGTTTTTATTGATTTGGTTAAAGTGTTGTATGAGCATTACATTGCCAATAGCAGGGTGTTAAGATGTGTTACCCATGATGGCACTGTAGCTATGAGTTTATTTGGAATCCTTTGTTATGTAACAAAACATCTTGTGTTGACAACCTTATGGAAAACTAGGTAATTGAGTTGGTCATTTACTGCCTAGTTTATCTCCTTTAAAATGAAGCTCTGTACTTGGGTAATACATTTATTTGAGCAGTAACTTTGATTTACTAAGACGCCAGTCTTCCAAGCTTCCACCTTTGTACCTTGTCTAGTAGTGACAGTGCTCCTGTTATTGCAGATGGCATTTTGGAATATGTTTGCCTTTATTCCTACTCCCATAAATTTCATTTGCAGCTATGCATGTATTTTGTGATCCACATATAACCTATTACACTTGATGTTTCTTTTCCACTTTCTCTTGTATCTCCAGTAGATTTACTTATAAGACATTGTTTTTACCATTTACTTCTGTTTCAGTAAAAAACTTGTGTTTCTGCATCTTGATGATACATTTTTTCTTTAGTGGCAAAAGACCATTCTGTTAAGCAGTTTTGGTACAAATGGCAAGTATAACTAGGAGACAATGAAAACATAATCCAAAGGAATATACAGAGAAAACAATAGCTATATGCCTATACAGTTTATGTCTGTAGTTTTTATTATTTATAAATTGTCGTACACTCACAGCATTGTCAGATGCACGTGTACATCTTGGTTTAGATCTGCTTTGTTGCTGAAGTACAGTGGAATAAGTGGCATATGCTGCTTCATCCTATGCATTCACATCCATTTTAGTTTTAGAAAAGGTCACTCATAACTCTATGTTCCTGATCTACATTTACATCAGAGGTAAGTGTGTGATGCTCCACTTTTCCAACATAATCATTAAATACCACTTTAGTGACGCTTAACTGTTGCACAGAAACATTCCCCCTCAGGATCATCACAGACAGGAACAGTAGAGGTGTGGTGCTTGTCAACTTCCAGAGATTCTGGCTTTAGTAAGTACCTATGTTTATATGTTACACCAAGCCGATCTTCCAAGTAAGTAGATACTGACTCATCACTGTTTACTGCAAGTATAAGTATTTTTCATGCTTATATTCACAAAGCTTTTATTTTTTGCATTTTTCATGACTGAGTCTTGTATTTAAATGAGATAATTTCTAGGGAAGGATAAATGTAGGAACTTAACAAACTTTCTTTTCTTTTAGGCTCCATTAAGTCAGTGTTTTCCTTCTCTCCTCCCTCTCTCCTTTGAAAAAGCAAGTAAATATTTATTCTGGAGCAAAATAAAGGCAGTTCCTCTACCACACTTTTTTTTTTTTTTTTTTTTTTCCCTGGTGTGTAGGGTGGGGGCAGCTATGTTGCCTTTTTTTGGTTTTTGGTCTGGGGTCGTAAAATATGTGTTTTGTAGACCTTTGCCTCCTCAAGTAAGCATAAACCAGTTAAGAAAAACAAACCATTTAAGACTGTGCTGTTTGGACTCTGTACATTAGTATTTCATGCTCTCAGTTGTTGACCATGAAATATCTGCTCATGTGTAGCAAAATAAGTGCACAGAAGAATAAACTCCACTCTTCCCCAAACCTTTTTACAATGAGGATACATTAGTGAGTCCACTTCAATCGATAAAGCTGATTGGTTTTGTTATATTAAGACTTCCCTGAAATCTCAAAAAACATCTGGATGAGAATTTTAAACTCTTTGCTAAAACCTTATTGAAGTCTAAGAATTAGCTTGTATATTAAGTTTAAGTCTAGTTAGTATGGCTCTAGGTAATTTTTATTTTGCATTGTCTTTCCTCTTTGTTGAGTAAATGTGCAGAAAGGAGTATTCCCTTCCACATGGTTAACCTTAGCAAACCTTTTTATTAATAAAACACTGAAGCTCCATGTAAGAAATACTCTAATACTATATTTGCAATTACAGCTTTAAAACTGCATATTGTATATGTTTTCTTTATAATAATTCTAAATAGGTGAGTGATGTCTAAAATTTAAGTTCTGTTGGTTTCCAACATTTCACTGTAGCATTTCATTCTCAGCACTTGTTTGTGGTTTTGACAAATCTTGACAAACTTAACCTTTTAGACTTATATTTTCCATTTTTATTCTGTGTTGTAAAAAAGTAGCAGGTGCTAGAAAAAACAGGTAAGTAGAGCAGAGACAAGTTCCCAAACTAATCATAACAGTGGTCTCCGTAGTTTAATATAGGCCACTGTGGTAAATAGATAATACCTCTAAATGGTTGAGCATTTAGCAGAAAGACTAACACAAGAAGCCTCCTCCTGGAGTTCAAACTCTCTGTACTTTGTTTTGAAATAATTTGAAACTTTTTTTGAACATCAGTGTAAAAGGTTATGTTTTCTTAAGTTATAGTTTTCTGTTTCAGTAGAAATATTCTGCATGGCTGCCTCAGCTGAATAGATTGGATATTCAACTTGTTGCCTTTGATTACTGTCATTGCATTAAAGAATTCAAATATCCATATGTTTATAGAAAATTGGCAGCTTCCTTATTAGTTCAGAGCTGGTTTGTTTCCTTTGTCATTCCAAAGGATTGGATTTTACCAGGAGACCAAACTGTGGTTACAAAATGCAGCTTCCAATATGTGCTTCATATTTTATCTGACAGTGTCTCTTTTAATTTTGTGCTTTTTTTTTTCCCCCAAGAAGTATAGTTTAATGACCATTTGGAAGTAAGTTTAGTATTTATGTTTGGTGTGTTTGGTGTTGTTCTTTTCAATATGAAGATGTCATGGTTTTATGTAGAAAGTGTAACACGAAGTTCCTGTTTGCTTTCCTTCATGCATTACTGGCTTTTCTTGTTCTTAAATGTAATTAGTGAAAGTTCATCTGTGGTATAAGACTGTAGGTCACTGCTCAGATTTGTAACCTTCTTTTAAATTTTTGAATAACATGATGCTGAAACTAATACATAAGTGTAAAATTTCACAGGGCTTACAAGTCTGTACGCTCTTAAGTATAAGCTTGTTTTTTATGTACCTCTGGTATAGGAGTTCCACGCAATACTCACCTAGTGTTTCCTCATTTCAATTAATTCTGAAATGCATTTTCTGTTTAAATGAAACACTGAGAATCCTGCTTTGATGCATTAATTTCTTCCAGTGCATACTTTTGAGTGTCATGTAAAGATGATGATTTATAATGAAGTTCTTTTAATGCGATTCATTTCTTAGTAGTCTCAGAGCACTTTATAGTTGGAGAATTATACTTCAAATTAATTTAAAAATTAAACAGTAAAGTAGTGACAATCATCTGCTATTCATCAAGTGTAAAAAGCTCTCATCTAAGAAATAATTTATAACTCTCTGAGAAAGAATCACCAAAACATTTTGTAAATATGCATTACTGTCCTGTCATTGCGTAGACTTATATTAATAAGAATCTTTAATATTGAAGCTGACACCATTTCCACTGCAACAGATAAGGACATTGTGGCCAACATCACGTACATGAGGGCATAGATGATCATACCCTCTGCTTTACACACACTGCTTAGATACAAAGGACCAAAGTGAGTTGTTGTTCCCTGTAGGAGGACTAGAGAAACTAATGTCACCCCCATGTCCTCTCTGAGGTGAGTTATGACACTTTGCACACCACCACTGCTTTATGTGCAAGGAGATTAAATAGGAGAAACAAAGCATGTCAAGAAGCGGTGCAGAAATGTATTGAAAAGAAAATGCCTGACAGCAAGTAAGAGAGTAGAGAAGTTAAGCATTAGCCGTACTGTGAAATGTGAATATGGAAAACTGGCAGGTTTTCCAACAGCAAAATTAAGTTTCTACTGCCTTCCATTCTTGTTAACTTTGCAGAACCAACACCACTGGGAGGATGTGACCCAGCTCTTCTCCTTTTCTTCCCCGTCAACAAGATAATTTAGCAATTTCCATTTAGGTCTGTATGCGCGTTCCGGCTAACAGCATTGGAGTTGTACAGCTATTACTAATGACATGATCTGAAAACTGTGGGTCTGTGTACATGTTAATAACCATCTAATTTATCTTGAAGAGTCGTTATTACTGCTGATTATGTACTTCAGTTCCTTGAATATGGCTCCATTAACATTGTTACCAAATTGTCCTATGTCTCAGAGTGACCTCAGAAATCTTTATTGACTTCTTTATGTCAAGGGTACTTAGATTTAATTTTTATTGGATTGTAGGAGCTACAGCATTACCAGGTCTCAACAAAATATCTGGCAGAACTCTGAAACGCCACACCTGGAGGCAGGAAACTATATCAGTACTTTACCCTTTAAAGACAACATAGAAAACAAGATTCAACAGGACTTTGAAGTCTCAAAACCAAGACAAAAGTTCCTTTGACTCAACTTCATTTGTTCAAATCTTGTAATTTTCAGTGGTTAGTGTTTTTGCATGTTTAAGGCTGGCAACACAAGAAACTCCAGATGTTGGTTCTTTTACCCAATCCATAAGATGTTCAAGACCACGTGTTCAAGAGAATGGATATGAGGTCTGGAAGTGATGCTGAAGCAGAAGATGTGTCATGGGGATCCTCATCACGTACAGGTCTGGGAACCAGGTCTGAGGCAAGGCAGGAAAGTCACTTGAGAAGATACCAGGGATAAAATTTGGACATCAGTTTATACTATTGCAATTCAATACTGGGTGGAAGATTTTGACCAGAAAAGAGTGCTACTTGCAGCAAATATACAGTAGCCACAAAAAACAAATGGGAAAGTGCACTTACATGAATTCTTATTACAAAAGAGTGTACATTACATGTTCTGAAAGGAAGAGCATAATCGTTTGTACTTTGTCAGCAGTTTAATTGTACAGTCTCGTTAATTTGTATGTGACTGAAATGTGACTTCAGTTCTGCTCCTATTAAAAACTTGTCAACCACCTACAACAGGTCCAGTTTTGGTAATAACATGAAAGATGGTACTGGAGCAAATCTTTCCACAGGCTTACATTATGAAGAACAGTATATGGGCTGTGTCCCACATTAAGAAGCAAAACATTTGTGTCAGAGTAAAACGGGCTTATGGCAGCTCTCACATCAGCATGACATGGACTAGGCCTGTACCGAGAGGTCGTAATTCAGCACCTTGCTATTTGCAACCTTGGTATTGAGGTCACAAAGCCGCTGGAAACAAGGGCATGCAGCAAAGGTGGTGAGAGCAGCCAGCCAGGAACTTAAGCCTGTATACAGTCTCCTACTGTACCGCACGCTTGAGACCAGGGTAATACAGGGGCTGGGGCTGCATCTTGTTTCTTGAGTGAATCCACTCACAGCAGTAGATTAAGAAAAGTTGCCAAAAAGAAGGACAAGCAAAGACTCTATGCCACTGATTCAGGGCTCAGAGCTGTAGCAAAGAACTGTGTGGAGTTATAGTTTTTCCACAAACAGCAGATGCTTCTGTGTTTCTTCATATTGTGATTGACCCACTTGTAATGAGATCTTGACACAGCCGAAAGAATACCTGCTCTCCTCCACAAGCACTGACATCCCTCTCACAGGCTCAGCATGCTTTATAGCACAAAGGTATTGCAGCAATGGCAAAGCAGGAAGAACATTTAATAGGTCAGAGGAATTTAAATCGTATAATTTGAAGGAGGTTGATGCAGCAATATGTTAGCAGAGTAGCTTGCCATGTCAAGTGGCTTTTATTTAAATAATTGCTCAATTTGTTGCTCTTGACATTGTCTGTGGAGGATTCTTGACCAATTGAAATACATCATGCAGCAGCAGTAAAGAGTAACATCTGCTCTAGAAAGAAGTAGAAGTACTGCAAAAGAGCATGTTACTCTTAAGGTGAGAGATGGGGAAGAGAGAGCGGAATGGAACAGTCCCTGAAATATTTGCTGGATTAGACTGCACCCAGGCAATTCTAATTCATTTTACAGTGAGTAAATGGTGCTGAGCTCTGCTGTCATCTTGTTTGGTAGTATTCATATGCTGAAGCATTATCAAAGGATAAACATAAGAAAAAGGAAATCATTCAAACCCTCACACATGTGGTTTCAAAGTGGAATATAGAGATTAACTTTATTGACTCACATTAATGCTAAAAAGAGCTGCATGGTTAAATCCCCAAGCATTACTGTTATTCCTCCACACTCTTGCTGGGGTTTCCTAGCTTATCATCTGTGTTCTTCTGTGAATGTAGTTTAGCAAGTGTCTGTAGATTAAAGATAGGGGATTTAGATAAGTGTTTAGGTTTCCTACAGGTGGAATATCATACGGCTGGAGGGAAGAGGACAGAAAGAAGGTTTAGCTTGTGTTTCAAATTCTGATGGACTGCAAGTGGATTTAGAACACAAAAATGACCTAAACCCCTTGCAAAATAGTACTCTATAGTCTTCTTCTGAGCTCTGTGTGAGGTAAGAGTCCTGTTTAAGTTTCTGTGGCAAAAGCTGTTTTCAGATTTGTTGTGCTAGCTCATTTTCCAATTAACTTAATTGACATTATATTGGATAATGGAAAAAGTTAAATCTGATCTTTCATCATTTTGGCAATGTGTTCTTTTTTAATTATTGTCATTGTTTTGGGATTTTAATTTGCATTTTAATAAGTTTAATTAAGCAATCAGTGAATATTTATTATTAGAACAATTAGTTTGCGATTTTCAAAAAGGTACTTAAAAAAAATCGATTCCAACCAGCTGTCCAGGTGAGAATAAGTACTTCTGTTGTGCAATGAATTTTAAAAGAAGCATATTATCTTTCTGTATGAATCTGAATATCAAGGAAGATCTAAAACTAGTTTGTAGTAAGGAAAATAAATGAGAGCTTTATGATGGAGACTGCATAATCCACAAGACATACAGAAAGATAAGGCACTGAGTTTAGGTTGACTGATCAAAAATATTTGACTATAAGATGTTAACAAACCAGGCTACTACTTTATAGGCAACAGATTTTTTGTGTTGGAAACAAAGCTGGCTTGACCATGTTCCTGACATTGCTGCTTATACAGAACCTTGTGAAATAGTTTGAGATTTTCTTGCAATTTATAATTATCCCACAAGATGGCAGAAGAAATCAATCGTTCTCTTCCCATAACACAGTGTTGTTTTCTGTATTTTGATTCTGACAGACAGGTATGCCCTAATAGCCTACTAAGCAATTACAATATAATGTTCCCAGCTGAGAGTTTGGAATTTGTTATTGTACATTAATAACTGAGAGATAAGCATGTGGTAAGGGGAGCGCTTCTTATTTGTTGACAAGGGGACACAGAACAGTATTACTGTAGCTGAATTGTTTTTCACTAATATACATAAATATTCATGGAACTCACATGAATTAAATTACAAAGGCATCTGTTACACCATGAGGGACTTAGTGCTACAATGGGCACTTAATACTCAATTGGAAAACAATGTCTAAAAAAACCCTCTCCACCCAATCCCTCTTCTTGTGGCTAAGATACTAAAATTTATAATAAATCCCTGGTGGAGTCCACTGAAATATTAAGCATAATGAGCTTATGGGCAAAAAAAAAAAAAAAGGAAAAGGATAGGCAGCAGCAGTCTTAATCAAATTTTGTGCAGGTTCCACTGAAAGGTACCTTCATAACTGGATACTATGAAATGTCACAGTCTATATTGTCAATCAGGCATTGTTTGAAGAAGTAAAACAGAATATGGTAAGAGTACAGTTTAGAACAGGTAAACGTGTAAGCATGGCATAAATGGCATCCATGAGAAATAACAGTAGGTTTTGATCAAGCTTTCTTCAATCTTTCTGAAGTGAAGTAGCCAGTCTGAGGCTTGTCTTTAGAGATGTATCATCACGGGCCTATTTGCAGTCATCCGTACCTGGCATGTTGATGTCCACCTTTGCATTTTCCATATTGTAAAAGGACTTTCTTCTCTTACAGAAAACACTATAACATGAATATTTTTATTACAATTGTTCTTCATATTTAAAATGGGCACACTGGCAACAGAGGAAATCAACCTGCCTTTTGTCCTATGCCTAGATGAGATCCAGTAGCAAGGTATTTCCTTCTTTCCCAGTCCTGCTGGAATTGCTGGTCTGATTGCAAAGCCTGAATTGGACATGAGCCCTTAAGATGTTGTTCATGGTTTGTAATTTAGAGTTCTTGTGCTTTATGGTGGTTTGTTTACTTCCACTCCAGAGCAACTGTAGCAAGACTGGGCGAGGGCACAACAGAGGTTTTTATCAGCTGGCTTCGTAGGGCTAAGCGTAGTGCAAGCACGAGAATGGAGGTGTGGTGGGACGAATAAGATCTTTTGTTTTTCCAGAAGCCAGATATTCCAGTTTTAGAAGTGTTTTGTGTACTGAGACATCTAATTGTCATTGATATCATTGATACACTAGGACTGATAGAGGTTCTTACAGAAGTAAGTCAGTTCATAGCAAAAGTGCATCTGAATCTCTAGGGATTAATTTTGTCATGGCTTATGTTTGACTACTGTGATGTCATATCGTGAGGTGGAGGTCATATTGTGAGGTGGATGAGTATGATATAAAGGCTTAGAGACCTGAAGGGCCATAATTCATTTATTATCCTTTTTATTTGACATGAGAAAATTTAGGTTATATGCAACTGTTTCAGTGAAGCACATTACCACATGCAGTACTACAAATATGCTCAATTATGCTAGTTTTAGGTAAATTGCCTGTCTAAAGAGGATTACTGAGAAAGTAAATGCAGGACATGCCTGAACCAAAGCAAATGCAGTGAAGTGTTTCATTTTATTGAAATCTCTAGATGTTTTAGATTCCTGAATTACATTACATTAATTACAGAGTCATTAGAGAGGTTT
Organism: Strix uralensis; assembly: GCF_047716275.1. Taxonomy (NCBI): domain Eukaryota; kingdom Metazoa; phylum Chordata; class Aves; order Strigiformes; family Strigidae; genus Strix; species Strix uralensis. The sequence goes on from NC_134012.1 coordinate 71,499,268, forward strand.
TGCTTTATTACAAAACCTGAAATTCTTTGAATTCTTTAAGCATAGTCCTTTTCTTATGATAAATATACAATAAAGTAAGTTTCAGCCCTGGACAAAAAGCCAAGGCAAAATCTTCTTGCCACAGAAATGGCTCTCAGTGCTTCATTTTGATTTAAATGATAGTTGGGGTGAACTTCATTCTCAATGCCATGTTATAATATTGTAGTACTTTGGACTTGGGTGCCTTACTGTACCTGGATCAGGAAGTGACAATGGTCACAATAAATGGAGATGGATTACTTTGTCTTGCTATAAATGAAAACAACCCTCTCTGTGTGCCTTCCCACAATATTTATTGTCTCCTTTTGTGAAGGTGATGACTTCAAAAAACAAAATTTTTTTAGCCTTACTCTACAGAGTCATAGTTAAACCACTTTATCATAAAGTATGCCATAGTGCTCTATATTTCAGTATCGCAAAGGCTTTCATTTCTACACCAAATTTATAACCTTTTTTATCAGGATTTTTATATCCCATTTAATAGATAAAATTTATTACAGATTACAGTGACTGATGCAGTTTCCAAGCACTTCAGAGCTTCTAGATATCCAGATAATACAGTCTTAGTGAACCATAATTCTCTTCAGAATATACCAACCATGTTTAAAGTATGGATTACCTAAGTGCGTGGTTGAGTACAACTCAGCCCCACCCCAAATCTCATTCTTCCACAAATTGGTTTTTGCTATGCTACCTGAGTTAATTTAAATTTTCCTGCCCCTTAGCATCTCTCTTCTTTAGTAAGGAAGGTATGTTGCTGCCCCTCAGACCCTCCCCACTGCCCCACTGCATTTATTACACCGAGAGCTGGTTTCCTCCAGCCACTGGTTTCTGGCTTTTTTCATTTGAAGAGCTGGGTGTTGTTTGTTTTGCCCCTCTTTGTTTACTTTAATAGGTAGTCACTGTGGTGGCTGAGCTTTGGTGCATTCATGCTGAACTCTAGCTATAAATGGTTTACAAGATGCTGTGGTTAAGACTAGAGATGTGAGATAATTTAATGGTGAAGATTAGCCCAGATTTATGAAAGGATTTTGCCACATTCTGAATATTTTTCTTTACTGGAACCTGACCAAATTTTGTCCAAATCCTTCCTTCCCACAGACTTTGCCTTTTTTGACAATGGTGACATACTGACACTTCCTTTGTTGTGACTGATTTTTTTTCTTCACTAAAGAGAAACAAGATATAGAGAGGAGTGAATTTTGGGGAAATGATGTGAAGTGAAAGCAGCAGGTTTTGCATAGTTAGGGTAGGAGCTGTGACTCTCAGGCAAAAAGTAAGAAAGGGGAACTCAGAGCGAGACCTAGCAAGCCTGCTGGAATTGCGAGTTAAACTTTCTGAGAATAACAATATCCTCAAATAAACTAGTTCAGTTTACAGTGGCAGGGTTTTTTTTGTGTGTGTCTGTGTAAGCCCACATTCATTTCTTTTCCTCTGTATTTGGAATGCGTAATCAAATACACCTTCTCCATGTATTCCAGAGATAAGGAAGTTTTCTGGGAGCCACTTTCAGGGGCACAATAAAGCACAAGGGTACTTAGAAGTCTCCAAACATTTAAAGACTTTAACCAAGCTTGAACTAGACTGTCTGGAACATGTCCATCACCAGTTAAAGCCGTAATGAAAGAGATTTGAAAAGATATGGCTGCTTTCTTTGTGTTTTCAAATGAAAATACTCCCCGGCTTTCCTTTGTGCAGGAGTGTTTGGCCAGAATCCTTAGGGGAAAACTGAGCAGCCAAACCACATGCTAGTTTACTGAGATACTACTAGGTGCATGAATAAATAATGGGTAGATAAATAATTGAGTCTCAGATTTTTTTTTGATGGTGTAAACAAAGATTGAAAGTAGTCATTGGGGAAATCTTATTCATCTTATCTAGTACTCAAGATTCATTCCATTAGAAGTATTTTCTTCTGAAGTGACTATATGAATAAGCATATTCTAGGTGTATTAATTCCATCTGTATTTCACTGCTTTAGATCGTGCAAGCTGGGTGTTGTTTTGTCTGGGTACAGAATATCCTGAGCTCAAGGTGGTTCTGAATGTTAACCTGTCACCTCTATCTGCCCTTATTAAGGGTTTATAAAAAGTGAATAAGACTGTAACATACTACTGTGTTCCAATATGGGTTAATATGAAATCGGCCACATGTATTATATTCCAAGGTCTTGAGAGCAAAGCTGGCAGAGATGAAGCACTGAGTGGTAGTGCCTGCACTGATGAGAATGTCATTGGCAGGATGAAGGGAAGCAAGGGTTTGCTCTCCACAAGCCTTTCCCCCATGTATCGGGACAAACCCAAACTCTCTTGTGCTCTTTCACTTTCTTCTATAAAGGACAGCAATACCGAGACCTTGTCCACCCAGGATCAAGTTCCTCCTCTGCCTGTTGTGACCCAGAGACTGACATCCATCTCCCACAGCCCAGTGGGGAGCTCTAACCTAAAATCTATTCTGAACTGAATTTTTCTCTAGCTGCTGCAGGAAAGATACCAATCAATAGTTAAATATTCATGGGCTCTTTGTGTTAAAGCACATTTAAGATCTGTTAGGCAAGTCACTTAACACTTCTCTTTTAGTTTTATCAGCTGGTGAAATGAAGATTAGATCTTTGGGAACAGCTCTGGTTTGAGTGTTGGCCCATCCTATAAGAAGGGAACCTTAATTGTGGTGGTGGCAAGTTGTGGGCTGACCTGATTGCCTAGATGACTCTAACACCCTCTGTCTTTAATATCCTGTCACATCACAAGATGGAGGTAAACCCATAGCCCCAGGCACTCCGTGGGAAAAGCTTTTACAGGCACATTAGCCCATAATTTCTGGCACCCATGCCACAGCCTTGGCACCCTGAGCACTGTCTGCGCTGTAGCTCTTCTCCCTCTCCCAGAGCTCTGTGAAGTCATGCAATGCCAGGGGAGGAGGGGACAAAAAGTAATGCCTCTCCGTCCCAGGCCCCGTCTCTTGCATTTACGCATGATCTTCGCTTGGTGAGACATTGCGCACTTCCATTTCCAATCTGCAGTTCCCCTTTACAGGAAAGATCTAAGGGGAGAGCTTTTGAAGGTGGGGAAAAGAACTCATATCTAAGGTCTGTGTAGCCAGTAGACATTGTCATAATTGCCTAGCCCTTCAATTAATGACAGGACTTTTAATGATGGCAAGTGGAAACAAACTCTTGAGTTTCAGAGTCTGCAATGGACTCTGCACTGCAAAGACTGCGACTTCTGTTTCTTATATGACAATGTGGAAGTAAGTGAAAATAAATATTTTTGAAGCAGTAAAGCATAAGCTACATTCAGTGGGAAGTGGATATATATACACTGATGTACTGTGAATATATATATGTGTGTTGTGTGTTGACGTGTGTGCATGTTTATATATATATGTACTTCTATAGTGTGTGTTTCAGGGAGATAATTGCACATCTAGAAGTGTTGGGTCTTTTTTAGGCAAAGCATGTTGAAGTAGTACATTTCTCTCTTTAGCTAGAAAGAAAAAAATCCACTTTGGAACAGATTGGACTTGTTTTGTCTGTTCTCAGACATTGTTGTCTTTTCTGTGTAGTATTTGCTATTCCTATTTCCACCAAGTATTCCTCATCACTTCAGAAAGCAATTTGGAACAACTTGGATGAGAGCGACCGAACAGAAGTACACTTTAAGGAAAAGAGTGTTGTAGTTTCATCCTCTTAGAGCAAAGTGCTTATAACAATGTGTTTGGAAAACCTATTGGGCTTATGGCACTTACTTTCAGGAAAGAAAGACAATGTATTTTGTGTTACTTACATTTATCTGTCAAGACTCTTTTGTGAGAGATCACAGGAAGCCTTTCTTACAAGGCTGTACATTATACAGACTATATTGTATAATCTTAGAGGTGAACTAAATGGGAGCTCAGACTGCTGAGTGTCTCTGAAAATCAGGCCAGTTTTGCTTAGGTACTTCACTTGCATTTTCTCACACAATCAAAACTTTGGCTTGAATCTTTTAAATATCTTGTGAGCACTGCTACAGATCAAAATTTGTCTCAGAGTATTTTTTTCTGGAGTTTTTGTGGCTGCATATCTCAGGATATTTAGTCTTTATTTTAGCATTTCATGGGAACTCAAACAGTAACAGCAAGTAATGTGTGGATTGTAGGACGCTACTGCTTTTGCATCGGTCTTCTAAGCGAGTCAGGCTGTGCATACAATGCATATAATGAGAAGAGGTAAGTTTCAGCAACTGCAAAAAGCATTCCTTTCTACTTGTACTCTTCTCCCTTAGCATGCAGGTCATGTACAATACATGGTGCAGAGTCATTGAAGTAATTGCCAAGTTTCCAGCATCATGTTATGATTCATCTATAAAGAGTCAGTTATCAGAGAACCTACCAAATAACAGCACTATTTTAGACCAGTCTAAGACACCAGAGATTCAACATAATTTTGTTGCACCTACAGAACAACAAAACTGCATGGTCCTGACTTCTCTGAAATTTATATCTTCCTTTGTAGAAAGAAGAGGATCATCTCACAAGACTTTAAGGTAGTCCAAGGTGCTTTTTTTTTTTTTTTTCCCCCAGGTAGATTGATTTACATCAACAAGCAAGGAAAATTGATATAGCTAGTTTTAATCTTTGTAATAGTAATTTTAGTTTGTTAAAGAATGTTAGGTTGTTGTTGTTTGGTAAGAACCAAAATATTTTCATTAGCAAATTAATGAACTTAGCACTGAGTAAGACTAACAAAAATAATATATTTGTGCATTTTTATTTGAGCAGTTTGTAGCTTATTATGTTAAAAATGGTCAAGGGTGCAATTAAACTTACTTGGTGATTATACTTTTCTTTACAGTTGATGTCAACTTGCTTTTGAATAGAGCTGGAATTCAATTAAAATGAACACAAATGGCATTTTTAAAGTATTTCTATTAACCAGTACCACTATCATAAATGTGTTAGATATGTAATCCATTTTCTGAAGTTAAAATATGTTTTAGACACTAAATGAATGTATCTAGTCAAGCAAGAAAGAATTATCTACAGAAATGGAAATGAAAGGATTGTTTCTGATCACCAAGTCTTTCTATCACTGCTAGATCTCTGGTTCTTCAGCCTAGTTTCATAGGAACAGAAAAAGTTCTGCGTTTGGTGTTTCTTTTATATCTCATTCAGGCTATCAGTAGTTTCATGCATTGGACTGATATAGCTGAATAAACTGAAGGAAGTATTTTCTCTGTATTTGCAGAATTTCTCACCATTCCAGTCTGATTAGGGGAAGCTGCCTGGTTCCACAACTTTGTCAGCAAGCAGGTATTGTTTCTTTCTTGAAAAAGGGAATTTAGTGAGCTTAAAGGCTTTGTGTTTAAATTTGCAATTCTCTGTGTGGTCTCCTTACAATTCTGATATTCTCTTGATATTGTTTTGATTTCACAATGTATAAAAGCTGCCTTTCCAAATGTAGAGATGCAAGAAATTAATTGCATTTGGTCCAGTGTAAACTTGAGAGTAATTTTTATTAGCTAAAGTTTAAAATTCTTTCGTATGTTCTGAATTTCGTGCATGTATTAATGTCCTGGTTTAACCAGGATAGGGTTAAGTTTCCCCAGCAGTGGGGGGGAGCTCTAGCCGGGTTATTCAGATACCATGCGGACGTCACATCCTGGCAGGTCACATTTTCCTGGCGCGGAGCGCGGTGCACTCGTGGTTTTGTACATCGTGCTTCAAACTGCTGTATTTGGTAGCTATTTTGCTCTGTTCATTGCTATCACTATTACTGTTACTGTTATTGTTTGTTGTGTTGCTATTGCACTGTTGTATTAAACCTTTCCTTATTTCAGTCTTGGGGCTTTGTATTTCACTCCCTTTGTGGGGGAGGGGCAGCGGCCGCGTGGTCTCAGACCCCGGCAGGGGCTAAACCACCACAATTAATCACCAAAATTAGAGAGATTTGAGGAAATCATGAAGTTGCATACATTTTTCGACAAGTGTAAGTACCATCCCTAGGCATACTTACCATGTAGGTCAACTTTTAGGTAAATCAGTGAACCTTAGATAAGATTTAAGACTTTTAACTAAGTAAATTCTAAGTATTTTTATGTAAGTGTGGCCTTGGAAGTTTATCTTGATTTTAATGAAGTGAGTTCTATGTAATTTTATGCGAAAGTCACCTTTTGAATTTACCTACAAGCAGAGTTCTGCAGATAATGAATGTGTCCACTTTGTGTCTGGACAATTAAATAAAATCAATTCTTACTCAACCAAAATCTTCTCTTTGAGAAGAATTTTAATTTAAAACTAAATAAATAGAAATTATAGAAGCTCTGTTTTAAGGTAAAACACTGAAGTATTGCATTCACTTTAAAATTTTCAACATCTATTGTATTTGGTATTTCTCATGCTTTGGGTCACTTGCACACTCATCATCAATCCGAAATGGGATTTTTCAGTGCAGTTCATCTGAAAAATGTTCCCTGGTTCCTTCTGTGAAGTGCTTTGTATTATGGTACTTTGAGTTGCCTGAACATAATTTCCTTTGTGCAAACGAACTATGTGCATAGGACGTTCTTTATATTTATAAATGCACTCTTAATGAGCATGCTTCAAAACAAGGACAATGTAAGTATATTTAATTTGGGAAAGTGTCTCATGTTAGGTACATAGGAGCAGCATGGGAACTTTCTTGAAAATATGAATATAACTTTTTCTCTTAAATAGGCAACAAGATATAAACAGGAGGCCTCTGTTTTAGAGCAAATAGGTTGACCTTTTGTATTTACCCTTCACCAAGAAAATGTATAACCTACTTGGCATCTGTTCCTGATGATTAATTTATAAAGCATTAGTATGAAAGGGCTGTGTGAAGCTGTACTTAAGGAATGAAATATGTTCTGATGAAAATATACTTTTGATGCCTTCTGACCAATGTGTTTTTGGCAATTATAAAAAGTGCTAATTTTTAAAAGGAAACATATAACACCTTGTGAGTCAAGACTTCTGAAGAACAACAGAAATTTAACAAAAATAATTAGTATGGAAATAAAAAACAAGATAAAATATTCCTTTCTTATAAAACAGATAATTAAAAATTATGTTGAAATATACTGCAGTTTGTTCTCAGCATTTTATGTACCAGGTCCCAGTATGGCAGAAAGACTGGAACCTCTCTTTCAGAGACTGAAAACTCAGTTTGAAAGAATGTAGAAATTGTTTTGAGCCTAAAAGTCCCTTTTCAGCCAACTCGCTTGCTAAAATTTGACATTTGGACAACAGCAATGGTCTGAATGTTTTCCACATTGTAATGATAAGAAACTACCTGGGTATGATCTCCTGGTCCTTGACCGTAGGGCATGAGAGCAGAGAGGGAAGTTTGCTGCTGTGTATAAGGGTTCAGGATGCTTGATAGATACATGATACTGTACAGATACTTGCCTGGATAAAATCCTGTTCAAAAACCAAAGAAACAGAAGTGGTGGCCAGCAGCAGATGCCCAAGATATAAAAAGATACTTTTCCAGAATAATCCCTTCGTTTCCAGTGATTTGTGGTTTGCAGATCACTGGTGGTGTGTGTCCCTTTGTCAGTTTGCCTTGATAGCATCTTCAACCTCCTGTGGCAAGAAATTCAACCACTGAACTCGTACATGTTGTATGAAAAAGCATCTTCTACTTTTTGCTTTGAAATTGCCACCTACTAGCTTCATATGAAGTTCACTGGGTTTTGAACAAGGAGTAATGATTCAATACATCTCTACTGCTTGTGATTATATAAAAATGATGATATGCCCCGTGTGATCTGTTACATGCCTCCTTATAAGCAGGCAGTATAGTTATTCCTACCTGGACAGATATAAGACCCGCAAGTTGAGAATGTAGTAAGAAAAACCAATACAGATGTGTTACAAGTTTGCTATTCAAACTTTCTAGTGTAAAGTAAGGAGACTGAGACCATACCTGGCTTTTGAAATTGCTGGCAGAATACTTGGGTATGTGACAAATGTAATCTAACATATTGGTTCAACACATAAATGTAGAAATCTTGCTAGTTTAGGCATTCAGATTTGAAAACTGGGTCTCCATGAATCGTTTACTTTAATGACTCTTAATTGCCTCAAATTTAATTCTTTTTTTAAATGACTAAAAAAGGGCGTTATCCACTTTAAATTCCAAAGGTTATCTGTATTCAATGAGTTAATGCTAATGGAAATGTATATTATGTGGTAATGACTGTAATTATTACATCTAAGGACTCGGGAATCTGTTTTTAACATAGTTTCCTGAGGAAATTATGATTATGCAATTTCTACCTGTCTGTCTGTCTTCCTTTCTGCTTAAGAACTTTGAATGTCTTGGCCAATTTTTACCAACTTTGGAGGAATAGAAGTCCCAAAGGTGTTTTCTTACAATGTCTGTTGAAATTAGTGCCTAAACAAGAGAGAGGGAGGGTAGGAAGAGAGAGATACTTGAGTCACTGTAATAGATGAGTTTTCTTTGCAAAGATACAGTGTGTTTGGCAGAAGTGATCCAATCAATGTGCATGTGCAGACTGGCTGGTACCGTAACCTACACTTAGCTCCAGATGAGCAATTATGATATGCCCTGTCTCTGGCCTGTTAGAAGAAACTCAGGAGAGCAGTATGGAAGAAGAGTCTGTAATAGGTATAAAGTTTAGCTGGCCAAGGCAAGCTGGACTTTATTCTTTCTCTGCTTAAAGAGCTTAAAGGCCAAATGGCCTTTCTTGATGGTCTAAAAGACATGGTGTGGCATGGAAAGAAGAAGAAATGAAGATAAATGTAAAAAAAAAAAAAGGGGAGGGGGGGGCAAAAAATATTCTGAGTCTACTAAGAAGTGGGATTTCAAATGATCTCCTAAAATGATGAACCTATCATCCTTTCATCCTTTTAATATAGGGATATTCACAGCAGATTAATTTCTGCATGGATGAGGGAAAGGCTGTGGATGTAGTTTACCTCGACTTCAGTAAGGCCTTTGACACCGTTTCCCACAGCATTCTCCTGGTGAAACTGGCTGCTTGAGGCTTGGATGGGCACACGCTTTGCTGGGTAAAAAACTGGCTGGATGGCCGGGCCCAAAGAGTTGTGGTGAATGGAGTTAAATCCAGTTGGCGGCCGGTCACAAGTGGTGTACCCCAGGGCTCGGTTTTGGGGCCACTCCTGTTTAACATCTTTCTTGATGATCTAGACAAGGGGATGGAGTGCACCCTCAGTAAGTTTGCAGATGACACCAAGCTGGGTGGGAGTGTTGATCTGCTCGAGGGTAGGGAGGCTCTGCAGAGAGACCTGGACAGGCTGGAGCGATGGGCTAAGGCCAACTGTAGGAGTTTCAATAAGGCCAAATGCCGGGTGCTGCGCTTGGGTCACAACAACCCCCAGCAGTGCTACAGGCTTGGGGAGGAGTGGCTGGAGAGCTGCCAGTCAGAGAGGGACCTGGGGGTGTTGATTGACAGCCGGCTGAACATGAGCCAGCAGTGTGCCCAGGTGGCCAAGAAGGCCAATGGCATCCTGGCTTGTATCAGCAATAGCGTGGCCAGCAGGGACAGGGAAGTGATCTTACCCCTGTACTTGGCACTGGTGAGGCCGCATCTCAATTCCTGGGTTCAGTTTTGGGCCCCTCACTACAAAAAGGACATTGAATGACTCGAGCGTGTCCAGAAAAGGGCAACGAGGCTGGTGAAGGGTCTGGAGCACAGGTCGTACTGAGAGAACTGGGGTTGTTTAGTCTGGAGAGGAGGAGGCTGAGGGGAGACCTCATCGCCCTCTACAGCTGTCTGAAAGGAGGTTTCAGAGAGCCGGGGATGAGCCTCTTTAACCAAGTAATAAGCGATAGGACAAGAGGGAATGGCCTCAAGTTGCGCCAGGGAAGGTTTAGACTAGATGTCAGGAAGTATTTCTTTACAGAACGGGTTATTAGGCAGTGGAATGGATTGCCCAGGGAGGTGGTGGAGTCCCCATCCCTGGAGGTGTTTAAGAGTCGGGCTGACATAGCGCTGAGAGATATGGTGTAGATGGGAACTGGCAATGTTAGGTTAATGGTTGGACTAGATGATCTTCAAGGTCCTTTCCAACCTAGTTGATTCTGTGATTCTGTGAATTACTTGAGCGTGTCCAGAGAAGGGCAACGAAGCTGGTGAAGGGTCTGGAGCACAGGTCGTACGAGGAGCGGCTGAGGGAACTGGGGTTGTTTAGTCTGGAGAAGAGGAGGCTGAGGGGAGACCTCATCGCCCTCTACAACTACCTGACAGGAGGTTGCAGAAAGCTGGGGATGAGTCTCTTTAACCAAGTAATATGTGATAGGGCAAGAGGGAATGGCCTCAAGTTGCGCCAGGGAAGGTTTAGACTAGATATTAGGAAGTATTTCTTTACAGAACGGGTTGTTAGGCGTTGGAATGGGCTGCCCAGGGAGGTGGTGGAGTCCCCATCCCTGGAGGTGTTTAAGAGTCGGGTTGACATAGCACTTAGGGATATGGTGTAGTTGGGATCTGTCAGTGTTGGGTTAACGGTTGGACTAGATGATCTTCGAGGTCCCTTCCAACCTAGATGATTCTGTGATTCTGTGACCTTTCTAAACAGACCTCTTTCAATCTATAGAATGGTTTGGAATAGGTACTTTCTACTTCATATACTTATTTTTAAGTTTTTGAGAGCATTTTTCCATGCCTGTATATATATCTGAAGAAGAACGGAAGCCTAAAGTCACAGGCTGGTCATCCACATGTTCTAGTGAATCTTGGTTTATTCAGAAATGACTTTGAGAGAGCAGATTTAGGTATATGATGTAACTTTTTTCCATACTGCAAATATTTTAAATATCTAGGATTTGAAACTATGACACATTTTGAAAAGTCTGTTTCCAACCTGTTCATAAATGGGATGCTACTGCTAGGGCATCAATGTAAAAGGTAATGGTAACTGAAAGATGATAATCCCCTGCTAATAGCATCAACAGAGCAGGCAATCCTACCCTACACATAAGAAAGCTCACCATACAAATCTATCACTAACAGCATTATCTACCTTTCTGTTTAAGGGGCATCAGTGCAGAAGCCAAGGCTTGATAGGAGAGTTCCAGTGGAGCATCTCAACAGAAACATTTGCTTTAGGGAAGATAATAAGGGTGTTTTGGGTTTCATATGCTCTATGTGCCCATGCTACAGACTCTGTAAGTATTTTTACAAAATCAAAGGTGTGAGTTTTGTAAACATCAAACTACATCACACAGATTTCAGTTGCTCAACAAAGTTCACAAAACTGATCTGGAACAATACGCTCAATGTATATGAAATCTCTAATATATACTTTGCAGAGTAATAGCCCTAAAACCGTCTTTTGCTAGCAAAAGACCTGTTTTAATGTAGATACACCATCCAGAGCATGAGTGCAAGCACCATCAACTCCTTTCCTTGGAGAGTGAACTGATGCTATGTGAAAGGTAGGCAAGCTATAATCCACAGTATGGGTACAGCTCACCATGATAGTTCTTTAAGAATAAAGATGACCAGGTGGTAAGTTTACACTGTTTAGCATTAGGCCTTACTTTTCAACATAAGAGGAGCTGGAAATTCTCGACTTTACCTTCCTTAACAGGACAAGGAGATGTGTTGAAATGGTCACTGGCTCAACTGATGAGAGGCATGCATACATGTACGAGGGAATTTGATGAGCCAGTGACATGACAGGCACCTCCTTGGTCTTCTGACTGATGGTGTCAGGTATGTGCCTTGGAGGACACATGGTGCAGCTGTACTGAAAGATGGGGCTATTTCTCATGACAACATAAAAACTCTCTTCCTTTAGTGATTGTGCTCTGGGACTGGCTGACTCTCTGTGGTTTAGTATATTCTTTTGGGGGTACATCTACTATTTCAATCTGTGAGAAAATAAAGCCTTGGTCTCCTTTTAGGGTAGGACTTTTGGGGCCCAGCTCAAGCCCAGACCAGGGCTGCACTGACTGGTGGTGCTACAAGTGACAGAGAGCTGTCCACTGCTGGGAGAAGAGTCACCAAGCCTGGTGCCACCCTAAGCATGGCCCCCTGCTGCTGTGGCCAGGTCACATACTGGACCAGGGCACTGTCACTCACTGTAACAATCTCTGTGCTTCGCAGATGCACCCTCAAAGTCATTAAGGAAGGCATAATTGAGTTGGACAGCAAAGGCTCTCAGGATCACAATTTAGACACCTAATTTCTTGCTAAATTCCATTGTAGCCCATCTTTTACTAGACGTGGCCTATAACCTGCATAAGCTATTTTGGTGCCTCTTTAAATACAGTGAGGACAAAGATGATCATATTTTTTTACCTCCTATCTTTTCCCTCCCTTTTAGACTTTCTCAAGATTCTCTTGAAAAGCTTTTCAAGGGCAAGTGAAAGAAGACTAAAATTATACTTTGAATAGAATGGCATGAATCACACACACAACTATTCAGATGAAATTTTAGTTGTATAAGCAATTTTTTCCAGTCATGTCATCTTCAACTCAGGAGCCAAATGAGAAGATGTTTGTGCATTCTGTGTTCTTGATACATAAAGCAATGTCACTGCTGGTGTAAAATGGAATTAAATTACAGTTTCAATTTATTTTATATGGTCTGCTTTCTTTACAGTGTGTTTAACTTTTCCAGATATTACTGTATGCATTACAGAAAGTGAAGGCGAAAACCTACAATATATCTTTTTACAGAAATAATCATTCTACAAAGCCTATCCCCTTCAGAAAATGTATCAGCAATCCATGTGCACTAAGTGCTTCAGAAGCACAGCCATGTACAATTGATAGGAGCTGAAAATATTTCCATGTATCCTCTTACCATTCTAGAGTTAATGTGTCAATTATGTGTTATAGATTTGAATTTCAAGGGGGCGATTATTATTTCATGATAAAAACATTTCTGGACAGGATTGTGGAATTAAAAATACAGCTCAGGATTGCCTTGATATATGGTGTGTATAAAAAAGTAAATCCAATCGGATTAATAATTTCTTTTCAACATAAATTGTTTAGAAAAGGGAAGAAATATTTTGCTGGGAAAAGCAAAACAGACTGCATTTTAAAAGGGATTTTTCTAGCTTTCATTCTTCAACATGGAATGTTGAAAAAAAAATTTGATTTCATAAAGGAAAAGTTAATATGTGTTATATTCACTACTTTTGGACATGCTCAGATAGTTCAGAGTATTTGTAACCATCAATGAACTCCATGCCTGTGCATCCCAGCTGTACTTCAGTACATCCAGCTGCATTTTATAGTGTGAATTAGATTTGAGACTGTCTCATTTTCATCCATGTGCTAAATTGTAGTCTGCAGACTGAAACTAATCCACAAACATTTATTTTGAAGATGAAATTCACACACCAAAACCTAACGGGTGAAAACCTACACCACAGAATATTAATACACCTAGGATGGATGTGCTTAGTCAAAGCATCTCTGACAAGAGGCTGGTTTCTAGCTAGGTACCTAGATAGACACAGGGACTTTACTACATGCAATCCACACTGCACTTTAATATGTATGATCTGCTTTGCGACATCTTAGTTATACTTGAATTTTTAAAAATGTGTTCAGACTTTAGTGTACATATGAAATATGAATACTATCAGGAATACAAAGCCTTTTCTTATTCACCCTTCCTCTGAAGAGCAGCAAGGTCACTGAGGCAGAATTTAATAAAAAGGAAGGGATAATTAACATCGGACTATGAAAGGCTGTTTGTCCATGGATGTATGCTGATTGAGACACATACTGGGTTTCTACTAAGTGCTGGATGCTAAGGGTCTGTAAAGATGCTTTTTCTCATTTAGCATCTTCATTGCCTACTCTCCCTATAACAAGATGCTCTTCTGCTCTCCTGATGCCTGGGTGTCAAAGAGGTGGCCTAGGGATATATTTCACTTCTAAGTACTAATCAAAGTAATGTTTTTTGTTTCATATTAAAACTGTTTCATGCTTCCACTGTGTAACTCCCCGAACAAAATTTTTGGCTATGTGACATTATATAAACATAGGTTGTATGTCATGTCTTTGCTCATCAAGTCACTGCAGAAGAACTATGCAAATACCACACTGAGAGTATTTTGTACAGCATGTAGCATGTTGATAGTGACTTTCGTAAGTTCTCTCTCATGGCCCTGTAATGTTTTCAGGTTTAAAAAATAGCTTTATTTGATACTGAAAAGTTAGGCCAAAGGAAAACAAAAGTTGGAATTTTTAAAAAGTCATATCTAAACTCAATGGATTGCTGCTACTTCTGCTCTGGGTTCTTTATCAATACAATAATGCCAACACTATGGGTCCCAGGGGGGCTGCGGACATCCACCAGCCAGAAGTCACTGCACCAACACAACACAGAGGTTATTTTCCAGAGTATCGCAATGTCAAACAATTAAGTCTTTATTGAAAGTCAGCAGTCTCTGGAGAAGAAAGTACTGATGAGACAATACTGACCAGTGTGGCAGGGACACAACCATGCTGAATATTTCACCAAGCATCCTCACAAAGTAGGTGGCTGCTGCCCCTTCCCTGGGCACTCCTTCCATGACTCAGAGCAGTGCCTGGAAAAGCTATGGCTGGTGTAGCTGGCTGCGTGGAAGTGGGAGTGAGCCCCAGAACGGAATGGGTAAAAGATGGACTGGGGGTGACCCAGAGAGGCAAGAACAGCTTAGGCTGATGCATAGGAGGAAGGAAAGCTGCAGCAGATGTGAGGAGTTGTCAGTGAGAAAAATGGGCGGGTCAGAAGGAAAGGCTGTGATGAATATGGAAGGTGTGTTTCTGCATTTGTCAGGGGCAGAGAGAAAGATCTGGCAGTGTCTAGGCAGTATAAAAAGAGTCTGGACATAAGAATATGGATGAGCAGAAGGTGAAAAATGTTTCTACATGTACTAACATGTAGAAAAAACCTGAAGCCAAACTGTAGATCTAATTAATTGGAATCAAATTTCTTGCAGGTCAGCTTACTTTGTAATACAGATGTTAGATTTTCCACATGAAGCTGGCTGAATTTGAGTGTGTTTCTGCACTGAAATGAAGTGGAACAATGATTAGGAAAATGAAAGGTGTCTGTAGAAGGTGTATTGCTGCTGACAAAGCTGTGTGGTGGAAAAGCTCAGGGAGCTCTTACAAATTTTAGTTTTTAACAGTTCTAATGTGCACTTCAGCATGTTATTTGCCATTCATATCCCATATGACAGTCCCATATTTTAAAAAATTGTGGAATTAGTTCTAAGCACTAATCTTTTGCAGTATGGGGTGTGCTCCTCTTAGTTGTCTGACCATCACTCCATTTAGGAAGTATGTAACACCAGTACAGAGGGAACAGGTTTCACAATATTGTTTTTTTTCTCTTTTGGAGCACAGAAGGAATCATTTCTACTGGGACCTCTGTGGAACTGATGACAGAGAATGGTGTGATTATTTGTTATAATCAATATCCTAGCATACTGCAGTAATTCTAATATTTCTCTGTCACTTAGCAGCCTTTGTTTGGATTTGAATCCCAGTGAATTTTTAAAAGGTATAAACTTGTTATGGACCTTTATTATTGACTCGTGCTGCGTAGCTTTAAATAAGTATTCCCAGAAATGTGCTAAAATGGCATTGTGTTTGATGTGTTCCTGTGTTTGGTTGTTGTTTTTTTTAAGGGGGAAAAAAAAAACCCCACACCCTGGCTGTTATTTCCCATTCACCTAAAAGCTCTTTTGTGATTATAATTCATACTCTTCAGACTCATACTGACCACACAGTAAATAATGTTCATTTGCCTTTGATTACAAAGAAGAAAAACAGATCTCTGGCAATTATGTATTTTATCAGCACCGCTGTAAAATACAAGAAGAGCACTTGCTAATTCCCTAATGCCTTGGGATCCCACAAAATCTAAGTTTCTTCACCATGTTTATTAGATTTAAATAGTGTAGTGTTGGACAGGGGGGAGGAGTGGCTTACTGGGAAAATGAATGTTTCAGGCTGGAACAATTGTATTTATTTTTTCTGTAATGTGGAATAAAGAATGTGAAGCAGCCTAATACATCAATTTTTAAGGGGTGGGGAAAGAATGGTGACTGTAGTTTGGAATCACAAGTCTGAAGAAATGTGGGAAGCTAGAAAAAACCTTTGAAAGCTTGAAAAATTATTTTCATTGGGCAGATATAATCTCTAAATTAATTCCAAGATCCATTAATTCCAAGATCCATTAATTCCAAGATCCTCAGACACCTCTATTCAGATATCTAGAGGAGGGTTTTCTGGACTTTTCTGTGAATATCCAAGACAGTTTGTAGTTTCAGTGCATTTTAAACTAGACAGGCCATAGAAAGTTCAGCAGGAAAAATCCAGCACTTTTTGGCCAGCCCTTTTCTTTTGGACACAAACCCCCAAAAGACCTAATGGTGTCCTCTTTTCCTAACTACTGTTACAGTCTTGCTGTAGGTGAAGTTCAGTATATGGCTATGGAGAATATCATCCATTTTTGTTTCATGCTGTGCCCTTTTTATTTGAGACTCATCATGATGGGGAAAAGGTGACCAAAGATTCCTTTGATGTTGAATTCAGCTGTCATAAGTACAGAGTACAAATCTTCTGAAAAGGGAAATATTTTTCCTGGTTTCTCTGTTCTAACAAGCAACTGTACCATAAAGTGTCCATAGGTTCATAGCTAAACAAGACAGTTCAATATCTAATCCAGAGAGAAGGGCAATTCTTGTGTGGTCTTTGCACTTCCAATTTCAGGCCATAAGCCTTTCCAAATTAAGAGAAAAAAATCTGTGGGGTCAGAACTTAGGAGGTGAAGAACAAAACCTCAATCCAAGACTTTATCTAGAATAATTATATGCATCTGAGGAAAAATTAATCCTTAAAAAAAATCTCAGTAATGGATATAACAAAGAAAAACAAATCAGTTGGCAGTAAAGACAGACTTTGTAGGCCAGTAAAGTTTACTGTTTTGATGATGTTATCCATTTACACAAGTTCTCCTAACAATAATTATTAAGAAAAGGAGATCTGAAATGCTTAATTCTTTCAGATTCCCATAAAATAAAAAAGGAGGATTATATAATTGCTTGCATTTTCATTGTTCTAGTCAAACAGAGGAAGGTATGCTTATTTATGCTAGTTGATCATTTGAGCCTTAGCTCAAATAGTCCTGCTCCCATTTCGAGGTCCTGAAAAAATCATGTACATCCAAAGCAGGAGTAAAGCTAATATGAGTTACAGCTGGAAAGGGACACATACAGGATTCCTCTCAGTGCCAGAGATCAGATGTAAATTATAACAAATTCCCTTGCAAGAAGCTGCAGTCTTGATTTTCTCATCAGCAAATGCGATGATGAAGAGAGTACCATTGCTCAATACCTAAGAGGATGTTTTTAAGATTATTTGTTTGCAGTGGCTGGAAATACGAATCACTGTATTTTTACTAAGATATAGATCACTTGACTAAACACATTATTTTCTTCTAATATACTATAAGACTGGATTTATGGGTACCTAGTAGTCTGTGTATTCACATCCTCTGTAACTTACTCATGTTCACTTTTAGCTGCAATGCTTAGAATTGCTGTGTTTGTATGTGTGAAAAACAAACAAATCTCATGCAGTTGCTTATTTCAAAGCATAAAACCTGATCATTTCACCTAGATCAGCAGGAGGGTCTCTAACAGCCTGTGCAGGAAGTTATAATTCTGGGAGCAGAAAATTAAATTGCTGCCGTACTTGCCTGGCCAAGCACTTGCGGACGCTCCAGGAGCAGGTTCAACATGCAGAGGCAGTGCTTCTTGCTCCCATTAAGCATTTCAAACATCTGTCCCCAGTGTTGAAAGCTCTGTGCTGGCATCTGTTGAATAGCAGATCATTTGCAGGGTTGTACGTCATGGGTTTAGATCATCCCAGTTTTGATAATCTCTTTATTCACTGCATGCTTGCCATGATCTGAGATCTGCTGACACAGGATTTCTGTGGTTCATAACTTCCATCTCAAGACACAGAACGTGGCTTTAGGGCTTGTACTGCTTTATGCTTTCCTGTTTTGAAGTTCATTCCCACCTGATGAGGTTAAAGCTTGACGGTTGTTTTAATATTTAAGCACTTCTTTCTGGCAAAGGTTTATTGTCACTGCTTACTCTACGGTGAGTGGAAACAAGTTTCCAAATCTCATCATGGGACTGGGACCCAGGAATGTCTAACCTTTAATCCCAGATACCACAAATGCTATCCATAGTTTGGGCATGGAAGGTCATATACATAGATTGTACACCCTCTGTTTCCTTTGTAGCAAAATAGGCATTGCATCTCATGAGCATTTCAATGAACTGATTTGGCATTTTGGATATAAAATGTTTTGTTCATGTACTGGGCAATAAATGGCACTTTTAGGTTAAAATAGCACCAGACCTCTGAGGGAGTACCTGAGCTCCAAATTCACAGGCTTGTTAAATGTTTTGATTGTTCTCGTTGGATGGGGTGCCCTGAGATGAGTAAGGACCTGGTTTTTAATAAATACTACTATCTTTACAACCCTGTTTAAAGTCTTTGTACGTTCTTATCTGGTTTCATAATCTTTACTGTGTTCTTAAGCAGCCCTTTTGTCAGGAGATTGGTAGTCCTGAGCAAAAGGCTCTCGTATAAACAGAAATGCTCTTAATTGTCCCCTGGACCAGCCTGCAGCCTTTTCATGTGGCTTAGCTGGGTGATTTCCACAGTCTGGCCCGTTTAGGGAGGGGATCTTCTGACCTAATATATATACTCTTGTTGGCAGATGAGGCTTTGTAGTATACATTCCTGGACAACAAAAAGTGTCACTGGGAGGCTGGGGTCAGAACACATTTCCTTAGACTCGGGTTACAGAGGCACTGATTGTGGTTATCTTGCAGGGTGCTTCCCAAGCCACCACATAGGGAACCCAAATCCATGCATGTGACTTCCAGGCACCAGGATAATGTCAAAAGTAATGGAAATTAAGAACATGGAAGAGATGTGGCTATTATCTACAGTCAGAACACTGCAAAGTCAAGAAATTCAGGTTTATTCTTTACATGTCCTGAAAAAATGTGCTAGGGTTGTGATCTGTCTGAAAAACTGGCACACTGCTATGTGTTTAAAGACTTACTGTTGCAAAGCCTACAAAGACCTTCACATTTGCCAGTTACCCTATAACTGCTCTAAGAAAAGCTAAGTTGAATATAAAATAATTTCTGACAGAATCCAATGTAGGTCATGAGATGCCAATGGTTACAGAAGCAAGTGAGCAGCAATGAAAAGAGAATAAAATCTACCTACCTACTAGGTTAGATCCAGAGTGTCTTTTACTTTATATTGTCCAGCCAATAACTGGTTATGATGCTTCACACCTGCCTGACATAGTGTCTGATTCTGGGGTTCGTCCTTATATATCTATTTTCCATTTACAGATGGTAGAAGGGATTTGGGAGATCACACTTTTTTGATAATGTTCCAAATGTATGCTATGTGCCTGTAACAATGCCCTAGCCCTTAATCAGGTAAAAGTTTCAGACTTCCAAACTATTTTATGCCCCTTCCAGGAAAATGTTAATGCCTCTCCTCATGGATAGGTGTGGTTATCACCTGCCCAGACAGTAAACAGAGTCAGCTAACAACTACTCTGGTGTTGGGCTAATGGTTAACATACTGCAAGGCAGAAAAACTTTTTCTCTGGGCGTGTTTAAATGCCAGAATAATGCATTTTATGTATTGCATGAATTTACCACTTCCTAAATGTGCTTTATAACTTAACTGATCTAATTAACTGAGTGTGATAAATATAACATATCATGTGCTTTCATACAGTAGTAACCAGTGCTGAGTTTAGGAGTGAACTGAATTTTTCCCACCTACTTCCAACCTTTTTTGAAGAATACTATGACAATACTTCACTTGACTTAGACTCTGCTATTCCTGGCTATAAAGAACTGATTTTTTCAAATGAGCAGTTGTTCTGTTTATGTCTTTGCCATTCTAAGAATACTGTCTCAACTATCTTTCACAACAAGCAGAAGTATGGGAGAGATGAGGGAAATGCAACAAACATGAAAAAGATCAGCTGGGGGGTGGCACTAAGCATAAATGCAGAGGAAATAAAAAGAATTTGAAAGCCGGATCTCAGTATAAGTAAGCAGTTTGAAGAAAGAGGGAACAGAATGAACATGAAAGGTAAAAGAAATTAGAAGAACAGATACGTTTTTGAATAGCTGCATAAGAAGGAAGCATTAACAAGGAATATGAGAATGTGGAATAAAGTTGGAGAAGAAAACAATCCAGTAGTTAAGGATGACAATAAAACAAGGAGGTAGAAGGAAATGAGCATAACGACATGAGTTTACATTATTCTAATTAATTTCTGTAGAATAGTGTTTTCAGAAGTTCCTGGTAGTAAGGTCAAAGGAGAAAATAAGAGTGTTTTATTTGAACATGTGAAACTCACATAGGCTCCCAAAAAGCCTGGGATTTCCATCTGCTGTTGCATTTAAGGGTCTGTCTTCAGAAAGCAAAGTGGAGATCCTGAAGGTAAGTACTGCAAGTAGTAAGTAGCTTAGATGAGAGAGCAAATGAAGGACTTCACTGAGAGGTTTTTAACAACCCTCATACACTGCTCCCTATCATCAAGATAGGAATTGTCGTGTCATTTCATTTCTGCTCACCTGCTAGATCTTACAGAAATGACACCTTTCCAGCAGTAAGAACTGCAGAAGGGAGCTGAATGAGGGACCCTCCCACCACATATTTTTCTACCAGGAGAGACAGGGAACATGGCAACATGGAGGGGAGCTACTTGTGCTGAGAGATGAGGTGATGGAGCTGGGGCTGTGGAAGAAATCAGCTTGTTCTCCCAACTTGTGGGGGTCCTAGGCTGCCTTTTTCTTACAGCAACTGGAGAGATACCCTTCCTCCTCCCAGCTCCTGGGTATTCCTCTCACCTGCTCAGAGGGTGACCACCTGGGAGCTGACTTTTTGCTCTAAGCATTGATCTTCTGTAGCCACGATGGCATTCACCTAAAGCAACCAGATTTTAATGAATCCAGTGTTCATGACCTTTCTCATTCCACATGACTCACTAGGCAGTGGAAATCTTATGGGGGATCTGGTCTTTTCCATTTGGAAAATATTAACTTTTTTTCATCTGTTGTTTCTTCCTGAGCCTAACCCAACAGAGCCCAGGTTTTCACAGAGCACTGAAGGCTGGTTTGTGGAAGAAATGAAGGATGCTACAGAAATGAGCCATGTGCCAGTATTGCGACAGTTGGCAGTGATGTTCTCTATTTTGCAGATAAGAAAACAATGTATAGGCCTGCCCACAGCTAGGAAAGATAGGAAATATAAGAAATATGTCAAGGAAAGAGTCTGGAATAAGATCCTGGGCCCAGCCAGGGCAGATTTTCCCTCTGTTTGTGGCCATAGTTGGGACAAAGGCATTGCAGGGCTGCTGCAGTACATAGATGTGTGCACTTGTCTGGGGGACTTGAAGAGTAGAGGTTAGACTGGGAACCTCAAAGGCCTTGTTAATGGATTAGGTTCTGCTAAAGATGAATAAGATCCTGGGTTTAAATACCCTGCTAAAGTAATTCAAATAAGCAAACATTTTCTAAAACCAAAATTAACTTGAGTCTGCCCTGTAATTGTCTGACGGCTGAGAAGTGTCAAATCATCCTCTGAGACTAAAATACAACAATCAGCTTCTATTTTTACTGTTCATTCCATACTACAAACTATTTAGCAACAAAAGGTGAAAATGACATTGGAAACTGAGATCCGAAGTTGGTAATTTTGTAGTTTAGGAGGAGAAACAGTGGGGGTAATTTTATATAAGCCGTCTTCCCCTCCCCAACATAGCTTCATCAAAGTGCTTTATTACATTATCGCTCATGCTTTTGTACTGTTTTCTAATATTGTACTGACTTGTCTGAATCACTTTGAAAGCTAAGGCTGCCTCCTTCTGAGACAAATCCAGGCCTCATTAAAATTCATAAACAGGCAGCCAAAAGCTTTGAGTGTTTTTGCATTGATGCTGAGAAATTGTAGTGTCTTTATTTATCCTGATAGCATGTTATTTCAAATGGTGTCCACATCCATAGGTGTAAGGGACAAGCCCCAAATGACTGTACTAGGAACCCTGGCAGTACCCCCACAGGTGTGACCTCAGTAAGTCACAGGGAGGGGCCTGATGTCACTTCTCTTGATTGACTTGTGTCTCATCCACTCCTGGAACTGAGGCGAGAGAAGGTTGCAGAAGTCCAGGCCCTGGAGCCATAAACAGGGGCCTGTACAAGTCTGGGAGGGGACACTCTCCACTGAAAACCCTAGCTGGCAGGTGTGACCCTGGGTCAGGGATATCCCTCTCTCCCTGCCCCGCCTCCCCCTTCTTCACCTTTTTCTCTTATAGTATTAAAGGGTTAAATGTCCACCTTGGTTTCCCACAAAGCCGAATAGATTGGCTAGTTACAACTGTGCCAGCATTTACAGCCCATTGTGTATGGATTTAAGAGTGTTATCTCACCTTGGTCCATACCACAGGGGATTTGCAATGGGACAATAGGCAGCTGGGTTTTGATTGATAAAATTTAGGGCTCGCTATGAAAGAACCTGATTTTCGTTAAGGAGTTCTGTGACACTAACTACTTAATGGTATCTCAAATCAACACCATTTCAGTGTTTAATTGTATTCTTTTGGTAGGAAAAAACTTCACATTAGCATTAATGGCAAATTATGCTGACACATCGAAGCAGTCTGATCTCAGGTAGCATGCGAGTATACTTGGGACTGTTGTGTATTGTCACTGCTGATTGCATCAACTCACCCTCACTTTGGGGGAGTAGTGGAGGAAAGAGAGACATAATCACTTGTCCCTGCTATTGAGTCCAGCTGAGCTCATGTTACACAATTTAATACCAGTTGTGATGTATATTTGGCCACTGCATTGTTTTTGTTTGTCATTCTGTCAAATATGCACAGTGAATAATGACATTTCTTCAAAATCATTCTCAAATTCAGTTAGAAAAAAATTCATATGCTTTAGTCAAGATGAAAATCGAAAAATTTTGACATTATAATTTCAGAAACATAAGGATTTAAATATATTAATTGGCAGCCACACCAATAATAATCAATCAGTAGGTCTTTGCAGGGCTTCAATATGGAAAGCACTTAAAACTTAAGCAGACAAAACCAAATGTGGGGTAACACATTTGCTTGATGTGTAAATGTGTGTAGGAAATACTCTTCATAAAAAAGGTTGCAGAATCAGACTCAATTGGGCAAAGCTAGCATTGTAGATACACTATGGGAAACAGTAATTGATTAGCTGGGCTTAATTTTAGTGAGTGTCTTTATATAACACAAATATGACATATAGATATCAATATAACCTAATTAAGAACCAGCAATTATCTGTAGCTTAAGGTTGTCCTAGAACTGATGTCTTAGAACGAAAATAATTCTTGGTTTTAAGCTGAATTCATTTATGCAGAAAGTTTGGGTTTTATGACCAAAAGGACATTTTTTTTTCTGCTATCCACTCAAGCTATTGCAGATTCTGGTGAGAAATGCCATACTTTTACTTCTCTAGAGCAGTGGAATATATTTCTAAACAGATCTTTTAAAAAGATGGCAAAAATTGTAAGATCAGCTGGTTTCCTGAGATGGCCATGCTTTTGGGTAATATTATGCATATTTACATTTAGTTTCAGCAGTATAATTCCAAAAATTATTCCACAAGCCTGAATTCTACCTCTATACTAGTTATTCAGATCTCTGGAGTCTGCCCTGGCCTTCCATGGTGTGTTGTACATAAGCAAAATCCTCCCTTCTATGAAATCTAGAAGGTAACATGCCAAAGTATTAAACTTGTAAGTGTAGCGGTTAAAAACACTATTTCTGATGTGCATAGAAACTGTGTTGTTTATTGCCAGTCAGAAGATTAAGAGTATAAATGGGGAATACTAGATTTGTTATTAAGAAACTATACATATGATTAAGTTACTTTCTTTGAGTCTTACCTTTTATAACAAGGCTCAAAGCAATCCCATTATGAATTCCCCAGTAGATCTGATCGTGGCCTGCTTTTGTAAAAAGCCTAGCAAACATATGTTACTGATTACTTCTATTAAATGTGTCTTCAAAATAGCAGTAAGTACATGACAAGAGCACCTTGTATTGGAAATCTGTATGCCTTCTAGATTTGATGTATGAGCTCAAACCCACCCAACAGAATTTTTGTAACTTTAATAATCAATATAAAGATGGTGACAGTTTCTAGTAAATGGGCTTCCAGCCAGTTTCTCAAACAGGAATGTTTGTACTTATAGCTGGTAGCCAAATTTGTTCTGGTTCTCAGTCACAAAGTTGTGACTTCCCAAGGAAATCTTGCTACAGGTTATGCATGATCAGAAATATTAATATGATTTTGATTTGCAATATTAAATACATAAAAATTCTCAGCATTTCATCTGAATTTGTCTAGTCTATTGACTGAAATGCTGAAATGTATTCAGGAGGCAAAACCGAGGCACTCAGTTCAGAAGTTCTGGACCTGACCCAGACCCATTCCTTTTAAAAATATATAGCCTGGTAAGGAATGCCCTTCACAGTATTTTTCACTCTGCCTGCCTCCAAAAAGCTCGGGGATCTTTTGCTTTAACATCTGGGATGAATAATACCCAGCTTTGGACCAACCAAGTTGCTCTTTTTCCATGTAATGCAGGCTTGTAAACATAAGTTATTTTAAGTCAATTGTGTATTAGCTCTGTGAAATCGGTGAATACTTGATGAAATGCTTTTTCCTTACTGAAATATTCATGAAGCTAATTTTCAACAATCAACAAAATCGAGTCATGTTTTTGAAAAAGAAAACAGCATCTTTCCATAGCTGCATGTTGAATACAAATCAAAAAAATCCTAAAATAGAAGTGATCAGATTCACTTTTTGTATTTGCTCCTGATTTGATGAGAATTTGGAGTCCCAATCAGATAGCAAGTGAATAGCTCCTTTATTATTATTTTGATTTCAGTTATCAGCCATACTCTTTTGTGAGTGAGTATATAGTACTGAACTTGATACTGAATCTGGAACAGAACCCTGACCATAGCAGGCACTAAAATTTCTATGGGGGATTTAATTTAATCTAACTCTCCAATATTTCAAAATCTTATTAATGTTTCCTATTTCACGTACACACACCAAAAGTTTAGCTGGTTTCCAACAAAGTGCTCTGACTAATATTTTCATGCTGTCTAGGGGAAAACCTGAACCAGTATTTACCAGTATTAAGTCCACTGAAGTCCATCAAATCACTGCAATTTGTCCTAATTGCTATTTTGGGGGTGGTGTTTTTAGTTGCATGTTATATCAAATTCAGGCTGAGGAGAAGTTTAATTTGTAAAGGATTCTTTCTGTATGTAATTTTTGGCTTTGAACTCATGAACACATTTTGTGATCCAAAAAAAGATCACACATGCCTTGAGGATAGGTCCTGTAGTACCTCTCATTTTAGCTGAGCAACCTAGAGGTTGACACAACTTCAGTTCTAATGGAGAAGAGTGCCCAGCTGCAATCGCATGGCATGGTTTGGAAAAACGCACAGTGTCAAATGGGTGGAGAGGGAGGAGACTTAGAATGGTGACCTCCTTATCCACCTGGCAGTGGAGCTTGGCTGGCCTGGGGAAAACAACCCAGGACCTTACATACTGAATGTAAACTCTCCACATGGTGTGTGCTGAGAAGCAGGCATTTGGGAGAGCCACAGGGAGAAAATCACAGCCTTATTGCTGAGCAAATTTCTTTCTAGAATTATCAGGAAGGTTTGCAAAAAGGAAGAGGCTGTAAATCCTGACCATGCAGGGAGGCAAGGCATGTTCTTCAAGTGCCTAGTTCTTGTGTTCCCCTCAGATTCACAGTTTGGGACTTCCCCAGAACTGAGAGACAAATAGCTGTTTAGAAAGGACTCAAAACCGGGCTGGAGTAGGAGGAAGATGGTAGCTGGGCTTGTCTTAGGCAAAATAGCTGAATGGTTGGAGTGTTCGCCCAGGAAACAGGAGAGAGAAGTTACTTGCCCTCCTCAGCCTGGGGCTGTCAAAACCCTTATCTCCTATCTCTCTCCTAGGAAAGTGCTGTCAGCACCAGGCTAGCTGCGAAGTTGGCTGGAGGCAATCCCCACCCTTTCTGTGTAAGCTTTTCTCCTGCAAAACAAGAAATACAAGAAGCATTAGGAACAAGAGAAATATTGTAAGAGGATACTGTAATGTGACTTGTCGCCAAAGGTTAGGTGTGCTTTAAGAGTGCCCACTGTAATGTGCACCTCCCAGAGGGCTGGGGCAGAAACATAGCTTGTTCTTGAATCCTTGTTACTTTGTTCAGCAGTTAAGCTTGGCACCAAAAAGGTGGGCGGTTCTGGCCATTCTGAGGGTGGCTGCTGTGGGTGCCTGGGAACATGGGAATCAGACGAGGCGGTGGGCAGATGCAGGCTTTGCTGGCACCTGAGCTTGGGGGGTTCTGAGCTGAAGCCCCAAACCAAAACAGCAGAGTCTCTGGTGTTCTGCCTAAATCCTAAAGCAGTTCTCCAGTGGATCTAGCTGGAACTCTTCTTAAAAGTTGTGTGATTATAAATTCATTCAAGTAAACACACTTTTTAAAGAAAGGCCACTTTACCCCCCTTAGATTCAAACCATTTTGCTTGTAGAAAAAGCTAAGTTAGAATATGAAACACCTCGGGAAATAAGAGTAAAATGTGCACACCATACAGAGCCCTCATTAAAAGAAACAGAAAAAGTCAGCTGTGAAATGGTCAGGTTAAACAAGACAAGGGTAATGCTAGTTTGTTCCTCTTCAGACTTACAGTTCACACACGATAGATCTGAACAGGCTTGCAGAGGGGTTGGGGGGGGGGGGGGGGGGGCTACTTGTTAACTTCACTGCTTGCTTAAATAGCTGACCTTTTTCTCACTTGGCAGGATTTCTAGGTATTACTTCTTTATGTAGATAAACTGTTCTTTTGTCTAACTTGGCTCTTCTTTAACAACTGAAATATTTTGGAACAGATACCCAGCACAACATAAACCTGAGCATGCCATAAATATAAATGTAATTCAGAAAAAGCACTCCTGGTCAGATTGAGTCAGCTGCATTTTAGTATGTTGACTGTGTTAGTTCTAGTGAAAACAAACAGAAAACACTGGCATGTTAACAGGGAGCGATGAGAAGAAATAATCTGGGCCTTTCAGGGGCAGTAAAAGTGCAGTAAGGCAAAAGGCTTTCAACACGTTCCTACAAGGCAACCATCTTTCTTCCACTGGGAAGACTGAGGGCTCTGGGGTGTCATTTGTCCATTATGGATCTGCAACTGTTCTCTAATTCTTTAATTGTATTTTACTAAACTCATGCTTGCAGTGCAAGATGTAACGTGCATTCCATAGCCAGATAAACCTGTTTTTGTTCACTAACAGAGCAGTGAATTGCTTCTCTCATTCCTTCTTTTGAATATGTTTTGGGGTTTTTTTGATACTGTGTTTTGTTGGCATACTTTTATGGTACTGTTATTACAAATGAGTACAAATATCCCTATTTACAGAACTAATGTAGGTAGCATTGTCAGTCTCTGAATACTGAAGTCTTGTCCACATGTGTGAATTAAGAAACATATTAATGTGATTATATACTGCCTTCTAACTATAGAGATTCCATGTATCTCTATATAGACATACGTATCTCTATTAAAAGTGGTTTTTTTATTTAGTATCCTTTGGAAGCAGGTTAAGCTAAAAAGTAAAAATACACATGAAAGTAAAATGT
This sequence comes from Strix uralensis, assembly GCF_047716275.1. NCBI lineage: Eukaryota > Metazoa > Chordata > Aves > Strigiformes > Strigidae > Strix > Strix uralensis. The sequence goes on from NC_134012.1 coordinate 71,527,091, forward strand.
AAATGTAAAATACAATATATTCTAAGCATTTATGCAAGAGAATAATAAGAATGTGTCATTCAAGGTTAATTGCCTTTAGAAGTGGATTTTAAAAAATATCTTCTTTCATTGGTAAGTATTCCACATTGTTATTCAAGAATAAATCTGGAGTATATGCAAGTATACTTGCATAACTTCATGTGTGACAATATTTTGCTCTAGAATAAAATACTCTGTTTTATATATTTTAATCTGGACTACTTCCCATATAAAAAAAATTTTGATGATTTGGCCCAATCTTGCCCCATTCGTCTGTAAAAATAGCGTCAGGAAGCCAGATAACTGGTGTAATCCAGATAGATGACGTCAACTGTTAGTCGACTCATTTCTGCAAGGAATGCCTGATCCTGTTCTTGTCATCCTCATTCTGGCAAGATCTCTTGGTATAATCCAGGGTAATTTTGCCAGTGTGAGATGTCAGGATTAGGTTCTGCGATTAACTGCATCTCTAAACTGCCTGCCTGAATCCAGTTTGTATTCTGTTGATGGCTTGATGCTGCAGTATACAGAACACTATAATGCACGGGATTTCAGCCTTTGGTTGATTGTTCTCTGAACCTTTGTTAAAAATCAGCCATTTAAGTCCTGATTTAGAGTCTAGTCCATATTCTGCATATCTTCTGCATAACTCATGCAGAGGATATACTGTAGCATTGCAAAGAATGACTAATTCTTTCTCTATTATGGTGACTCACTATTTGTTGTTCTAAGAAACAGGCTTCTCAAATCATGTCCCTTAAGGGTTTTTTTTTTCCCCCTTTTCATTTTTTTCCCCTTTTCATATATCAGTCTAGGCAGATGAGAGACTTTTACATTTTTCACATAAATTTTCATCCAGTATCTTCCCTTAAGTATTGTCTGTAGAATTTTTACCTCCTACATGAAGATTTAAGGAAAGATCATTCAAGTATCTAACACGATGAATAATTTAGCATTTGAAAGACATATTCTCTCAATGCTACAATTAAAGCACAGTTGCTCCTTACAATTATATGTAAAGAAATTTTCTATCTAATCCTGTTGATTAATCATGTCTTCCTTTTTTCCACTGACTAGCTGTCTAAATTTACATGCCTTTTGCAGTTACCTTAAGCACAGACCTCCAAACTGTTATAGCTGTCTATAGCTAATTAATTGTAGAAACAAACAGCTAGGTGTTGGGGCTTTGGTAAATTTGGGTAACTTATTTCTATATTTAATATTTCCTTTGGACTGATTCATGCCCAAGGCATGCAGCTGAGATGTTTCAAATTGCAGATTTTGCTTCTTTTCAAAATCCTGCAGTTTCTCCTCCATTTTATGGTACACAGAGAAGTTTACTGTTCATTAAGCCAATGTAATAAAATTATTGTATCTTTTGGCAATGTCAGCTATTTTGAACAATAGAATTCTTTTGAAAACGCCAGCCAGCAGTACATTCTTGTGGCACACACTTCAGTTTTGTGAAATGATTGTTTTTGTTTGCTTTGGGTTGGATCAGTGATTGTAAGCACATTTTTTAAAATTGCCTTGTCATAACTTATTTTCTTTAAGTCATTATATTTTTAATGTTTGTGTGCCTTGCAATGCCCAAATTGGCTGCGTCATTAACTCCTGGAGAAAAGAATAACAGATTTAAGACCTGCTCTGTCTTTCTGTTAGATGGCTGTTGGCATGCGCTTAACTTTGAAAATCTGCCCCTTTGGTAGCTATGACAACTAGTGATAGATTCTAGGGTATTACAAACAAATATGAAAGGTGGTGAATAGCATAGAGACTAAGAATTTCTCTTCAAGGTTAGTTACTATCTGTTTCCTCACTGAATTTCTTTACAGCTTTGGTAGTGAAGACACTAGTACCTCAAATTTAGGTCCAAACTTGTTCACATCCCAGATGCGGTGTGTTTATGTGCAAGAGGCTGTAAAGAAACAAAAGAAGTTGGAAAAAAAAAAAAAAAAAAAAAGGCGTCATGTGAAATGAGGTTTTCTTTCAGGGTCCTTGATTGTTTTTCTGGATACATCTCCATTTTTTCTGTGTGAGGCTCTCTCTTTTTCACAAAGAACCCAAATGCTAGTACAGGCTATGGGGACTTCATTGTCTATCTGGACACATATCTCCTCACTGCTCAGCTGCCATTCAAGTTCAGGGATTGGAGATGGGAGGGGACGATCTTTGCAGGGTGGCAGGAAAGGTGTGTTGACCTCTAGCATGTGAGCCAAGGTCCTTCTGGCATGATCATGGAGAGAAACTCCAGAGCTCAAATTATCTGCTGGAAACCTCTTTCCATGATTCAGATATTCCTTGGGATGTTTCTGTCCTGGAAAAGAACAGAGTCCCTGCTGCCTGAGTGTGTTATCAAGACTGACTTCATCTGCTTGGGAAGAGACAACAAGAACCTAGAGAACAGATCTACTTGGCCTTCAGATCCCTCCAGGGCAAACAGCTTGATTTTTGCTGTTTAGAGACTTATTTGTCAGGCAGTGCTCTTAGAAACAGGAGAAGCAACTTACCCTTGGAATACTAAAACACTGTTTCCCATGTTTCTGCTGGACATCTTTTGGAAAGCAAGAAGGCAGTGCCCACCAGGATGGAATCCACTGCAGAAAGGAGAGGCAGGGCAGAGCAGAGCAGAGGAGAGGAGACAACTGGCTTCTTCAAATGGTTTGCTAATCTGTAGGCAGTATTTACAAACTGAAGCAAAACAACTGTGTGCTAGCTTTCTTGATAAGACGATCACTGTCAAGTGTGCCTACATTTGTTGGGACTTCTTATACAAACTGGTAGCAAGCCAGAGAAAATAAAATGGGCCAAATAGCCTCAGTCTGTGGAGTCAGCCACAAGACAATGGAGTAGTCCTAGCCATTGGGAATCACCTGATGAAATAGAACCTGAAATCCCAAAAGCAGCTGGGGCCTGCAGGTTTGTATAGTGGCTTGCGGCTAGGGCTCAGGGAGGTGCAAGGTAGCACTGAGCAGCATGATACAGAGTATTTATGGTTACAAGCTAAGCAGTGTTAGCATGGGAAAGTGAAAGTTTAAGGAGAGGTTTGAATTAGGATAATGATGGTGCTTAGTGAATAATTCCAGGGCCTCTTCTTGTGCTTCAAGGGCTACAGTGACAAAGAATCACAGTCCATATTTTAAAGTTTTAAAGAGTAGATGGTGTGGTTTGTATTGCTGTCTGTAAAGTTTATAACCAGCCATGAGCATTTCTGGCATACAGGCAGCAAACCTACACTGCTGAAGCATTTGTTGCCCGTATGCATCTGTGCCTGTTACGCTCCTGTCTTTCCAATCCAGTCTTCCTAATGGAGCCTACAAATAAGAAAAAGCTATAAAAAAAATCTTGTACATCACTCTCAAGTGTGATCTGTGCAAAAGGAGGCTTGTGAATCCTGGTTTAATCAAAAGTTAAATGAAAGTCTCGATCTGTGAATCACAGGGACTTTTACTAGCAATTTACTCCATTTCTGAACTTCCCTTGGTTACATACTAGGCTGTATGGATAACAGAATGACTTTGTCAGAAACATTCCTTTTGATCTACTTCTGCTTTCATGTTGTCTTCTACCACATTTTAAAATATTTTTTAAGCTGAAGAAGTTGAAAACATTGAATAAGACCAGGGTTATGAGCACTTAGAAATATTCCAGTGGAGAAAGTGCAAGCTGTAGAGATGCCTGAAATAAACATTATGCCTGATGAATGTGCTGGAATTCTTAGAGTGCACTCTAAATTGGCAGACAGAAGTGAAACAAATACAAATAATCTTATTTGGAAGAAAAAGCTGTGTATCACAGAGGAAAAAACAGTAACTGCCTTGCAACACCAATGGATTTTTTAAATGGCTATCTGTTCAGTATTTGTCCTCTCCTTTTCTTTTTCCTGCATCTTATATGTTCAACTTTCTTTAGTAAAATCATAAGACAGAAGGAAAATAACAAAATATTACTGCTTGTGCCATTAAAAAAAATTATTTTTGTAACTTATCAGATCCTATGATTTTTCTTGAGTGGTTGGTATCTTATTGGCAGCCCATTTTCACAGAATCACAGAATCGTCTAGGTTGGAAAAGACCTTGAAAATCCTCCAGTCCAACCATCAACCCTGCATTAACAGTTCCCAACTACACCATATCCCTCAGCACTATGTTGACTCTACTCTTAAACACCTCCAGGGATGAGGACTCCACCACTGCCCTGGGCAGCCCATTCCAACGCCCAACAACCTGTTCTGTAAAGGAATGCTTCCTAATATCCAGTCTAAACCTTCCCTGGTGCAGCTTGAGGCCATTCCCTCTTGTCCTGTCGCTTGTTACTTGGTTAAAGAGACTCATCCCCAGCTCTCTGCAACCTCCTTTCAGGTAGTTGTAGAGGGCGATGAGGTCTCCCCTCAGCCTCCTCTTCTCCAGACTAAACAACCCCAGTTCCCTCAGCCGCTCCTCGTACAACAATCTAGTTTAGGATATTCCACTATAGTGCTGCTTTACTATCTTTACTCTTTTTGAGTCAGCTCAATCTCTGTCTTAATACTTGCTTAGAGGTTTGGGTAATGTGGATGTCATCATGATATTCCATGTGTTTATGTGCATTATACTCTTCCAGAGGCAGGATAAATTGCTTCTTGGCATACTGCACATATCTCTTCTGTTAATGTAAACTAATTCCATATGCCCACAACAAAACACCACTTGCTACTGTCTCATCAAAATCTTGGAGGAGGTCTGTATGGCTCTAATCTTTTTTATTCTATAGAAGAAAGCTTTGAAGTTGACATCTATGTATCCAGGTTTTAAACATGCATGATAACTGACCAGAATTAATAAAATTAGGCTTATTACTCACGTTTTGGTGCTAAAGGCATTTCATTTTATGACATGTACTCAGGAGTCTTGTTATAGTACTAATGCAGTAATTTCACCTTCTATCTGATATCACATCATTTTAAACATCAAATTAATGTCCATATGTTCTGGTTGAGTCTACCGTATCTGCATGAAGTTAACTTTCAGCCCACAGTCTCTCCAGTAGCCTGTGATACATCTCTGTAGATTATCTTGAAAGAAGAAATAGTCGTGGTACTTCTGAATTAATAACTTCTAATGATTTTCTTTTTCCACTAGGAAAAAATCTTGAAGAGAAAGCTATCCTCCTTCAATTTTGGGGACCAAAACACAATGGGAAATTCCTTATCAGAAGCCTTTTCCACACTTACTCATATAATTAACTTTTGTCTTCTGTATCAGACTTATTAAGTTCACTGCTGTGTTTTGAAATTATGCCGTTGGACCTTCCCTAACATTAATTATCACCTCTTTGCCTCTGCATGTGGTCTGCAAATTCTACCCTTTCTCAGAGGTTTGAAATAACAACTTTTTCAAATTAAATTTATATAAATGCTTCTGTAATATCTCAAAGTCCAATGACTTTCCTTCCTTCAGTTAATTCTTTTGTGCTTTGGAGCCCTGCTTTTTCCTGTTTACAGAGAAAAAGAAGGCTTAGTATTGTTTGGGAACTGGGAGTTGTTGAAGAGGTTGTTGGACTCTGTGGTCAAAGTAAAAAGGAAGATTTGGGATTACAGTCCTTCTGTGTTTGTCTCATACATCTTGATCCCCCAAAAGTTAAAAAAAAAAACAAAACCAAACCACAACCAAAAAAAAACAAAGGTAAAAGATTTTACTCTAAGGCTTTTCTTACCTTGTTTTCTGATAAAAATTTCTGGATATCCTCATCATATTGGTGCTGATACTTTTCTTTAGGAAAGGACTGAACTGTAGCTAATGTTTGTGCTTTAATGTTGAAAGAATGACTGTAAAGTTCTTAAACTTTGAGGGGAATTTCAACTGAAGGGTTTGAAATGCAATGTAATTTTAAATGAAGCTAGGAAAACAAAGTAATTTTCATCTCTCCGTACAAATTCCTGGAATTTTTAGAGCTTATTTGAGTTAGGCAGTAACGTTCATGGGATCTGGACACTTAACTCCATTGGGCTCCTCTGAAAATGCCAGTTAATACTGCCTGTTCTATGTGAAATATTTTAGGGCTTTCTGTACCAGAATAGCAGAGGTGCACTATGTGTATCTGGCTTGCCAAGAGTTCAGAAGAACTGAAGTTGGGGTCTCTATAATGGTATGCGTTGTGTAAAGTTAATGGTGAACTGTATCACTCATGTGCAGTGATCACTGCAGAGATGTGTCTGAGGTAAGTAGAAGTTGGTATCTCAGTATTATTGCCCACCTGGCTCCCACTGACAGATTCTGGGGACATCTTGAAAATCTCACGGGTGGATACCCTTGCTTGTTAAGGTGAGGTAATCAAAGAGTCTTTGGTGTCTTAGCAAATGTTTGGTATTTTCTTTCACCAATTATGCACTTCTAAAAATTTTTTTTATCTCTTAAAAATATTTTGGAATATGAGCAGACAAAAGATATAGTCATGGAGACAATACTGGCTGCATCCAGCCAAGATGTACTTGCCGGATAGTCAGTAAGTTAGTCACCAGTGTGGTTTTGTATCTTGGATAACATCAGCTTGAAACAATTTGGAGCAGTTTAGCCATGTCAGGTGTTAGGGTTATGGACATAGTCATGCCCTTTACTAGTACTCTAAAAAAGGGAGCTTGCTTATTCTTCAGTGCTAATGTTTCTGTCAGCTATCAGTTGATAGCTGTCAGGAGATTTTTCAGAACTTTAATTTAACCTACCTGTTATGCCTGCATTCTTTGGCTTACCTTGCCATTCCTTTGGCTTACCTAATTATTGCTATCATTTATTGTTACCTGGATCTGCTATACTTGTCCTTTCCTATTAGTTTGAAAAGCAGAGTTGGAAGAGAGAGGTCACTGTTGCCTACTCATTCCTTCCAAAGTGTACAAACTCTTCCTTTATGCAAAATGGTTAGCCTGATCTCACTGCTCTAGCTGTTCAGATCTGCTACTCCTCCATTATCTGTCTTGCTTGTAATAATTATCCCCATTGACTGTAACAAAAACTTTTACAGCATTTAATGATGTCATTTTCGTTCCTTAATGACTCAATCCACCAGCTGCCAGATGTTATCCACCTGCCAGTACTGAAACCAACCTGATCTCTGCTAATCGAGAACTTTATGCAATTTTCCAATGTGTTTGCCAAATTATTTGAAGGTATTTTTGGTATTGAAATGGCATGGCAAATGACAACCGCCTTACTGGTTTGTCTTCATTAAAGGTGATGATATTTCCATCAGATTCATTCAGTTTTAACTGCCCTTGACTTAAAAACATCATTAAAGATTCTAAACAGTTTAGGAGAAGATATTACTTCCAAAATCTTAAGAATCTCAGTTTGGAATCCATCTGTGCCTGTAGCTTTTCTTCCTATTGACAAATACCTAATTACCTGGCTAATTTTCTGATGAAGGATTTCTGTCTCCTGTCTAAGCTGTTACAAGTAACTCAGGAGGGATTTTCCCCATGAGGAGTGATGCAGAGAGGTATTTCTCTCGGTGGAAAAAGTATAATCTTTGTGCAGTGTGTAAGTTTAGTCTGATGACCTCAACATTAGCTGACTGGGTTCTTGTGCTGTATTTTTGTTGTTGTATTTTAGAACTTTTAACTGCAATTGTTTATTTCTAAACAGTCAAGTCTGCTCTATTTTCCAAAGAAATCTCTCTCTGTGAATTGTATGAGACATTTGCTTTCATTATTTTTGATGTTGCTGAGCAGTTTTGTTTTGTTTTTTTTCATTTTTTTTTTCCCCAGATTCATCAGTCACTAATCAAATAGTTGAAGAGCCATTTCTAATGACATCTGGGTAGTGATAGAATACATGAATCATGTTACTGCTTGGTGGCTAAAAATAACAGTACGGACTTTATTCTGAAATAGAGAGGAACCCAGCATGGATAAACTGAGATGGAGTCATACCTAGTTCTATAGGTCTGTAGTTTAGAACCTGTGTGCAAGTGATAGTTACCAGGAATAAGTTAAAATTAATTCATGGACAAGTGAGCTTGAGTTATGGTATCTGGAATATAGGGCTCTATTGCCATTTTAGGCAGTGTTTCTTCACAGACAACATTCCACTGTCCTGGGCTGCAAAATCTGGGAAAATTACTTATAACTGTGGTGTCTTGTCTTCTTCATGAGGAAAGGAAGCATCAGAAAAAGTAAGAGTGAATCCTGCTGAGCTCAGAGGAGTGTTGTGAGTCTTGGCCATTTCATTAGTGCTTTGCAAAGTGGTTTGAAATCTTTGACTAGAAGGTAGCACTAGAATGAAAACTATTCATGCTGAATTTTGGTTCTAGTGTTTACACAGCCCATGCTGAGAGAACAGTTATATTAACTCCTAACGATCCTATTGAAAATAAAATTAAAACTGATTGCTTTCATTTTAAAACAGATTAGCCAAAAGCAACATCAGAAATGGACAACATCAGAAATCAATGGTCCAAGTGCAGCCTTCCAGGATTTTTATAGATTGCACCAAACCTTTAGGGATTTTGATTGTGCAAACCACAATATAGGAAGGCTGGCACCGTTTGGATCATTGCTGCTACAGCCTCTGCCAAGAGCACAGAAACTAGTGAACAGCTTCAAGTATTAATCATGTATTTCTTCATTCTTCCTGTATCTAAGAACTGTTCTGTACTACGAGGGTTAGATGAAGAGATGGAAGGCACTGACTCAGAGCTGACGGCAGCCTGCACACCAGGGGATACGGCAGTCTTGCTTTCTCTTTTTGTGCCCAAAGAAACTGTGGATGCAATTAAGATATTAAATTCAAGGAAACTGTATACTGTAGCTGGGGGAGTTCAGTAAATACTTCACAGATCAGCTAATCCTTTTATTGCTGACTTCAATTAGCTCTTTACATACAGGTACAGTGTGCTTTTTCTTTCAAACAAACACCAATGTTTTCTATAGTGGATTGAAGTGGTTTTGAGCAGTACCTGGCAACAACACTCTTGCCTTCTCTAATAGCTCCAGCATTGCTTTCCAGGCTTGTGGCTCAGCTACAGCATTGAGAAAGAGCCTGATGGCAGGAAGGCTGCAGAGTCCAGTCACGTCAGGAGAGTGGAGGTCACCAGGCAACCCTTGCCCGCTGGGAGAGTGTGTGCTCATTGCAACAACAAACCTACCTCTTTCCTTCTCTCGACCTGCACAGATCAGGAGCAGTCCTTGGGTGTTGTACCTGGGGTGCTGCAGTTGGAGCCACACATCTGTAAAACACAGTGTGTGCATGCATGCATACAGGTGCACACAGATTATATGGAAATCACAACCTTTCCTCATCCTCATCTTCTACTCAGGTTCCACTTGAGGAGAGGCTGCCACTGCTTCCCAAACAATTATAAACCAAACAAAACCAAACTTGGGGTTAGACCTCCCTCTGACTTCGGGTCAAATCTGTCAGTTGGAAAACTTTTGTCCAGAGGTGTGTGTGAACATCTGTGTTTTTAACTTGGTCTGAACGTACTGGTGCCGCCCTTGCTTTCCAGAAAATGTCATAAATTGTGTAAAGAAAAAGAAGAAAGACATTTCTCAAGAAAAGTGTAAACATTCAGAGTGTGGCTCAGCTGAAATATGCTGTGGTCTCTTTCCAGGGAAGGCAGAGGAAATTGGGATTTCACCCTTCTGACCTTTTTCAGGAAAAAAATGTGCCCAACCCATATAACTACATTTTGGTGTCAGTCTTCAACAGAGTTCAAAAAAAAGAGAGCTGAAGGCTCCCTTCTTCTTCCTCCTGAGCACAAGTTTTGATTCAGAACAGGAAAAAACCTGGTATGAACATGTCATCATTGTACGAGAAATAACTATTTTTAATTTTTTTAATTTGCTTCTTAGAGGCATGTAGATATGACAGCCTCTTTAAGAAGCCCAGCAGGGAATTTTCTGAATCCATGCACCACAGTCCGTTCACATGAAAATATGCCTTTCTGCTAGTGTAGCTGTAGCTGTATCTTAAAATCTAGATGCTAAGTAGCCATGTGTGTTCAACCAGGCATCTTGTCCATGCTGCTTGTTGTTAAGGTGCAAACAAGTACAAGCTGCAAGTCAATGAGATTCCAGTCCCAAATGAGCAACTGGGTTCTGCCAAAGTAGAAATATGCTGTTAATTTACCTCTGTGACAGCACTGCCACACCATCATCCCACTTGACATCCATTCATACCTGGTCAGACTTAATGCTTTAAAGTACTAGACATCAATGAAAACAAAGACAGGGGTGGCAGTGAGGATTATTTGACAGCAGGATGGCAACACTCCAGATTCTTGAGGCCAGTCCCTGGCAAACAGTGGGCAATTTTGTTATAGGAGCAGCAAGCAGAATGGCCCTGAGACACGCATTTTTCCTGAGGAGAGGCATTGCAGCAAGCCAGGTGCAGGGCTGTTTGTGTCAGGAGGAGATGCCGCCTTCATGTGAGGGGAAGCCCCCAAATTGCCTTCGCTTTGAGGAGCATGGCAGTGCAGGGGCCAGCGCTGGTGGGGAAAGGGGCAGGGTAGAGAAATAAGGGGAACTGGAGATGTTTAATATGATACAGGTGCTTCTGTGACTTGGAGATGTTCTGAAGGTGATTGAAGGTAAGAGATGTCCATGTCACAACTAGTGTGATATCAAGGCAGTTTTGATTTCTGGAGAGTCCAGAGCATTGAGACTTTCTCCAGGGTCTTGGGATGGCGTTGCACTAATGATGTGTATCTGCTGGCACACAGCAAGGTGTACGCCCAGCCTTTTCCTGAAGGAGTCCTACATGATTTGAGAGCAAAGCCTGCTTTATACTGCAGTTGTTTACTAATGTAAATAAGATCAAATTTGGAAAGATGAGCCTTCTGTGGCTGAATTGTTCCTTCTTAATTTAATACAGCCATAGGTGTTTTAAAAGTACATGAGAATTACAGGTATGCGTTCTGGAGTCTGCTGTCTGTTAGTGAAGATGTCATTTGCTTCCCAACTTGCCCTTAAACTTCAGAATTGCCTATAAAGGTTGTGGAAAAGCCACAAAACTCAGGATTTTTTTCTGAAAATAGAATCCTTATGTCTTTCCCTGATAAGGACATCTTAAAAAAAAAACAGTGGCAAAGCTTATAACTGAACGTCTGTGTCACAAGCACGATGGTACTGCAAACCACGAATAATAATCCTAGAGAATAAGGGAGGATAATAATCCTTTCTATGCATTTCTTTCTGCTTTCCCTTTGTAGGCTGATGTCATCATTATGAATTGTCAGTTCCTGGGATCACAGCTAATGCTCTGGTGGTTTTGTTAGAAAGATAATTCATGTAGTGGCAGAAACTAATTGTTCTTTGGATTTGTCCTTCATTGTAGCATTTCATGAATAAGTTTGTAAGTGAATTTGAACCTTATCTGAGCCACTTGGGCTTGTCCCCTGGTGCTGCTAGCTTTATTCCCGGGTTAAACCATCCATCTAATAAAAGTCCCTGCTTCCAGAATTAGCTAAGGGGCACTAAGAAAAGCATTTGACACTGTAAAATGGAGAAGTAAAAGTACAGTAGTGGCAGCCTTAGGTTTCAGAAATGCTTTCATTGTATTATCGTCAGCTTTTCCAAAAGCTGCAGTAGCCTCTGGTGACCTGTCTGCAAACACTTCCATTACAAAGAATAATAGGTGAGGCCATCCTTTGTCAGTTCTCTTTCAACATGTGCTTAGGAAAATAGCAGAACGTCTCATCAGACAAAAGAAAAGCAAGGAGAAGTATAACAGAATGTTACCAATAGGCAATAGTGTAATTGTTGGATGGGGATGATACCGCTTATAATTCTGGTTTTCCTGCAGTTGTCTTCAATCCCAGCAACCTCATTTTCAGCAGGATCTGAACCTAGTGCTATTCAACAGTTTTCCCTTTAGTATACGAGATAATTTACCATTTCAGTTGGCCTTGCAGTGACTGAAATATTTAGGGGATTTGTGTAGTGACAGAAATAGATAAGATGTTTGAAGCAAATGGCTTAGCTCTGTTTAGGAAAATCTCCATGGGATTTAAGGGGATGCACTGATGTAATACAATTGGTGGTTTTATTAAAATTTTTTCTGAATAACATCTATGGTAAAAGTATAGCCTGTTCCCATTACGAAGTCCTCTCCATCTCCTAACACCCCACATAATATTCTTCCTGAATGACTTAGAAACCTGTCTAGAGATGTAAATAATACGGCAACAACAATGAATACAGAAATATTTTTGAAATCTATTTATTGTCTTTATATACTTGTTTATAGCTCTGAAAATCACAACAGCCAGATCCTCCAGTGTAAGCTAAAGCTTGAGGCACTTTCATGTCATTGTTTTAAAAGAGTAATGTCAGAATTAGCAGATTATCTGCTTGCTTATATATTATTTATATCTTGCTTAATCACAGTACATGAATGAATATAAGAATACTGATAGTCTATGTAGTACCATGTCCAAACACATCTATGTCTATGCACGTATGTAAATACGAACATGTCTGCATTCACTGATACAAAACTAGATTTCACTGGTAAAACTGGTTCACTGGTTCACACACACACATTGGTAAGAGATTATTATTAAGGGTGCACTCTAAAGTTCAAAAAGCTAAGAAATACCAAAAAATGAACGTTGCTGGGGCAACCTTAATTTGGTTTCCCAGTGTGTCTTTGCTGCAACTGAAGCTGTTTGGGAAGTTTTCTATACAATGTTTTTGTCACAAAATGCCAGTCTATCAAAATCAAGACACTCATGTACACATTCCAGCTTTGGCAAAACTTTTCTCAACCCCAGACTGGAATTTTATGATGAGAGATTCAATTTAGAGATGGTTCAGACTGGTTTTTGTAAACCTGGCTTGTTCCAAGAGGGACCCCTAACTAGGCAACTTCCAGGTGACTTGCAGGCCTGGCCACTATTTTATTTTCCCATATTTCCTGGTTTTCTGATTAAGGCTGTAGGACCACATTGTGGAAATGCTGAATGCTCACAGCTGCAGCTGTAGTTAGTGGAAGCTAAGCTTTGAAAATACAATGCTAAATAGTCGTAAGAAACAGGTTGCAGATATTTGAAATTGCTTTCCAACTTTGCATATCTCTGCCTCTCTTCTTAATCTGCGAAATGATTCATTAACATTCGTGTATCACTCCAGCACTATTACGGTAAGCACCACAGAAAAGCCCTTGAGGAAATTTTATATTCTTTTTTTTTTCAGAGCAGGCTTGAATAGTTTTCAATGAATAACGCATTAGGCAACAGTGTATTGAGTGAGGAAAGAATAAAATATTAAACACCTACAGGGCACTGTCCTTCCTAAGGAATTGAATGAGGCAGAGGTCTTGTGAGAAGAGACCTCTGTGTGACTGTGTCACCATACATGATGACAATACATATGTACGACAGGCTAAATTAAAGTTGTGCAGGGAGTGTTAACACTAGGATTTTCTAAATCCTGAATGCTTAACTTTGTCATCTTTTAGAAGAACAGTATTAAGGTGGGCTTTCTGTGGGTAATACATGTATAATCTACAGAGAAGCTCTTATGCCAGACCCTTGACAGAAAGATTTTATTGGATGAGTTGCGTTGACCTTGTTATTTCTAAACAGTAACTGGAATTATATTTAATTAATATGTTTATTGAAGTTAAGTACATTGATCTGTGCAGGAGTTGGAGAAGCAATAATTTTGTCACTAATATGTTTTCAAGGCCTCCAATCAAAGCTGAGATAATACCTTGTACACAGGCATAGCTCATACTTACACCCCCCCCCACCTCTCTATTACTAGCTTGCTGAAAATTTGCACCAGCTGTGGCCTCCTTTGAACCAACAGAACTGCAGCGGGAGTCAGGGTGGTGATAAGGACAGACAAGAAAGTGGTGAGGATAGTTCAGGGATTGAAGGTGCCTTTTAAATTCAGGTGTCATCATCTCAGTCTCTAGTTTGCCACCTATCTGAGAACTTCACATCACCAATAAGTTATAGACATATGTGTAGCAGAGCTGGGATCTTCTGGATCTGCCACCTGATTTCTTGATGTCTTGGTAGAGTGGGCTTTCTCTTTTTTTCTGATTAAAAATAAAAATTCCCCTTCCCATCAGTAATGCAGAACAATAAATTCTAAATGTAACTCTTCAGTGCACTGATAGGACAGGGGCCAAAAGAAAGAAATACGGAAATTCTCCTGTTCTGAATAGTAAGATCCACTCAGCACTGCCACAAAAATCTTTCCTTTATTCCAGAGCATACAGCCAGACTTTCCTTTGAACCTCTTGCAACAGAGCACCTGGGAGGCCATACCGCTAATTCTTCTGCAGTATGCCCAGGCCACTTCATCCAGAGGATCAAAAACCTGAATAATGGGGGTTTTATCAAAGAACACAGCTTTGTGTCAGCTGACCCTAGAGTACTATTCCTTCTTCTATTTATTTAGAAGAATCACCCGCCAGAAGATGGGGAATCAGTGTTTAGACATTTAGGGGGAATGAAAACAGAAGAGAGAAATAGTGTTACAAGCAGCATTACCTCCAGTACTACAGGGAAAGCTCTCCTGAGCAAACGGGTATTTATATGAAACTGCTATTACAGGCTATGAAATGCCCCTGTCACCTCAAAGTAACTATGTTTAAGAATGAATTGTCTTTATTCAGTGGAGATCCATTACAGGAGGCGAGCAGGGATTGCTTTGCCTTCTGTGAAGGTGTAGGTTATACATTACTCTCTCTGGAATGTCCATGAGAAAGTTACTTAATACTCTGAGCAACTTTCTTACAGGGAAAGGAAAGGCAACTGTTATCACTTGGGCTCCCCTTGGGGGATGCTGTGATGATAACTTTCTTGTTTAAATTTGGGAAATACATAGTGCATAAATGAATGAACTTCATTGTCTTTGAAGTTTCCTATGTGAGTCATGGTGAAGATTCTACATAATTGCATTAAAATTACAGGGACAGGAATCAGCATGCAAACAGGCCATGGGCAAACATATAGTTACGTGATTCTATCAGCTATACAAATGAAAATTAGCTCCCTTTCCATACTACTTGCCATGCTCTCTGTGTTACATAAGTTAGTGATAATATCTAAATATGTTTTCAGAACTTAGAAAAATCTTGCCAGGAGAATAAATCAGTGTAAAAACCTTACAGGAAATTTGTTGAAAGCCAGTATTAGTAATTCATTTAACATCAAATCTGCCAAGCATGCCTATTTTGGGGGCCCAAATACAGAAGCTTAAGCCAAGTACTCCAGCAAAAGCACTTTTCCATCACTGTTCAGACAACTTACATTGGCTCACAACCTTGTTTTCACATTTCCAGCTTAGCGTGAAGGCACAATAAACAGACAGTGGTGAGAGAGCTGGCAGAGTGGCTGGGAAGTCTAGAGGTATTTAGAAGAGGCTTGCTAAAAGAACAGAGGTACGAGTATCTCTAACAGATCTTGTCTAATGCACATCAGTGCTAGGAGGAACCTGATCAAACTCAGATTGCACTGCACACTTTTCACTCCTGGCTAATCTGACTGCTAGATGACTATTAAATGTTACTGGTGGCAAACAAGAGCTTCCTTTGGATCAGCTGAGGTTTGAAGGGGAATGCAAAATTTTTTCAACTGTCTGAATGTTTCTGAAGCCTGTTGCTCCCTGTCACCATGAGCATTTCTCCCCGTGGAGGGCAATGAGGAGGGGGCAGCGGGAAGGAAGTCTTGCAGAACAACCTGAGAACAAGTTTCAACACTGACCACTGCCTGCTAGTCCTTTTGTTTATTGCTGTTCTCTTTTCTTTGTTATGAAAGGAAGTCCAAGTGTTTCCCCATGGTAAAGTACATTGTCTTTTGTGATGGGCGTCTGGAATGTATAGTAAATGGTCAGTTTTTCATAATCAGTTTCTGGTGTTCCATGGCTTGTCTCCAAGTGCAAGAAGAATGGCAAATACCAAAGGATGAAGTATGTGTACAATCTTGTTTTATCTTATAGATGATTATCCATAAATAATACACAGATTTCTATTTAATTTCTTAATAATGTCAGCAGGCCTTACAGATTTTCGAAGTGCAGTCAAGTTCCTTTTCTAAAACGTCTTTTACCTCTGCTCACCTTAATTTGGGGTTGTGCCTGCTGCAGAAACAGCATGACCAGAATCTGTAAGTTGGAGTGGCTAAAGCCAGCGTCCCCAAGCCCATATTTAGGCATCCAAAGAAATGGTCTGATTTCCAAAACTGCTGAGCAGCCAGCAGCCCTAATTGGAGTCCATGGGAACTGTCGGATATTCAGCGCATTTGAAAAATCAGGTCACTTATGTAAGCAACTAATTGTTGCTATAAGAGCCCCACTTCAGCACCTAGTTTTACAAGAGCTTGATGTTGCTTTACCCAGAAACCTTTCAAAGCGGGACATCTGGCTTGCGCTCTCTCTGACCTGAGTGGAGGCCCTGACTGCTGTCTGCATCCTGGGAAACTCCCTCTGGCAGGCTGGAGTTCACCCTGCCTCGGTGAGGCAACTGAGCTGGGGCTGTGGGTGCGCAGCTGCTCTCTGTGACTCAGAAGCAGTGGCTCTGCCAGGCTGCGGTGACTGCCCGCTCCTGGGCCACCTCCCTGGGCCCCATCAACTACCTCTGAGTGACCTGGGACCACCAGGTGCCACCCCCAGAGCCTCCCTGAGCCTTTGACAAGAAAGAGGGGATGCTTCAAAGTGTTTGCACCATTTAAACAGTTTTCTTGGAAACTGAGGCTTTATTGGCTTTATTCTGTTCCCTTGGAAAAGAAGAAAAAAACCCCACAAAACCATGTGGAAAAATCCTGCAGAAAGAGACCCTGCTCTTGGCTCAAAGACTCTTCCTTTGTGTCAGCAGGGATCAGCCTCCAACCCTGCATGGCATGCCACTTGCTGAAGGGTGTGAAGCAAGTGTAGGACAAACAGTGCCACAAACTATTTTAGGGCTAAAATGAACTTTGCGTAGTAAACATGGGAAGGCTTAAGTTCATTTAGTACCTAAGAGGGTAAGTTTGCAGAAGTTCTTGTAAATCCCTATTGCACAACATGCTCAGCATGACTGTCGTCCTGAAGTAATAGATATTCCTCAACATTATGAAACATAAATAGGTGTCTTAGTCTGACTTTCCACATCAGCAAGGATCAGTGCAGAGTGTTTTCCTCTTTGTTCTTATGTTTAAAATAGTACACAACAAATGTAAGCAAGTTTCTTAACTCCTGGGTAGGGTCTGGTTTCCTAACTCCTGGTGCTGGGCCAAGCTCTAATCTTGGGCACACAGCATGCATAATCATGTATCTCTGCAGACATTTCCAGGTACATGCTGCTTACAGTTCACCCAAGATTACAATCTGACCTGCGAAGAATGTTCTGGATGTGGAGGATACAGGACAAACAAGTCATGCGAAGGAGCAGATGCAGCAACGGCATTCCTCAGACTGAAAGCCCTGAATGCTACTCACAATAACAGGCCCCAAGTGATGATCAGCAATTTTCAGAAATAGTGTCTTTATGAAGATGTGCTAGTATTATGAAATATTTGCATCCCTTTCATTACAGCATCCCCACAACCTTCAGAAAGTAGGACAGGATGACGGGCAGCATTCAAATAAAAACCGCACTGGGTGTAATGTCAACACCGTCACTTTAAATTACAAAATTAGCTGTCTTTGTTTAACTTAATTTAGCAGGGGCTGGGAATAGCTGCTTGATTGTCAACCCCACAGATGCAAGTCAGCTCTTTGGCTTTAGGTGAGGTTCAGGGTGACTGCAGCTGTCTTATGGCTCTGCAGCATGCCTTGCCAGTGCCTTTCATCCTGGGCTCCTTCAGCATCTAACTAGTGGGTGAGCCTAGGTCCCTTTGTGTTACTTCTGAGAAGGTGAAAGTTACATTTTATACTCACAACACTTAGTAGTATTTCTGCAGCTCCACATGTCTTCAAACCACTTTGTAAGGAGCCAGCTAAGCTGTGCAGCTGCCTGGCATGGAACAGGACTGCAAGGCGCTTCATCTGTCAGGTCCTTGAGGTGGAGCCAGAGATGGCTGCAGCTCTGGCACACGTGCAGGCATAAGAAGTACATCAGATCCAGTGATCTTTCTGCCAAAGGGTGCATTGGATCAGTTCACTGAACCAACACAGGGGCTAATCCACCATCTGTCTGAGCTGCTCACTGGCCAGCCATGCAAATCCTGAGAGCAAGATGGGGTATGAGCAGGAACCGGTGAAAAAATGGAGGAGGGAGGATGAGGAGCATTTGAACAAATCTCTGAGTTGCATTCAGATGGCTGTGGTGTGAAACTGCACATCGAGCAAAGCATGTGTACAGGGAGCCAAATATCCTCCCTGTTTCTCCTACACCTTCCTGTTGGTGAGGCACACTCTTCTCAATAGGTGGGAGACACTGCACCTTTCTAATTCAGCTCCCATGTTTTGCTATAGAATATTATTTCTAATACTATTAGAATATTATTTCTATAATTAGGCACTCAAGGAGGCATTGTATTTGCAGTACTCTATTGTAAATCAGTAGACTAATACGTCAGCAAAGAGAGGAAGGGAGGCAATAAATTACATAGGATTTGTACAGTCAACCCTACAGGCTGAATCACTTTTGTTGATGTTTTGATAGAAAATACTTTGCAGTTGACAAGCTGCAGTTAAAGTACAAGTTGGTTTCTGTGGCTTATGGGTAGTTGTCTGTATGAAACTATCCTCCTTTAATGTCTTAAAATATTTCAGATGTAGGAGGTAAAATTTGGTATTTCATCACTGTTCACCTTTTTCCTTTCCCATCCCCAAAATCAGCCTCCCCAATTAATTTTATTGACTGTTTTACAGTGTTGCAGTCTGTTCTTTTCCGGAGAGCTGTGGATGGATTTGGTTCACACAGAAATGTGTGTTTGTGCTTTCTGCTAAATACAGACGTAAGCCTACTCCCCCTTCCTTTTCTTCCTCATGGCACATACTGTCATTGTGAGATGACGCAGAAGTGCATCACCACAGATATCATGACTTGTCAGGACAGGCACCACCTTTAGCTTTGTTTTAATGGTTGGCCTACAACTGAAATGGAATTTAAAAACTGCCATACTGATAGCAGCTAGTAAATATTACTGGGAGTCAAAGTTACAGATAGAAAGCTGGCAAGAAAAATCACTCACCTACTCAATATCAAAGAGTTGTGTCTGTGCCAACAGCAGTGAAACAGTGCCAGAGAAAATGTGTTGCAGTAACATTACACATTGCCTTTCTGTGCAAAAATACTGGACCAAATTCAGTCTTTGGTGTAAGCAAAGGCAGTTCTGTGAACACTTCTGGTGCTGTACCTACCTGTTTACACCCATGTGGCCCACAACTATATGTTTAAATTACATTGAATGATTAAGAGGAATTTGCTTAAACCAATGCAAACAAAGGAAATACAGTTCTAGGGCCAACGGCATAACCTCAGCTCACACTGCTGGGGCTTGGGTGTTAAGGGAGAAAAAACTGCCAGTCTGAACTCAGAAGGAGAGAGAAAGGGCAGAGCAACACGCACAGGAATGCAGTCCTTTTCCAGCCAAGGACTCCTCTAAGTGCCAGGTTATGGGGAAGCTCCTGGTTCCTTTCAGCTGATGTTTCCTTTCCCAACAGGACCCAGAAGGGAGATTACATGCAACTTCTCCAACTATGTTGCCAAGCATGTGTGGCCCCATAGCCCTCCTCCTCCCCAAGCAGCTGCTCTCACCCTTTCTGCCTGCAGCCCAATGGGCTACAGGCTCTTCCCTTGTAGCTGCATGTGGCTTCATGATGCCAAGACTGGATTTTGCCCTCAGTGTTCTTTATTTCCAGTCTTATTTTGTAACATAGATTTTTTTCGCTAAAACGTGGTTTTCTTAAACCAGATAAAAGCATTATCATGGAAAATAATGTGGCAAGCCAGCAGGGCTGCAAACTGGTTAAACCTGAATGTAAACTGTTCTGTAACTAATATTGCTGGTATGTGGGCAATAACCCTGAATAATTTCATTAATTAGTTATATGCCAGTAACTGTTTTTAAAGGGCACACTATTTACACTGTAGGCAGTTGAACATGTAATTACATGCTAAGGATGTGTGTTATTTTATCATCATGAACTCTGTGAATGCAAGACAAAATATACGTTATAAAAGCAGGTGATCTGATTTAGAGCATAGCTAAGTCTAAAATTTTTTTTAGTTTCTTAGCGTTAAGACATATGGTTTTTGTTCAAAGCTGCTTGTATGTCCAACATAACAACCATTTTTCCTGTGTTTTCCACTCTGTGTTAGAAGAAAGCCATACCACATACACTACTAAACAAAACTACATGTATTTACTGTTCATATGTAAGTTCACTATAAAGAGAGCATGCGAGGAAGAAAGAATTACTTTAAACCTGTAGAAATACATCATGCTACTGCAGCTGTTGGTGTTATAAGGCTAACGTACTTGTTCATTGCAGGTTGTCACTACTTGTCACAGTTGAGGTTGTTTTGATGACCTTACTGTGAATTTCTATTAGTATAGATTGAACTTTGAATCCTAAGGGTTTCTAATATTTGTTTGGGGGATAATTGCAATATTCTTGTAATGTTTATTTGGTCTACATTTTTAATCTATGCTCTCCATCTTAACTCTATTGTTAATATAGTCTTGGCCTGGGAATACTGTATGGTAGGTATAATGAAGTAACTGCTTGACAGCTTTGCATTAAGATTATGTATTGCAATTTGATGTCTGCACTGAGAGAGCTAATGGCAGCACTGGAGCTGGAATTGCTAATACCACGCTGAGCACACCTTGGGCCTGTATTTACACAGCAAGTGCCAAAACGTGTTGATGTTGGCCTTTCAAATGAATGAAGCGCCAGAAGAAGGGCCACAGCAAAAATTAACACAGCAAAGGAAAAAGGATTAAATGACATGACAAGGAGGAACATAGCCTGAAACCTAGGCTTTGTGGGGTACTTCTAGAAAGTTTCAAAGGGAGAAAATGAGGCAGCAGACAGTCTCAGCAACAGCTGAAGAAAATCTCTGCTGCATTCATCTTATTTCAGTTTTTTACTCCAGAGAATATCTTGTATGACATTCAGTTCACAATGGCTGTAACCATGTGTACCTGGATGTTATCACCACCCTGGTATCCTCCCAGACAAGCTTCCCATCTAGGTCAGATTGTGATGCCCTTGCTCACTAAGGAGTATATCAAAGCCTGGTCCCTCATCAAACCTGCTAGAGTTTGTGGGTCCTATACGACCTTCACATTTTACTAGTGTGTCTTAGCTTTTCTGCAAGTGGTACTCAGCCACTCACTTTTTGCTGACAGAGGACTCTTCCCATACTTTCTGTAACATAAGAGAAAGTGTATGGAGACTCAAGCCAGGAAACTACAGCTTTTAAAGACAACCCCTTGTGTTCCTGGGCACTTTGTGATCTTGCTAATCAATGGATCCTGCTCCAAATCAGGAAACCAGCAACTGTTCATCTATTTTACCGTCAGATTGCAGAGGGAGTCAGAGAGTTGTTTCTCAAGCATTGTAGGCTTCATTCTCCCCTACTTTGCCTTGTTGCCTCTCAGGGTAAGGAGCCAAGCTCATGATGCAGGATAGGTCTTTATCCTTGAGCTGGTTAGACCATGCATAGCAGTTTATAAGTTTCCATTTTAATGTGCATGATCTTTTATCTCAAGTAATAAGATCTATGGATAGAAAAGAATTCTCCTGAATTTAGTTTCCTTCATTCAACCCAAACCTGAAAGCATCTCTGACTGCTAATTTATAATCTACTCCTGAAGCAAGCAAAAACCCCAGGAAATCCTGGAACCCAACACTTGCACTCCCAAAGGGTGTTGCACTTGGAGGGCCTCTCCATCAGGTAATGGCATGACTTTTTCCATCACTTCCTCTAGTGGCAGAATACAGGACTGTGCAATGCCTTCCCAGGTTGTCATCCCAAAGCCACATCAAAGAAAAAAATGTGTAAATGTCAGCATTCTAACATATACTCCTGTCATGTAAATATTGCAGTGGAGAGGTGAATTTCAACATACGGTCTACTACTATTGATATCTGGATTGATGAGAGCTGACTTTTTAGGAACTGGGTGGGGTAGAGCAACTGAAATAATATGTGCCTGTATAGTGGTGGCTTCCAAATCTCAGCCATCACTTCCATGGAGGAACCTTCCCAAGAACCCCTGATATCTTTCTCATGAAGGTTATTATCACTCTGTTAGAAGACTAAATGCCCAGGAGCATTGTTGATTATAATCTTTTGGCTGTAGTTTACCAGCATAAATCTCACCTGAACCTGTAGAGTTAAACCTGCTTACATGTAATTGATGTTTTGTGACTGCTATAAGGCCCAGGATTTTGGGGCTGGGGAGTAGGATGGAAGAGGCAAGGACTCTCAGTTGCAGCCCATAAACACAAAGTCCTTGCCACCATTTTTAGTTGCTAGAAGATGCAGTATAGGTCTGTCAGTCACAGGGAAGGGACTACAGAAACACAAGTGGCTATGAAAACCTGCACTGGTGACTGTTCAGTAGTTAAGCTGAGGGCTTTGCTCAGCAGGGCTGCTTTCCACTCCCAAAGCAGTAGTGTAGGCTTTCAAAAAGCAAGTTGGTTATATGCAAATTAGATGCAAATACCTAATAGGCTTGTTTAATAATTGGCATAGAATATCACACATGGTGCAGCATCAAATTTGGCAGCTACAGTCATCCCTACTGTACTGCTAGTACTTCACTGGTGCTAAACTGGTTTATACAAGCTGAGGATCTGGCCCACGTAGCATATGGAATTTCCAGGATAAGCTACTACTCCCCGTCATACTTAATCACTGATAAATACAGGCCAGATTTATATTGTATGTATATGCTGAATTTATTGGATGATCTTTCTCATTCTGCCATCAGTTCAAGCAGTCCATTAAATCAGTCGTTGCAAATGCACTGTGTGCTGGAGTCAGAACTGATCACATGCTGGCATTTAGTTTTCTTGATAAAGAATAGAGGAAATAACGTAAACAAGTATGCTTGATTACTTTCCCACCCCCGTTCATCCATTTCTGAATCACGTTGGATTAACAACACATTTGAGACAAAGATACTGAATTTTATTAGCATTGCTTGCTCACTTGTGTCATTATTAAATGCTACATTATTAGCTACTCGGGTATAGCATACATTCTTCCTGTACTGTTCCTCAGAAAATAAGCAAAAGCCAAATTGTTTTGTGGCATACTGAAACCAGTGCTGACTTTATGCAGCAGATGTTCATCTAGCCACGCATGTAGATGATTTCATAGATGGGGCGAGTGTGCTCACCAATCACACACATTGCTTTTTTTCCTCCAGCACTGAATCACCATCTCTCCTTAACTGTATTTTTTTTAAATGGAGAAAGTAGAGCACTGTGCAAACAGTCGTGACCTTTCCTGCCTTTAACCAACATTTTTTTAATGCCCCAATTCCAGGCTGACCTCCTTTTTCAGAGCTATCTTTGGAACTCAAATAATACTATGGAAATGCATTTGTCAGCTTCACGATTAATGCTTTAATGATGATTTTCTTTCACTGCTTATTTTCCCCCTGCTGTTTGTATTATGGCAATTTCATTTTTATGAACACAGAAAATGGTAAAGAAAAATCCAATTTATTTCTTTAAATTTACCTCTATTTTGAAGACATTTCTGAGGTCTGCACTTCATGTGTGTCTTTAAAACTAGAGAACTTGCAAGACTACTTGAAGCTCTTGTTTGGTCTAAGGAGGAGAGTAGGAGTTACTTGCTTTGCTGTCACTATCTTAAACAGCTTAAACAGCTCTGCGCATCTAATCTAGCTGCAGTACTAATACTAATAACACATGGTTCATAGGAAATAATGATCAGCAATATGGCTATGTTTAAGAAACACAGACATATAGAAATATTAAACAGCTCATGATGTGAAGGTCAAAATTACTAGCATGCTCCTTATTGTGGAGTGTCTGGTATGCTGCAATATTGTACTATCATGAAACAAAACTTTCTACAATCCTTTTTTAAATTTCAAGCCTCACCTCTGTCATCTCATGGTGCTTTCCCCTTCTACAGTTGTCATAGTGGTGTATAAAAATGGCAGTTTATCATTGCAGGGGGTTCCTGAATCATGCATGCTGCTACATCAGTGTCCTCCCACTGAAACTGGCTCTGGAATATTGCTCACTGGCATGGTGGGTAGGTTTGCAGAAAATACACTCAACTTAAGCATACTATTTACATTCAAAGCTCCTCTGTATTGATATCAACTACTTTGCAAGTTTGCTGCAGGTCAAATGGTGAATAGAACCAGTGGAGTTTGTATATACATAGAAGTATATATATGGTCTAAGCAAGACTTGGGCAGGGTGTGTTGCCTGTGCAGCCAGGTGTAGAGATCTCTTTCCGCTATCCCATGTGTTTCTTGACTCCACCTTCTTCCCTCTTTTTCTCTTCATGTAACTGCTATTCAGTTTTTCACCAATCTAGTCAGCTTCTTTATTTAAATTTCTATCATACCTAGAACTATTGTAATGTAAAGTAAAGTTTATAATGTCAAACCAGTATAATGTTCCTTATTCTTCAAATTTAGCTGAAGTTTGGGAAGAAAGATGACTGTATGCGTGAAGAAGCTGAGAAGTTGGTGAAGTAGCAAAATGGGGACAGTGCGACAAGTGACCCTTCAGGATTCAGTAGCTCCAGCCCAGTGGTGAGGACCATGTGCTAGCTTTTCCTAGCTGAGCATCTCCTTGCAGTGCTTAATACCGCCTGGGATGTGCCTTAGTAAAAAACAAAGCCGTGCTGAGGCTGCTGCTTGGTGGCATCCCATCTCACTGGGTGCCTGATGTGCTACATCCCAGCTGCAGTGTGGCACTGGGCAGGAAGTCACCAGATCCCAGCCCTGCACACCCCTCGGGCTCTGTAAGCACCTCAGACTTTAGAAAATAAAAATCTTCTGGCTAACTCTTGCACATGCCGAAGAGCATGGCCATCCTCATAAAATTGTGCCCATGAGAGTGCTGAGTTTTGTTTGTGCAGTAGCAGTTCTGATACCTGCTCCGTAACAGCAGCAAGATGTTTTGAAAGTGAAGCCGGTATGATTTTAGGAAACATATGCCAGTCCTTGACAAAGAGGAACCTGTTTCTTGGAGACTTTTTGCCCAGTAATGTCCAATCATGTATAGCAGATGTTATTGCAGCTTCAGCAACAAAATACAGACTGCTGGTGCTGCCCAGATTTGTTTGAGCACTTTGCAAAAAGAAATAGAAATGCTGGCATTTGTGTATTGGTGACAATCAGACACTTAAATAGAGCCCAAAAATGGAAATATGTACTTGATATTACTCCAGAGCGCAAATAAAATTTTTAAATTCAGAAGCTTAAACCCATGCTATTCAGAACTATGGGTATATTGTACAAAGGGACAGGATGTAGTAATATGTCAGACAAAGAAGTTGCCAGGGAACCTGTGTTCCTGGCCTCAGGTGCTATGAAAGTTTTTCTAGCTGTAAGTTGGAGGCTAATATGCTTCACTCCTGAAGTCAAGAAGTAACTCACAGCTTCCAGCCATTGCAAAGTCTACTGTGAACCTGCTAGGAAGCTGGATACTAGTGACTCCCTCCAATCTGGAGCAGCATACAGATATAACTGGGCAAGGTTCATGTCTCTGAGAGTCCCTTTCCCTGAAAGCCCTGCTTGTGAGCCATGACAATAACCATAGACAGATCACCTTCAGACATGTTGAAAATATGAGTAGGTGTTGAATTTCTGGTGAAGGATATGTGAAGCAGAAAGATGGAAACTTGCTTCTTAAGAAGAAAGTACAAACGCCAAATTGGATCAGCTCCAAAGTTCATCCTGCAGTGAGTAGGAACACCAGCAACTTAACCAGCAACAAGGTAACAGTAATCAAGAACTATTTTATGGTTGCTCAACCTACAGAGAATCTGCTCTAATAAGCCTGTGATAAAAGCCTTGGTGCTTCACAATGGGAAACTGGAGCCAACAGCCAGCAGTGAACACACAGGATTTTCAGCTGAGTGAGGCCCAGCCGTGCGTGCAGAGCGTGGCCATTTTGAACAGTAACATAGAGCACTGCACCTTGCATCTAGCATAGTTCAGAGGAGTAGAAAACACACTGTGCTGATGTGGTGTTCACTGCATAAATCCCTGCTAGCAGTCAAAGTATGAAAACTGGCAGTGTTATATAGATGTGATAGTCACAGGTAGCCACACAGAGTGCAGCTAAAATCCCATCTGATCTACATGAAGTTAGCTTTCCTGGGGTTTATTTGACCATGACCTACAGAGAAGTGTGCAAATCTCAAAAAGGTTATTTTTGCTCTTTAACCATGACATGACTTTGGAGTTAAACCTTGACATATTCCGTGATACAGAGGATCTTGATCTCATTTCTTCCACTGAGGAGGTGTGGTCGTTGCTCTGTAGAGGTCAAGAATTAAATAAAAACTACAGACAAGTATGAGAGCTATGCTGTCAGAGGGTGGTTGTGTATCGAAGAGCAGTAGAGCATGTTCCTGGACAGTCAGTCAGTCGGTGGAGTACCAGGTCATATGCTTGTCAAAAGACTTGTACCTGCTGTAATAATGAAGTTTTCTCTCATATGTACTCCTGAGCCACCATATTCTGCAAAGAGGAACATAAGACCTCCTTTATTTCTTGCTGCTGCACCACCCTATGTAGCATGAGGCTCATAAAAAAGACTCCATATGGTCAGTTAAATATTGGTAAAGTCAGTCAGGGCACAAGTGTTGACACTGATGGCTTGTTTAGTTTGTTGCAGAAAACTGTTATGTGACAAACATTTAGTTTTTATTGATTAAAATAGATTTATTTTTATTTGTTGCAAATAGAGAAAGAAGGAAGGAGGTGGAACACAATGGGAGGAAAAAACCCTTTTACATTGCTGTTATTCTGTAAGTTGAAATAGGATAATACAACAAATAGTATTTCTACATCCAGTGATATGGTTTATTACTAGGGCTTTTTTTTCAGAACGCCTATGGCTAATTCTTTTCAAATTACAGAAGGATATGGGCAAGATTTATGATTGGAATAAATTGAGTGAATTTGAGTCATGAAGCACAGCTGTAAAAAGTGAACATGGAAAGAATATTCCAGTTCCATACTGAGAAAATTTAACTGAAAACTACATTATTGTGTCCAATCATCTGAGGTCAGGTTGTATAGTAAACACACCCAATGATTGCTTGGCCACCAGTTGGCAGCATATGGTTCTCCATGTCTTTGATGACCATGTCTTTGATGTTTTACTCCAGGCTCTTCCTGCACTCCAAAGACTGGGCTGGTTCTCATGGTCAAGTTCTTTGTCTTCTGTACTTGCCCGAAGTAGTGGCATTAGTCAGTCTCATTTAGTCCAGCCCCGTTAATCTATGCATCCAATTTCCTTCTGGCATCTTTGCTTACCTCCATAACCTCTGTTTACTCATGCTCCTCCTATGCCCATTTCCTTGTTTTACTACCAACAATTTGCTACTTCCTCTACTTTTTTTTTTTTTTTTTTAAGATTATTTCTTGGCCATGTCATCTGTATTCAGGAGTTCCTGCCTCCTTTTCCCATTAGATTATTTTGCTGATGTGGGCCATCAGCATACTGACCATAATAGTCCATAGCGTGATCTTTCATTTCAAAGAGGTTATGTTTCTGTTTGAGTCACCATCTGCATATCTACATCATGCATTTACTAGAGACACTAGTATTTATACTCTTCATAGTTCCTCATCTCCCTGGCCACCTTACTGATGCCACCTCTAGCCAATGAAAACTAGTTGGTACTTCTTTATTGATGCTAAATGGCAAACATTACATGGTCTTTAGCTCTTTCCTAAACTAAGATTGTTTTATTTGAGTTATCAGGATGAACTACTCTCTTGATTTTAGCATCCAACGTGTGTTTCAAGATGTTGCTTCCACACAGCTCTACTTCTTCCCTCTTAGACTTCCAGTAACCACTATTGCCCTTCTTATGTACTAGGGCCAAGCTTTGTATTGCCATAAAAAGGTTTTTTCTACCAACCTGTGAAAAAGCAAATGTGCCTGAAGAAATTCATTACACATTTCAAAAGTGTACATGCAGATGTGTGATTTTTGAGAGAAGGGATTGCAGAAGGTATTACGTAGCAGCATGCAGAAAATGAAATAAAAAAGGTGAAGTTAGTAGCAGTTGCACGTTTTCTGGTGAGTTAGGATTCTAATCGCTTGCTGCAGAAAACAACAAAAACTAGAGACAACCAGACTAAAATCGGCCCTACATCAAAAATCAGTCTTTGATGAAGTTGAAGCCTGATCCACAAATTAACTAAATGCTTAGACTGGCATTAAAAGCCGAGTGGAAACTATGGAAAGAACTTGAATGCTAGATTAATTTGATTATGCTGGCCTGAGTCACAGAGAGGGCAGGTAGCCATGGTAATTGTTAGAACCCAAACAACACTATCTTCCATATCACAGTCATCCATCCTAGAAATGACCACAGTATGAATCTCCTGATGGACAGGTTCCTCACGAGCAGAGAGGATGACTTTTTTTAGCACACTGAACTTGGAAGAGGGCATTTGGGGGTCCTTGCATGTTTTGCAAATGCCAGGATCTCTCACTAATTTGATTAAGATACCTATATGCCTTTAAGATGAACCTTTTCAGAGTAGCCCTTCTGTCTAATCTCAGCTCACACCAGCTGGTCTTTATCCAAAGCCTGATTTCCTTTAAGCATGTTGATGCTCTATATGTGGTCATGTTTAAATTAGTCAAAGATCTGTAGGTGGGCACTAAGTCCATGATACTCATATGGATATTGTGACATGGTATGGATCTCTGTAGATCTTCAAAATTAAGGGTAATTCAAGAGGGAAAAGTTACACTTGCTGCTCCCCTGGTCTTGTTGGACAGAAAGCACTGGAGCAATTCTGGTGTAGTGTTCTCTTCTTCCACTGTGTCTCATAGTACTATCAAAATCAGCCCGTGCATCGATAACAGCTATGTGTCTCTAGACAATACTGATCTCGAAGTCCAAGATATGCACTTGAGAACTAGGAACAAAATGTCCTCTGTTAAGTTACCTCAGTAGAGAAGATGAGAAGGCCTTCAAACAGTCTTCAGAAACAAGAACAACTCTCTACATTGAGACAGCCTTTTTGTCATAAATGTTTTCTTTCAGATACCTATTTTCATTGCCAAAGTCTAATAGCTTCATGACTCCTCAGCAAAAGAAATAACTGACCTGAAGAAGAAGAGCCTGAAAATCTTTCATCTATGAGGGATTTTGTTATTGCCACTGACATTACCTCCAATACTATTGGTAAGTGGCAATATCAGTAACTAGTTAGCCATCCATAAATGGCTGCAACTGTGGGAAATATTATTATCATCTGGTACAAGATTTCTGTTCCTTCTCCATTCCACCCTTCCAGCAGAAAGACAATGCAATAGTGATGACTTTTTTGTTCATTTTCCATGGCTAACACAATCAGTGAAATAAAATCTAAAGTGGTAAGAGTGGAAGGGAAAGGAGAGAGAAATGTGTCAAATTACTGAGCTGGGAACTGAATCCTTGTACATTCCTGAGATGGTCCAAACCCAAAGCCTCAAATCTGAACTTCCTCAGACCATGGAAAAACAAGAATCTGTATGTGAACTTTGTGGCTTGGCCCCTCTCTTAGACCCAGCCTACCTCATGAGTCACAGATGCAAGAAAGTGCAGGAGAATCATTACATGCCCTACAGTATCTTAAAAGAAAATAAATGAATCAGTTAAACAAAAAAGAAAAACAAGTGTGGCAGGCTTATTCTCTTCTGGGTTTCCTGTGTGTCAAATCCTGCTTTGAAATACAGGGCCTAAGAATAAGTTCAGTTTGTCAAAGCAAGCAGAACCTTGTTATTCTCAAAAAGCCAAGGATGAAAACATATAACATCAGCTTTTAAAATATATACCAGACACATTGGGGTGGGGGTGAGGGGGCGTTAATGAGAAACAAGAGCAGAGAAAGCAAAGCAGAGAGTGATAGTAGTTTATTTTCTTTAACCTGCATAATGTTTTCCATGTCCTTATTTTCCTAATTCAGCAGTTCTAGTGCCTGTAATTCATAATATTAAATTGCAAACTGAGAGCAGGTTTGTGTGAGATGAACTAAATTGAGCAATGCAACTCACAATTATGAATATTTGTGAGGTACTTTAATGCATGGGAAGGGCTTTTTCTCTCTGCCTGTCTGCAAAGTATTCCTCTAATGTCAAACGGCCCAGGCCTGCCGTCTTTGCCCCTGTTGTACCCAGCCCTTATTCATGAAGGGCATGGGGAAGCTTAGCATTCCTGCAGGGTAGCACTCAGTCTCTTGTCAGCACAAGCATTTTGAGTGGGAAACACTGAAGGATCATTGCAATGGGGTATGCTGTAAACATGCAGCTTATTGTCAGCGAAGGTGGTCAGTAAATGTTCCAGGAGAACATGATATCCACCCTGAACCATGGATTAATCAAAATCAGAACATTCTGTGGGAATGTCTGTTTTAACAAATGACAAAACACAGGCACATTTCCAAACTTGCCTGCCGGGCAGGTTTCAGTCAAAAGCCTGCCCGGTTTCATACCAGCTTGCCAACCCAGCTCCTTAGCAGTCTGCCCAGCAGTCTGCTGGGGAGACAAAATGCTAGGCCTTCAGACTTTAGAGTGCTAGGGCAGCCCTCTGAACAAAGTGCCTCAGCGCTGGGGGACCCTGGGCTTGCAGGCTGTCCATCACAAAGCTAGACTCGTTATCAGCCTTAAAAGCAGGCAAGACCAGGGCTGCCTGCCCTGAAAAAGGCAAGAAAGAATGTTGCCTGGGACTTCTGAAATGGGAACGGTAAATGACACATGAGGAGGAGTAAGGCTGCAAGAACAACAAAATATCCATTTCCTTTTGCCCTAGTTAGTCCTGCAACTGACCCTATTTTGAGGGAGTTCCACTTCTGGATCTGATACCCACTGAGGAGGGGAGCACTAAATTGGCCCAATTACCTGAAGACTGCTATTGACCAAAGTGTTTGTATATACAAAGAAGTGTTTCCACCTTCTTTCCTCTAGGCTCCATTTAATTTCTTTCTGTGCTGGGGAGGACAGAGCAGCAGAGCCCCTTTTCTGTCATATGGTGGGCTTGTATCAAGCCCAGTTTACTGATGTGTACTGCATTGTGTGTGGGTAGTAGACCAAGTTCTTCCCAGCAGCAGAGGTCTCACCACATGCCTGCTATGCTGCACAGGTCTGCAGTTGCCCCAAGAAACATCCCAAGTGTTAGTGGCAATTCAAACAGTCTGTCCCTATTAGTCTTTTTTTTTTCCTCAAGAACTCAGGAACGTAAAACAGAATAGGACATATATTGGGTGAGGCATTCTAGAAGTGGTAGTCCATCTTTATTTGCAACTTTGAGGCCTCTTACTGTCTCCTTCATCCTTTAAAGGATGTGCTCTCATCATGTAATGAAAGAAAACATGAAGGATCTCCACAGAGGCTGGTGGGTAGTAGTAAGCTTCTATCAGCTCTCAAACTACTCAGTTCCCCATCACCTGCTGCCTACTTGAGTCCCAAGTTTTCCAGAGGAAACCAGTTCACAAATTGTACGAGCAGGTCATCTGTGGCCTGGTGTAGGAGTGAGGGCTGAGAAACTGTGGCTGAGAAAATGGTTTTGCTAAACTCTTCTTTAACCTTTCTTTTTAGTAGGTTTTATTGTTTTCTTTCTATTCTGTGAAGGAACTGATTTTGTTCTAAGAATAATACCTGAGGAACAATGAACAAAAATGACAAATTGGAGGTTTGGATGAAAAGTGTTCTTGACCGTTTTAGTGCATTTCTGTTATTGGCCACTGGAACTAACACCAGTTCATCCTCATGATAACTGTTGACAGAAAACTAAAACAGCTTTTTGTTAGAGAATAATACGTCAGTCTGGAAGAAACTGTCTATGCTTATTCTTCTGACACTTGATGCCAAGCAGAGTTTAGCTTAGGTACACTAGGCAGGAGTACAGCTGCATCAACTACTACTTAGCTGACTGTATCAAAAACTGTCTTCCTAAGATCATATAGCTCAAGATGGTGTGTGCCTTCTAGACCCTCAGTTTGAAAGGGAAGAGGCTCATGTCTGAGAAGACTATTTGTACCAAGGAAATACAATTTTTCTTCTCACACATGTTTTGAACCAAACATAAGCAAAATAAAATTAGAAATGTGGCCTTGTCCTTAAAACTTACAGGGACTATGGAGACATATTCTAGGCTTATTTTAACTAATTGCATGGAGAGCATTTGGGATTTGGCCTAGAAAAAGAAACAATTTCTTACTCTTTCCATGTTTACTAACTCTTAAATACCCTGAGGAAGTCTTGCTTCACTGATCCCTTATTTTCCTCAGATTTTTTCTGGGGACATTTCAGAGAATACTTAGTTTCTGGATCTTTTTGTATTCCTCATTACCAGTAGTGGAAGACTTGTCCCCTTGACTAATTCTGGACCATGGTACTCTCACCACTCGGTAAGTAGTTTTACAGCTAGTGTTTCACACTTCAAACACAAACGCATGGAGCTACATCAGATTTTGCCCCTGGTCAAACACCAGCCCTCCTCAGCTTGGTTCTTCTCCTTATCTGGTGTCTCCTTCTCTGATTGAACATGAGGAAAGGCACATGAGGAAAAGCTAACAACAATTTGCACGAAAATTTTCCTGTAGGATGTGTCATTGCTAGAAGACATAAGGGACAGATTCTGCCATGTTCTGAAAGGAGGTCGGGTGGCTTGCAAGGGTGTGTGCCATGTGCAGGCAATAATAATGGGATGGCAGGGAAAATACCTCCATCCCTTTAGTTTTTTGCCCTATTCCTTCTTGGCCTGCCACAGCTCAGCTTTTAGAGTTCAATTTTATTTCAAATAATTTGTCCAGTTGGTCTAACATAAAAATACTTCACTGAAATACTGGATGGTAAACCTATCTTACCACTAACCCTGCAGGCTTTTTGAACCATTGCTCGACTTCCTGTGTTACTTCAAACCTTTGCCCCGTGTTTTCAGACAGCTCGATGTAAAAGCAGGATTACAGTCAAGCTTAATGTTTTCCTGTGCTGCTTTGACTTGTGTTAGCAGCATCTCTGAAGTCATAAACAAATTCATATTTCTCGAGAGAAGATACTTGTAACTCTTTAAACATTGCATCCACACAGGTATGTAGAACACTTAATCAAGATTTCCTTTTCTCTAGTTCCAGTTTAATTTCATGATAGATTTTATCCATGTCTACCTATTCTAACATAAGAGATTTGTACTGAATATTGTTGAAGAATTGGTGTTTATGCATGAAGAGCAAGAGTATGGTAATCAAAATAGATTAACACACTTCCATATCCTATCTAAAGGAAAGGCATAGGCATTAACAGATAAAATACCTCTGAAATAGCTTTGTTTACAGACTGCTGAGCCTTACTGGCTTCATTGGACTACATATTCTCCAGCCCCACTCTCTTACTACATTCAGATCTTTTTTGCATTTGCCATCTGTTTTTTGATGAAACACAATGAAGAAAACTATGTATACATTGTGTATGTCTCCACCATGCTTATTTTTAGAGAACTATTTTTGAGCTAGCTAATAAGTATTTTTTTGCATGTGGTGCTCTGTGAGGGAATCAGGGTGGTTCAGGACAGAATGAATACAACATGTTTGCACAAATCCATGATGACTATCTATTTATCCCAGGTAACACAGGATGTTCTTCTGGGTTGAGTCCAGCCCGCTCAATGCATACAACTGTCCTTGAAGTAAATAGTGAAACACAGATACCCTTCTCCCATGGTGAATGTCCTGATGGCTATGCTATAAAAGGCAATCTCACTTTTGCTCTTTGTGTCTGTTCTGGTGACTTTTTAAACTCTTTTTCTGCATATTAGGCCACTTTCTACCCACCCTCCTGGGTGCCAGTTTTAGAACACTGCAGTCCAAGAGTTAGGAAGCCACCAGTGCAACGGGCGTTTAGACCAGCAGTGGTTGGTAGAGATTTTTCCAAATGTCTATCAGACAAAGTCCTTCTCTGGACTTGAGTAGAAGAGGTCACAGTTTCCCACATCTCTAGGTCCCAGTTGGACTCATCTGCAAGAAGGGCACCTCCCTGCTGCATGCATAGAAGGAAAATCTTTAGTCATCTGAGCATGTTCAGGTTGAAAAGGAATGATGACAGTATTATTTCTTGTCCTCCAAGGTTATCAAGTAGCTGAGCAGAGAGTTTCAGGAGCAAAAGTTTGAATTAGGCCATCTGCCTGACGTTAAATTATGAAGTCCGTGCAACAACTGTTGAACAATCAGGAACATGCTTTTCAGTGATCAGTGCTAAGGGTGTTTTCCAGACTCTCTACAGTCCTTGAGAGCAAGGGTCTAAGACTAAGAATTATACTCCATTCTCTCACAAGGCTATAATTAGCCGCCCAGTGCTTGCACAGCTTTAACGTACAATAACCATAAAACAGTAGCACAGACATCCCCTGCACAGAACAAAGGTTTCTTCTTGTCTTTCTGCTAATCATTACTGTGTGACAAACTTTTTATAGCTCGGTGTCTTTAAGTTTACTACTCAGTTTTCACTTCAATAGAACACATTTCTAACTATTTTGCAAAGCATAGTGGCTTCAACAAATGACTCACTGATAATTACTGTCATAGGAGAGTCAACTGCTCAGTATTTTAATACGCATTTTACTATTCTTAGTTGTTATGGTGGCTGTAAAAATCCACCATGTGATGCTTGCTCTCAGCATCATTGCTCAAAGCACAACGTCATAGAAAAATGTCTGTCCTCAGTATCTGTCTGCCTTCAGTGGTCAAGCATCTTCCAAACATTTTGGTAAAAATCAAGTAAGGTACATTTCTTAAAGATTTCATGCTATCACTTAAGTAAGGATTACTCACAAATGTAAATTATCAAAGTCAGTAGGTTGACTAATGTGAACAAAGATTAAATGGCAATATCAAGTCTCAAATGTATATAAGAAACGACTGCAAAAAAAATCCCACTGGTTTCTTTACAGATGTCTCACCTTGGAGTATGATAAATCAAGCAGAAAAGTGGATGACTGGAAAAGTAGTGGTGAATAGTGTTAGGTCATATCTAAAAAACTCTGCCTAAGAGTTTTGACTTTCCCTTGTCTTGGCTCTGCTGGAGACCAGGCAGTGAAGTTTTTGACTTGTACTATCATTTTTGAGTAATCTCGTTTAGATGACTAACTGAATCAGGCTTATGTTAACTCCATCATTTGGGTAACTTTTATGCAAGACAATTTTATTTTGTTTTGGAAATAAGATTGCTCATATCCATGTGGACAGAAAACTGTCTTAAAGGGAAAATGTGAAAATGTTGGGGTTTTTTGTTTGTTTGCTTGTGTGGTGGGGTTTTTTTGTTTCTGTGTCAGAAAGCTTCATTTGATGGACCTTTAGACCCATCAGCAATTTAGAACCTGGCAGCAATTGCTTCAGTCACTGTAGACCAGGAGAGGTGCTGGACATGAGGGACTTTTGGGTTTTCTCTAGTAGAAATCGTCTTACTTCTTCTCAAGAAATCATCACTTCACATCAGAAATCCTGCAAACTACTGGCCTGTCTCATTTAATTGGAATGATTCAAATGTCAGCAGCAAGGCAGCTCTGAGTAACTATACATTTGAAAGCTCCCTGGTCCTTGACGATCTCTGAGCAAGGTGCCATGAATCTGGAATTTAGCGTGCTGCCTGGTGAGCTTGTTTCACCACAGGCTGATAACAGCTGTTCCTGGTGGCATTGCAACGTCATTTGTTTCCCTCCTGTGCTGTTGGCCATGAGAAATTACTGATCTCCCTACCTGTGTGTCATCTCCCCCTTCCTTTCAAATGTATGTGGGTGTAAGGTGTGCCTTGCCTTCTCAGTCACTGCAGGGTGCCTGCTGCTTTCTTTCTCCAGTACTTTTATGTGGTGTGCTCCAGATTTCCTACTCATCATGTCTGCTGCTCAGTCATATGTAGAAGGAAGCTAGGACTCATTATTTTTTTTGCAGGGATATTCATAGCATTTCCCACTTTCTATACACATACTATACACTTCATAAAATGGCACATTTTCACATTTTTGATGGCTTTCCAGTGATTTTTTTCAGTCTGATCTTGAAAATGAATGGTGATACATGTTTCTACTTTCCACAGTATTGGCACCGCTACCTCGGTTTCAGTAACGGCAGTGTTATATGCATTAGCAGCATATGTGTTCATTAATTAAAAGAACCTTTTTGAAAATACTTCTCTTTGTGTTTAAAATATTCAGGTGAAATCAGATATTTCCTTCAATCCTGAAGATATTGCTGTTCTCTAGACAGTTCTCTGAATCTAGGTAGGGTAATGTGCTAGTGGCTCTGAAGGCAGAATTGCTATCCATCTCCTAAGAAACAGGACATTTTGTTAGCTTTTAGATTCATCTAAAATATTTGAACATCATGACCTTCTTACTTTTGTATTTTACATTGTAGCTCTGCTTGAGAATATGAAAGCTCTTCATAGTGATCGAGTTTGCTTCTGCACTCTCCTGTCATGTGAAAGTTATGAATGACCCATCAATCTTAAATTGGCCATTGCAGTGCAAAAGTATCATGTAAATTTTCTTTATTTAGTCCGTGCACTTATTGTGCAATTTTTGGTGTTTCTTCACATTTAACAGCTCCAGTAAACATTGCCTCACTTATGTCTGCCTAAGTTACAATGTGAACATCTATTTCTCTTGGGTTTGCTTTTAGCAAGAGTACATTACAGCATAAATATTTTTCCAGTACAGTTTCCACAAATGTTCCCAGGCACATGGAAATATTTTGATTAATACTTTGAACTGTAGTCAAATTACTTGCCTTTTTCTTTAATGTATTTTATTCCTGGCTTTGATCTTTATAAAATTACAATATCATCTATTTTATGGAACTTTCCCTACTACTCATCTTGAGCAGGAAGGCCTGGAGGACTTGGTTAGTATTAAACATTTTTGAGCACTGATCACATTAAATATATAAAAAGATTGGTGAATTTAGTTTTGTGTGATTGCATTGCTATGTAGTAAACCTCCTACAGATATGAAGAAAGTAATGCAAGGAAATCAAGGATTATAGCAGAAATCACCATATCTTCAGTTAATTCCAGTGTGTGGGGGGGTTTAACATATATAAAAATCATTAAAATATGTTTAATAGATCATAATCTTAAAAAGTGTTTTATTCTTATTTTGCTCCAAACTATGTGTTATTTCAATTATTATGTTGTACTCTATGTGGACTATAACAAGGGTGAGGAATTAAAGCCTTTCTTCTTTGGAGGCACTGGGACTTTTACTGTTGACTTCAACTGATTCTGAATTTCAGGCTCAGTCATACTCAAAGGTTTTATTACAGAAAGCTCAAGAGGCATGGACACAAGTGAATGCAAAGGAGTCAATCAATGTTAGAGATGACAGACATTACTTCCCATTATATTTTTGTTAATTACTTCTCAGATACCCCTTTTTCTAGATCCTTCATGTAGTACTGTGACTCAGCATACGCTCAGCAAGCCATTAAGCCACCCATTAAGCCAAAATCAGAGGTAAAGAGGGTTTAAGTCACGTAATAATAAATACCGATGAATCTAAAAGAGTTGAAGTTAATATTGTGCCGTCCAAAAGCAAGTATAAATCCTACCATGCTAGAGTCAGCTGAGAATTTAGCTAAAGATCTTCATGACTTACTTCATCCTTCCAATAGCAAAATCAGCAGAGGTGGATAATCACAGGAAGATTCTCTTTTTAGAGTTTTCCCGAAAGTCTTAGACTCCCTTTGTGCAGAATGCTAGCTATGGCTTTCATCCATGCTATCTTTTTCTGTACCTCGGGAGAGGAGGAAAAATGGTGAATATGTTCCTTTAGCCACATCACATTCAGCTCCCTTGGATTTGCCAGTGCACCCACTGTAAGGTTTGGAGAGTAAGCACAGATTTTGCTGTAGGTTTTGACTCTCCTGACCTCCACAGAGTAGAAGTAATGTGAAATATAGAAATTATCTTTGTTAGAAATCTGGGAGAAAGATCAGGTCTGGTCTTATGTCTGATTATAATTAGTGACAAACATGTAAGCAAATAGGCGACCAATCTCCATCTGGAATATTATTTCCAGGACTGTCCACCCACGTCGGAAGGATATTATTGCCTTGGAGACTTCTTTCTATATTTCAAGAGTCTAAGTTATGAAGGCAGTTTTGAGTTACTGCATTTATTTTTTCTAGATATGAGATTTAAAGTTGTTAAAAGTATATGCCCAGGATTCATCACAAATATTTTCCATGATGAAAATGGCATGTACCTTTCCACTTAAAAAATTCCCAGAAGTTTTGCGATTTATTTTAGGTTTTGCCAGTCCTGGGGACTCTTGGTGCATTGTTTTAGTACAATATGTATATGTCCTGGTTTCAGCCAGGATAGAGCTAATTTTTTCCCCCCCTTCTTAGTAGCTAGAAAAGTGCTGTGTTTTGCATTCAGTATGGGATTTGATATAAGAAGAAGGTTGACTGATGTTTTTAGTTGTTGCTAGGAAATCAAGGACTTT
Source organism: Strix uralensis (assembly GCF_047716275.1). Lineage (NCBI taxonomy): Eukaryota > Metazoa > Chordata > Aves > Strigiformes > Strigidae > Strix > Strix uralensis. The sequence continues at coordinate 71,565,699 of NC_134012.1, forward strand.
TCAACTTCCCATGTCCTGCTGGTCCACAGGCACACAAGGAGCTGGGAGGGGCACAGCCAAAGCAATGGACTCAAATTGATCAATGGAATGCTCTGTATCATGTAACATCATGCTCAGTATATAGATGAGGGTTATTGGGAAGCTCACTCACTTTCAGGATTGTGTTTCAGGCCTCTCTCTTCTCTGGGATCACTAGCTGGGAACAGTCAATGGGTGGTGAGCAATCACATTGTGCATTACTCATTTGTATTTTCTATTATTACTATTATTATTATTATCATTATCATCATCATTATTTTAATTTTTCAGTTATTGAATTGTTTTTATCTCAGCTTACAGGTCTCCTTACCCTTACCCCTCAATTCTGTCCTCCATTCCCTGGGGTGTGGGAAAATGAGAAAGCAGCTGTATGGTGTGTGGTTGCCAGCCGGGTTTATGCCATGACAACATAGAGTGAGACATAACGTGTGCTGCACAAGTCTTCCTCACAGAGGTTCTCCAGTGTGCCTAAAACCTTAAGTAGACCACCGGTATTTATGAGCAAGCAGGTCTTCAAACTCATTGCTTGAGCTCACACCTGGCATTTCCAGTAGCGTGCTGACTGTCTTTGTATGTATGTGCATCCACTGGCAAGTGGAAGCATGGCAAAAAAATTGACTGTGCAGCCCCCGGATGGAGGTAGCAATCACTCGGACTTGGGCTGCTTTTGAGTCCCCTTTCTAGTCATGGTGGGTTCCGCAGTCTGTTACCATTAACAAGGCTCCATATCCTAGATATTAGAAACAGGGAAGGAAGCAGGGAAAATCAGTGTGAGTAAAGGCACTTAGATTTACTGGAGGGGCTGTATGAGTACGTGTGATAGAAGATCAAGGTCTGAGACAAATCAAACAATATTCAGTGAACTCTTCTGGTGTCTGAACTTGCTGTTAGATTTGCTTTGCTCCAGAGGGCTATCTCTGTTGACATATAAATATGGGATGATGTAGTAATATAACAGGGCTATGTTAATGTGGACTGCGCTATTTTGGTAAGAGTGTTTAACCAAATGTAATCAGGAATCACTTATGTTCTGGAACTAGGGTTTAATAAAATTTTCTGTTGTCCTCATAAATTTTACATGTGAAGGAAAAGGAGAGGGCGTCACAAATCTTCTGAGAGGAAAAAAATGAGGAAGGTACATATTGCACACTTAATCAAACGTGTACCCGCAAACACATTGAGATGGCAGTTGGACTTCTTGCTGGCCATGTGCCATTTTCTAAAACGGAGGTTAAACAAGGGTCAAACGAGCACCAGGCTCTCTTATTGAATCTCCGCTCTATGTAATGCTCTGCGGAGGGAAGCAGGGCTTGAAGGTGCGGAGAGGTGGCACTGCAGGCAGCGCCCCCGGCGCCGGGGGGCATCGCCTCGAGAGGGCGAGAGCCAGCGTGGGCGAGTTTCTCCAAACCGTGTCCCGGCTTTTGAGCAGCATTTCAGGGATGAGGGCAGAGATGAAGTCGGCGGAAGAAATACTGTCAAAATCCTTCACCCTTGACGATCAGTGAAGGCAAGCAGCGGCCGTGACGCGCAGAGCAAGCCTTGCAGCCCGCGGTACGAAGTGCCCCGCGGCGTAGCGGGCTCCTTCCGTCCTTTTATTTTTCTTCTCCCTTTTACGATCATTATTACTGTCTTCCGCGAGCCAAAGCCGAAGCGCGATCCACCGGCGGATTACCCGTATGAGTGGCTAGGTGGCAGGTACGTGCCTCAGGAGCACGGCTCCCGGGTCTTGTGCTATTGCTCCGAGACGACAACGCTCCCGCCGGGGCCGAGGGCTTGATTTTTACACGCCATACAGACACATACAGTCCGGTGACGCCACGCACCACGGCGGCGGTAGGGCTGCCAGAGCACCGCCGCGCTCCGTTTCCCCCGGCAGCGCGGGCGGCGACGCTCAGCCCCTGCTGCGAGCCCCCGCGCAGCCGCCACCGTTGCCGGGGAGGGGGCACGATGCCGCGGCTCTGCGCCCCTGCGGAGGCTTGCGCGGGGCGAGCGCCCCCCTGCGCGCTGCCGCGCGGCGCCGCGGCGGTTACGTAAGTGCCGGCGCCCCCCGCGCCGCTCCCCCCCGCCCCCCCGTGCCGCCCCCCGCCCCGCCGGCGGTTATGCAATCGCCAGCACACAGACCTACTGTACCACACACCGCCCCGCGCCCCGCCCCGCCCCGCCCCCGGCCGCTCCCATTGGCCGTCCTCCGGCAGCGCCCGGCGCCGATTGGGGCGGTGTCGCCGCCCGTCACGGCGCGGCGCGGCTGGCATGCGGGCTATGAGCCCCGCGCCGCGCAGCCCTGACCTACTAACACACATCCCTCCGCGCCGCCGCACGCTCCCGCCCAGCCGCTCCGCTGCTGCCTGCACGGCACAGCACGGCACAGCACGGCGCGGCATCGCACCATCGCCCGCCTCGCCTCGCCTCGCCTCGCCCGCGGCCCGGCGCGGGGCGGGGGTTCCTTGGCGGCCCGCGGTGCGCTGCAGGTAGGAAGGCGCGGAGCGGAGCGCGGGTGTAAAGTTATAAGGTGTCCGCCCGGGCTGCGGCGTCCGCCGCGCCTCGGCTGGGGGCGGCTGTTACATAACGCGAGCCCAGCCGGCTCCGGCTGCCGCCGGGCGGGGAGGGGTCCGCCGGGCGGGCCAGCTCTGCGCACTGCCGGGCGGCTCGGCGGAGGGGCGGCGGCGCGGGCGGCAGCGCGGGAGATGCCCGCCGAAGGCTTTCCCTCGCTGGGGGGGGTGTGGGTGTGTGTGTGCGTGTGCTTGTTCCCTGCGTGCCGCCCTATCCCCCGCTTCTCCCCGGGGCAGCGCCGCCGGAGCCGCCGCGTTGTATAATGTGCCGGCGGGGAGCGAGCTGCCGCGGCGGCCGCCGTGCGGGGCGGAGGGCCGCGTCCCGAGCGCCAGCCGCGCCTCGGCTCCAAATTCACCGGGAGTTGCGTGCCGCCGGAGCCTGCCGGCGAGACCCCCCTTCCCCCCCCCCCCCCCCCGCCTTTCCGGGCTGCGCGGGGGGATGTTGCCCGCGGGCAAGCGCGATTAATGGCAGCGGCCCGGCCTCTGTCCCCGCGCCGTGCGGGGCTGCGCTTGCCTCATCCTTTTTCGTCACTTTTGTCGCTGTTTTTCAGGCGCTGCGGGACCGATCGCATAATAGTTCCTGGAAATGTTGCATTATGTAACCACAGAATTTGCTGGCAGCCGGGCTGGAAAGAGGGAGCTAATTATGCGATTTTATAATCTCGCTACAAAGAAACTAGGACAATCTCTCCCTGAAAAAAGCCCCCAAAACCCGTAGCTGTAACAGATTTTGCTGAAGTGCGTTTAATAAGGGAAGTAGACAACTGGGTAAGTGGGGAGGCAAGGCGCACTCGCCGGCTGCGTGCCGGGTGCCTTAAAACGAGATTTGTGTTGGTCTATATTTAGCCCCATCGCATTTTAGCAATTGTGGCTTCATGTGCTATTTCTGGTCTTTTCTCCAGAGCTGTGCGTGTAGACGTTCGAGGCCATTTGCTCGGATTTTTAACTCCACGCCTTCAGAGACGTTTTGATAAGACTGTATTTTTAGGAAGGCATTTCGCCCAGACGCTGAGACATCTCTCCGGTACGGGCTTTCGCTTGCCGTTTCTTCGAGAAAAAAAAAAAAAAAAAAAAACAAAAACACCAAAAAAACCCAAAACGTTTAAGAGAGGCAGGCATTTAGGAGGCATTCGGCCGCGCCTGAGGTAGAGCCGTCCCGCCCGTGCCCTGACGGCCGCGGGGAGCCAGGTGCCGCCGGACCCCGGGGGGCAGCGGCGCCGTGCCCCGGGGGCAGCCGCCAGCACCGCAAGTAGGTCAGTGTGACAGAGGCGGCGGGGAGCGGAGCCGGTACGCGGGGCCCGATCCCGCGCCATCTTCCCCTCAGGCTTGCACTGCGCGCGGGGGTCGCCGTCCCCCCAGCGGCCGTTGGTGGCCGTTGGGGCGCGGCGGCCGCGCGGCGGCGGGCGAGCGAGGACTGGGGGCGCTGGCGCTCCCCCTCAGCCCTTTGTTCTGGGCTGGGGCGGCGGCGGGCGGGTGGGGGGGGCGCGGCGGGCTGATAGCGCGGGGACGTGCTGAGGGAGGAACGGGCCGGGCGCCATGAGCCGCCGGTCACGTAGGGGGACGCCGGGCCCGGCGGCCTTTGTGGCGGGCGCGGTGCGGGGCCGAGCTGCGGGGAGGCGGCGGGCGCCGCCTCCCCGCAGCTCGGCCCCGCAGCGCGCCCCGCGGAGCGTCCCCTCCCCCTCGCTGGTCTCCCCCCGCCTTGTCCCACCGTCGCCTGCAGGCAGGGAGCGCCAGACAAAGGCCCCCCCCCCCCCCCCGCCCCACTCCCCTCTTCGTGCTGCCGCCTGCCTCCCCTCCCCGCGGGAGGGCTACGGCTTGCAGGTAGGCATGAGAGAGCCTAGCACACCCCCGACTCTTGCGACCCGAGTATTTTCGGCTTTCTCTTTACGTAACGAGCAATAACAACAACAAAAAAACCCGGCCATTGCCCAATTCTGTTGTTTTGCCAAGTCACTTCGGCGTTGCAGTGGCAAAAACCGTGGCTGGACGTCCCGTACTCTGGGGTCAGCTTGTGCTATGTCGTCGATGGAACCGTATCTTGAAAGTTGCTGGTGATAACTTGACTTTCAAGATGACGTGATTTTTGTGTGTGACTAAGATGGTCCTCTAAGTAGACAAAACCAACATCACTGTGCCTGTGACCAAGACCTCAAAAATCCAGATTGAGTACTGCAGCCACTATCTTTATCTTTGGCATACCTGCCATAGGTAGTAGCAGCAAAATATTTTGAAAACGTGATATTCTTGGTAACATGCATAAACTGTTCTGCTACTTGATTGTTGAGGTCAGGTACGGCTTTGATCGTGAAGCTGTCTTGGAGTTACTGTTGTGTTAAAAACATCCCTATTTTTTTTTCTTCTCCTTGTAACTTGAATGATTGCACTCAGTTTCATTGTGTTCGCTCCTGTGTATGTAACCTACCTTGAGTCATCTTTGCCCTCCTCAGTAATTCAGTCCAGAGCCTCGTTTAAAATATTGCTATGTGCATCACTCGTACAGTCCTTATTCAGTCAAAATGTTGACTTTGATGGGGAAACTTGAATGAGTAAGGATTCGAGTTTTGGACCAAAAACCTGATTTAAACCAGCAAGTTCAAGGATTACAAAGATCCTTAATATCATTGGCCCTAACAGTTACTGTTTTAAAACTTCTTATGTTACAGATGTCTTTGTTGAAGTACTAACACTCTTTAGAATGATCTGCTACTACTTTCCATTTTTATTTACTTTATATTTTTAACTCATCTTATTCTCCAAAGGACTCTTAACTAGCTTTTAAAATATCCAGCTTCCTGGATTTGACTTCAAAGCCTCAAGTTTCTGCTGTGTTGGTTTTAATTTTCTTTTTTTTTAAAAGGAACTGATCTGAAAGGTGTCAAAAGCTTACAGTCTTCCCATGAGCAATATGAACTTAGATGACCTCCTCACAGCTTATCTCATCCTAAGAAAGAACAGTATTTGCCATGATTTGGCTGAAATTTGTAGAACATACAGACATTCTTTTGCAATAAAGTCTAAATAGAGTCTGTGAAAGATATCAGTACCATGCTGCTTTTTTCAACCCTTTATCTTGAAATAAAACTCATAAATATAATAAACCTTTAGCTCATTTTAAATTGACTTACTTTAACAAATAGTTATGCAAACTGTCCTTATGCAATAGTTTTTTCCAGACAGCAATTTTGCTGCTGTTATAACATCACTATGATGCAATAATATGAACAATAAAATCCTCTGTTTGAGTCTTATTACACACTGTTAAGCAATGTATCTGACTCATCAGCTTAATTGACTCTTCTAGGTGACCTTGCCATGATCATTACAGTCAGTTATGAGATATAAATGTGCTTAGGATATGTAATAGAAAAAAAATGCAAATAGATGGCCAATTCCTGCAGTCCGTTCTAAAAGAAAATGACAGTTGATTTCCATGTTACGGTATTCTACAGTGTTTGAAAATAATTTTTAAAAATCTGATTTTTTTAAAAAAACAAAGCATATGTAACTGTCTAATACTGATGTTAAGCATGCCTGTCAAAAATAAGACTGTATAACCAAGGGCATACCTTGGCTTGATTCAAAATGTCATATGAGCAACATTCTTTAGAATTTATATTAAAAGGTAGATCTGAAATGAATTGTTGTTAAGACTGCCTTAGATATCCTGGTTTTTTTCCTAATTCAAGTGTTGAATTGATCCATGTCCAAATTAGCATACTGTGAGACTGAGTCTGGTGACAGATACTACACAGATCTATCTATCAGAAAGAATGCCTTATTTAAGACAGATATTTTTCCCCTTTCTTGTGTTGCTCCATCTTGGTGTAATTTTCAGTCCGTCTTGAAGCATTTGAATAATCAACCAGTTTTTGCCACAGAGGTGGCTGCACAGCATTAGCAGTATAGGTGCCACTGCTGCAAGACCTCCTCTTACGAGTGGAACGCAACCCAATAAAGAAAATGTTGCTCAGCATGGGCAGTGGCCTTCCTGCCTGCACCTTCTCACAGAATTGGGAGCAGTAAAGATATCTCTCAGTTCTGCTTGCAGTGAGTGGTAGATACCAACATTTTACAGGCCTGTGCTTGTTTTACGTATTTGTACTTCAGTTGTTATATAACAAGATGCATGTTTAGAGCATCAGCTGGGATTAATTGACATAATTCTGCTGCCTTTAAATAGTGCTATATAAATTTAGGTCAACTGAAGGTCTAGTCCATGCTTGGCAGTTTAAGAACACAGTTCAGTAATAGCCATTTGTTGTCAGAATAATTAACATTTGATTCTGGTTTTTTTTTATGTTTCTTAACTAGGGGAAAGCTGAGATCATATTTCCAGAACATTGTTACTATTAAGTTATAGCTTTCTTGCAGTCAAGTTTTTTCTGCTGTCAAGTAGCTATTGAAATAAAGAGAAGCATACTATCATAGTACTGTAACTTCAGTAACCATCGTTTCTATTGGGGTTTTATTAAAAATACTGACAAGTGGTGCAATATTTAAAATGGCATGATTTATATACACAGACTATATATATTACATATATGTAATGAAATATTTATGTAAGTTATATATACATTTCCTTTACTTCTCAGTTTTAAAGTTTTTCCTGGCGCTTTGAGTAACATTCCTAGATTTTGTTTCCCCTCCCTTGAATCAGAGCAGTAAATAGGTTGTTTTGAAAAAGTCTGCTAGACTGAAAGATCTGATAGAATCATAGTGTCTTCCTAAGTAAATGGAAGAAAATATAGGTCAAATTTGCACCTCTCAACCTTGACTGACCCTTTTGAGCAGCAGCTACCTTTAACATAGTGTTTCGTGCTCTCCAAATAATTTTATTTGCATAATAAATTTGTGTAATTTACCTTTGGGAAGCAGGCTGTACTTAATGAGTTAATTTGTAGTTATTAAGATAAACAGTAAGTTAAGTAATTTTCCTAACAAGGAAAGCCTTTTGTAAAAATTATATGTGACATCAACTTTCTGGGTACAGCTTAGAGGTGGGTAATACGAAGCTGCAGTAATGTTCCAAGTTTCATGACGATCTTATTTGGTTTTTTATATTTGATTGAAAAGTGTCATAATGAATGATTTTTTTATGTTCCCAATGGGCTATATTGTATAGACATCTCCCATTTTTTCTTTCAATAAGATGACCGACATTTTAGCAAAAATGGGTCATCTTGTACAAAGCTATCATCATCAGTGTTCCACTGACCCAATTACACGTTGATCCTGAAACCGTAAGCAGTTAAGATGCCCATGAAGTTGTAAGAAAAGGGAACTGTGTACAGGATCAATAGTTCTCCGTTGCTCTGTGCTGTTGTAATGGATTCGTGTTCTCTATGAGTGCAACTATATAATGTCAGTAAGTGGCGGTAACATTTGTATTGTAAATGCCTTTTCCCTTTGTGGTTGTGGATAACCTGTCCATCATAGCATAAAATGCAGTCACCTATTTTTTTTTTCTGAAAGTTTGAGCTTCATTTGCTCTACATTGCCTAGACCCTCTTCCCTGCAAATCTATCCTAGGGATAATATCACTCTTCCAGCAGAGCCAGCATTAAAGCTTTTCTGCAACAGGAACATAGTTTTACTAACTGTGCTAGATAAAAGGCAAGAAAAGTATGTTGAAGGATTTCAGTGAAGGTTGGAATGGGGCCACATCCTCTGTTGGAAAGGATTTCTGAATTATGATAGACCCGAGAGTTGCAGAATTCCATGGCATAATTTTTGTCTGTGAAAAGCCGTAGAGGTAGAGTGGCTCCAAAGTATTTCAGCAGCATTTAGGTAGGCTGTGTATTCACCACCTAAGCTTAATATTTTTTTCTGTACCTCATAAAAGTCTTGAGACAGATAGCAACTGTTTTTAAAATACTTTGAAGATAAAGTGCAAACTATATTCTTCAGTTTTTTAAAGTTTGGAATGTGAACTGGTCATTTTGGTATCTATGAGCAGGTTCTACACCAGCGCTTTTTGTATGTAGACAGATTTTCAAAATATATAGCCTGTGACAGAATGGTAGCAGTAATATAATTAATGATACCTATGCAAAACACGGACAACAAAAACTAAAAATATGCACGGACACATATCAATCTGAGCTTTTATTGTTTTCCTGCAGTTTGCTGTATAGTGGTGGTGGTGATAGAGGCATGGTTATTTTGAAAACAAGAAGTTGTACTTAGCTGTTATTTTCTTCCATTTTTGAAGGACTAAGAGAGAAATGTTTTGGATGCATGGTGAAACAAAAGAGAATTGTGTTTGAGCATCCAACTGCTAGAAATGGGTTTTCATTTAGTTTCATAGAATTACTATCAAAAAATTAGAGCAATAGAACTAAACAGTTATCTCGTTCTAGGATATGTTTGAAAAATTATGCTTGGAGTTAGCATGAATTATTTTGCTAAATACAAATAATATGCAGTTACTCTATGGGGAAGCATACGTACATGGGGAGGCCCACACGAATTCAGGTATGACTTATGTAATTAAATTACACAGAGGAGAGAGGAAAGATTGTGGTCCTGTCCTTCAACCTTTTGAAACATTTCAATTACTACTGTATGAATACACAAATCCCCAGGATCAGATCCTTAATGTGCTATTTTGACAGACCACTTAAGTATTTTTTGAAGTCCATGGATAAATTAACTTTTCATGATTTCTGCATACATAATTTCTTGTTTCAATAGCATGAGTTCTATACAACAGTCTCATTAATACTTGGATCTGGGCTTGTATCCTGCTTCTGTTGAAGCCAATGGCAAAATTACTGCAGGAGCAAGACTAGGTCTGTAATTAAGTTAATAGGGTCGAGTGTTATTACATTGTTGAATTGGCACTCAATGCCATTAACATCAACCAACCAAAAAAAAAAATTAACGGTGACTAATGTAAGGCAGTATTAAATGTTGGTTTTATAACACTTTATGAGGGAGTGATAAAGCAATTGAAAAATTAATCATAAGGGAAAATATTGGAATTTGAAATATAGTCAGAGGAATCATTACAGTTCATTAATTTATGTGTAAATACTGATGTTTTCCAGTGGAATTATAAAATGCAAGTGAAGTGAAATGTCTGGTTTCATTGAAGGCATTTTGCCATTATCATCAGATGGAATTTAATTTGTTTACAGACTCAGCACTGGGCTGATCCACATGGAGAAGTATTAATAAACAAGGGCTTTGACTCATGTTTGTAAAGCAGCAATTCCAGTTACCATGATAAAAGTGCTCAAGGAAGATGTGGAAAGAGCTAAAGATTTATTGCTGTTTTGTTAGTTTGCTAAAGTAATGACATTAGAACTAACTACATAAATAGCAAACCAGTAAGACTATGTCAATGGATTACACATCTGTCTTGACAGCGTTGCTGATGGACTCTGGCAGAGAGCAGTTGAATACTGCATGCAAAACCATGGTCGTTTTGATTCACAATATTTGCTGTAGACTTGCATGCTACTTACGTTCTGTCTGTTTGTGCCAGGAACCATGTGTACAGGAGGGAGACTGGCCAAAACAGGAGTTATCAGTGATTGTACACTGGAATGGCCCAAACTGCAGAAGTCCCATGGAACAAGGGATATGAACTCTGCAGGTTTTTGGGTTGTTAATTGCAGGTCAGTGCTAGTGTTAGGCTGCAGGAGATTATGCTTGGACATGCAGTTGAGTTTTTACTGATGCATAGGCAGTCATACTGATGAACTATGCCATTAGTCTACATTCATTTAGGGAAAAAAAACTCCAACAACTTTTTGCTGCTTATTACTATTATTAATGTTATTAGTATTACTATTATAATTATTAGTATTTTTCCTAGATCACAGTGTTGGACAAATACCAAAGTGGGATCACTTTGGGCTGGAGACCATACAGATGGACACAATGTTGTTGTTCTTCTCCCCAAACAGTCTTGTTCAAGACTAAACATATGGCTTCTATATCGTGGAAATGGAAGATTAGAATATAAGAGGGAAAAAAAGTTGTGTTAAATCTGTGTAGGTATAGCTTCATTCTTCTAAAATATGCACAAGTTCTGTGTTTATAAGTAATTGCTTGCTGTTGATACTGTTTCAAGTAAGTGTAGATATTCCTGGGTGTATGGCAGGTAAATATATAGAAAATAATGATGTATGCATGTTAGTATCCCTTTTCTAAGAGAATAAGTATTTTTATTTGGGTTTGAATGTAGCTCTCAAGTACTGTTAAATTCAGTAAGGCCCTGAAATTTTACAAAAGTTGTTTTGAATCCTTTTGACTTCAGTGAGAGTTGGCAAGATGCATACTAAGAGACAAGTGATTTCATAGATATTCAGTACATGCTACACTGCTTCCTGCTGTGTATGCATTTCCTCACAAACGCAGAAGTTGTTAACGATAACAAATGAACACAGTGATTGAAGTATATCAAGACAATTAGAGATCAATAGCTCTGTGTTCCCAGTTGCTACAGGATAATGAAATGAAATCCCAGTATTTTTCTTCTTTTAATGTAAAGTCATGTTACAGAGACTGGATATTCTACAAATGCCGCAAAAATTCAGGTGGCCTTGTCTTGTCCTTTTTAAAAATTTTTAAAGTCTGTGTGTTCAACAATGATGGAGTTTTTTTTAATGCATTGGGTTGCACTAGATTTAAAATGGTATGCATATTAAACCATTGATTACATGTAGCGGTGAAATGGACAGAATGACTATACAGCTTCTTCAGCAAATCAAATTATACTGAATGTTTGAAAAAACAGATACTGCTTTGTTGTGGGGCTTATTTTTGTTTTTAAACCTGATCCAGCTTCTATTTAACTTAACTTTGACTCCAGTTTGAATTTTGGATCAGGATCTAAGTATGTAATTGCTTGTATATTAGAGATACATTTCTCCTTTAAAACATGGCACTTTGTGGTGCTGCTTTTGCGTTGAAATGTTAGATGCTGTCTTTGGTGTGGCTGGCTTCTATTTTCCATTAAGGCTGTATTATCGAAGACAGATAGTTATATGTCAGTAATTAACCACGGATTTTAGGAAATTCCACTTAGCTGTTCTATTAAATGTGTTAATTTTTCATGACAGAAGAGTTGGCATGGTTTGATGGAACAGAACCCAGCTTGAAACCTGAGTCTTTATGACCTCGCTTAATTGTTATTACATCACTCACTCCTCTTTGCCTTCTGGAAAAGACAAGAGAAACTGGCAGAATATAATTCATTAATTATTTTATAATTTTCCCAACTGATAACGTTAAAATGAGTTTCATTAGTACTGTAAAAACATTCCCAATAAATAGTGACATTAATCTGAAGTGGCTGATTTTTATTTTTTTTTTTTATATACAGACAAGAATAATTTCTGACTTGATAGTCAGTTCTATAAAAGCACTTGGCATACTACATTTATTTTACCAGGGACATGACTGACTGTGGAAAGTGAGATATTGAGAAGCTATATCTCAGATCAAGACCAAATGATCTTGTGAGAATTAAGTATTTTTTCATTAAGAGGGACTAAATAAAACAAAGGCTAATTTAAATGCTAAATTCAAATTTAATGATTAAAATGTCTGAAGCTAAATGTTAAGCTAGTTTTCCTTTGTTAATGGAAAAGCTTTTAGAGCTAAACTTCTACTTTAATGCAAACACTGTTTTTCAAAGGTGCACATGCCTCAATAGTATTAAACTTTACTTTGATGCAATAAGACTATTTTTCAAATGTAATTTATTAATTAAATGTTATTTCTCTAATGTATTTTTCAATATTGATTTTAAAATTTTCTTTGTAAGAGAAAAGAAAGAAATATGTAATACATTTCATTTCTTGCCAATAATTTTTAATAGGTATTCACCCAAATTATGTGTGTGCATTTGCTAGTTTGAATTGATATGATTGATCACAAAGGCATTTTAAAATTCCAAGTGTGTATGTATATAAACATTTGTGTGTATATATATATATGTGTATATATATTCTTATAGGATGCAAAACCAATAATTAAATCTTTAATAGATTTAATGGATAGTGGTGTTATTTTAAGACAATACAAAGCACTCCAGCTTCTCCAAATCAGCTTGTGTTATTTTTAATCTATGAAGGACCCAAATATATAGCATTTTTAACTCACACACCACAGCTGTTTTTGGAAGAGGTCCTTCAATGTGGAAGAACAAGACACTTTCCTGTGCTGCTCATCAACATGCCTGGTGTCCTGCAGTGTTGAATGTTGGAGGTTTAGGTTGATCAGTGATATCATGGAAAGTTCTGTGACAATATTAGGATCAAACCTCAAATATTTTTTTATTGATTTTTCCTTGGATCATATTGTATTTGTTTTGGAAGCAAATCTGCTACACAGGTATCATAAAGCTTAGAATATCAGTTGTTTCAGTGTTGAGCTGTCTTCATATTACAGCAGGTTTAGTGAACCAAATGCTAGTCTAAGCTTTTTATCAAAAGCTACTTTTGCATGTCCTGAACCAGCAGTTCCTAAATAGTAATCAAATTCTCTATTTATTCCAGGTTTTTAAGAAGATTTCCATTGCCTCTGCCAAGAAAATTGGTTCTAGACACTTCTGTCTGAGAATATGAAAGAAAAGGAAGAATGTGTGTGGATTTAAAATTACTGTATTTAACAAATTGTGGAGTGAGAAGTATTGGGGAAATAGGTTGCTCTGTTGCTCATTGTAGATCTACTACAAAGTGTTTCTGATGCAGCTGAGAAAAATGCAGACCCTTAAAAAGGAACACGGACCTGTTGACACAAGTAGCAATGTGGACAAAATCATGGTACTTAAGTCTACTTTAGCAGAAGTGCCCGAAGAGTTGTCTACAAATGAAGATATACTACTTACTGAAGCAAGTAGTGGAAAAAGCAAATCTTCAGCTTGCCGGAGAAAGCGAGAATTCATTCCAGATGAAAAGAAAGATGCCATGTATTGGGAGAAAAGGCGGAAAAATAATGAAGCTGCCAAAAGATCTCGTGAAAAGCGACGACTGAATGACCTTGTCTTAGAGAACAAACTAATTGCACTGGGAGAGGAGAATGCCACTTTGAAGGCAGAGCTGCTTTCGTTGAAGCTAAAGTTTGGTTTAATTAGTTCTGCAGCCTATGCCCAAGAGATACAGAAACTCAGTAGCTCAACAACTGTGTATTTCCAAGACTATCAGAGTTCCAAATCAAATATTAACTCATTTGTAGATGAACATGAACCATCTATAGTTGGTAGCAGTTGTATTTCTGTCATTAAACATTCTCCTCAAAGTTCAATGTCTGATGTGTCTGAAATATCATCCGTAGAGCACACTCAACCAAGTCGTATACAAAACAATTGCAGAAGTCCTGAAAATAAGTTCCAGATTATAAAACAGGAGCCCATGGAATTAGAGAGAGAGCCAAGAGATGACAGAGGTTCATATAAAGCATCCATATATCCAAACTACATGGGAGCTACTTTTAATGTGTACTCACATTCTCCTCCTCTCTTGCAAGTTAATAGGTCCTCCAGTAATTCACCCAGAACATCAGAAACTGATGATGGTGTGGTTGGAAAGTCATCTGATGGAGAAGATGAACAGCAGGTTCCTAAGGGTCCAATCCATTCCCCAGTTGAACATAAAAATGTTCATGCAACAGTTAAAGTTCCAGAAGTGAATTCTTCAGCTTTGCCTCACAAGCTTCGAATTAAAGCCAAAGCCATGCAAGTTAAAGTGGAAGCAATGGATAATGACTATGATGCAACACAGAAATTGTCATCGCCCATTGACATGTCCTCAAAAAGACATTTTGAGCTTGAAAAGCATGGTGCACAAAACTTAGTGCATTCTTCTCACACTCCTTTCTCGGTTCAAGTGACTAACATCCAAGACTGGTCACTTAAACCAGAACTCTGGCATCAGAAGGAACTCAACGTAAAAATTCAGAGTGGTTGCAAAACTGGAGTTGCTGAAATAAAAGACCATCTCTACAATGTCTCTGAGTCAGAGAACCTGTATTTAAAGCAGGGCATAGCAAGCTTATCTGCAGAGGTTGCTTCGCTTAAAAGACTTATAACTACACAACAAATCTCTGCATCAGACTCTGGTTAAGTTACTACTGAATAAAGGCTTATTGTTTTAAAGGATGTCATTTGCAGTAGATCAGTATGTTTTGTATTATGCTGAATTTTCACTGGACTTGTGATGTCATTTCACTGTAATGTTCACATAATGTCTGATTGGTGTCTTTTTGTGCACAAATTATTATGAAGACTAGGTTGTGTTATGATCACTATGCCTTGTGTATAGTCAAGTAGCCTGTACAAAGGCTGTATATAGTGAACTTTATTTTCTTTTTGTTCTACTATAAAGCGTGCAAGTTACCAGTTACAATAAAACATTGGTGACAAACACAGAACATCTACTCCAGTTCAGTTGATTTTATGAACTTGTAAATAAGTTGTTAACTAAAAACTGGCTTTTTCTTACACTGTGCTCAACTTCACTTATGTGTTTGGTTTTTACAGCCTAACAACCAAATTACAATTTACAACATGTGTAATCCTTCTGGCCGCCTTTTTCCTTAAGACCTTTTTTAGAAGAGAATAGAAATAAAGTGAATATTTATAAATGAAACAGTACCAATTTATAGCCTTAGCCTTCTTTAACTTATTTATTAGTAGAAGTTAACCAAAAACCATGCAAATTCTAACCCAGTAACTACAACAACCTTTTTTCTCCTTCTATCTCAAATGAGACAGTAATGAGTTTCCTGAATGGTTTATTGTGGCGAACCATTTTTTCAATATTATAACTTGGTGTTTTAGATGAAATTAGTTAAGTTGGATTTGTGCATCTGCAAAGTTTTCAGAGCCTTGCAGTGGCAGAATTGGACAACACCATCTTTGTCAAGGGGTGACTTGTGTGTGTAAGAGGTGCAGGCATGGAAAGAAGCTTGCACAAAGGCTGCATTGTCCCTCTTGCATACCATGGTTCTTTCCACGGCAGACCGTGGACCACCTGTAGATGAAGGATAAGGCTACTGGATCTGTAAACTGAGTTCAACTAGGCAAACATCTACATAAGGGGCAGGCAATAGTAGCAGCAGAGTTAGAAGAGATCATCTGCTATTTTAGTCCCCAGTGTGGGACATAATGCAATTTTAACTATGAAGTAAGTCTTACCACCAATTTGGCCTTGGTTTCAATGGCTTGGTCAACTGAACTGGAATACCCTGGTACACTACAGGGCATTTTGCAAGAAGTTCTGAAATGTAAAATAGAGACTGTGTGAAGAACTGCACAATCCAGATACTACTAGCCCCTTAGAATTTATGCGGATTGCAAGTTCTTCACTTGATGACTGGACAGGGCTACAGTGGTCTTTGTCTTTGAGAAGAGCCATTGAACCAGGGATGCTAGAATTGCATCACATATCCTTGGTCTGGCTTACCAAAGTCTTTCATTTTAAAATTAAAAATAATTTATAAATAGAGCATAGACTTGGCAGAAGTTCTTTTTGTGACACTTCCCCCTTCTTTTAACATACTAATAAATCAGACTAACAAATAAGCTTTTTCTTAAAAAGCTTCTTATTACTTGCCATAATGTATATATAATGAATGGAACCTTTCCATAGACTTAAAATACTAATTCAGAAAACAATATGTAGGTATTGTTTTTTAAATTCATACTTGACTTGAGTGAGAGGATGTTTTGTCAATTTTTTGGGGATATGAAGAGGAGTCTAAGTCACTCCTGATAGCTCTGAAGCTTGGTCCAGCAGTCAAGGCAATGGCAAAACTCCCTGATGTCAGCAAGGCCGGGATTTGATTCTGTACCTTTCCAGGAGCTGATGATTGACAGTCACGTTCTGGGAGGACCTTGGCACAGAAATCACTGGTACTTTCTGAGCTTTTTTGAGCCTTCTAACTGCTGTGCTGTATTTGTGGCATTCAGAGTTAATAAACTGTTATTCTTTTTTAATGCCTTAATAATACAATAGACCCCATAGCTGGGCTCTGTATGTATTTGGTAATTAATATAGATGACATTTCAATGTTACTGAAAATAAGCTCAGGATTATTGCATGAAATGTAAACATTTGCATTGAATGATGGGGATATGAGACATGAGGCAGTGATTGCTACTGTCTCTTTGCTTGCTAAGTATCTTCTGTAAGCAACAATAAAATTCTTTAAATATTTTGCATATTATTTATCACATGTAATGTGTTCAAGGAGAGGACTTAAAACTCTCAGTGTTGCCATCTGTGTAAGCCTAGATCTATTGGTTTTTTTTCCATTTCTTGTTACAGTTGTTTGTCATAATGGAAGAATGTTGTCCTCTTTCTAGCTCATTATATATTTTGTGTATCTGTTTTGTGCAATTAATACTTAACAGTAATGATGTAGTTAATTTGTTGAAGGATGTCATTGCAAGAAAGTAATAGCATGGAGCTTAGGAGCACAATCAGATGTTATTTATACTCCCTTTATACCTTAGTGTTATGCTTCATTTGAAGAAAGAAATAAATAATTTGTCTTTTGTTCAAAACCAGATCTAATTACAACATGATTTTCTATTATGTTCATCGTCCCAGTCTAACACAGAGGTATTAGCTGCAGTTGGTGACAAATCTCCCTGTGATGAAGTTACTATTTCTGCAGCTAGTATTTGGGGTATCTTCCACAGATGTAAATACATGTGGGTGGTACATACAAGGCCTCGTTCTTGGCTACAGTTGCAAACTGGCCAGATTAAACTCTCAACTGGTCAATTGCAGTCAATGTGGGGTAGATGGCCTCCTCACCCGGAGACCCTCACCCATCTTTAGCCTGCTTTCCTTCAGAACATGGCACTGGGAAAGACGGAGAGTCACACTGACTGGGGGGAGGGAGAGAACACAGTGGAACTCTGCTCCCTTGCTGCAACTTTCAGCTGGTAATGCGTATGAGTGGAGGAGCTGGGGAATTGCATAGCTATGCCCTTCCAGTCTACCTTCCCCTGTACTGTAAAAAAATAGAATCAGCCTCTATGAAAAGAATATCCTTGGCTGGTCTAGTCTCACCACGGGAGATGGAGTGCAAAATGGGATTTACCTAAGTGGATATAAAGTGGTATCGCATGTTGTAAGCTCGGTGGTTTACTGACAAAACAACATAAAACATGCTGAAAGTACAGTCTTTCTCATGTGAAGGAACATGGAGGACTAAAAAGTAACTGAAAAATGACTGTTAGAATGTGCCTTCAAATGAAAATGTTAAGGAAGACCCCATACAGAGACAGGGAACTCCAGAGACTATCTATATAAATTATCATTTTTCATGGGAACATGGGAATTACCATGCTAGGTTAGTTTGGCTAGTCCTGAGCCTTGCCTGTGATAGTCATTAGTACGGTGGTAATTGTTAGTATGAAGGGCTTCATGGAAAGTTTTAAAAAAAAGTCCATGGCAAATAACTGTTGATTAGCAAGATACGTTTTTTCCTAGTGACATCAACTGGTGGCTAATCAACACTGTGAAGTATGACTATCAGATCCTCTGTTAAATCTGCCTAACTTAATTATGTATAAACACAGTAATATGTCCACATGTTCTATCAACACCTATATTTTGGTAGGTAGAAAGATTGAATGTGGATATGCCCATATATATACCGAGCTCATACATTATGATTTTCTGAATCCCCTCAACTTTCTGCCTTCAGTAAAACTTAGATATTGCATGGGATATATTTAAATTTTATTAATATTCTGTACAGCCAAATATCCCCTTTTTCATGAATAGGAGATAGCTGTCAATCCCTTGTTTATCTTCTCTTATTTTGGATGTTTTCATTATGGCCCTTATGTCCATGTGAGCAGTTTATGAGACTAAAAAACATTTATTTTCTGTAGAACTTAACAGAAATGTAAAATTACAGCATAAACACATTCATGAAGTTTTATTAAAATACTACTAAAACCCTTTTCTACTTGGTAGTACATAAATACGCTGGTGAAAATAGGCAATGTACAATGAATTTAGCAGAAAACTCACAGAGAATCCAATTAACACCATATTGTTTTTAAAAAATAAGGCCTTTATTAACACTGTATTGTTTTAAAAATACTTTTACAGTTCATTGCACAATACGAGCTTGGTAACTACCAGAATACAGCAAAACAATTTTTGGTATTTATTGCATAAGAATGAGTAGCACATATTGTTCCATTACAGTGCCAAATTAAAAGTTAAAAATACTAGGCCAAATCCTAAGGCTTTTAACTCAATGTTAGATTCTGTTTTCCTTAATGAAGCAGACTTGTTATGTGTGCAATAAGAGACTTACTCAAGATAAGTAACATTACTAAGACATAATCTTTACAGTTCACTCATGGCACAGACTCCTACTGATTTTCCTACCCTAAGGCTAACTTCCTTGTGACACAATAATGATATACGACTCACTTTATTCCTATCACTGGAGTTATAGGGAACTTGCTCACGTAGAAAAGAGAAGGCAGCCAGATATTCAAGTACTATTTATTTAATGACAGCTCTAAAAGGACTCACTGAATTATGAGCAGAATCTCAGAGTAGAGATTTGATGTTTATTTGCTCAAAAGAGAAAGCCTCAGAAGACATTTGGTTTTAGAACTCCAAAAAATAACAGGAATCACCTATGCTTTCTATGATTTGACCAGCTATTACCTGTGTGCCAATCCCAATGGCTGTGACTAGCATTATGGTAATTGCTCCTCCTTAAACACTATGGAGCTCCATAGGATTACAAATAGGAGTGCTTGGGAGGACCAAACACAGGGTCTGCAACTCTGCTATGATTTTATGTGTGTTTGAATCTCCTGCATGCAAACATCCTTCCTGCTTGTACTGCATCTGAGAGATATCTGACCTGAGAAAGCCTGCATCAGTCCAAAGTTCTGGGGAAGCTAAATGGCCATCTAATACTACTGACATTCAGATAACATAGTGAATTTTTCCCCCACTGTACCTTGTTCCCCTACAAATGGATGCACAACTTAAAATGTCAGGGCAGTTTTTACACTTTTCCATGCTATTCAGATTCTTGGATGTGCAAATGCCTGGATGGGCATTTTAGTTAATAACTTACATATGTAAAAAGATCAGTCCACCCTGCTATCTCTATATGCCAGAGTCAGCATCCATTATGTCTACATTTCTGAGGCATGATACTAAACATGTTTCTTTCTAATAATTCGGGCTTCTAAAAATTCTCTTAAGTTTTGTGTATAAATATACAGAGGACATATTGCATTGATTTCTATGGGATTTGTCTTAGGCAGTCCTGAAAGCCAGGATATTAATGGTCTGTATAACAATCAGAAAATACCAAAGCATAATATTGTATCATATAAAACAGATGAAAAGATGATAAAATGCAATGAGGGCCATTGTAGCAGAACTCAGTGTTCCTTTCTCTGGGCCTTGTTCCCATTTAGTATTTAGAAATACTAGAGAGATGTCATGGTTTAAGCCCAGAGGGCAACTGAGCACCACATGGCCACTCACTCATCCCCCCTGGTGGGATGGGGAGGAGAAAATAAAATGAAAGGCTAGGGGACAGGGAGGGATGACTCACCCATTATGGTTCACAGGCAAAAGACAGATTTGACTGGGGAATAAATAACATCAATTTAATTCAGTCACCACCACCACCACTAATTTACAAATCAAACAGAGTAGGACCATGAGAAATACAACCACATCTTAAAAACACCTTCCCCTCATCCATCCTTCTTCCTGGGCTCACCTCTGCTCCCTATTTCTCTACCTCCTCTCTGCCAGTGGTGCAGGGGGGCAGGGGATGGGGGTTGTAGTCAGTTCATCACCCATTGTTTCTGCAGCTCCTTCCTCCTCAGAAGGAGGACTACTCACACTTTTCCCCTGCTCCAGCATGGGGCTCCTCTCATGGGAGAAAGTCCTCCGTGAACTTCTCTGACATGAATCCTTCTCCCAGGCTGCAGTTCTTCACAAGCTGCTCCAATGTGGGTTCCTTCCACAGGTTGCAATCCTCCCAGCAACAGACTACTCCAGCGTGGGCTTCCCTTAGAGTCCTAACCTTCTTCAAGTGCAGCCACCTGTTCCAGCGTAGGGTCCTCCACAGGCTGCAGGTGGGCATCTGCTCCACTGTGCACCTCCATGGGCTGCAGGGGAATCTCTGCTCCAGCATACCACCCCTTGGTGTTTGCACAGGTATTTCCCTCACTCCTTCTCTCAGGTTCCCCTCCTTAAATATGTTATTACAGAGGCACGGCCACCATCAATAATTGTCTTGGCCTTGGCCAGAGGCGGGTCTGACCTGGAGCCAGGGAGCTTCTAGAAGCTTCTTACAGGAGCCACCCCTGTAGCCCCTGCCCAGCTGCCTAAACCCTGCCACACACAAACCCAGTACAAGGGAGTTTAGAAGAGAACAAAAGTAAAATAAACTCTCAGGGGCTGATCCGTGACTTAAAAGTATACATTACACTGTAAGTCCACACTACACACACCAATAGCCAATATATATGCACAAAGTATTTAGTTCCCACTCTTGGCAACACATGATTTTAAAAGCCTGGTAGTTAAAAATATGAACAAGCATATGTCAAAAATATTTATGTAAGCAAAACTATGTTGGACAAGAGACACAGTTAGACAGCTTCCATGGCCTATAAATATTGGATGGGGCTTGAAATAATTATATTGTCTTATTTTCTATGAGAATAATGAGATTGCTTTAAAAAAGATTTTTAGTTACTTTAATCAGATAAAGTTTATGACAGTCGAAAATACAAAAATTGAAGAAAGGCAAAAAATGCTGATTTGATGGTATTGAAAGGCAGTAGGATGGAATAGTTCCAGTTGGAAGGGACCATCTAGTGCAGGTGCCTGACCACTCCAGGGCTGACCAAAAATTTAAGCCTGTTAGGAAGAGCATTGTCCAAATGCCTCTTCTTAGGGCACTGACAGCCATAGGGCATCAACCACCTCTCTAAGAAGCCTGTTCCAGTGTTTGACCACCATCTCAGCAAAGAAGGGCTTCCTAATGTCAAGTCTAAACTTCCCCTGACACATCTTTGAACCATCCCCACATGTCCTGTTGCTGGATCCCAGGGAGAAGACACCAGCAGCTCCCTCTCCATTTCCCCTCCTCAGGAAGCTGTAGAGAGCAATGAGGTCACCCCTCAGCCTCCTTGTCTCCTAGACAAACCCAGTGTCCATCTGCTGAGCATCTGCCAAAGATGGGTCCTTCTGAGCAGAGGAGAAGAAATGCCAGCACCAAAGCTGGATCTGGCAGAGCAGGAGGAAAGCCTGTGCCTGAGGGCTGCAGCACGGTCACCTTTCCCTGGCTGCTTTCCAGCCGGGCAGCCCACTGCAGGTGCTGGTGCCTGGCACTGTCCCTCCCCAGGTGCAGGGTGTTGCGCTTCCCCTTGTTGAACTTCTTGGCGCTCCTGCCTTGACAGGGTATGACCCCAGGCTGATGCAGAGAGCAGCACCGAGTCGTGATTCCACGCAGGAGGAGAGATTTGGGCGTCGCTGTAGAGAGGCTGCACCGGGCAGCGCAGGCTGGTAGGAGAGCAGAGCCCCGGGACGTGGGGGCAGAGGGTGCGGTGAGGAGCAGGACAGGCCGGGGGGGATGAGCGATGGGGCACGGGCTGGCCCCGGAGAGCCCCTGGCTGGAAACATCTGCCCCGGGACCGGCTGCTGAGGTGCAGGCGTAGAGCTGGGCATCACTTGCCTTCGGGGTGAACAACAAAATAGTACCTGGCACATGTAGAAAGACCTTTCATGATAACATCCCACCCCTCCCAGCAATAAATCACAAAAGGGTGAGGATAGTAGAGCCACCTACACTGTTAGTAACACTGAGACTTCTTCTGTAGTTTTCATGAATTTATTTTATTTGGACAGTTGGATTTGGGGGGCTGGGAGCCCTTGAGGGCTGGTGCATGCCTCAGCAGATTGTCCAGTCCTGATTTGGCCAAACCATTCTTTTTTGTTAGAAGTCTCTCATCTTCTGTATAAGTACAAGATTATGGTTGAGAAGAAAACTGACTTCTCTACCTCAAAAAAATGCTACACACTCCTCACTTTTTTCTATTATGATCATGCTTGATGTGATAAACAGTGAAGCAAGTCAGATTGTACAAAAAGTCAGCTGGTTCTCAGAAGATTACTTTTAGTATGATGTGATATAATGAGTTTGAGTAGTGAGAAAAGCCTGAGAGCCTCCTGCATCCATTTTATCACTATCTGTTACAATCTGTCCATGTGACACTCGCTAATCTGATGCTTTCACTCACTAGCTTGCTTTCATGTGAGTCCGCAGTGTCTGGTAATGTTTATTTTTCTTCTGATAATCCTGCTCACAGAGGCAGACTCCAGACACTCCATGCCAGAGTCTCCTCTCTCTACACCATGTCTTAATAAAGTGGCTGGAAGCGGTCTTTTTTCCTGAAATAGCACTGGAGTGTATCAGGGCAACAATGGCCTGAAATACACTGCTGCTCCTCAAGAGTGATTATTCCATGTTCCCCAATTGTTGACTAAGATGTTTTTTCCCTCCTGTCAATTCCCATGGGCAGATCTCAGAAAGCTTTCCTCAGTACCAGTAGCGATCTAGTTGAAGCTGTTCCATTTTTCCATCCATTGCAGTTAGTTCAGATTCCAGATGCTCAAATTTTCCATAAATTGCTGAAGCTATCTCCTAAAATAAGGAAATCACAGGGTCATTAGTTCAGTCCCATGAGCAACCCTTGACTAAAATCTCAGGTTAGGCAAGGCCAGTTCTCTTGACTTCAGCATCCTTGCTCAGTTGGAAATGTTTCCTTCTTCAGTTACCTGCACCTTTATTGTCTTTATCTGTATCCCCTCAAAAAGCATTTATGGGTATCTAAGCATAAATGAGTAATCCTAATTCAATTAAAAAAATTAAAATATTTAGAACTGAGCCTAAAGAAAGTTGACCTCCTTGTTTACTCCTGCCCTGCAGACTCTATCTCTCAATATCAAATTGAATATTATGGTGTGTTCTTGTACACACAAAATGCTTTCCATCTAAATTTTTTCCTGACTCCTCCATAGTGAGATAATCTCAATTCTACTACCTTACTGTGGCTTTAATTTGGCATAAATTTTCTGGCAACTTTGTGTTACTCAGTATTATATCAGATGAAAGAAACAGGATTCAGCCTTCAACAATGAACTCATTTTGTTATGGCAGAATTTTCTTGTGCAATGTAATAGGGGTGCTGGCAATGGGGAGAACGTAAAAAGGCAAAGCAACAACAGTGTATTCTTCATCATTTAGCTGTGGTTTGATAGCTCTAGCCATATTTGTTATTTACTATACAAGTCTTTCTTTACAGAATGTGGTGTAATAACTAACTTTCAGTATTATTTTCTTGGGTTGTCTGCCTCAGCTTTGTTAAAAATTTTCTGCACCACCTCTGAAAATGCTTGGCTCCAAAAATTGTAGTTAATTATGTTGTGGTTACTTCATAGGAAAAAAACCATTTTGCTGCCACTTGAATCCTTTAGAACAGGAAGAAAAATGTGCTCTTTACAGAGGTACTCAAGGGCTGGGACACAAGACAATTTTTTTATTTTTGAAGACTGCATACACATGCTTTTTTACTCACTCTCTTTCCAAGTATCCCTGATTCAGCTGAAGCTACAGTCCTAAAATATCCACAGGGCAGTTGCCTACATATGGCAAATGGTGGTTTTCCTGAACTGCAGCAGATTCTCTCATTGGAATTTCAGTCAGGACCATTTATAGTTATTAAAGCACTTAGGTAAAGGAAAAAATAAATAAAACTACAGATGCCAATAATTTTTATTTAAATTCAGGGATGACTAAAAGTCCAAGGGCAGTCTGCAACTCAGTAAAAAGATTACTAAATCTGAGATATGAAAAGAGGGACTGGTTACTGGAATATGAATTGTTTTTATTGGAAATGATAGTGTATGTGTTTGCCTATCTGTCTATTTATGACACGAAACTTGATCCAAGCACATTTTTCCTGTGCAACATGTTAAGTGTTGCAGGGGTTTTGAATACGTATGTAATGGTAAAGTATACTCGAAAGCTGCTATTGTGAACTTACCCAGTTTTCTCTCAAAACTTGTCAAAAACCCTTATGAAACAATAACGGTAATTAATAAATGGGTTTGTATAACAGGTTTTGAACCTGAGTTGAAAAGAAAATGTTTTGCATATGGTGCTGAGTAATTTTTGTAACACTGAAAGTGCATTTTTGTAGCACTTCAAGCTATTTTTTCACAGTTTGATGCAGAAGACAGCGTCTGTTCAAAACTTCTGCTAAATTTATGCCTTAGTATATTTCTAAAGCATTCACTAGAGAAATGGGAGCTCTTCTGTTGTTGTCTGTGACCATTTTACCACTCAAAGGTTATGGGAAAGAACATTAAAATGGGGTAAAGAGCAACAGAATATGCAATTAAATGAAAAGAATTTCTCTCAGTGTAGCTGATTAAGTACACCATCAGGCAGAAAGTTAAGTAAACATACAGTCATAGAAAAAAAATCCTACACTGGGGGAAAGACTCCTTTGGTTCTTCTTATAAGAAGAATTGCTAAATGGCAAGTCTAATTCTCATAAGAACTTTGTTGCAAACTTTGTACTCAACATTTGGAGCTTATCCTGTCAAACAGAAAGTACAACCACATGCAGCATGAGAGAAACATTTCAGTTTGTATGACAAATGTCATTTAAAAATGGGCTTTGCTTTTAATTTAGAACATTGTAAACACATCAGGAGAAAGTAGTTTTGATCATTTGCCAAATATTGCACAAGTATTTAGACTAATAAATAGCCTTCTATAACAGGAAGTGTACTGTATATTTTATGCGTTCCCACAATTTTTAAGAGAAAGTCTCATCCCTTCTGTTTCACAGATGTTTCTAGAGAAAAGGAAAACTAGATAAAATAGCAGATATTATTATCAAAAAAACATTTCAGTCATGAGCTAAAGATTTAGGAACATTAAGAGTACATTATAAATAAGAGTACATTTTAATTAGAGGTTTTTGCTCACTGATTAGTCTTTCAGACCCCAGGTTAAAGTCATGACTTACTGAATAAAATATGATGTATAGTTAAGAAAATAATCATAGGGTCTATCATCTCATTATTTTCATTGTGTAAATTACAAAGTAAGGCATATTCCAGCTGTTAGGAAAACCAACTGGTCTAGTTTCCAATGCAGTTATTAAAGCATGTGGATCAGACCTATGAATGTACGAGGCACCAAATATTCTGTCTCATGCTGCTGCTTCCAAGGCTGTGATATGCACCGAAATCTAAGGGTTTTATCTGGTAAACTTTGTGCTGGGCTCTCCCTTTTGTATCCAAAATGTCACAGGAAGGAAGCAAGCCCAAACAACCTCTATGCCTTTTAGGTGTGGCAAAAGCTTTCTTACTTACATTCCCTTACCATCTGGCTTTAAGGGCTGATGGTATGGAACAAGCAAAAATAGTTCCAAACATGGAAAGAATATTTTTGCATGAGGGGTGGTGGTACATGTTATATCAAGGAATGCATGATTATCTTATTTATATCATTTGGGTTTTCACAGGAGAAAGATGTTCTGTGGTTAACAGAGGTAACTTCAGTTAAATTCTGCAGAAATTTGGTGCAACTTTGGGAAAGGCATAGGACAGTATGCAGACTGCTCAGCAAGTTCTTGGAATGAGTTAGCAATAATGTTTTGATGCAGACAGTGAAGCATGCAAATAGTGAAAGAGCCTTTAAAGCTGGATTCTAACCAATGAGTTTGAGAATGTTGAAAGTGCGAAGTGGATCAGAATGACCATGACATGAAAGCTGATCACTTTTAAAAGATGGAGCAATATAAGATGAAATCAACAGACTGAAAAAAATGCAGAAATCAGGAAGACAAATCAAAGAAGTAGAAGGTTTAGGATAACTGGCAAAGAAGTGATACTAAGGCCACAAAGTAGGAGATGGGGAATGTAGGAAGGGAGCAATTTGTTTTATGATGAGTTTCACTGGTACCAAGCATATGCAAAACATACAGAAGGTGGAAACTAGGTTCAGTTATGTAAGCACACGTGAAGGTCTGAGGTAGAAAATGAGCTTACAGGAAGGTATCTTGTCTGCTGGACAGGCATCTGTCTGCTACAGGACAGAAAGGAGGAAGTAATGGTAGATAATGCAGAAAAAATTTAAAGGTTTAATATGTTTGGATTAGCATTCTCTAACAAAATTAATGGAAGCATGTGGCCAAGACAATACCTGTACGGGATAGTGTAAGAATACTTTAGTAAGCTGGATGTTTTCAAATTGACAGAGACAAAAGAATTCCAACTTTGGATTCTTACAAAGTAAGGATTTGTGAGATTCTTGCTTGAACAAGGAGATAAATGGGTCTATTCCTTGAAGCTCCTTTAGCCCTACCTTTGCACAGTTCTGTAATCTGTCTTGGCTCTAGTTGCTTATCTCCTTAACAAACCCTCTCTGTCTCAGAAATCATTATATATAAAAATGAATCAATATTTGCAATCTATTTGGGAATAGTGTTGATCGGACTGCTGTCTTATGAGTACAACCAAAGAATCAATATTTAGATAATTGTCAAGGAATACATGTGCTTATCTGTAGCTATACAAACCATGTGTGTCCCTACTTAGGAACATAGGCTTAGCTGTCTGTGGATGTACCGTTGCCAGCAATATCATAGAATCATACAATTTCTCAAGTTGGAACGGACCCACAAGGATCATTGAGTCCAACTCCCTGCTCCTCACAGGACCATTTAAAACTAAATCATATGACTAGTACATGTATGGTAGTGGAGATGCTGCAGGAGTCACTGCTATGTAGAATAAGAAATCATATTCTCAGTCCTTACTATGAGTGGGCAAGCTGTTTGTATTATTTCTACTATGAGGGGGCAAGCTGTTCGTATTATTTCTAGTCTGGCTTTCATTAGATGTTAGTGTTCTACTCTTCTCCCCATCTCCATTTCATCAGATCTTTTATTTATTGCATCTTATCACTATTGTTACAAATAAAAGCTTACAGAGTGAAATTTAATGTAATTGGATGACGTTTTCTTTTTATAACATGTAAAATTGCATATATAGCCTTTATGATTTGCTTTAGATCTGACTTCAGCCACTACTGAAAACCGTTCCTTAATAATACATAAAAATGCCAGGTAGTGGTCTAGCTATCCCTATGTGCTTTTTGAATTATGGTTCTATTTAGGAAATATGTATTTATTATACACTTTTTGAAGGGATTATTTCAGTTATAAATCATTTTCATTATCTTTTAGACTTGCTATCACATTTTGACCTGTATCTGAATACCAACTAATTAAACACTTTATCACCTCATCAGTTCTTTTTTGAAATGTCAGATTATTTCTACTATTATTTTGTTACATAGCAATAAGAATTATATTGGTAAGAAGACCCAATTCTCTCTTGAAAAAGGTTTAGCTCATTGGATCAGAATTTGCATACGGATCTAACTAGGAACTTGATTTAGTTCAAAAATGCAGATAAACAGAAAACTGTGATATTTCACATTTATAATGTCAAAAAGCTGTACTGTCCAACAAAGATGTTTTTGAAATTATTAGCTAGGCTGTATAGTAAAAAGTGTATTAATTACTTTCAGAGAATGTAATTCTTAAGAAAAGGAATTTGTAATTCCTTTGACTAGACAGTAATTTTTTCAGAGTCTTTTTCTTGCCTTGATCTCACACAATCATAGACGCTACAGTTGGAAAAATCCAGTTAAGTCACATCTACCATCAATGCAAAAGAACATATTCTTCACTATTTTTCTAAACTAATCTAAAAATTACCAATTACTGGATTTTCATTTCATATTGTAGCAATTCCCTTACATGTTCTCATTGACAAGAATAAATTGTTTTTCCTGATCCAGTTTAACTCAAGCTTTCTCTTTCTAACTGTACCATGTGACACTGTAAACATAGATCTGTCTAGGTTCAGTATCTTTTACTTTCCTTGCCACTTTTCACCTGTCACCCCTTTTCAGTTACCTTACCTTTTAAGAAGCAGGGCTTTCTCAAAGTGAGGAACTGAAATTTTCTAAAAATAAGACCTTTTTGAGTACTCAGGTTAAAGTAGCTAAAATTCATAGTCACTTTCAAGTGCAGGGGATTGGAAGTGCATCATGTCTTTCTAGTAACATGGTTTATGAGAAAATATATCAAATTTAGCAGAAAGGCAGAGAAGGTAGAAGAAATATTCAGAATGTGGATTAAAATTATACACAAAAAACTAAGGAAACATTTCTTTCAGGATAAAATAAAGTGAAATCCTGCCCCTAATGTAGTTAAAAGGAATATAACCATTGAGTTCAGTGGTACCAGGATTTTACTATGTCTATCTTGAAACATATTCAATACTTTTAAAGTTAATTTAATCTGAAGACACAGTGGAGGTTTTCTACTACTTTGTCATAGAGCTGAATGAATAAAAGTATTATCTTGTATGAATTGTCCAATGATAATCCAATTTCAGTTGTCTGCTTTAATTTAAAATTCCAAATTAATAAATGTAGAGTGTTCTGTAGTAAAAATTTCCAATGTATGTAAAAACTGAGTATATATTTTCTGTTTCGTCAATTAAAACTTAGGGTTTTTCCCAAAATTGTTTTGTGGTTCATCTGCCAAGTCTTGTAAAAAGTTACTTTTTTTGGAAATCTTTGAAACACTTAAGTGTATAAAATAAAATAATTCAGTAGCATTATAGCATAACAAAAATTATAGCCAACAATGTTAAGGTATAACAAGGGAATTGAATCTGAGCATGCTAGGAAAGCATTTAAGGGAAAAAAGCATTAGGAAATGCATGTCATTTTGCTTGTGTAATTTGTCATTACGAAGAGAAAAATAAATATGTAGATCAGAGGTGAAAGTTCAGTTTTACAGAAAGTCCCTTCCTGTATTTTTAACACTTATTAAAAGGGAAAATTGCAGGTCTTACAATCTCTTTTGGAATTTTGCTGGGAGAGGATGAAAAAGTATCCACTCCTTTGTAATAACTGTCTTGCAGTTGGAGCTATTGAGATCAAACGGCATTCACTTCTTTCCATTTGACCTCATGGAAAAGCGGTTACCTATGACTCCTGTACACAAGAGAGGCCTTTCTCAGACAGACAGGCTAAGGGTGGTAACAAGGTCACCTACAAATTCCCTGAGAAATTTCACAAGTCATTTATGACTGACAAGACCAGCATTGCAAAGAATTAATTGATCTTGTTTATGAGGTGGGTTTGAACAACACAACTCAAGAGTCTGAGTGAGTTTCCTAGTTCTCTTCCCTCCATCCTTGATGTCTCTCATATGGATAGCTATACCTCAAAGCAAAAGATTTTTTCACATTTATCTTTAAGCTCTTGCAAACTTTCCATCTGAGGACACCACCTCAACTGACACTAATAGGTCATACAATGTTATTCACAGCATTTTTGAGAATCTTGCCCAGTTATATGAATAACTTGTTCCTTTAGAGCAGTTTATTGCTTCACTGAGGGGGAAAAAAAAAAGCAACAATGTATAAACACAGTACTTTGTTTAGGTCCTTATAGCCACTATATACAAAAGGCAGCTTTAAAACTGGTTTCAGAGTAGAAAAAAATCAGCAGATATTTGCATGGATTTAACTCCTGCTATGACACTGCTTCAATATTACCATATTGAACCACTTTTATCCAGAACATACCTGTTTTTTTCATATGGCTCATTTCTAAACTGTGAGCCCTCCAATGGAAAAACTGAAACTTACCCAGTTTGCATGACTTTTGACAGAAAGGTGAAAAGTTAGCAAAAGGGACATGACTGGCATTCCAGTGATGTCACTGACAAAATGTCATTCTCTGTATCAAGACATGGAGATGACACATAAGGCTAGCTGCCATATCTTTCAAGACAATTTCCTCCAAGGTCAATCTCAAAAAATGACTGGGCCATTCCAGTTTAAAGCCCGAGGCAGGCATTCAGCATGGCAAACCTGAATGGCTACATTTATTATAACTGTAAACCATTTTATGATGTGGGCAGGTGGACAAATGTAGGCGGCATCTGACTATAATACAAAACAGTTTTCCACTTTTGCCCTTCACATACAGAAAAAACCAGCGGGTCTGGATGAAAAGCCAGCCTCCAAGTAGTTAAATGTCTCTAATCTATTCTGCATCTCATACGCAAGTGTGTGTGGGAATGCTTGTAAATTTAATGAAGTGCTGACCGAAAGAAGTTTATGCCTGGCTTCCAATTAGATACTAATAAGCTAACCTTAGGTAGCATAAACTCTTTCTTATTATGAAGATGGAATATGTTAGCTATAAGCAGCCCCAGTTCCCCAACTTCATAACATTGTCAAGACCTTTTTTTTTTTTTTTTTTTTTTTTTTACAGAACAAGCTTTTCCTTTTAACCTCTTGGCTCAATTCCCTTCTTTTTTGAAGTCAGTGTGACCTCCCCATTGGTTCCAGTGGGTTTTGGATTGGAGTCTTAGATGTGCAGCTGTTGCTAATGCAGGGTTAAATATTCAAATACTGCACAAAATTAATAACAACAGTGGTTTATAAATTTATCTTGTACAATAATCTAACCCAGAAGATAGAACAGAGGACAAGAGGATATCTATTCCTTTTTCTTAGATCTCACAGGTAGTATGTGGTCATAGGTCATTCTCCACATATTCAGGTCTAGTTGCACATTCCAGCTATCTCCTGGCTCCAAGTTTAGGTAAGATCTGGGTGTTTTTGCCCCTCTGTTAGAAAGGGGACAGAATAGAAATGGTTTACAGTATGCTTCACCTGCATCTTTTATGAGGTCCACCTGTATGATGCATCTTCAATGTAAGCACTGTGGCCTCTGTTACTCTGTACAAACACTATACTAGTCAGTTTCCTGAGGCATAAGAAGTGAACTTTACTGCTTAATTCTTCAAAAAGCATTCCTGGTATCATGATACAGAGCATTTCAACACCCATCTCTTAAGGCACTTAGTTGCTCTGCGGGGTTCTATAGGCTTTTCGAACCAATATGTCCATGAGAAAAGGTGGACACTCAAGAGTGGGATATCCAAAAAACCAATTTAGTCAATAGGGAAATATTGAGGAAAACAATGTATTATTAAAATTTTATCTTGTCCATAAGGCTCCTTAGTCCTATAATTATAAAAGAAATTGCTTTGCCACTTACTGGGACTTTTATAAATGTATTTAGAAGGTTGCAGCATCTCTTTACATCTTCTCTTTCCAAAAATTGTTGTCTTGAAATTGTTATCATTAATCTCTTACCTTTGTTGTTAGTTTCCTATTAATAACAGTGTAACAGCTGGTTACATTCGATACTGGGCATGGAAAAGTAGCTCACTTGGTGCCACTGAGCATCTTGTAAGTGCATTTTTTTTTCTACAAGACATACTGTATCTGACAAGTCTGACAGGGCACCTAATATAGCCAGTAAGAAGTTTTCAGTCAGCCCATGAAATTGAAGTCTTAGCTAAAGTAAAAATGACTAAAAAGATGCAAAATCTGATCTCAGAGAAACATCACTCTGTGAACATGCCAAAATTAGTTTGAATAAATCTTTAAATGGTACTTCAATTAATTTTTCCAGTAATGAAAAAGAGTATATGTACAATCTCTTAATTAAAACTTGTTTATCCTCCTATTCTCATTCAGAAAACACACCTATCTTCACTTCTTGTTCACTACTGTGGCTATTTTGTGTACTTCTGTTTTGGTATATGTGATGGTTCAAGGTATAAACACTTAGAAAGCTTGGTTTTATGATACACTTGTGTATGTTCTTTACATATGACTCTAAAAACAACACTGTATTTTAAAATTTTAAAGGAGGATTTTCCTCCAACAGACTTAAATAATAAATTGCCTATTTGTATATCCCTGTGTACTTTTTCCTTTTAGCTTGTTACCTAAGCTTTGCTATTTGAACAATGGTTTTCTTCTTCTCTAGGCTCACTTTCTTTATGTCTTTATGTCTCCTGTCATGAAGTTCTAACTGAATTTGGGACATCAGTCATTTCCATGGCAATGGACTGATGCTTTAAACATATGATTATGACGAATTCAACATAGTATTGAGTAAAAGGAAAACAAGACTATGAGCAAGCAAGATTTTATTAGAGCACAACGGTGTTCTGTTAAAAGGGTGGAGAAAGGAATATAAATGCTGAATACACTTCCCCTTTTTAACACTACAGTTCTGCATGATGGTCCACACATTGTGGTTATTTATTTCAGATGTTCACAATATTTGATGTAACATCTGTGGCATTCAGACATTGCCAAAAGTTTCAGACATACTCATTAATCTTGTTCTTACATATCTGATGTAAGACACAGTGGGTTTTCATGACTACCTGCAGTTGTAAATACAATCATAGAATCACAGAATCATAGAATGGTTTGGGTTGGAAGGGACCTTAAAGATCATCTAGTTCCAACCCGCCTGCCATGGGCAGGGACAACTTCCATTACATCAGGTTGCTCAAAGACCCATCCAACCTGGCCTTGAACACTGCCAGGGAGGGGGTATCCAACTTCTGTGGGCAACCTGTTCCAGTGTCTCACCACCATCACAGTGAAGAACTTCTTCCTAACATCTAATATAAATCTATCCTCTTTCAGTTTAAAGCCATTACCCCTTGTCCTATCACTACATGCCCTTGTAAAAAGTTCCTCTCCAGCTTTCTTGTACCTTTAGGTAGTGGAAGACTGCTCTAAGGTCTCCCTGGAGCCTTCTCCAGGATGAAAAACTCCAATGCTCTCAGCCTGTTCTCATAGTGGAGGTCCTCCAGCCCTCTGATCATCTTCATGGCCATCCTCTGGACTTCCTCCAACAGGTTTATGTCCTTCTTATGTTGGGGGAACCAGAACTGGATTCAGTACTCCAGGTGGGGTCTCACAAGAGGGGAGTAGAGGGGGAGAATCACCTCCCTTGACCTGCTGGCCACACTTCTCTTGATGCAGCCCAGGATACAGTTGGCTTTATGGGCTGAAAATGCACATTACCAGATCATGTTGAGCTTCTCTTCAGTCAAGCTCAGTAGAGGTATTAGGCTCTCATCACCTCTGAAAAATAATTCTTAAAACATTTCAGGTTGACCTCTGAAAAACTGGAACACAGGCAACCACTGGGAAATATGGCTGTACATTAATTTGTCTTAGTAAGTTTATGTTAAGAAATGCCATAGGTTTAACATATTAAGAGTCATAAAAACACTTCTTTTAAAAAAATATTTCTAGTCCAGCACAATCTAATTTATGTAATGAAAAAAATATCCTGTTTTCTGTAAATGACATTCCCGTTAGCTGAATTCTGTTATTATGAAGTGTCTTGAGTACAACACAGATATACACATGGATGTGGATTTCTGCTTGGTCAAATTCCTACTGCAGGCTAAAGGGCTACTGGTGGCATTAGAGATTGTACTAAAAATCTCTAATGCAGACCCCGGTAAGCAGTGACACCTCCTCAGAGGTTCCATCTTGTTCCCAACTCATCCTATACTGTGTAGCTCAGCTGAAGCTATACTGACAAGGCTTATATTGTGACTGAGGAACCATGCTGCGGTGATATCAAAACTACAAATAAAAGTATAAAAGCTTTATTCTATAGTTAAAGACGCTATATTATTCTATGTTTCTGTGCAATGGCTACTGGAAGGATTGTCAATTTTAGTCCTGCTCTGCCCAAGATGCATGAATTCAAAGAAGTATGGCATGTCTCCTTTAAGCTTCACTGGCAGAAAGTGCAGGATGAAGATGGAGAAAGACGCCAAGGATACTCCATATCTCTGTTGCAAGAAATATCGATCTTGAGGTCATAATTAGAGTCTGATTAACACATGGATTAAAAATAACACCAAGAACTGTCCCAACATACCTAACTGTATTAAATATGTATTCCAGCATTCACAGTTTACTAACTCTTATGAACAGCTGGGAATTTCTTTCACCAAGCAGTTTTAAAATACTGTTTCAGAACATGGAAACATCCCATTCTTGTTGATACTTTCACTTCTTCCACCTATTGTTAAGACTGCATATACCACAGGAGAATGGCATGTTTGAAAGACTTCAATGAAGAAGGAAATTATCAATTTTCAGGTATACTGTTGAAACAGCACAAATGTTACAAAACATCTGAAAGTTATGGGCCACTTCTGAAGTAGAAGACTGTGGGCAGTATTAGCCTAACATCTGGCTTAGTCTTGGAAACCTGGTTTAGGTTTTTTGAAGTCTTCCACTTTATTGAGGTGCTTAGCTACATAAACCTTTTTTTTTGCCAGTTGCTGCCAGGGCTGAGAAGACAAAGTATATTGTGTTCTGCTTAGCAGATAAAACGTACTTCACAGGGCATAAGGCAACTGGAATATAGTTTCACCTTCCAGACGACATACACAAAAAGATACTATCTAGGAAGAAAATGTTAACTATGACTCTGATACAGGTTAATTTTTGTAATAATTTTTCTTTAATTGATGTGTAATTGCCAAACATGATTCCTAGATGAGATCCTAATTTTGAGGATCTACAAGAACATGCCTTTAAAGAATGTTAAGAAATGAGAAATCTGAAAATTGCTGTGTTGGAAACAGCTGTTTACTGGCATTGGTGAATAGCTCTGTATTCAGTCTGTGCCTACACACATAAAATACTAGCCACTTAGTATGTATTTTTCTTTTATTTTCACATACCAATTGCTAGGTTTGTTCTTTATCTTAAGGATCTTACTTCCTTACATAGACAAATGAATTACACTGGGGTGTTTAAGTAGAAAAAAGGTTATGATGAAACCATTTTGACAAAACATGGAGTCCTTAGTTTATGTTGATCCCAATTCATCCATTCTTGTATACATGTGAGTTATAAAGACTGTGACTATTTAACCTTTTGCTCTGCCCTGGAAATTTGGGTCATAAGGTCATTCAGATTCTTTGACTTCAGAAGAGTTCTTAAATACGACAGAATAAGCTTTCACTGAAAATGCTTATTCAGCTTAACAGACTGTCTTAATTGCATCAGTATGTAATGAATGCAGGAAAATACAGTTAAGGTTAGAACGTAAAAGATAACCTAGTCTAATGAAACGGAATACAATATCAAAAAAGCACCCAGTGTTTTCCCCATATGGGGTGAAAAAGAATGCAAGGCATTCTTAGAAAGAATGAAATATATTCAGTAGATCTCTGCATGACAATCATAAGACTAAAAAGGAAAAGCAATGAACATAAATGTTTTATATCGCAACAGCTTAAAATTTATCTTCAGTGATTTGTGCATAATGCATATTTTTCAAGCAGAAACTATGCAACATTTTCTTCAAAAATGCTGCAGCTTTTAGCAGAAAGGTAAGCAATATCTTAAACTACACATATTACCTACAGTACATCCACAGTAAGCTCAGTTATTGTGTTTAGACATAAACCACCTAAAAAAAAAAAAAGAAAAAGAAATTAGCCGAACAGAAGGAGAATGTAGTTATGCCATTCAGAAACGTAATATACATCTTAACTCCCAGCTTGTTCATGAACAATAATAAAGAATTACATCTGAGAAAAACAGTCTATGAAGTGCTGTTGATTTTTCTATAACATTTTATAACTTGAGCATAAAAGACCAGGTTTCTCTTAGCTCCTAGTAGGGACCTGGATTTCAAGACAAATATATTGCCTTTAAAAAGCAGAGGGTTTCTTGGTAAGTTCTTTCCACTAGAAATCACACTAAATCAGGACAGAAGCATTAAAATATTTTTCATCTCCTGATTGTAATGATGACAGTAATTTTTAATTTGTTTCATTGAGAGTTCTACTGAAATATCCTTTATTACTTTAATATAAAAACTTTTAAACAAAATGTTACTCAGATGAATTGCCCCTTTATTTTGCCAAATGCTTGTTTGGACAGAAACCAATTCTCTGCATTTAGATATGGTTTTTATTAAGTTAGTAATTCTTTGTCCAAAATGCTTTCTTCTCTGGGCTAATACCTAGTTCTATTTCATTCTTCCCTATAGCATAGATTTGACAGGATTGTTTTACTGCCTCCTTAGCAACAGCCCAGATGATAGCTTTTTACCACACATAAAGGCACCCTGATAAAATTGGGAAATCCATTTTCTACAAGAACTTCGTATCAACTATCTTAAATCAAATGCCAATTACATCAGTAGTGTTCTACCTGGTTTCTGTGTTTCTTGCGCAGTTTTCACTGATCCCCACATGAGAGCTTGCCTTCTCAGTTGCCAAAGCAAAGATCCTCTAAGATGCAGTTAGTAATATTGGCTCTGGCATTCTTCAAAAGGATACAGAGATGGGAGTACTGCTTCCTACAAAGGCTTGTCTAGAAGCCTGATTGTGAGGAAAATAAATGATTTTAACAATATTTAGAAATAGATGAACAGGGTACATTCACTGTAAGAAAAGTATTCAGTGATGTTGCAGTTTGCCTGAATGCATAGTTATTTGACTGAGTCTGCGAATGTTCCGCTGAGCTACTTTAAAAACACAAGAAGGCTTTTAAAAACCTTTAGCAAAAGGAGACACATCAGCATTCAAGAAGTTGTAGTTAGATACAATTACCTCAATTTTTAGGAATCTCCACTGTTGGTCGATTCTGTTTCCACTGCCTTTGCTTACATCTAGCTCCACAGAAATAAATACCTTTATTTCATTCCCTTTTGGCATAAACTGTATGCCCTGCCTCAAAAGAAAACATTCTATATATTTTATTTACTAAATACCTGCCCATTTCCTGTTATAAGTACCTAAGGCCCTCCTTAGGCTCTGATCTTCCAATATTACATGGTGGCAACTACTGCCAATTTACCCATGCAAGAGACCTTGCTCAGCACATTTATGTGCCTGTAATTGTTTTAGCATGCTGCCTTCTGCGATCTGCAGAAAATGGGCAGACAACTTGGTTGTTTCTACCTTCCATGTTTGGAAGTAGGATTTTAAGAAGTCCCTTGAGTAATTGGCTCACATACGCCAGGCGCTTGCCCGCTATATCAATCCAATGCAGTTGTGGCTATTTTCAAGATGTGAGAGTATATGCACAAATAAATGGGGTCGACATGAATGCAAAGACAAAATCTGTCCAGTGCTTTGAAGCACAAGTGACACAGGTACATTTTTTAATAACATGTGTTGGAACCACGTAACAAGTGCCATGTAAGCAAACTTGCAAGCATTCCCAAGTAGACTGAGTTTAGTAAGAATAATTTCTGAAGAGAAAAAGTAAACAATCTAAGGAAACAGCTGCCTGCGAAACATACTGAGCAGGCGTGGTGCCAGAAAGGGAACATGCTGTGTGTGCTGCCTGCTTATTAATAATACATAACAATGAGGGACTTTTCTTCAGCAGTACCAGTGTTAAAAGAAGAGCAAAAAGTCATTACAAAAAGTTAAAAATCAAGACTGAAAACACGAGTGTGATCAATAGATAACATAATAATCAGTAAAATTCTGCCATTAATAAAAAGCACATATGTGAAAATTAGAAGAGACAAAAACTCCTGGCAGGTTTAGTGAAATTGAAACAACCTTTATAAACCAACTTAGAGAAGAGGTAGCTAATGGATCTCATTCTCAGATACCAACAGTCACTTTATAGAGACAATTAATTTCCAACTTGCAAGAAAGACAAGTGATTTAGCTTGAAAAGCCAAAATTTGGTGCTCCATTTTTTCCCTAAAACGTGCTCCCTTTTCACTTTAGTTATACACTGCCACTGATGTGTTCATCCAGGAAAAACAAACTATTTGTTACACCTTATCTACATGCACAATGTAAGAAAATCAAAGCAACTTAGAATTCCTAGGTGAGATTCCTTCTTGTCCTTATTCCTGCTTCATTGTACATACTGTGTAGACCTTTTCACTGTTACCTGTAAAGTCGCATATTAGTATAAATACACATGCAATTATTTTTCTGTCTCATTTGAAATGATCTATTAATATTTTTAGTAATACTAGATGCCTAACTGAACAAGTACTTTCACACTCCTTCATTTTTAAATACCTAATTTAGATCTTAAATTTAGAGGCCACACTCCTCCATTATACTTAATTAAGAGTCAGATTGTTCCTCTAGAAAGTGAATCATGGCAGGTGCCCTGCACTGAATCATGTTGAATAATGTTCTGAAGAAACTTCCCTCCACTAACCATGTAGGCAGTCTCCCAATTTCTGCACCTACACACTGTGCTAAGTTGAAACAGTACTGCACCAAAAACACAGAAAAAGGACCCCCCCACACCTCAAATCCCCCTCCCTTCAAACTAGGTTTTAAAACAAAAGCTGTGAGCAAAGCTAAAATAGGTGCTGCACATTTTCCTTTCCAGTCTCAGCCCTGTATATTGTGAGAACCTGCAGCCTGATGTGAATGGGCTTTCCAGGGTAATTCCAAATGTAAAATTAATTAGAGTGAAGGACCTTCAAGCTTTTTCCCTTGGATTAGATTATGATTGAGTGACCATATTAAAAGTAACAGCTGAGTGCAGAGAATTGCTGAGCTATTCTCCACCTACACTGGTTCTATTTTCATTCATGCTAACATTGCTTCTTTGGGTATAAGGGAGGCTGAGTCAAGATTTATACAGTTGTGCTAAATCAATTTATTTTACCCATCACCCAGTATCAATATTTGGATTTCTGTGTGCAGCAGCAATCAGGTTACCAAGCAATGTCACATGTTTTTTAGGTAGTTACTTAACAGTGCTGTTCCAGTTGCCCCATTTTTTTCTTCTTGTTAGGATATATTTTTAAATAATAATCTGCATGTCAATATACTTTCCCTCTGTAACTAAATGTGCTTTCCATGTACGACTGACTTTAAAGCTGTGTTGTTAGAACTAAACCACAGTGAAAAAAACAGGGAGCAAGAGAATATGGAAAACTCTGCTTTCATCCAACAGTCCTGATTCATGCTTGAACATCAGTGCAATGGAACTGAATATACAGTACTATAAAATGCACTGCAGTATTAAAGTACCAAAATAAAACACATTTAGGAGTATCATGTGGTTCTATGCATGGTACTCACGCTCTTTAAGAGAGACACAGTTCAAAGAACAAAATGACCCACTGTAGCAGGCATCTTTATGACTCTTGTTGCCAAAATTTTAAAATTTGATTTTAAAAAAAAACATTACTCTCTAGACTGCAAAAAATCTTCAGGAGCTTTGTTATGTTACAAAGATAGCTATCTTACCAATCTTCACAACCATTCTGTTTTCAAAAATCACTAAAAAGGTCATTGGAAATAAAACTTTTTATCTAGGTGTAAACATGCCCTAGCAGTGCAGATGTGGGAAACTGCAGAAAAAGTGAATAGAAATTAAATTTTGTTTTCAGTTCTTATGCTAAGAAAGTAAAATCAAACAGTGATGGTGTAAAAGAAAAGTGTACTTCTAAAACTCATCCAGCTTTAACCATGATTGTGGATGTTTGTACAACAGATAGGAGGGTTGATTCCATATGCTGACCTCTGCTCAGGAAAGTGTTTGCTAGTCTTTGAGTCTGGGAACCATTGCAAATGACAACACTTTAGCCTTCAGGCTAAAGGCAACATTATGGTACTGTAGTGAATCTAGTTCTGCTTCTAATGCCTTTTTACCTCATTCTATGTCTTTTAGAATAGTGCCGTCCCTCTGTTTCTATTGAAATATGTGGGCATGATCTTTCAAAATTTGTTCTCATTAAATAAAATGTTCTTCAGCTGTGAACAAAACTTCCAGGATGGACATTCTTTATCCCTTTCTGCTGGAAAAGTCTTTAGCATACTGCAGGCACTGCTGGAACAGCCTGTTAATCACAAGCTATAGTCTTGTTTAAATAGTAAAACATAATAAATGCAAGGTGATAGTCTGCCTGTTCCTTCCCTCCCCATTTGCCCTTCATGGTGCTCTTCATGAACAAACAGGGCATTATTTTTAGACTTTAATTTCTCCAGAAGGAAGGCAGTGGAAGAGCTGCTGAGCAACTGCAGGGAGAGGAATGCAGTAGCTAGTTCTCCCAAATGACAACCAAAATGGCTCCACCTGAGCCTTTGTTCAGAAGCAGTACAGCTCTATCCCTCTGATTAAGTAACACTGAGTTTTGAAAACGATAGTGGTGGCTCAAAGGCATGTTTTCAATTCTCAAGGCCTAATTCTTTGAAGCAGATAAACTTCACAGTTTTAGGAGCCTCATTACTGTTACTGGATTAACTGCAGCTATAGCATCCTTTCCCAAGTCCTGTGGTAAGGAATCAAGTGAACTTCTTTACTTGTATCCAGTATACATACATATACTCTGGCCCAACTAAAGGTTATGGTATTGACACATGGATTGATGAAATTGTACCATCCTTTTGAAACAGGTCATACTGGTTCTGTAATATGTGAATTTGCAACTAAAGATGGCAACTACCTCCCACCTCAACCCTTACTGCTTATACAGTTTGACTTGCTTCATGCCGGTACACCTGTCAGTGTGGATGGAGAGCAAGCAGACACCACAGCTGTATTCTTACACAACTAAACCCAGCTCGGAATACCAAACTGTGTTAGTTTCATCCTTACTTTTGCAAAGCAACAGTAAATCTGAGTGCTCAAAAAGAGGACAGTGGATGTAGAGGGGGGGAAGCAATGCAAGCAGCTTTTTATCCTAGTGCGCAGAACCAGGTGTTACCTGGTTTACATTACTCTCTGTAGCTACTTGATGTCAGTGCTTATGCCACCACCGGGCCTGGGCACGGTTGTGATACTGGAAAAGACGCAAGAGCAGAGGAGTTCATGTGCATTTCTTCTGGTACCACCTCACACAATGCAACAAAGTCTGAGCATGTTGCCTTTAAGATGGGACCTAGATGCGTTCACCACAAATAAAAGTGCTGTGTGACTTCCACCAAGAATTCTCAATAGAGCTAAACAGCAGCTTGTACCAACAAGAAACCTTTGCACGCACCGCTGTATTTCAAGCTGTGTGTGAAAAATTCCAGCTCTCTTCTGGCTAACGAGCCTTTTCTCATCACCGGCCGCAGCCAGCGCTGGGGCCGGCCCGCCTCGTGCCGCCCCTTCCCCGCCGGCTCCCGCGGCCCAGCCTGCGGCCGGCCACGGCGCGGGCTCCGGGCGGCCGCTGGGCGCGCGGGCCGCTCGCAGGTTCCTCGCGCCTCGGCGGCGGCGGGGGGGGGGAGGGGGCCAGCGGCGCCCCGTGCGTGCCGCAGCCGGTCACGTGGGCGGCGGGGCCGGGACCGGCGGTCGCGAGAGGCTGAGGCGGCGCTGGCGGCGCAGGCAGCAGCATGGCGGCGGCGCTGGGCGGCCTGGGCCTCCTGCAGGGCCGAGTCAGGCTGGCAGTCGCAGCCGCCGCCACCTCCTCCCTCGGCCGGCCCAGCCACCGGCCGCCGGTGCGGGGAGGCGCCGCCGCCGCTCTCCCCTCGGCCGGGAGGAGCTACGGTTCCGAGGCGAAGGAAGAGGAGGAGCTGCGGGTCCGGTACCTGGATGACGAGCACAAAGGTAACGAGGGGAAGCAGCAGCGGCGGGGCGGCCCGGCCGCGCTGCTCCGGCAGCGCCCGGGCCAGGGTGACCCCTGCGTGCCGCCGCGGCACTGTGGGGCGGCCGCCACGGCGGGGCAGGGCGGGGGAGGTCCCGGGGGGAGCTACCCGGCAGCGAGGGGCGGGAAGAGAGCGGCGGCTCCTCCTCCTCCTCGGCGCCTCGGCCGGTGGCCCAGTCGTACGGCGCTGGGAACCGGGCAGTAGCTGAGCTGGCTTAGGTTGAGCTCTCTTGGCTCTTCTCTTCAGACCACCGCCCTGTACGT
Organism: Strix uralensis; assembly: GCF_047716275.1. NCBI lineage: Eukaryota > Metazoa > Chordata > Aves > Strigiformes > Strigidae > Strix > Strix uralensis. The sequence continues at coordinate 71,608,124 of NC_134012.1, forward strand.
ACAGTATGTGCAAGCTACACCTTTCTGAGTTGGCATCCGGTGGCCGCTTTAATGGGAGAAAATGAAGTTTGGCCGGAAATTGCTATGATCGTGCTGCTTCCCACACCTGTTAACGTGCCTGTGTGCAGGGACAGACAAGGATCCAGAAGTTGTATCAATGTTTTCTGTTCTGGGAAGCGTGACTTCAGCACTCTCGCTCATCTCATGCTTTCCTACTAACCATCTCACCCTACTCCTTGCTTTTAGTGCTGTCAACTCTTGCTGACCTGTTCTGCTCAGCTCTACCCAGAGTCTTTTTTTTTTAACCCACCTCGTTAAGCAGAGAAAGAAAATCTGTGCTCCAGAGTGATCTGGAGCCAGTGCATCACAACATGGAAACTTTGTACTTCCTCTTGTGGTTTGGTGCTCACCAGGTTTTGGAGGTGTTTTTCCTTTGGAGGTGTTTCACTTCCTTTGGTGTTTGTCACTTCCTTCCCATTTGGGTGCAGCAGGGCTAGGAATAGTTGAGATACAGTAAGTGCAAGCTTTGTTCTTGAGGACTTATTTTTAGACCAATGATGCTGTACTTATTTTTATGAAGAGGGCCATAGTGTGGACCTCTCTTCATCTGCAGCACATGAATCTCTTTATGTGGATAGCATATCTTGGAATAACCATATGTTGAGATGCACAGTTCAGTTTCCATCTTTCAGCATGTTAACTCAGTTACTTCAGATGCTCCAAATTCAGGCAAATGCCTGTGAGTTGAGTATGCCTATATGTAGATTTGTATACATATATGGAGACGTAACTTTAAAACTTCAAATTTCAGCCTAAGACTTAGAAGATGATTCTTTTTCAAAGGAAAACTAAGGTTCTGCTTTCACCTGAGGTCAGTTTTTTCTGTCACTGTTAAGGGACAGTAAAGCTGATGATGTAATCTGATCCTGAAATCCACTTATGTCTTAGTGATTGTTTTGTTCCCAACTCTTTCCAGTTCCTTTAAGATGTACTTCTTTAGTGCTGTTTTCTCAACCAGCTGTGGAACTTGGAATTAGTTTTAAACATTTATTTTAATTTTTTAAGGTTATTTTAAATTGAGGAAGAGGCAAGTCAGGAGCAAAGAAGAGTTTGGCAGAGTGGTTTTGTTTGTTCTGTGCTTTTCCGATAAGTGGTAGAAAATACTTGAATACTACCCAAGATCATGATTTTTGTTTCTGCTATTATACAACAAGCTATAGAATTAGGGTACTGTGTTTCAGCTGTTGAATCAGCTAGGAATCATTGCTTTTGTAATGTTACGAAGGTGTTTCGTGCTGTGTATCTATTGTTCATTGCTGAGTGCTTTTGATGCACATACTATAAGTTTGATTGTGCAGAGAATTGAAGGAGGTTTTTGAAGAAAAGGTGCAGAGATAGCTAAAGTTTTGCATGTCAATAGCCCATCTGTTTTTGGTTTTTTTCTGTTGAAAAAAATATTTTTGAAGTTGATTTTTCTTCTCAGAATATACGTCTTTGTTAAATGTGGCATTAAAAAAGCCCGAAAACATGGAGATGGCATTTGGAATGTTAAATCAACTGTGGCTATCATAAGGAAGGATTCAATCAATGTATTTTTAATTAATGAATTCTTTTCAGGCGAAGGGATTTTCTTTGGCTTTGCCCTTCAGAAGGACATAGAAACAAATACTGTTTGTTAATAAAGGATAAGAACAAGGGTCTAGAAGTAAGCCAGAAGGAGACATAAGCTTGATATGCCTCCTTCAGCAGCACAAAGAGCAGACCATGTTTCTGTGAAAGAAATGTGTCTGTGTTTCCTCCCTGTGCTCCTAGTGCACACCTTCCTCCTCGCCTTGTATGTCAAATTCATTTTTACCTGCTTACAACATGTAATACCACCGCTGCATTAGGACACTGACTCCATATAAGTCCCTCTGGTCTTTCTTGCTCTTCTCTACCCTACCATTCTTTTTTACACCAGTTCATGTTCTAGACTTTCCCAAGTGAGACTCTGGTGCTCCTGCCTCATCACATTCTTCTATTACATACTTCATGACTACACAGGGACAGACGCTGTCCCTCTGGCTACCTTTTATGGCACTCACATACTCATTTGTGCTGTGGTTATGTTCTTGTCCATGCCTAGTCTTTCCGTGCTACTTGGAGAAGGATCTGTTGTCTAGGGGCTTTTACAGCTGAGGATGCAGGGGAGGCGTGAAGACTGACAGTAACTGCGTCACGTGGAGGCACATACCTTGTAGCTCTAGAAAAATCTTTCCCTGCAGGCAAAGTAGCAAACTGTCCTGCCTCATAACACTTTTACATGATTCGTATACCACAGGTTTTGGGACGTTGTTAAACATAGACTGAAATGAGTATATTTGAAAGGGCTGGTTACTGAAATTTTAACTCAAGGTTTGGAGCTTCCAAATTTGAACTGAACTAGAATACAGAAGATGTGAGATTTTTGAAAACTGTGATTGTAAAATGCGTGTGAATTCCGAACATGTTGCAACTTGTGAAAATTTTAGTACTACTTTTCTATGAGTATAGGTGAATGTCAGTGCATTAGTATTTCTTAATTAAATACGTATCTTTTACTTTATTTCAGATTCTGTTTGATTATCACTAGGGCTGAAATATATTACAACTATTGACATTTCAGAATTTTCAGCCACATTGCATTAGTGATCCCATAACAGATTTTAATGACCTTAGCTCTTTAAGTTATAGACGGAATTAGGAGAAATATCTCTGTAGTCTTGACTCAAGTGTTGCAGTGTCACTGGAATGCGATCTAAATATTTGTAAAATTTAGATTTTACACTAGAATGACTCTTTGTGTTTATATTTTCCACCTGGTTTTAGTTCAGTTAGAGTATGTAAGACAGCTTTTTGTCCTCATTGGTTAGAAATTTAACATATATGGAATGAGTAGAACAAATATGGTCTCAGTTGAAGTTGATAAGTTGGAAAAACTTTCCCTTCTTTTGCTCTTTTTAAATAAAGCAGGGCTGAGCAGATGAGATCTACTAGATCTCGACTTTAGAGGTAAAGAAGGTGCAGATATGGAATTTTGAAAAGTGTTTTGGTGTTTTTTAAAAATCCTGCTTAGGACTCATCTGTGTGATTTTTCACTTAAATACTTCTTGATAAGGCGATCAATGGAAACCACTAGAACTGTGCATGATACACTCACCATAGATTCTTGTTTTGCTTAAAAAACTACTCTAGAATAATAAGACATCTAAGCCAACTTTATCTGAGTAGTTAAGTGAGACAAGCCTAAAAATAGCTCTCTAATCCTCCTTGTATTTTTAAGTGCATAATTCAGATACTTTTTTTCTATTTAGTTATGAAATAGTACATCTGGATAGATAATTTGTGTGAGTGTGTATACTTAATACACATAAATGTATTTCCATAAGTACTTTTTATGCAGATGTAGTGAATATTTCTAACTCGGACAAAATTACTAATATGAGTGTAAAGACAAGACTTATTTGTAAATAGCTGCTTACATGTGCTTCTGCCATTGAGGATGAGTATTTTTCTAAAACTAAAAAGTACAAGATAAAACAGATAAAAATCGTTATTTAAAGTAAGATTTCCTGTGGGCTGATATAAACTGTAGTTATACCATGATCTAATCACTTTGCTTAAATTGGTCCACCCTGTTTTGTACACTGTAGAAGGAAATATGATCTTCTCTCTCAGCAGTTTTAACTAATGATAGCATCATATATTTTTGCTATCACTCTTAAAATACAAGAACCTTTCAATAAATGCAAATCTCGAATTTAGTGTACACTGAAATGAGGATGTTTCTGGGAATTTACAGGTATTTTGAAGCTATCTTTCATATATGTATGTATATTTATCTTAATGAAAGACATTTTTTGGTTTTATTGTATATGACTTTCATATAGTCCCTTAAACGTCAAGAATTATATCACAGGCAGCTTTCTGCTTTGACAAAGGTAACTTATAAGCAGGGAACATATTGTACGTTTGCATACACTTTTCATTGGATGGTTGACTAGGCAAGCAGGGATATGCTTATATTAGACAGCATTGGGAGTCACCCTTGTCCCTTGGAGAGCTTAGCTAATAGGGTGAAAGTTAGTTTTTAATATGTGGATGTAATTTTTAATAGATGCATGTTATTTGCTGAAGAGTGTTCTGAAATAACAAGGAGATGACTCCCAGGAAAAACTATGAAATGAATGCTTATTGCCTTTTAGTATATCTCCCATTTCTTTGACACCATACAGATACTGGAATTTTATTATTATTATTATTTCTACTGATATTTGCTGATGAATGTGATGATGACTTTTTAAGTTATTTTTTTTCTTTAACAGATAGATTTTTCCAAATAATTAAAAAAAAAAGATTTTGGAAAGCACACCTATATGTGGGTGCTTTAGGAAGAATGAACGATGGTTAAATTAAACATAAAAATAATCAGGTTTTCTGTATGAATAACAATATTTATCAGAATGATTACCTGTATGGCAGTATTGTCTCAACATTTTGCCTTTTTCTTAACGTCTTCTTTCTTTATAATTGGGTTGGTGGGGCTCTGCAGTGTTATATGGAGCCTGATTATTCCTTTTTGCCCTTGTCAGGGAAATTTATCCCATCTAAAATGGATATACCCATGGGGCCAGGAGTTTAAATCTTGTTGAATGAGCCAAACAGAGAAGACTTGCCTTAAACATTTTTAGCCAGGAGATTCTTGGGGTGGGCTGGGAGAAGGCTTAAACTCTCAGCTGGACCTCAAGAAGTCTATTCTTTAATTTCTGTTTTGTGACTTTGAGCAGGTACTTAATCTGTCTCTGGTTTGGTCACTGATCAATAATACATTTGGAAAACTTCCCAAATCTTACTGCAGTATTAAAAAAACCTAAGAATTTGTTTTAAGGATGCCCAGGTACTATAGTAATGACGTATTAGAACAAAACTGACTCAAACCAGAATTCAAAGAATGCCTTTTTGTATACATCACTGCAATATATAGTTTTCTCTTGTAAACCTTTTATGTTTTTCCTGTTGCAGTTCTTGCTTCTTCTTTTTTATCTTTTTTTTTTTTTTTTTTTTCTTTTTCTCCTATTTAAGAAATAGAACAGCTGTGTGGGTGTCATCTCTATTTATCTCTTTATTTTTCTGGAGAGCGAGGCAGAAGTGGTAGATTTGTGACTTGATATGACACTGCTAAGAAGAGTCAACTTGTATGATTTGTCTTCAAGGATCATCCCTTCATAGGAAAAAATATTAAATGTGCTTCAATGTTAATTGGAAATTCGTTCTGAATACACTAATATTGGTGATGGAGCAACAATTGTTGCGGTTTGATGGGGAGAAATAAAATACAAGTGTATTTAAAAAGTGTCATTGTCATTGGAAAATAGCATGCTTCTGAAAAGGACTTTATTTTCCTAACTGAAGAACAGTTTGGGATGATAGCTTCTGTAGTTTATTCAAATGCCAGATTTGCAGTGTGCCTGAGAGTTTAAAGTAAAAGCCAGGTCAAGTGTCTCTTTGTTGCTTTAATGTGTGGTGAATGTGGAGTATTTGAATTTGGAGTAATCCTCCTGAAGAGTAAGTTGTGATGGTAGAATAAAAGTGCTATAGTACTACTCTGCTTTGCTTAGCAAAACATAAACAGATTCCTGTGTAAGTGCTGAATAAGGACCCTTGCAGGAGGTCCTAGATGCATGCCTCCAACCATGGGGATGAACAGGTGGGAATTCAGGTTTACAGAACAAGGAAGTGAAGATTATTTAGGTTAGCCAGGCTCCTCTCCCCTTTTAGGAGGTATGTATACATAGCAATTGATTGTACCCTGGGAGCAAGCAAGAGGCACATGTACTCTTATTACTTGGGTTTAAACATTTTTATTTCAATCTTGAGAGTGGTAGCTGGTCAATGGAGCACTTTTGTTTCAAATTGGTAGCTGCAGAAGGAGCAGGAGCTGTCTTAAATCTCATTGTGTGTGCATGCGCGTGCATGTACATGCAGGAGAAAGAAGAGGAAAGGGCGTGGGGTCAAGCACTGATGGGTCAGTACTTTGGGAGGACAGGTTTCCCTGAAATAAAAGAAGTAGTATGTGCTGAGATGACAAGACAGACACCCTGTGGAGGTTACGGGAGCCAGATTACATATAGATTATATGTGCAAAGCTGAGTGGTGAAGTAGTAAATACTCAGGCAAATACTGAGTTTCTGGAATTTCTTTTTTTCATCATGTAGATTGATGGCAATACTGTGGGCGTTTTTGTTTGAGATCAAGAACTCCCTTTTTGTCTTTCATTCCTGATCCCTGTTCTTCTACTCCTTTGTCTTTCTCCCCTTAGCCCTGCATTCTCCAAGTGAAAAAAAGCCCTTACTGATAAGGCCTTACCAGGGCTGGATCAATTTAATAGGACTGTGTGCTGATGTTTAGAATTTAGGGAATTGTGGTGTGTTTAGGAAGTAATTGTCTAAAAGATTATAGGCTTGGTAAATTTAGACATTTCCAAGATAAATTGTTCAGAATTTTCCTGTTTGATAATCATGCCTGTTAAGCTGAGGGGGGTCGAATAAGGAGAAACAATTCGTGCTTCTGCTACAATGTTCAAACAAATGCACATACAATCAGTCAGTGAGACAACCTATCTCTAACTGTTCTAAGGGAGCTGTGAATGTATGATTGGAGCTGTGTACCAAGCATTGAGTGCAGTTTTTGTGTCTTCGGGGATAATTTTTATATGATTTTTTCTTTTTAAACAAACGTTCAGGTTTCCTGTGGGTAGCTTTCTTTCTGTGTTTGTAACTTCCTTTTACCTGTATCGGAGTTGCTAGTCTTAGCTATGGTAGCACTTCTGGCTTTAAGAAGTCTCTGAAGGCAGGCTGTCTAAATATGGAAACATGTTTTACAATTAAATATTATTTTTCCTGATTGCATGTCAGCACTTCACACACAAACATGAAATTTGTGCATGCAGTTGTGTAATTATACATGCAACTTTTGTAAGCACTATTTCCATGTGAAGGTGTTAAGGCTATATTTTTTTCTTAAAAAAAATGTTATTTCTGTTGAACATGGAATGTTTAACATTGGAAAATGTAACTCAATTTATTTTGTTTCAAAAACTCAGTAGTTAAGTGATTACACTAGCATTTTTTTTGCAGTACTCAGTGATACTTTTTCTATAATTTCAAAATAATAATTTATGTAGATAATATGTATTTTACTACATTGTAACAATGATACAATTTTTATTCCCCTCCAGGAATTGTGGTGCTTGGATTAAACAGATCTCATGCCAAGAATGCACTTAATAAAAATCTTCTAAAAATGGTAAGTGAAAATAATAGTTTTTAGTATAAAGGTAAAGTATTGGAATTAAGGACTTTAAAAAGTGTTTGGTTATTCCCCTTCCTCCTTTTCTCTGTAGATGTCAAAAGCTGTGGATGCTTTGAAATCTGATAAGAAAGTACGAACTGTTATATTCCGGAGTGAAGTCCCAGGAATATTCTGTGCTGGTATGCAAACTTAATTTTCCTGAGAAGCTGGAAATCTGTATCTCATATTGCACAAAAAAAGCCCGGATTCCAAGGAAACATGTCTTCTGTATATATTCATCTCAGTAGCGAACAAAACATTTTTTCATGATTTTCTTCAATTACTAACAAGAATCGAATATTGGTTTTGTACTTTCTGTGTCATAAAGTATTTCAAAATATGTAATAGATTATTCATTGTGGTGGAAAATTATTTAATTGAGCTCCTAGAAAGTCTTGAATGTACTCCAGAATGAAGACCAAATATGCTAGAGGCCATATAAAGAGGCTGTGTAGAAAGCGGTATCAAAACAATATTTTAAACACATTAAAAATAAATTTTAATTAAAGAAATGTACATAAAATTAATTATGAACATGACTGTTGCTGCAGGCTTAATGTATTCTCAAATTAAAAAACCAAACCAAAACAAAAAGCACACACGACCCCACGTATAAAGCAGTACATGTGTCTTGCCAAAGTGCTCAGGAAAATAGAAGCTCTCAACTGTCAAACACTAGGAAACAGATTTTGTCAACACATCAAAATCAATTGAAACAACTGTGCCTTGTGGCTATCAAGTGAATAATCGTCTTATTTTCAGATGGTCCATCCAGTTCTTACTTTGTTCAAATTTAATTTAAATCTGTTTGAAACTGAAAACAGAAGTTTCTTCTTTTTAATATACAAATAGAACTGTCAGGAAAGAGGAGGAGATCACTTCTAAAATCTTTCTTTTCTGATAATTTATGCAGTCATTAAGCTTGCTAGCCATACATAACATAATTAATTCAGTTTTAAATGCAAAATAGTTTTTCCAGTTTTTATATATGTAGCACATGTAAGTACTTTTAGTTGAGTTTAAAATTATTTTTGGTGCTTTTAAAGTCTGTTTTCATCCACACACCGTTTGTCACTTAGAAGACTTGTGAAAAGAATTGTCTTGAAAAAAAGAGTAATAAATTTATCATTTAGTAATACATATAAATAGGTTAAATATGCATGTATTAACATATTTAATTTAAATGTTATATCTTGTTTTAAAACAAGTTTTAAAGATCAGTCACTATTCAATCTTCAGGGAAAAAAGGTTTAAAAGCTGTGGTTTTTAAACTGGTGAAGAATGCAGCATCAGAGCAACAAATGCAAATGGGGTTTCAAGTTGGGTGCTACATACATTGTATAAAAAGGTGGCCATTAGTTGAGATTTGTTATCAACTCTTTTTTTAAAAAAAAAATTATTTTTTTTTATTTAACATTCATGAATTTTATGGTACTGTTATATAAGAAATATGAGAGCAGAAATACTGATTTTGAGGGAGAGGATCTTAGGTATGCTATTAATACTGTATTTATGAGCTCCAAGTACTTCTCCAGTATGCTTTGTTGGCTGACTTTGCAGGGCTGTTTTGGTATTAAGATTTAACATAGGTATTGTTGCCTGTTTGGGTAAAAAAAAGGCAGCATAAAGTATGTACAGCTGACTGTATACAAGATGTGGGGATGTTTATGTGTGAACATCAGGAAGAGAGATTAGCCCTGAAAAGGGGAGCGTGAAAGACTGTGACTGGTTAGCTATATCCGCGTCTTAAACCAAGAGGTAGAGATAGGGTGTGGACCAGGTGTCCATAATTTAAAAAAAAAAAGCGACGGGTAAAAGGAGGGTCCTAAGAAAGGAAACTCCTGTATTTGAACCAGTGAAATAAAGGATGTTCCAACAGTGGTAACTGAAATTCAGGGTGAACCAGAAGACTTGACGCCGAGTTTGTCAGTTGAAGATGGGCAGAAAGAGCTCAGTGGCTGCATGGGTTGCTTTTGTAGATGACTTTAGGGGGTGTCTGTAAAGAGAATGAAACTAGAGGAAGTATAATGGGACATGGAGAAAACAGGTAATGGCTTAGGGAAGTAGGATGAAGGGAGGAACATACTGGATGTAACGGCATTTTCTGGAGGGGACTTAGCCAGGAAGTTCAGTAGAACAGAAGAAACTTAACAGTTAAAGAACAATGTGTTTCAAGAACACTTGATTTCCTTAAAAAATGCAAGGCTCATCTTGTGAAATGTCACATTTTTTATGCATTATAGTGCAATTCTATTAGGCTAAACTTTGAATGTTTGCTTTATTTTTGTGTATTTCCTCAATTATGTTTTCTTGCTTGCATGTGTGGGAATGTATGTTTTTAAAAATACATTTGTTATGATTTTTTGGACCACCATCTGATGTTTTACAGACCACAGATTGAGAAACTTTGTCCTAGAATGTAATTCCCTTTTATGTGTGGAATGAAATCCAAGATCCTTAAATCTTGCCATTCCTCAGCTATCAACATAAATCTGTGAAAGCCACAAGCCAAGTGTCTTGTTTCCTTCTAAGGGCTAGTCCACAAAACATGACATCCAACTGGTTTTCACAACATGACAGTGCGGATGGTTAAAAAATTTAAACTCTGTTGGTGACTGTTGTGGATTTGAGTATGATTCCAAATTATGGAATTTTCACATGGTGAAATGGGAGTAAAAAAATAAAAAAGAAATTTTATAAAAGAACATAGAAGTATGCCAGCAATTGTATCCTTTCATTTCTGCGTAAAGATTCACTTTGAATCTTCTACTACTGTTTTCTTTGTATCTTCTTTCTTATGCTCTATCCATGGTTGCAGAAAGTTCCTCATTAATGCTCTAGTGCTGATCAAAAGGAACACCTAGAAGTCAAAGAAGAGAATGACTGGAATTAAGGATGCATTATGAGGCCTTCTTGTGCTTCCATCAGAAGTGCTCTGGCTCCGAGTCACTTCTTGGCCTCTTTCTTTCTTTGTCTAAAACCAAGTAAAGAAAATATTGAACTTTCTGGAGTGAACATGTATGACCAGTCCAGGCCTGTGTAAGCCTACCCTGTGTGCCTGCCCAGTTCTGCAACCAAGGCAAGTGAGTCTTTTCAGGAATCTTTTTATTTCTTGGCAGTGTTCCATCCTCAAGGAAGGAATTGTCTGTGCATGGGATAAGGCAGGTGTCCCATGGGTAAAAACTCTGTGATCAAGTAATTAAGAGCTGTGCTGTGTTCACACAAAGGGCTGAATGACATTTACATAGGCAGTTTAAGTAGCTTAATTTTTCATTATTAAAGTAATTTTAACGTATATATATTAGTGATATTGCTCAGGTAGTTTTGTGAGCAGTTTTTCAGGATTTTTCATCTTCAGAAAATTTCTGGAAGTGCATGTATAGTACTGTTGGGAGATAGGGTACTGTAAGGAAGGGCAGAAGGGCTGTCTGCAACTTGTTACAGAACCTTATTTTGGAGTGGCAGTATATTCTGGAGACAATTTTACAGCCTCTTCTGATCTTAACTGTGTGATGTCTGAAAGAAGGTACAAATAAAATACATTGCCCAAGAGCTACCTTTTTGGTTTTCAGATAGTGTTCAATAATGTTTGTGGTCCAAAGAATTGAACAATCTAATATTCCACCTTAAAGCTTTTGTTGCTCAGTTTCCTAGAGCTTTGAATAAAAGGCAAAATAATATTTATAGAACTTATATTTATTACAGAATTTTGCATTTGGAAATGTTGTTTTGGCAAACTGAAGCCTGCTGCGTGAGTCCAGGTCTTCTCCTTTCCTTTTTTCCCCCCCTCTCTCTCCGACTTTTGTCTGTGTGTTTGATGATGTGAAATAGGGGTTACATTATATATTTCCAATTACAATTATAAAATTTGTAATTTTGCAATTACAAATTTGAGATCAGGTAATATTAATTTCTTTTTAAACAGTTTGATTTGTCGATGCTTACTGTAATTAAAGAAACAGACTCCTTTTATATTCTTTTCCTTCCCCCTTTCCACCTGCTGTTCCTTGTACTACTGTTTCCCTTAGGACTGTAATGTTCCCTCAGACTTCTCTCTTTTCGTGTCCTGTCAAGAAGGCAATTCTATGTGTTTTGAAAAAATGTATTCCTCATGTGTTTGTCTCAGGCCGTAACTTATTGGCTCATAGTTCACTGGTTCAGTTTACAGCTCATACTAATAAATTAAACCCTGAGCTACTGTTCCACAGCTCAGAGTAATTACTGGTTTATTTTCCTTCCTCTGCTGCCTGGCCAACCAGGACAGTTGTTTAACTCTGTCCCAAACCAATCAGAGATTGTTTCTTTCCTAAAAGTCCACATGTGAGTTGTGGTCTGTTTCCTTGCATCCATCCACCCTCTGTTGATAGGCAGAAAAATTCTGCCATACCATGTGGGAGGAGAATGACATGCTGTGATTCCCTAGAGGAACAGACCACCTATGGATTTCTTTTTGCATGGGAGAGTTAGAAGGAGAGCTTTCAGGGGCAAGAACCTCTAACTTGAGAATTTTTGGAGACTGTGTTTAAAGTATAATTGTTATGAATGGGCTCTTCAGTATTGCTTCTCCAAAGTGAACTGCACTAATTGAAATAGAGGTTGTGAGATTGATGAGTTATTCACTTTGTATGTGTGCACACAACTAAAGAGAGCTGTGGGGCAATTTTTAGTTGACAGATTTGAAAAAAAATTGTTCTTTGGAGACCTTATTTCAGAAATCTTTGAGACATATCAGATTATGGATAGTTAGTATATTTTTTGTTGTAACCAGCTTTCAAGACAATTTGAAAAATTTGGGTATTGGGAGCTCTTCAAACCTCTTTGACCTAACAGTCATTGCAGCTTGGCCAATAAAGCCCTCTCTTGGAAAGGCAGAATTAATTTTTCTGCCAGCAGAGGTTCATCATTTGGGTCTGTGGTGTGAGTAAAGCCAACACAAATGCTTTTCCTGTTGACATAACTTGTCTACATCAAAATTTTGTTTTCAGCACAGCTGAATTGGTGTGTGGTTCCCAGCTGCCATTTCCAGCTGGTGTAGTTTTTCTGGCAGGAGATTATGAGGTAGACAAGGCTGGCAGAACAGATCCTTGAAGGAAGACTTCTTCGTTTATGAGGTTTTGTGGAGGAGAAGAGGAGTTCCATAATAGTTCTCAAATACTTGAGCTACTCTTATTTTTGTAGAACTAGCAAGAGTAGTAGGGAAGTATTACTGTGGGTGTAGTCTCCTTTTTCCCTCCAGTCTCTGTTAAACAAGCAAGGAGAGAGGATATATGTTCCCAGAGCATGTTTTGGTCCTCAGATTCCAGCTGTTGCACAGGAACTGAGAAGAGAGTTCACGTAATACTCCACTGTTCCCTTCTGAGGATTCAGATCACACATGAAAATATTTCAGTGTCTTCTGAATATTTTTGTTGCTGTACATACGTTTCATTCCCCAAAATAAATGTCTTCAGATGTAGACTGTAGCTAGTTTCTTTCCTCTTTTTTTCATTCCAGACTTCCATGAAGTTCATATTCAGGCTGATGCTAGTTGCTTGTAGACTGCTAGGCTCAATGGCAGTTGCATTTCCCTTAGAGCAACATGAGTTATGTGAAATCTGGCAGGTTGGTCAGCTGTGTGACAGCTATGCGTTGTGAGTGTGTGCATGGTAATCTGTTGAGTTTGGAGTCTACAGCTTGCTTTTGTCTGACATTGGTTATTTTACTTCTTAATTTTGTTTTTGATGTTTTGATGTTTTTCTGAAAGAATTAGTAGCTGCACATGTTGAACAACCAAGCCAACGAAGAGTGCAGTTAGGTTTGTGGTTTGATCTCATAATCTATACAGAAAAAAATCACAATAAGAAAAACTCCGTCTTTTTTTTTTTTTTGGAAGTACCTCAGTCAGATAACTCCAAATACTCCAAATACCTTCTACCTTGAGGAGGCATACTGAATTTCAGAAGAAACTGGAATGACTGTGTTTTTTTGTGAGCTAGAAAAGTTCACCTTAAACTAAAGTTCATTCCTGGCGTTAAATACGGCAGAGCTGCTGTGTTCCTAATTGATCACCTACATGATTCTAGTATTGCAATGTAGCTCAGATGAGTTCAGCATGTTATTTGATGCATGTTATTCTGCTCATGTATACCTTAACCTTGTGGCTAATTGTAGAACAAAGTACTGGGAAATTAGCAAATAAAAATTGCTTGTAGTTAATGCAGCACATGGTGGTACAGTAAATAGCTGCATGCTTAATTTATGATGCATAAATAGATAAATATGCATACACCTTTTAGCTGCAGAAAAAATACAAATGGGAGGTTTCCAGGAAGTTTTTCAATAAGAATATGAGAACATAACCACATTTTTTTTTCTTTTATCTCCAAAAGATTGATCCATTTCTGTTAAGGAGGCAGGGGGTAGGAATGGGGTGGGAAGTTGTGTGGGACTGTCAACAACAGTGCAGTCTTATTTCAGCTCTAATCAGCTATGAAACTTTCAGCTAGAAATCACTTGTCTGCCTTCTGATTGATGATTACAATGCCTGACTTGAGAAAATTATAGGAAAGGTTTTTTTCATATATTCAGCTTTCTTAAGGTTATTCTGTAGTTTGGAATAGAGTTTTTAAACCAGTGTATTGGGTTTACATGGCAAGGTTTTGGTAGCAGGGGGTAGCCTCTCTGAGAAAAGGCCAGGATCTGTCCCTTTATTGGACACAGTGAGCTCCAGCCAGCTCCAAAACGGACCCATGGCTGCCCAAAGCTGAGCCCATCAACAATGCTGGTGACACCTCTGTGATATCATGTTTAAGAAACGGTGAAAAACCATGTGCAGCAGCTGTGAGAGAGATGAGAGAGAAAAAATGAGAGAAAAAGCCCTGCAGACACCAAGGTCAGTAAGAAGGAGGGGGAGGATATGCTCCAAGTGCCAGAGCAGATATTCCCTTGCAGTCCAAGAAGACCCTGGTGAAGCAGGTTGTCCCCTTGCAGGTCATGGAGGACCACTCTGGAGCAGATATCCACACTGCAGCCTGTGGAGGAGAACCCCATGGTGGAACACGTGGACGTGCCCTGAAAGAAGCTGCAGGCATGAAGAGCCCTCTCAGGAGCAGGTTCCTGGCAAGAGCTGTGGCCTGTGGCAAGCAGCCTATGCAGGAGCAGATTTCCTGGCAAGTGCAGCCCATGAGGGACCCACACAGGAGTAGTCTCTTTCTGAAGGACTGTATCCCATGGAAATGATCCATGCTGAATCAGTTCTTGAAGAACTGCAGTCCGTGGGAAGGACCTGTGTTAGAGCAGTTTGTGAAGGACTGTATCCTGTGGGAGGGACCTTATGCTGGAGCAGGGGAGAAGTGTGAGCAGGAAGGAATGGCAGAGATGGAGTCTTATGGTCTTACTGCAACCCCCATCCTCCTTGTGCTGCTCAGCAGTGCGAAAAGAGGTAGAAGAGTTAGTAGTGAAGTTGAGCCAGGAAAGAAGGAAGGGTAGGGGAAGATGTTTTAGTTTTGTTTCTCACTATCCAACTGTATTTTTAATTGACAATAAATTAAATTTATCTTTCCAAAGTCAAGTATGTTTTGCCCATGATGATAACTAGTGAGTGATCTCCCTGTCCTTATCTTGACCCGTGAGCTTTTAATTGCATTTGCTCCCCTGTCTTACTCAGGAGGGGAAGTGAGAGGGTGGCTTGGTGGCCACCTGGGAGCCAGACAAAGTTAATCCACCACATCCAGTTATTACACATTTTCCAAAATAAGACTGAGGCAAGACCTTTATTTAAGGAACTATGAAATTGAGGATGGACTGGTTATATGAAGTCTCAAAGGAACTTGCATAAAAAATGGGCTAAATAAAAGCTTTTTCTCCGTTGAGTGAGTAGCGACCAGTGCTGTGTTGAGTGCTGTACAGAAGCTAAAGTTGATTAACTTCAATGGAAGAGACTAAATTCTTTCTTCCATCCCTTACCTGAGATGCAGGATTCTTTTCATCAGGCTTGTGCAGGACATCTGCTTAGATGTCTCTCTCTACATTTTGTGCTCTAACCACTTGTCTGTGAAATACTGTGTTCCTGTCCTCTAGTTTTTAAGCTCTCTGATGACAACTTTTGTTTAGTTGCTCCTTTAGTGCCAGGAGCAATTTATGAAAACACATTATTTCTAAGAGAGACTCCATTCTTCCACTGGTTGACGATTATTTGAGTTGAAAGTACTTTCAGCCACAGTGTATTTTTCTCCTGTATTGAAGTTTTTCATAGGCTCTAGTGGAAGTAGAAACAACTTTATTCATAGCTAGTATTGCCACAGCATAAGACTTTAAAAAAAGTTTCTGGTAATTGGTTGTATTCAGCTGGGATGCTAGTTGGGGATATTTCCATGCAATTTTTCTTCCTTTTTTTGGTCTTGAATGACTGTAGAAAGAATGTAGACTGTAGCTCACTGTGATTTGTGAGCACAAAGTTGATGAATAACAAATACGAAGATCAGGCCATTAGTGAAAGATAAATTATGAAAGCCAGGTAGAGAGCCATCTTTTTAGCAGTATTTTTCCTTGACTCATGTAATTTTGAGATTTGCCTTTGCAAGCAGATGAAACAGAACATGTGACCATTCCTCCTCTTGTGTGGCTTGTGACATCTCATTCAAAAATGGAAATGTAAAAGGTTTATTTATCCCGATAATATAAGCATTCTTCTTTATCCTTCCTCAATTAGAATTGAAGCCATCTTGGACTTGAGATCCATGCTATTATGTAAGATTTACCTAAAAAACCAGATATGTCTGAATTGGTCCTCTAGTTATGTGGTGATTCTTGTGAAGAAGAATCAACATTTTTGTGAACAGTGACTTGATAGGAATGATCAACCTAGTGCTTTACTAGTGTAAGACTTACCTAAGGCTGGACTCTAATACAATCACATGGAACTACAATCTATCACCTACTTCTGTTATTTGAGATGTGGGGTTATTTTACGTGATGGATAGTTTTTAGAACTAATATTGAGAAGTAAAGGGCCATACTAGGTGTCATTCAGCTGGTTTATGTATGCTGTAAAATGTGAAACCATGGTTAAAGTGTATCTTTGGCTATTGGAGAACGTAGTGAGGTTGTGATAAGTTTTAATTGCTGATAAAAAATAATTTTTTAAATTATTCTGTTTAATTGTTTTAGGCTTCTAATCCATTAGAACAAATGCACACAATGAATGTGATATTTTCTTTGAAATATTTTTTTAATGTGAAAACCACCTAAAAATATTAAAAGTATTAAATTCTAGGTAACATATATTTCTGAGAGAGTGGAATGTGGTTAGTTCTTTAGTTTAACCGGAGTAGGTTAAGAGGAAACAGGAATAATTTTCCCTAAGTCCTTAAAAAAATTATTGTAAAAGCATGGGAAAAATTGATCAAATTGAATGCCCAAAATTATTAAATTGAAGTATCAGGTACAAAATAATTTGTTATTATGTTATGGAGGAGTAGTCACAAAGCAAAAATATAGAGGTGATATGAGAAATTTATGTGTTTGGATTTTGTGTATGGCAGTCAGAGCTGTTCTCCACGGTGTCCTCTCTTTTCAGTAGCTGTACAGAAAATCTAGGTAGACAAATGTCTGAAGGATACACTTGACTGTTTTGAGTTCCCTTCCTACATCTAGTTTATACTAAGTTGAGTGAAAATTTTGGAAGCGCAGCTTGCTTTTTTTTAATGGAAAATGGAGGATTTGAGCCTATCTTTAGAGCTGAGACTTTTATAACCTAATGACCGAATGTCATTTCATTAATGAGAATAAATATAGCCATATAGCTTGTGAATAAGCAAATTAAATAGGAACCTGAACAGTTGGAGAACTGCAGTTTTGTGAGATGTTTGAAACCGTCACAGTGTTCAAGATGTTTTGGATGGTTACAGAAATGATACAGAAGTCTCCTGAGTAGAAATTTGTAGTGACTTGGTGTGCAGCCTTGACACAAGCAGGATCTGTGGAGGATCATCTTCAAGTGTGTCCCAGAATTTAATTGAAAGTGACATCTTGTCAAGATGATTATGAATCAGTGAAAGGCACCTCACTTGAGTACCTAGAATTGTGAAATGTGCACACAGGCCTTACTTAAAATTCTATAATGAATTTTCAAATAGTGAAGTCTTTTTTTGGAGTGGATTTTACCAGAATAGACTAAATTAAAATGGAAAAAAATACCAGATGGATGCAGCACATTTTATATTGTGAAAACTAAAATGGGTAAAAACTGTGTGGTTTTAAAGTTGCTGAAGCCAGGTAAAAATCACTTTAACAGAAAGATAGAGATTATTGATTAGCCTTGTTAATACTAAATTGATAAAGATAACTTTTGGCTAGGCCTCTGCTACCTGGTCACCACTGGTAAATGTGTTTGTGCTTAGATGAGGAACTTCATTCTTTTCAAATTCTGTTATGTACCTCTGAACATTTGACTTCCCAGTGCAGTGTCTAAGGTCCAGATCTCTTCCGTAAGTAATAAGTCAAATTGAGTAGTCGCCTTCATTTGAAATATGTGTGGATATTTGACATCTCGATTTGTGAAGAAGGGCTGCTGGTTTTCTTCACAGTTCTCTGAGGTAGGTTGTCACAGTGCACTATATGAGCTAACTAACCCTATACACTGGTGTACTAAGTGCCAGTGGCACCTGGTTTCTTTATTGCTGAGGGAACGGAGCCTGCTTTTCCGCTTATGTCCTTAGCTGAGAAAACCTGCTGGCAAAAATAATCTGATCTCATGTGCTTGGTGGTAATGTGTGCTGGAAATAGAATACATGTGCGTAACACATGGCAAAAATAGTTATTGCATAGTAAAGAATTATTTTCCACTTGCTTTTGAAAAGAATAAAATGGTCAGAGGTATTTAGACATATCTGAATCTACGGCATTTTCATTTTAAGACAACTTACAACAGTTAGTTTCTGCTTCCTTCAATAAATGGTGTAGAATACCATGCAATGCAACTATGTATATGTGTGCTAATTGCCCCAAATGTGAAGAACAACTTCCAATAATTAAATTTTTTTGCTTTCTCTTCTCTTGTCTTTGCCTGCTGCTTACACTGGTTTCCTTTAAAGGGTGCCTTTGTTGTAGGTTTACTGCAGTAAAAGATATTTTTTTGCAGCATTTAGATTGAACATGCAGCTCTGGAAAGCTAGAGAGGAACAAAACAACTGAATCTGCATAAATGTAGTGTAGAGTTGCTTATATAGTCACAGTTATAATATGTTGATGCAGTGATGTAGGAAAAAGTGGAGACCTGACCATAGTGCAAATGGTATGAATCTAGTATGTAGTTTAGTTTTTGTATATGGGGTCAGTGGATATTTTGTTTTGTATGTTGCAAAATGTTTGTCTTTGTGAAAGTAATATAGGTAATGTGAAAATGAAGAAATTCTGAAATCTCTCTTTAGATCATTTTCTCCATGTAAAATTTTTACTTTTTCCCTGTTTAAGTACTGATCCCATACGTATGTTTTAATAAATAGAAATACACATGTGCGTCTGTTTGTACTGAGCAGGCAACTCTTTTGTTGTCTTACACCAAAAGAAATTTAAAAAATAAATAAAAGAAATGGTGTGACTCTTAGTCAAATCCTTCCTGATTTAGACAAAATACAGTCCCCAAAAAGCTATTTAGTGATAAAAAGGTGCAGTTACATAGTTCTCTACAATGCCCCTCACTTACTGACAACTTAATGTCAGTAGTTTGTGTTAATAGTGAAACAGCAAGGTTTTGCAGGATATAAAATATTTAGGTCTAAAATAGTCTATTGTTGATATTTTAACATTTATTTGTGGAGTTCCTGTCACCAGCTGGAACTTACTGACTGCATGTGGATAGACATGTTTTTTAAGTGATTGAGCTGGACTCAAATACCACCAAATCTGTGTAATTTGTTAAGCCCCTTCAGATAGCAGGTAATATTCCAGTGTTGGATCTCCCTTCCTTTACTTTCTTTCTCTGAAGTAATTCACTGACAAGTCTATTAGATGGTCTTTTAAAAATAGAAGAGATCAAATACCTTTGAAGTATTTAAAAGTACCAAGTCCTTAGGAAATAGAATCGAGTTTGCAACGTTGGTGCTGAAAAAATGTTCAATGGATGGGAAATTTTGCTATTTGCAAGCATTTTCAATTATTTTTCTGAGTCCATTTGAAGCCTTTGGGGGACTAGGAATAAGGGGAAGTATGGCTTGTGAGCTGCTTGTCTTGGTGCTTATGAGAAACAGAACTGCAGCTGCTCTTTTCCTGTCTTGACTTTTGTATGAACAAAGCATAATTAAGAGATGTTCCTGTTAATGGCTCGAATGCTTTCAAGTCCTTACTTTCACACAGTACTGTGTGGAATGGCAGGACTTTGGCCTTGTGTGCTGGCCCAGATTAATACGCACCAGAGATGTTTGTGCAGGAATGCCAGCCATTTTAATGCTTTTTTTTTTTTTTTTTTTTTTTGAGATCAAGATTTAAGCTTTCTTAGTAGACTTAAAGTGGCCAAAGCTGAGCTCCATATCTTTAACTTTGAAGGCTTTTCTTCTCCTGTTTGAGTTTTCCCACAAAAGTCCTTGTTCTCACCTGCTATAGCTCGAAAAGGTTCCCAGTCAAACTCAGTAGTTACCTCATCTAATCTTTCTAAGGCCATTAATTCAAATCTTTCCTCAAGTTTGTTTGTCATCTGCTGTATGGAGAGAATGATCATCTTGTAATTGGGAGGCAACAAGTCATGATTATTGTTACAGATACTGCTTACAAGGTGTGTTTATTTTCATATACTACTTGTATTACCTTCTTCTTTAAATGTTCCACTGGAAGTATCATTTCCTGCATAGGTGCACAGAATCCACTGTAATTGAATCTTGATCGGCTAGAAGTTTTCAGCTACTATACCGGTATGACTAATACTGATCATTGGGGGAAAAAAATAAAGGAAGCTAAGGAGATACTGGGTGATGCCTTTCAAATCAAGGGATGGGATGAAGGGTAATGAAGAAGAAGAAAAAGGCTTTCACCCATGCATTCATCTGCATTCAGGTGATATAACAGTTCAAATTGTGGTTTTTCTCAGGAAGAACTCCTCCTGTAATAGGATCTATGCCTGAATACTGACTTCAGGACTTCTTTAGAAGAGATTCTGACTTTCTCTTTTTTTACCACGTAACACACTTCCTCCTTTTCTATTTACAGGTCATAAAGCTGGGTGTGCTGTTAGTTAACTATTTTTGTAATTATTACTAATCAAAATAGATAAACCGGCAGTATCACTTCCTTTTAACATTAAAAAAAACACATGTGCAGTGGTCAGATATATGGTATATGCAAAAGATTTGAGTCAGTCATCTGTAACAGTGCAATGAAAGATGTCTTTTTTTTTTTTTTTCCCTCTGATTACTTAATTTACTAGAAACCAAAGTGGAACAAACAGCAGGTTGCTCAAAATTTCAGATGTGTTCATGTTTCTTTGAATTGAAAGGGTTAGTACTCTTTACTAAGAATGTTTGGATTGAGTATCACTATTCATTTAAGATTAAATAAGAAAGATGAAGAATCTTGCCACTGGCAAGTTTTAGGAATCCCTGCTTATTAATCAGAAGATAGAAAACTGTGACACTTCTAATTATAGGGATTAGATATTAGCAGACTCACTGCAAAGCTATTGCAATTGATACAAATGAGGTGCAGTGCTACATGAATGCTATTTTTTTCAGTAATTGTGGTGTTAAAACATCAATACATGCTTATCCTCTTGAGTAAATTACTTCTAGTTCTTTGTTTAAAAACCAAGAAATGTGGTGCTGATCTCTTCAGAGGATTTTCTTGTGGAAGGTGTAGAATAAATAGAAATCACAATTAATGAGTCCACCATTAGTTTGGAGCTAAATAGTAGAGTAAAAAATGTAGCTTTTATGGTTGTCTCATTTGAATTGTTATTTTGTATAAGAATTCAGTTATGTTTCATTACCCGAAAGTAAGTGCACATCATGTTACAGGCATGATGTAGAAGTTCTCTTAGTGAAGGTTGAATTTGAAAATGAAAAGTGATTTGAGGAAGTTGGGCATTCAGACTACCAGAATGACTGGATTGAAGAAGTACTTCTGTAATGCTTATTGTGGAAATAACATAGAAATGCAAGTGGTGTAGGAAGTAGCTTTGCTTTTTTCTGTTGTTAGAAAAAAAAAAAAAGCTCTATATTAAATGATAACTGTAATATATATTGCTTTTTGTTAAATGCTGATATCATTACCATGATGTCAGGTGTAAACTCATGGTCTTGCTGTGTTTAAGTAGCTGGGCTGTTGTATGAGGAATTATTTGAAGATTGGGACAACCAGGTTTGTCATGATTTGATTGCTCTAGAGGTCTGTATTTATGGTTCCTAGCCACTTACTAAGTGACTTTTACTGCTGCCACCACTGCTGCCACCACGGATTTAGCAGCTAGTGCTTTAAATATGCTGATCTGGGTGTAAATTATTGCAAGATATAACATACAGGAGTGGCTACAAGACTGCCATTTTACCAGAGGGTGTGCTCAGGACTGGCATCCTGCCAAAGGCTCAGATATACAGGAATTGCAGATATTTTGTTTTGTCCTTCACTGTTTTATGATTCTGAAGAACTTTCCTGTGATACAGAGGGGATATGAGCAAAAAGTGCAGATATCCAAGTCATGCTAATAAATTATAACAGCGAATCTGATCTGGAAGAACATCACTGTCAGTTTTGACTTAAAAATCATATACCCACATCTAGAGAACTTCAGGAATATGAAGTCCTGCATAAAAATTAAACAATTTTATTCATTTAAATTACTTCCTTATGTAGGGAACATACATTCATGCCAAACTGTTTCCCCTTGACTAAAATGACTGCAGCCAGCATCCTTCTCATTTTGTTTTGAAATTTAGAATACACCTTGCTTTTTATCAAAGTTACATGTAAATGGATTTTTGTTTGTGCTCAGTTCAGGTGGTGTATGCAAAAATTTGTGTCTGTACTGGTGTGCAACAGGATTCATGGTTGCTCTCAGTAAGGCAAATGATTACTAGAGAAAGTAGGTGGTTACTCTTATGAAAGGTGAATTATGAAGTCTGCTGCTCTGAAAACCTTGTGATAACCATATGTTGTGAACTAGTTTCTTAGACTGGATGTTATTTAACAGCAATTATGAAAATGTATCATAACTTCCTTAATATGTTTGTGTAACAGTGCCAAAGACTGAGCGACAACCCAGTTAGATAGGTGTAGAGCCAAGGTGTGTTTTTTTAGCCAGTGACTATCGCTCTTTTGGGCTTAAGAGAAGCTTTTAAGTATATTAATTCACTCTTAAGGCTGGGTCCCATGGTAATACACTGGTTTTCCTCTTTTGGTTCCTTATACATTACATATTAAAATTTCTTCCTAATGACCATGAGCATATCTACCCTTACATTAATTTCAGATCATTCTGGATCTATATAGTGTGCTGACTTTTTAAGAATTTTGTACATCTAAAGAATTGGGTTCTGAATACTGATATAAAGGTTTTGGAGTTCTCCATTCCCTTTTATAGGAGAAGATTTTTTGGCATTTGCTTAATATTTTGTGGTATGTGGCTGACTACTTTACCGTTGTGGTTTTTGTTTCCTACCTAATTCGTTTAAATTTCTAAAGTGTGATTTTAAAAAAAATTTTGTTTTTAAAATCCTAGTATGAAATGTACTAAAATGTAGAGATCCAAGTCATACTTGCCACACAGAAGTGGTGATCATATCTATTTAATTTCAAATGAAAAAATAAATATAAAGGAAAAATTTAAGTATGAGAAGATACGAGAGTTTGGATAAAACTGTGTGGAGACTGAGACTAAATGTCATGGGGTTCCTTCCTTGTTGAAAAGTTTTGAGGTACTCTACAGCATAGATAAAGTTAATGTGAATCCTTGAGGAGTAAGAAAACAAAAAAAAGGATAATGCAAAGCCATGTTTTGCCAACAATACATTGTTCTCGTAGAGAATAATCTTTGAGGAAACGATTTTTTAATTTAAATTCTACCTGTTACATGCACATGTTTGATTTAAAGTTTAAAGTAGTTTCTTAAATAAAGTTTCTTTAAATAATAGTTTCTTAATAAAGTTTTTCAGAGAACAGAAAAGGCAGAAAGTTTTACTGCTTTGTAAGATCTTTTCAGTAGTACTCATAAAAGCAGCTGATCCTCAGAAGCAAGTTGCTAGCAGTTCTTTGTTTAGTAGGTACTTCTGTAATATTTTTTTCCTTTCTCTTTATCCTTAACTTTCAGATCTCTCATACGTCACAACTAAAAACCATGATTCCTGATGAAATGATGTTTCATTTCTTAATGTTCTGAATTAGTAACTGAGTTGTAAGTATTGACAGAGTCAATTTGGAATAAAATATTGAAAATATTTAGGAATGCACTGGAGTGTATTCAGTACATTATAAGTTTATTTTGTGTATTCTGTAGCTTTTAAACATTTAGATTTGAATATTCCTTTTTATTCTTAAAAAAGAAAAAAAAAAGAAAAGCTTTCATCTGCCTTTTAATCTCTCAAATATCCATTATATATTTTTTGGAGGAGGTGTTTATTCAGCTTACCCTTGGAAAATGGGACAGACTCCCAAAGAGTAATAAAGAAATACTGCTCAGGTATGCAAAGATGTGTTTAAGATGGAAGAAGCTCAGCTGGAACTTGAACTGGCAAAAGTTGTCAAGAATAACAAGAAAAACTCATGTAGGTATGTTAGTACCAAGCAGAAGTTCAAGGAAGATGTAGGTCCGCTGCTGCGTGGGACTGGCAGCTTAGTTTAAATGACACAGAAAAGGCATAAATACTCCATTTTCTCTTTGCCTTGGTCTGCATGGGAAAGGTCAGCTCCCAAGTCTCTGTGCCAAGAAGTGACAACAAAGTAAACAGCAAACCAGTGACAGTAGAGGAGCACTGAGTTAAGGTCCATCTGTACCAGTTGGATGCATACACATGAAGAGGATCTGATCGGATGTGTCTGAGTTGGTGCACTGACAAGCTACCATCTATCATATTTGAAAGGTTGTTGAAGATCTAAGTGACTGGAAAAGGGCAAATATTACACCCATCTACAAAAAGGAAAATTTGGGAAACTACAGACCAGTCAGTCTCACTTTGGTCTCCAAGGAAATTATGGAACAAGTCTTTGTGAAAGTTGTTTCCAGGCACATGAAAGACAAGAAAGTGGCTGGGAAAACCCAACTTAGATTTACCAAGGGTAAATTGTGCTTGACCAACCTGATTGCCTTCTGTGATGAAACCACTTGCTCATGTTCTCCCCTGGCATCCCTGTGGACAAGTTTGTAAGATACAGTCTGGACATACAGACTGTGAAAAGTGGCTGGCTTGCCAGGATCAAAGAATGATGTGTTAATGGCTTAAAGTCAGACTGTCAGCTGGTCACAAGCTGGTTCCTTGAGGGTCAATGCTGGGTCTGGTAGTACTAGTCAATATCTTTATAAATATTCTAATTATATGATTGAACCCTCACTGAGTTTACAGATGACTTCAAAGTGGAAGGAGAGGTAGGCATGTGGGAAAGAGGAGCCACCATTCAGAGAGACCTTGACAGGCTAGAAAATTGGGCCAACAAGAATTACATGAGGTTTAACAAAGAGAAATATGAAGGCCTGCACCTGGAGTGGAATAATCTTAAGTGGCAGAACAGACTGGGGACTGACTGTCTGGGGTATAGGTCTGCTGCGAAGGACCTGGATGTTCTGAGGGGGACAGCAAGCCTAACGTGAGCTAACAGTGTACTGTGGCAGTGAAGTGGCCTGAACTGCATCAGGAAGAGAACCATCAGCAGACCAAGGCATGTCTACTCAGCTCTTAGTAGGCCAGCAGAAGGTGATTAGAGGGTTGGAAGTTGCTCAGGGGGCAGAGGTAACTGTCTTCCTGTACCTGCCAGATACAGAGAAAAGTATTTGCAAAGATGTATACAGTGACAGAAGAGTCAGTGGTCACAAGTTGCTTTAGGAGAATTTCATCCAGTTAAATTCTTCATTGTGAGAACATTAATTAAGAATTAAACATAGGAATGGTTTTCCCAGAGAAGTGGTGGAATCTCCCTTGCCAGCACTACTAAAGACTTGAAAGGACCCTGGATAACCTAATCTAGGGCCATGGATTTGGCAGAAGGTTGGACGAGGTGATCTCCAGAGATTGCTTGCAATCTAGACTTTTTTATTATTCTAACAAATAGGTGATAATATTTTTTGTTACTTTGTAAAAGGTGGTCCAGAATAGTTAATATTCTGTCTGTTCTTAATTGATCAGACTGGACTAATTTTTATTCAAGAATACAATCAGTAGTAGCTTTAGTGGGTAGAGATTGATGATCTGAGTATCCTGGGTCTGGCTAGGCTGGGACGTGTGATGGAATTCTTACTGGAATGCATGAGTAGTTTGCAAAGCATAAAATGTTTTTTCTTTCACACAGGCAAGAGATTTCAGTAGTGGTTGACTTTGTTTTGTTGTTATTTTTTAAGTGTATAGCTTTACACAGAGAAAAATGGTAGTTGAAAGCAAAATAAAAATCATTAATCTACATGCTGACATTATTACCATCAAATTTAAATAATGTTTTTGTGTGTTTTTAAAGGGATTTTTAAGGATATCAACCTGAAGTATATATCTGTCTGCAGAATAGTATTCATAACTTATTTATTACTATGGTGTATACCTCTAAGAAACACTAATTCTATTTGGACAAGGTTTTGCTCGCTGTAGACTTGACACTATCTCTAAATTTATTTGCTTCATGAGGTATTACAGTTTCTGTTCAAAATTGGCAATTAAGTTGTGCTGAATAGATTTCAGGATGTAAAAGCTTTATTTCTGAAATTTCTGGAAATTTGGAGACAAAATTATTGGTAAATCTTTTGAACTTAACTTGCTATAGTGTTGTCCTCAAACATGTATGTACAGCTCCCTTTTGGGGTATTTCTAACCTCATAAAAGTTAATTGGGCTTCTGCTAACGATTTCAGCTAAACTTGGATTACTTGCAGTTGCTTCTCTAGGAGATGCACACATCTGCCTTTGAGGAAAGATATTTACATGTACCCTAACGGGTGGGGTTTTTTTAGTAGTAGTTACGAGTTAATCTATAATGTGTGTCAAAGTTAGCCATTTGCCTCATTATTTTAGTGCAGTATCTTAAGTGTATATTTTTGTGTGTGGAGGAGGAGTGGCATTATTAATTCACAGTCTGCTCAATTACTTTGTGTGGGAATAAGCTGTGGGTACATAGCAGTTCTTAACCTTTTAACTGGTGAGGCAGTGCATGTTTTGTACTCCTAGTTGAAAGCCTTGTAAGTTTTCTTCATACATTCTTTAGCCTGTTTCATTGGGTTATTAAACATAGGTGGTGCCTCTGGGCTTTGCGGTTGTCAGTGTTCCTAGTTCTTGCCAACAAGATGCAGAGGAGTTGGACAGAGTATGCAAGAGTATCTTCTGATACTCTCGGATGTCACTTCCTTATTGAAATTTTGGTGTGCTGACAGAATTGGTTGATCTGTGTTTAGTAAGATCAAAGGGCAAGCTCAAAATAACATTGCAATGGTAACAATTTAATACTTTATTCTACTTCAAATGTCTGTGCATGTGTCACTTCCTTTTCTCAGAGAAAGGGCACTTTGGGCAGCTCTTGACACTTGGTAGAATAACTTCACTGTTTAATTTTGGTGTGCCAGATTTCTAAAAGACTTATTTTTTAATAAAAGTAAAGTTGAGTAAAGTTAAAATTTTAAGTATGATGTATAAACCATTAAATTTTATGCCTTTTTAGTTTACAGCTTTTGTGGTGTGTTTTGGAAGTGTGTTAAAAGCATAGTATAGAACAGTACTGTACAAGAAAATTTCTAAGCATTTATGGTATTTGGAAAGTGAGGCTTATACAAAGATGTTGGAACAGATTTTTCAAACACAGCTCTTAGCTTTTCAACAGAATATAAATTCTGTTTAGAAAGTGTGTGAAAATATCCAAATAAGGCAAGAGGCTTGGGGTCAGAGTAATCACGGTAAAGGCTGGTATCTTTTGGTGTGTTCTCACAGTTAAATAGGCATCCTTGTTGTCATATAGATGTGTAGGTGGAAGAATTCTGGTGAATAACAGTAATATGCCTATCTTGCTGGACTACCTTCGGCATTCTTAAATAATCATTTTCTCTGGCATCATTGTGAAATGCAAGTCAGGAACATGCTGCAAAAACTCTCTAGACTGACAGTGTACAACAGCCAACCACTGAGTAGCCAAATGTTTAAAAATATGCAAAGAGAGTTCGTTGATTACATCAGGATTTTTATATTTATGGGAAATAAGGTAAAAAAATAACTAACTTTTCAATGTTCTTCCAGTATTGGAGGGGGGAAATGAGAAAGTGATGGATCAAAATCAAACATTTTCTTTTGGGTTGACAAATCCCAGTAGAAGTGTAGCTAGTATTCAGAACAGCATGCATCTTCCTCAGTAGTTTCAAGGGTTGATTTGCGAATACCGGTTTATGTACTTGTTGCTCAGCAGACCTCCAAAAGACTGCTGTTTGTACCGGTATTTTGCAAACAGGACTGTTTATTGGAAGGCTGCAGGGAAGTTCTCTCCTACCAGTTTGCTTCATAAATTTGGAATTGATGCTTCTGTGAATTAAGCTGTTTCAAGAAGAGTTTATTCACAAGTGGAGAGTACCTGTCTTAATCCTAAAGTAACTGGAGGAGGAAGTGGCTGATTCCACTGTCAATGTAGTCTTTCACTGTTGCACTTCGCTTTTGTCCTGTGCTATAGCTAGTAATTTGAACATGGCACTCCACAGTCTTTTAAAGGGAGTTCATAAAATGCTGGGAGCAGAGGGGTAAGAATTGGGGAGCATGACCCCTAGAATCACAATTAGTTTTGATTGGCTTTTGCTACATTTCTGTGTGGATGAGAATCAATTAGTGGGACAAAGCACTGAGACGCCAGAAAACGTAATATGGAGAAAACAATGATTCATGCTTCAGTACAAACCGGATGGATGTGGGGACATGATTACAGTGTACAATCAAATGCTAACTGCAACAGCTAGTTTGCCTCAGCTCACTGGTATCTCAGGTTCCCCCTTTCTTACATCTCTGGGTAGAAGGGCTTAGAGAGCCCTATGTTCAGCGTGATGTGGAGTCATAGACCCACAGTACAACCCCTGGAGTCTGTTGGAAGTGGGTGTGGGGAAGCAGATAGGCCAAACATGTCTTCAGATTTCAGCTGTGACCCATGGGAAAGTTGCAGAGGTTCATTCTGTGAGAGATTTTGTGGTTTGAAAAGCTTAGCTACTTTCCTGCTCTCAGCAGTTGAGCAAATACTATTTTCAGATACTTTAAAGTAGGAAGCTTGGGGTGAGAGGAGGGATCTTTGATTTCAATAGCTGAGAGAGCAGAAGTCTCTGGTTGAACCTGCACTCTCCTTCATGGCTGTCTTCAGAAACTTAACCTTTCCTACTTCTGACTTGAGAACAGATTTCAAAGGAACCTGTGAACAGTTTTCCACTATACGGGTCAAGGAATTTTTCAAGAATTCTTTGATCAGTGATTGAATCTTAGAACAGGAACAAAAGTATTAAGTTGGTGGCAGTTGCATCTCCTGTGAACCGGAGGATGCCAAGGCTTGTGTTCTGTTGGAGTGCAGCGAATGGTTTCTGCCTAGAAGTATTCTTTCTGAAAAAGCTTCGGTTACTATTATTATGCTTTGGAGGGCTAAAATAGGAAAGGGTTAGGAAAAGAACCTTTTCCATTTCCTTGACAGTTATGAGGGAGAAATACTTAAAAATGGAAATGTATGATTACAGAAGTTGGTTTAAGGCACTAAGATCAGCTATTGTACTAGAAATTTTTTTACAGTACTCAAAATAATTAATTTTAAATTGGCATCTACCTTTTAGTCTATTCTTGCAAAAGTTTTTGTTGAAAATTTAATAGATTTTTGTAAATATCTTCAAGGAAATGTATATTCTAAATGAAGGAAGAAGTCTGCAGTTAGTGCATTTTTTGTTTTAGAATGGTTTTTTTTTGTGTTGGGTCCATATTTTAAATGAGTCTCATTAAATCAAAACCTAAAAATTGCCTTAGTCTTATCTTGACTGTAGATTTTCTTAGCAGTACTAGAGGTATTTTTTAGGTTCAGAGCTTGTCTTTTGAAGTTTTCTTTATATATTTTTCAAAGGTATGCCCAGTGAGTAAGATTTCAGCATGTGGAAGTTTTGAGTCAGATTGCAGAGCCATACAGTTTTCTTGTTCATAAAGCACACAGTTTCTTCTTGTTCTTATACAGGTAGTGATTTGGGCAGAGTTGTAGAAGGTAGCCCCAGAGATTAACTGATATCCCAGAAGTGATATTTTTTCATTTGCACACTTGCTGATATAAGTTTTAAAGCAG
This sequence comes from Strix uralensis, assembly GCF_047716275.1. NCBI lineage: Eukaryota > Metazoa > Chordata > Aves > Strigiformes > Strigidae > Strix > Strix uralensis. The sequence continues at coordinate 71,637,916 of NC_134012.1, forward strand.
GTTTGTCATGAAGTTTTACAAAGCTCCTTTTAGCTACAGAACCCTATACATAAATGCATTTGTGAAAGTTGCTTGCAGTTTTATACGATTGAGAGTTCTATCCAGATTTATGGATGCAAATTTTGTTTGCTTCTCAGGTTCCTGGCAAAATTTCTGTATGCACTGGTTGCGATTTACTTACGTAGCAATTGCAATTTTGCTGTAGTGCAGACTTGCCCACAGTAATTCCTGTTTTATACTGCCTGCTCAACTGGCCTGTGGTACTGTCTTCAGTTGGGGCATATCCTAGAAGTGTTTGGAAGCTTTTATCAAGGTGTCTGATAGTGTAAATTAAACTTGACGTTATTTAGTGGGAAACATGCAAATGCAGTCAAGACTGATGCTTCATTGTTTTTATATTGACAGACATAGGAGGACAACAGAAGTCTTAGGGAAATGAGGAGCTTTACTATGATGGAAGTAGAGGGGAGTTGTAAGCTGCTTTATTGGGCATGTCACCTAAAACAGCAGCTGTACGTCTATCAGAAAATGTTAGTTTGAGATAGTGATTTTCAGAGCTAGACTGGAGTTGTGAATTTCAACTAATGCTGTCAACAAAAGTACATCTAAAACTGTTTGATGAAGAGGGTCAAGAGGGTCTAGCATGAGTTAAGTCCAGAAAGGTAAAACGGGGATCCTATGACTGCTTTATTTAAAATTCAGAGTTACGGTTTTAACTTAATCTGAGTCTGATGCATTTTTCTGAATGGATGATAATTTGATTCACAGCATAGAGAACCATAAAACTGGTTTTTGCATTGGTTATATGCCTTGTTTAGCCTTTTCAGACATATGCCAAGAGACTAAATAGATTCACTTTTAACACATGGAAAAAATATGCACTAAGTTGCAGTGGACATGTTGCACTTCTTTGGAGAATAAATGTGTGTATGCAGATTTTGTCTTTTTCATGTATTCTTCCTCTATAAGAACCATAGACTTCCTGTTTTACTCTGTATTTAGTGTTATTATTTACTGTCTGTTTCTCTTTTTCTTTACACATTCATGAGAGAAAATGTTGGTTTTCCATATCAGAGAATTTTTAAATACACATTTTTGTAACCATCTAGTTACAGTGTGCTTTTTAGAAAGAATTTCATATATTCTTGAAGAAATAGATTAAAGATTTCATGTTTTAGCATTTTTTGGAAGAACAAAAAATATGGTATGTAACTTATTAAAAAATACATTTCAGTAAAGTGAGTTGAAAAATGGTACTAGGTCCACTGTAGAATTTTTTATTTAGATAAATAGAGTCTGTTAATGTAAAAACATGCACCCTGGGTATTTTATGATCTACCAATAAAAGAATAACAAGAGCACAACAAGAAAAACAGATATTTATCAGACTTTGTGACACAGTTGGGAAAATAAAAATATATGTCAGATGAAATATTAGCATAAATGCTGTTGGTCATAAACTACTTTAACATGAGAAGAAATGTCACTGGGAAGAATATACATAGTGAAAATCTGGTGGTGGGTAATTTGATTTTTTGTTTGTTTTGGGTTTTTTTGGTTTTGTTTCTGTTTTTTCTTGATAAATAGTCCATGTTTTCCTTGAAATCTGTGGAAAATGAATATGACCAATTTGAACTGTCCTTGTCCCAAAGTAGACTCTTAATTTTTTTTTTAATACAGGAATATTTTACTTTTCAAAATGTATTTACAGTACTGTATACAGTTTGCTAACATGTATGTGGAATGTCACTTACAGGTGCTGACCTTAAAGAAAGAGCAAAAATGCATTCAAGTGAAGTTAGTTCTTTTGTCTCAAAAGCAAGAGCAACTGTTAATGAAATGGGTATGTAACCTCTCCCTTGAACAATGTTATTTTAACTGTAACCTGAGAAGGGTTAGATCAGAGGAATGACATAAACGTGTATGGTTAATTCTTGAAAGGTAGTAGGATATCCACAACTATTTATATTGATAAATACAAATCACAGTGCATTACTTCTTTTAAAATGTTTCTAATCAAGTGGGACTTTTTTTATCGAATGCTAGAAGAAGCTGAATCTTAACTGAAATTGAGGTGATTTGCGCTGCTGTTTTCATAAAGGATGGATTGTTGAGTGACATCCAAGTACTTTAGAATTTAATTTTTACTATAAAGGATTGTGGTCAGTATAATTAATACAATCTTTAATACATTTTAGAAACATGTTAAACATCAGCTGTTGATAGAAAGTTAGCTACTAAGGCCTTCCAAAATTTTGTTTAATATTCACTTGTTCTGGTGTAGTAAAACCTGTTAATAGTTTGGGATTTTAATTGCGTTGAACCAGTTTTTAAGGATAGTAATATTTCTGTAAATTTTACATTATGAATTCACCATCAAATCATATGTTTCTATATCTTTGCTAATCAGTTTTAATGTAATTGTTTTTCGATAGGGCATTACTGATATGTTTTATGAAAAAATCAAGTGTACCAAGTTTGAAGCAATTAATTTTATACATTTGGTTTATATACGCAACATATTTTGTCACTTGAAATTTTGGCACAAAACTAATTTCTCAGAGAATGTTTTTAGATGCATTTCCTTAATAACATTGAGTCAGATCTTGGTTTGGTGGAATGTTATGAATGGAAACCAGGATGTTTTTGCAGGTAAATGACAAACTACTGAAAAATGAGCCATTGATTAGGTAGTTCATGGAGGTACTTGTGTCATTGAATTAATGTCTTGTCTTTGAAATGAAGCAGATCTTCCAGGCTCTTTAAATAAATAAAATAAGTAAAAATCTATAAGCAAATAAATCATTATTTCCTGCAGCTGATACTGTATTTCATGCTGGCATTTGTCCTTTCGTTGGAATGCTGAGCAGCAAGTTGTTCCATTTAGTTACTTTGTAAGATTTTTGGGAGGCTTCCTTAGCTCCAAGTAATATTTTTTTAGCCTTTCTTGGACTGAAGTTACTGGAAACACTTTCTGAGCTGCTGTAATGTTTAAATACAGGCAACTGGTTTAAAGATTTTCCTGATTGGGAAATAGGTTTGTTTTAAATTAGATTATTTTTAATTTTTTAAGTAAGAAAATTCCTGAAGTCTAAAGAAGTGTTTGAATTCGGCTTTCTGCACTGAATGGCTGGAAAACATACACAGTGATTTGATACTTAGTTTTGCTTCAGAGTTGAAAAGACTTTAAGACAAATGTTTGAGTGTCTTCAGCTTCATTAAGGTTCCTGTGAGAGTGTTTAATTACTGAATACGTAAGCAAATTTTCGGTGTTATCTAAAAGGTTTACAGTGGATCATTATGCTAACAGTGAATTACTTGAAGTTTAGGAAACCTGTATGAGTGCTTTCATTCATTGATCTCTAGTCTCTTTCTCAAGAAAGAAGCATGAAATTGTGAGTAAGTGAAATTAATGTTTGAGAATCCAGGTCACTGTGAAGTATCTAGATAGGAGGGTTTGTGAGAAGAGGTAGCAATGGCAATTAGACACACTGCAGGTTGGAAAAGAGAAAGAATTTGAACATAGCCCTTGCCCAGTATTGTAACAAAACTTTTGCTGAAATTGAGTGTCTCTCTCCCCTACCCCTTCTTCCCCTCTTTCTCCCACTTCTCCCTCCCCACTTTTCTCACTCCTTATTTCCTCCCTCCCCCTATTTTGCCATTCCTTCTTTAAAACACTAAACTACACAGTGACTAGAAGGTTCTTTAATGGTTACATGATATTTGGCCCTCTCCCAGTTCATTTTTTTAAAGGCTTTTTTACAGGATTAGAGAAGAATATTGAGATATCACTCCTAATGTTATTGGTCAGTTTTCATATCATGAATGTTTGGACATGCATACTACATAAGTAGCTTTTATTCATCAATCACATGATACATTCCCACTATATACACATTATGCCAACAGTAGTTGTATTTATGGGATTATTCTGAAGGGTCTTCGCAGAGCAATTTAAAATGTGGTTCCCCACATCAGGAAATGGTAGAGAATATAAAAAAAGTGGATTTCATAAAGGAGATTAGGTTAGATGGGTGCACAAAACATAATGTTGTATGATGAATAGAAGTGAACATTAATTTTGTAGCAAGTCAGAGGTTTTCAGTTCTTTTTTTCTTCTGAAGAAGTGATCTGGCATTACAGAACATAACTTTTGTAGAACTAATGGGACGTTGTGTTTGCATTTGATTACTGCAATGAATCCATATATTGAAAATAATAACGATATTTTTCCTGCCTAGCAACAACCAGAATGTTGTGAGGTGGTTAAAGAGGGGAAACAAATTTCAAATTGTTATTTGCCACTGCAGAATGCTGTATAGCCAGGCAACAATATTTCCAATCTCCCACTTTGTTATTTTTCTATCCAATTTTAATACTGTAATCTCATTTAAAATGTGTTCTACTTTTTGCTTTTCAGAAATAGGTCATGTTTTGGTAATTGTGTTTGTGTTCAGATGTGTGACCTAGTAAAGAGATGCTTCTTTTTAACAATATTTTCAGAAAGAAAACCATTAAGTTATCTTTCTAAACAAAATACACAAAAGGTTAATTACATCTTGAACAGCTGGGTAAACTTGGCTTTTTAGAATTGATATGCTTTGGCTTTCTTTAGTTCCTGTCAATTTCATTACATTTAAAATCCTTACGCTAGTGGTTTTATAAAAAGCTGTAGTATCATTTTGGAATACAGCTACAGAAGAGAATTTTCTGGAAATTAAAAGCATACTGCACTTGTTTTTATGGGATGGGTTTATAAGTTCTTGCTAAATTTGGGTGAAGTATTAAGACTGCAGTAAATATCACTTGGTATAAAAATAAGCACTTAAAAAAGAACTGAAAAAATTGTAGAGCCGTGAGTTGCAGTGCTTAGAGCTTTAAGTTGAGGGGGGAAAAATCAAAACAGCCTCTATTTTTAGCAGTGATTGCTTTTGCTAAAATTATACCAGAATTGTGGGGGTTTGTTTGGGGCTTGCTCTATCTATCTATCTATCTATCTATCTATCTATCTATCTATCTATTTATAATAGTAGGAATTGTAAGATTACTTGCCCATTACTATATTCTGCCTTGAGGCTCTTCGTTACTGATGGAAGGCTGGCTTTATCCTCAAAAAAATAGAAGAGCACTAATAGATGTCTTGCAACCATGCACAACAAAACAGGCCTGACTAAATGAAATCAAATGTTACTGACTCCCAGAAGCCGTGTTTTTGATGCTTTGGGGGAAAAAATCTTCAACATATATTTTATGGTTTGACTCCCATTAAGTTCATGTTGTTCATTATACTGTCTGTGGGGTCTGGGCTGTGATGTTACCATTGTATATATGTTATCTGTTGGGATTTCAGTTGCAAAACAAGCTGAGGCTATGTATGGAGCTGAATGCAATAAATGCTCTCCTCCAGAAAAACATCTTGTTTAACAGAAAGAAAAGGTGAAGGTGCAGAAAGAATTAGAATTTGTCAAATACTTGTAATTACTCAGAGTGACGTTTGGTCCCAACCTCTAATAAGTGGGAAACAGCATTGGTTAGCAAAGCTTTTCCAAGGAACATAGTTGTAAGTACCTAAATCCCACAAATGGAGAAAAAAATTGGGGACTGACTTTCTTGGTTACTTTTTAAAATCAAAGTTAGAGTGTGGTCAGGCTTGAATTTTGTGTCACATTTCAAGGTAAAATACCTTACTTGTGGCTTGATGGAACCTAGATCTGAACTAAGCTAAGGAAAAAATTTTTAATAAAATAGTAATTTTGCTTGGTTTTTGTTGGAGATGTTCCATTCTAACAAACTTTATAGTGCTTTGTTTAAGACATCTGATTAGTTTTGATGCATAAGTTGTGATATAACTTTAATAAGTAGTGATATTTAGTAACTTTGTTTAGACATAATTTTCACAGATGTGATTAGTTTTGATATAGTCCAGTTTGAATGAGATCATCCTGAATGAAAGCACCTTGCAGTCAGTTACTTGTGTTTGTTTTTTTGTTGTGTAATTTTTATTTTATTCAAAGCAGATATAGCTCTATTTTTACAGATTTTTTTTTCCTTCCTTAGCAATTTTCTGTCATTCTGGCTTCACTCAGTCATCACCAAACTTTTAATTTACCTGAAAGAGTGCTATAATTAATCTTCTCCAAAAAGTTGCTTTTTTGACTATTGAAGATCATGCATCCTTGGAAATTCTTAGGTTGTACCACATTATATGCTGCAGTTTGTTTTTGGATGCAAGCTGTCAAAACTTCATCTCAGAGGTCCCAAAAGTGGAACTGGGATTATACAAGTTTCACTTGATTTCTGGTCTGCTAACTGCTACCCCACCTTCCCCTTGTAAACTCTCAAAAATAGGGAAGAATGATCATTGATGAGGTCAGTGCAGTGCCTTATTTTACTGTTTGGGTTTCTGGGGCTTCTGAGTAGCTTTGGTTAACGTTAAAAATCCTGGTTTAGTAATGAACACTTCAGACTTTATTGCTATTCTGAGAAGTGACTGCCTATGTAACACTGACAAAATCCATCTGTATTTGCTGGAGGTAAATCTGGGCAGCAAAGATGGAGTACTCTAGTTTGGAAATCCAGTGAGAGCTGTGGATTTTTCTCTTAGGGAAGAGCAGATATAGGCTATAACTGGAAGCTGAATGAAATATTGCAGGTAGCTATCAAATTTGGAAAAGGGCAAATTTACAGCTAGCAGTGTCATGCTTAGCAGTCATCCTTAGTCATCATGGTCTCCTTATGTTGCTGACACTGTGAAAGGGAAACTTTGGCACAGTATGTCTCTTGCTCTGTTACGTTGTTGCCTGTTCGGTTAAGTGTAGAGCATAGCTAATACAGTCCAAGACTGCTAGCATTCTGAATGTGTTCCTGAGCAGTTGGTTGTTTTCCAGTAGTAGATTTACTGCTTCTCTTAACATTGAATTAATTTAAGATACCCTTTCACTAAGTATTGTCTGTTTCCTAAATAGACAGTACTGTCCTTGCAGAGCTGAAATGATAGCTTTTGTCAAATTGCATTGGATTGTTTTTAATTAAAAAACACAATGCTAAACTCTGTACCATTATAGAGGGAATGAATGCAACATTAAATTTCTCTTCCAAGATGTTTATTAGTTATTTACATGACAGCATTACTTCCACACTTACTAATATACTTTTTTCCTCTTAATAATAACTTTTTTAAACTGCTAAAAAAGGATGCAGAAACGGACAACCTGGATGTTAGGATGAGCTGATTGTCCTTCCTTATAGATCTGAAGATTAAGGAAGGAGGTGGCTTTTCATTGCTGATTCATTGCTTGATCCCTGGGCACTGCTGTACAGCCTTGACAAAATTAACATAGCCTCAGTTGTAGTTTAGTTTTCCTTCTGGTAGTAATTCCAAATGCTGTTCTGTGAGGAAAAGAGACCATGCTCTGGGCATAGCTTTTTCATTTTCCTCCTGCAAAAAGTTACTGTACCAAAAGAAGGGTGGTACTTGCCTAAATGGTTTATTAAGATCAACATAGCCAGTTTGCACATTGTTAAAACAGGCTTCCAGTATGACTTGCTGTCCAAGGCTTCTGTTCCCTCTCTAGGGAGCCACATTGTGTATGTTCGATGCGTTGGGAAACTCTACCCTTTCCTCGCCTTGTTCAGGTTTGAAATTGCATGTTTCAATCCCTGAATGAGAGGAATAGTTTGTTGGCTCTTTTGCTTTGCCTGTCTCACTCTGGCTCTGTTCCTAGAACCAATTGGTATTCAAAGGGCATCAACTGCTGGCATGGTACTGGAAGTATAAAGTTGCTTTTCTATTGAAGAAATCCTAAGCTCATTGCTTGGGCCCAGCATTAGGCTTTGACTTCAGAATAGCATGTTCAAATCTTGTATTGAACATGGCTTTTGCCTAGATATAGACAAAATATATATGTGTGTATATATATATATTTTTCTTTGGTGATATTACTGAGCTAGTTTATTAAAAAAAAAATTATGCTTAGGGAGTGTTTCCTCTATAGTGTTCAGTGAATGAGCTGACTGAAACTATTACTTAATATATTAAGCTAATTTAGAAATAAAGATGTTTTAGCAATAGACTGGGGAATGTAGGTATATGGAATACTGCTGAAAAGAGATACAGGAGAAAAATTCTAGAAATGTTCAACTAAAATGATCAGAGTCTGTGGGAGTTTGTATTGTGTCAAACGAGAATGCTGCTGGTACTAGAGTATGTTATCTTTATACTGTAAATCAAACAAGTAGACAATAAAAAAATCTAAAACTTATCCCATTGGATTCTCCTATTAGAGATTATAATTGTACTGTTGTTTGAATTTTATTTTGTGTGCCAAGAAAAGGAAAAAGCTTACATAGAAATAGAATGTAAAAATGTAACTGAAATAATTTATCATTTTGTTTTGTAAATTCAGTGCTTGAATATGTGCTATGCTATTTGTGTGAGTAGTAAGTTCTTAAATGTACTTACTCAGGATAAGAAATACAAGAAATAATTTTCATTTTTCTTCTATCCAGAGCTTTTCTTCATTTGCACAGAAAGTAGATTCTGTCATATAGGGTTTACTTCATTATTGTTTTACGGAGGGCAGAGTGAGATTACAAGAAGAAACATCAGTAAATATGAAGAAGCTGAGGAATCTTTGTCAAACTGAAGTGTATCACTGAAGATGAATGAAATATCCAAACTATTTTATATAGTACAAAAAGAGAATCATGGGAGAGTAGGCTGCAGAAGACTGTACCTAAGTGTTTGATTAAAGCACATCTTTCATGCCCATTAGTTCCCCAGCTTTTGCTTCTAATGTCAAGAACATAAAATACACTGTCCTTATTACCTGTCAGTCATGAACTGCCAAAGAGAAAATTTTTAAAATGAAGAACACAATATTCCTGTATTAAGTATTTTTTTGTCAATTCAAAAATATTTTTTCTAGGTCATTTATAAGAGTGAGTGATCGGTGGAAGAAACCAGGAAATTAATGGGATTGAGGGAGATGCTTTAAGAAAACCCATTAGCTACTGTCATAATAAAGGGAAGATAAACTTTACTAATATAGTTTACTTAATAACCAACTGTAAGCAATGTGCAGTAATCATTTTCATTAAAAAACAAAATTTCTTTACAAGTACTAAAAAATAATATTTTTTTTATGCAGCTCTTTCTTGCTACCGATTGCCTGCCTGAACTTTAAAGGCATTAAAGCAAAGATAATAATGTTCAAATAAATTTATCAACAGTAGCAGTCTATTAAGCTTCTTATCTGAAACACAGGAATAAGAGGGTAGCTAAAAGCCTTTCACAGTTGAAACTAGCAAATGCATGGGAAAGAATTGCGTGTATCCAAATGCACATGTAGACCATTCAGACTGAAGTGTGGTCATGTTTTTGCAGATGGAGATATTTTTAAAGCATATGTAAATACAGAAGTTAACTTTGAGTAATCACTTTTTCATTCTTTTTGCAGTTAGGACAGGTGGAGCTTTGTAGCATTTAATTACTTGCCTTGCACAAAAATGGTTTAACCAATCTTTGCATTAAAATTCATACAGGAAGATTTGACGGTTTCTCTTAGCCACTTTTGTATGTTGCTACATACATTGGTTGGTTTTCATAGTGTTATAGAATGGATGAAAGTGCTTGAAGTATTTGGTTTCTGTTAGCTTTTTTCCCCGTAGAAAAGCCTTTTTTGATGAATGCAAACAAACTCTTGTAGTCACTGACTTGATAGCAGATTTTACAAGGCAAGGCAAGTGCCTGAAACACAACTGACATTGCTCTCTTAAGTGCAAAGCTTGTATGCCATCTTAATTTTATTATTGTTCTTCAGAAAAAGATCTCAAAAGATAAAATCAAGAAATAGCATTGTGTTGCAATTATTTTTCTGATTTCCAATTACATAAATTAACTTCTGTGAAAGTGTAATTTTGTGATTAAAATGTTCCTAATATAAAGAATATTTCAGTTATCGTAATTGCCCAGGGACTGCCTCTACTTGCCACTCAAGGGGCATAATTTATATCCTTTCATTTTCTGAAGGGAAAAAATTAATTTTACGCTCAAGAACAACACCACTAAGAGAGATCAAAAATCTGGGTAGTGAGCAGGTGGAAGAGAAGTCTATTTGGAATTACAAGATACTAATATTTAGGTATAAATTATTTTAAAACCAAATTAAAAATCCATTCCTGGTTATTATAGCAAGCTAGCATGTAATTTTAAATAATACCTAATGCTGATTCAAACTTCCTATTTACATCTGTGGCCTTTCGAAGTCTCCTTTCCTAACTTGTAACCAGAAAACTGTAGTTAGGAACAAAGCTCTGTAAAGTAACATATCTCGAACTTTTCTTTCAACATTGTTGGTATAGGACTCAGCCCATAGACTCATAGTATTATGTGGTTTTAAGCTATTGTTAGTTGAAATATTCACTGAAGATAAATAGGATGTAAATAACTACATTGTTTTGTAATAATAACCCCAAAATCTATAATTCTTGATTTGACATTTTCACTCTGATTTTTCTTCTTTCTTGCTTTCCTAATGACTGACACATCAGTTGTGGAATTTACAAATATGTATTTCATTGTGTTCAGACATTTTTGGGGCATGTGACTGTTATTTTTGTTAATTTGAAGGCTCCGTTATTGTACTACTTTTAAGTAAATGTACTAAGAAACCAAGAGGGAGCTTTCTTATCTGTAAATTAAAATTTATCCTTGGGAAGGTGCTGGAACAACTAATCCTGGAAACTATTTCTGGGCACATGAAGGACAGGAAAGTCATGAGGTGTAGTCAGCATGGATTGACAAAAGGGCAATCATGCTTTACTAGCCTTATAACCTATGATGAAATGACTAGTTTGGTAGATGAGGGAAGAGCAGTGGATATTGTCTACCTTGACTTCAGTAAGGCTTTTGACATTGTATAATTGTCTTACATAAGATTCTCATAGAGTAACTGATGAGTATGGACTGGATGAGCAGACAGTGAAGTGGATTGAAAATTGGCTGAACGGATCTGTCCAGGGACTGATCATCAGCAGCATGAAGTCTGCTTGGAAGCCCGTAGCCAGTGGTGTGTACCCAAGGGGCCAGTACTGGATTCAGTCCTGTTCAACATCATTAATGATCTGGATGATGGGACAGAGTGTACCCTCAGCAAGTTTGCCGATGATATAAAAGCAGAAGGAGTGGCTGATGCACCAGAGTGTTGTGCCATCATTCAGAGGGACCTCAGACAGCTGAAGAAATATGCTGACAGGAACTTCATGAAGTTCAACAAAGGAAAGTGCAGAGTCCTGCACCTGGGAAGAAACAACCCCATGCACCAGTACATGCTGGGGCCTAATGGGTTGGAAAGCACCTTTGCAGAAAAGACTCTGTGGGTCCTGGTGGACACCCAAATTGAACATGAGACAGCACTGTGCTCTTGTTGCAAAGGAGGCTAAAAGAATCCTGGTCTGCATTAGGAGGAGTGTTTCTAGTAGGCAGAAGGAGGTGGTCCTTCCCTGCTCCTCAGCACTGGTGAAGCCGCTGCTGGAGTACTGTGCCCAGTTCTGGGCTCCCCAATACAAGAGAGAGATGGGGCTACTGGAAAGAGTCCTACGAAGGGCCATGAAGGTACTGAATGGACTGGAGCATCTCTCCTGTGAGGGAAGGTTGAGCAAGCTAGGACTATTCAGCCTAGTGAAGAGAAGGGACAGGAGGTGATTTCATCAATATATATAAATACCTAAAGAGGAGGGTGTCCGGTGACAGGACCAGAGGCAATGGGCACAAACTGGAACATGGAAGGTTCCTCCTGAACATGAGGAAACACTTACTTACTGTGAGGGTGACCGAGCACTGGCACAGGTTACCCAAGGAGGTTGTGGAGTTTCCCTCCTTCAAGATATTCAAAAGCCATCTGGACATGATCTTGAACAGCCTGCTCCAGGTGACACTGTCCTGAGCAGAGGAGTTGGACAAGGTGACCTCCAGAGGTCTCCTCTAGCCGTGACCATTCTGTGTTTTGCATGTGCCGCAGGCACATGTAGACAGATATTTTCCATGCTTTCTCAATGTGCTTTAGTTAGATAATGAATTGTGGAACTTTTTATATATCCCTCAATTTATAGCGTACTTTCCTCCAGTAATCCATGTAATACAGTATGCAGATATTTTTACACAATCCTCCTTACTTTATGTTTTATGAAATCCATTATTCAAAAGGAAAAAAGAGCAGCTAGAAATGCCCCCTGAAGTTTCTTGTCCTAGTAAGTTGTGCACTGATCAACCTTATTTGTCAAATAATCGGAAATGCACATGTGGAATAAATAGTTTTGACAATGTATTTCTCCATTCTGTGGGAACTCAGCTGTGCTGTCATGTAAATTTCAATTCTCTTGCTACTTCTATCTTAGTTGGAGATTCACAGTTTTTGAGGGGAGTACTTTCACTACTTTCTTTTCAGTCAGTACTGGAAAACAAGAATTCTTCTCAAACCATTGTCTGTCTGTTGATAAAGACAAGTCAGGCTTATGAATCTGGTTCAGTAGGTGCTAGAGGTAGTGACTAGCTTCTGATTTACATCTGAATGTTCTTACCAAAGATTGATTGCCAGAGGTCACTGAAGTAAGAGAGATGAACAATAAGGACTTTTTTCAACATTGTCCAGTTATAGGAGGACAACAGAGGAATAGCAAGGGAAGTTAAGGTGACTGTCTTTCATATCAAATGCTTGAAGAGTCATGCTTTAAAGTGTGGCTTCATTTGAATGTTCCTAAATACCAAATTCTGAATGCTGTGGTTAGTTGAATTGAAAATATTTGTTCTAATCTGTAAAAGAGTACTTCAAAAGTAGAAGTTAATTATATCTAAGGAACCATACACAATTTATGCATTGTTAGGGATTGAATGGACTTCAGTGGAGTTTTCTGATTCATGGGAATCATGAACTGCAGCTGTTGCTGGAGTAACGGTGCAGACCTTTTACTTTAAGAGAAACTGGATTCTAAGTCTGCTGGACTTCCAGTTCTTTAATGATGGCTCCTGTATCCTAGCTATAAGAAGGAATACTACCGGTGTTCTTCACATTGATTGTTTGAAACTGCTGTCAAGCTATGAAATGTATGGTTCTCATAGAAAGCTCATTGGCATGTGAACTGTCTAGATCTCAGAATTTTGTGCCTAGCTCGAGAATGTTTCTTCTTTTGTATGAATATGTGGTACAGTTGTTAACAGAAAATACTAGAGCTGTAAACTTACTTAGCAAGCAAGGAAGCCACTCTTAGGAGATCAGTCTCTTTGGATTTGATACATTCTAAATCAGTAACTCTTTTTCTGGGTGTCATGTATTTTAAGTTAATTAATTTGGACAAGTTGATGTAGGTTGACCAGGAACACAAATCACAGTCTGGAATTCTGGATAACCATATTACTCTTCCTCTACCCATTTCAGGAACTCCCAGTAAGGGACTAGTAATAGTGATAGGTCTTCCCTTGAGCCCTGGACACTGTCTAAAAAATATGTTTATTGCCTGTTATGTAAAATCTACTGTATGTAATGTATGTATGTTGTTTAAAGGCAAGACTACTTTCAAATATAAATTGTTGCCATTTTTTTTTTTTACTGTATTTATTCTTTATATGTCCTCCTTCCTTCTTCCTCAATACCTGGAGAAAGTAGATTTTTCATAGTTGATCAGACCATTTCATTATCTGTTAATAGTGAGAAAGTGGGGTTGTGCAGGAATAGGAAAAGGCTGCTTTAAAAGTTACTAAGAAAATAGCAACTCTAATTCAGTTTCCTCTCAGATTTTATCTTACATATCTGTAATTTTATAAGAACTTTTAAAATTAATTAGTCAGAGGACTAGATAGTCACATATGATTCAGGTCAATAGAATCCAGGTTACTTCTACTTTCTATTTGGGGAATGTCGGTGTCTGCAATATATGAATCAGCAGTGTGGGCTTTGTGACACACATCCAAGATTCTTGGCTGAATCCTCCAGACCTGTTGCCTGCATTCATATGTTGATCTTTCATTTGTCATATAATCATCTCTAAGTGGAAAGAAAATCCCTTGTTAGTCACCAGCAGCGGACATTATGTGGAAAGTCACTTAAAGATGAAATAACAATTACGGTCTTCAAAACAATTGTGATTCTTTGTGATTGCTTCCCACAAATTACACGTGTTTTTATGTGCTTAAATGCAAAGTCCTCCTCCTGTGACATTCTGTACTGGTGACAAAATTCTGGGAGAGTTTAACTTACTCTAGTCTTCATGTCTTTCAGTAAAGGGGAGTCACAGTAAAGCAAGAGGCATTCCAAGACTACAAGGTGCTGCTAGTCAGCCTAATCTAAAACTACGCATAACATATATATTTACCAGGAATGTATTCCTGAAGTTGTGCTGAAGATCCACAGTTACTACAGAGTAGGAAACAAGTCCATTTCTTTATATTGCTGTATATCAAACTTTCTAACTTTTGTTTGATTTTTTTTATGGGTTTATTTGACTTAATTAGCTGTATCATGTTATGTTTGGTTTTTCCTATTGAAGTTTTTGCATGTCATTAATATCTTAGTTCTTCAGTTTACCTGTTGGTCACTCCACCTGTATCATGTCTTCAGTGACCAATAAACATCCTTTTATATAGGTTGTATTGCCTTCTGTCCTAACAGATTATTCCTCAAATAACTTAATACATAAAAACTACCTACTCGTTCATGTTTGTCTCCTCTTCAGGTAGTCCAAACTGTGTTTCTAATCCTGTGATCTCAAATAGAGAAATGCATTTTTGTTTTATGTCTGGCTCTGTTGCAGATTTAGGACTAACATACGCTGAAAGGGGCCCTTCTTTACTATACTTAGAACCTTCCTTTTCTGTAATACCATTAAGCATTGATGTTTTATTAGAACGTGAGTATTGACTTATGCTTGGGACACTTATTTTATATGCAGAATGGAAGTGTATCTACAGAATAAGCAGCATGTTTTACAAAACAGTAGATGTGTGAAGTAACCCTTTATGAATTGATTGTATGAACTGGCTTATTCTTTAGTGTCCATATTACACACTTTGATGTACTACAGTAGTTCAGTGCAGTTCTCTTGACTACAGTTTAATGCTGCTTGTTACCTAGTCCTTTTTTAAGTACTACCAACAATAATCTGTGTATATACATGGTCTACTTTTGTCTGTGTGTTGTACAATAATTTAGCTTACTTATTTTGTTTCTTTATATATGATTCTAATTCTTTTTGTGGACTTTACTGTGCAGCTCATGATTGCACATTGATAAACCCATATCAGATCTAGAATCTAGCACTAATGATTAGTAGTACAATTGCCTGAAATTTACAGCATGATGAAAATGTAGAATGTTAGAGAATAAAACCACTGGGTTTCTTGGCAAAGCTTTAAATATTTTTTTTTTTATTGCTCATAGCTAATAAGCCTTGCCATGTAGAATCATTGCGGAGGTTGACCTGTCTATTTACATAATTTATTGTTCTTAAAATTTGAGTGCATATAACTCAGTTAAGTCTACAGGGCACAATTTGTCAAATATCATCTCTGGTTTTGTTATTAGCCAAACAGTTTTGAGAGTTGTGTATTAAAATTATGCAGATAAATGTGAACAAGTGCCTCATGTGCTACAAAATATGAATATTCCAAGAAGCTTTACCCTTGGTAATAAGTTCTAGTAATTTAGAAAGTCAATTTGCAACCCAGAGCAATTGCTAATTTATTTCTGTATTGCTTGTTCTGATGCTTCACAAGAACATGTTAAAAGGATTAATTTCTTCAATTCTTGCGATAGGTGTGCACAGAGCTATTGTAAAGCATTTGTATTTTGCCTTTCATTCATTGTCAAATTCCATGTCAGGTGATCCTGTAAAATTAATATCCATGGGAAGTGATGATTCTAACATATGGTATCAGACTGCTTTTTTCCTTTTGAATTATGAATTTTAATATTGCTTGATAGAAATGCTGGCTGTAATTCTTGAAACCAAGCAGTTTGGTAATACTCTTTCTCTAAGTTTCATTTCTATGTCTAATAGTCTACTTGAATTTTACCATAGCTAAATATGGAAGTTCCTTATCATAGGGAAAGTAGTCTGCCTTGGAGTATTGCAAAAGTTGAATAAATAGTGCTCCAGATAGTGTTTCCTAGTGTCTAAGAAATGAAACATGCATGCAGGAAGTAATGGCTGGAAACTACAGTTAATAATGACCATGCCTTCGTGTTCAGGCAAATTATTTTTCATTTACCTATGGCAAAGGCAGATTCCTTTAAGAGAAATGCTAGCTGTATCATCCTTGAACTTAGATTGCAAGACTGTTTAGCAAATTGGTTATGGTGATGTGGTAATAAGTTTCGGTCAGCAACCTGGTCCTGATGGAAATGAGAGTTGTCTTCTGTTCTTGCCTTCCCATATAACTAAGAAAAAGTAAAAAGGAGCAGATTTTACTCCTATTCCTCTGTCTCCTATGCCTTCTATGGTAGATGCCAAATATAATGGATGCTTTGGGCTCCTTTAAGTGGCAGCAAGTGCTTGATGTTGCAGACAGTAATCAGTAGTCTCGGAATTGATTCAGATAATCACTTTTAATCATGATCTAAACCAGCAACGAAGGGACTTTGATTTAAAGCATCTATTATAATTTTGAAAAGCATTGGTAAATTTTTTTGTTGTTTTCCTAAAGACAACTTGATTTTTATTAGTTGTTAACCATAAAAGGATGCTGATTTGCAGCTAAAAATAGCCTTTCATTTAATTTGATATTTTGTTTTGATACCCAGTGAGAGACTACCTGTTTGTATACAGATTTATTCATGCTGATATACATTAACATTTAATTGATTTTTTTAAAAAAATTAGTTGAATTGTATCTGTCAGAAAGGAAAAAGGTAAGCTAAATAGCACAACTTCTAAATTTAGAACTAATTAATTCGCTAAAGAAAGGAAGTATTACTTGTAATTAATACATTTAATTAACAATTTTTGGTCACATTACCCTTCTAGAATAGAAGAGGAAAGAACATTTTCTCACACCTCACTTTCATTTATATTTTGACAGCAGTTTTTTTTCTTTTTCAATTTTCAACTAAGACTGAATGAGCTGATCATTGAATTCAAGTAGTTGAAACATTAAAACAAAGAAAATATTTTTTGACATATGCAGAAAAAGCTCTTGCTGTCAAGAGTTGGTTTAGCATTTCAACAAGCTGTACACTCAAGTGTTCAGCTAATGAATTGCTTTTGACTATATTTGAAATGTTAGCAAAAATGTACTGCTGAAATATTGAGTAGAGTTTAAAATTATTGATTGTGGTAAATGTTATGTTAAATATAATTAAAGCTGTAATGTACAAGTTTATTTCTCAAGTAAAAAATACATTTTTCATCAAACTTCTTTGAGTTTGTGGTGAAGAGGGAAGAAGGGAACTTAGGCTTTTTGGAGGCGAAGAGCAGTACTTTAAGCTGAACATGTCTGGAAATGTGAAGACACAGAGAGTTTCCAGCTATGCTAGCATCACAGATGATTATGATAAGACATCTGTACTTCAACTGGGTCTGTTTGTGTATGTGCCATTAGGTAGTCCTGTTATACTGTTTGCCTAGCTCTGCTATGTATGTTTTTGTCATTTACTATCCATATTTTTGTCAAAAGTGAGCAGAAGCTAGAGAAAAAGACTTGCAAACCTATTCAGTCACAGAATGTGTAGACGGAGGGTCAGGTTTTTTGCCAAAGTGTTGCTAAGCAATCAGTTTTTAGTCCTGCTTTGTTTTGTGAAACCTTTTTCCATAGCATGACTGTACTTTGAACAAAACATAATGAAATGATGTTTCAGAGATGTTCTTTATGAGACCAGTGTTAATTGGTACTTTATTTTTCAGCTAATCTGCCCGTACCTACTATTGCCGCAATAGATGGAACTGCATTAGGTGGTGGCCTAGAACTTGCTTTAGCCTGTGATATAAGAGTGGCAGGTAGGTCTGATTCCTGTTTTTGGAACATAGGAGTATTAGTGCTGCATATGGCTTGACTAGTCCTTGTTTTGGCAACAGTCTTATAAAACTTATTTTGTATTTGATGTTGTTTATAATAAATTATTTTAAAGGGATTTAAACTTTCTCAAAAAACTTTAAACTTTCTAAAAAAAGAAACCTGTCTAAGTATTTGCTAATGTTTAGTTTCAAACAACTTACCACTGATAGCTGGATTGGTTTTGTTACATGTTTTATTTTACTCTTATGACCTTCATTTTATCAGTATTGCCAGAAGGGTTATGTAGTTGTTTTAATGTTTTATTTAGTAATTAAAGTATTCTCCTCCTCTGTATTTGAATTGTTACAGATGGAGATTGATTTTATCTAAACAGGTTGCAGAGAAAAAGGAAAAGTTGTTAGTGAGAGTATTATTACACAAGCAATTAAGCTGTTATAAAAGAAAAGTGACAACAGCACTTGAAAAGAGGAACCTCTGACCTATCCAGCTGTCAGAACTGTAAAGCCATTTGTTGGAAAGTAAATGGAAACTTTGTCCTGAACAGTTGCCAGTAACTTAGGGTGTATAAAGCTGTTTGGCCCTTAGAGAATATGCTGTCAGCTAAAGAATTCATAATAATCAGATACAGAATTCTACCCCATTTTAAGATGTTAAATAATAACAGTCTTTTAGTATTTTACATTTTGCAAATAAGTCTGTTAATTAATCACTGTGATTACTTACTTGCTAGGTGAAAATAAGGTACAGAACTTGCCTTGATAGAAGTAGTTGGAACTTTTACTAAAAGCAGATCAGTTGGATCTAAAGATTTTCATAAACAAATGCTTTTTGATTTATTGTTCTTAATGAAGGAAATCTAATAAAAACAATCTTGTAGGTCATCATTACATATTTTGCAATTTTTTTTTCTATAGATTGTAGTAAGAACTCATTTACATTCTGTTTTTTAGCCTCTTCTGCTAAAATGGGCCTAGTTGAAACAAAGTTGGCAATCATTCCAGGTGCAGGTATGAATGTTTTGCATTTGTTACCATGGATAACTAAATAGTGCATGATCTTCGTATTTGATTTTTGGCTTGTTGTTTATGAATTTCTGCTTATTTTTGTATTTCTGTTAAGAATCATGACATGTTTTAAAGTTCATTGCTCATATTATTTACCAAAAACTAATAAAAAAGTGTATTTTTCATTTTTAGGGAGTGGCAGTTGTATATTATGTTTTTAATCGAAGTCTTCATTAACTAAGTGTTGAGTGATTCTCTAAATGACACTTGATGTCTTGATATGAAGGCTGAATAATTTTGCTGAGGATCAGTCTAGGAAAAAAGAGTTAACTATCAGTGTACAAAAATGGTAATGTAAATAATGATGCACTGTTATATAACATCTGGTACTTTAGGATTCAAATTCTGTTTTCATGCTGCTTGTAAATTGGTTGTGAAGAGTTTAAAAACTGAAAGTGTAGCTGTGAATAGATCTTTTGTCTTACCAACATTTATTGAGATTTTGGGGTTCAAAAAACTCTTTTCTATTCGGAAGGCTAGTTGACTGGCTTTTTCTGGATTCAAGGTGAACGAAAGTAACACAACGAATAATGTTTGTGGAGGTCTTTGTGTTATGAAACCTTTTGGCTTTATTTTATGGATAAATCATTGTTACTTGAATTGACATATCTGCTTTCCTGGAGAAATGTCAGTAACTTGAAAACAAGTGCATCCGTGTGACCCCCACCTAGTTTTGCCCTTCATTTCTGGAAGTTCTGGGAAACTTTATACCCTTTCTTTGCCTCTGTTTTCTTTCTCATGGGTGGAACCTATCCTGAAAGCACTGTATCCAGTTTTAATGGATACCGTTGCAGCTCATGTAGAGACAAGAGTAAAAACTACCATAATGGGAACACTAGTATGAGCTTTGTGTAAGATAATATCCCATCCTATCACTAATCTAGACAATTATTGTACAATTTCAAATGCTCTATTATTATGGTTATTGTTGAGTTGTGATTTCAGTCAATACTTTTTCCCTATCTCTTTTTCTCTGGTCAGAGCTACATTTTACATAAGGCAAACTGAGTTATGTCTCTTTTTAGCAGTGGATAAAGATAATAACGTAGATGATCTTAAGGATATATTTTATTCTGGTGGTGGTGTCATGAAATAATGTGCCTTGACAGTAAGTTCTGGTGAAGAAAAAGACAGAAAATTATGTTGTTTATCTTTGTTGGCAATTTTTTCCCCTTTGTGCTCCCACTCCACCCTCTCCTAAGGAATTCTGAAGGACGGTATCGGAGAGATACTCACTGGTGTGCAGTCAGGGCGCAGTCCCTCTCCTGGCTCTAGAGCTTATCTGAGCTAGCTGTCATCTCATCATCCTCCACGAGTAGACTGAACCATGGTCTCCACTCAGGTCAAAACCACCACCAGAAAGAACGTGGTGACCCAGCTGGAGCTGCCAGGCAAACATGCAGTGGTCCGGGTCCCGGGCTGCAGGGAGTGCCTGAGCCCGCCAATCCTGCCGGAGGGCAGCAGTGACAGCACCCGTGTGTGCTGCGATCAGCTGGGTGACCTGCTCAGCCTGGTGGCGGAACTCAGAGAAGAGGTTGAAAGATTAACAAATATTAGGGAGTGCAAAAGGGAGATTGATTGGTGGAGTAGCACCTTAGCACCCCCGAAGCAACAGTAGCAAATGGAGGCTCCAGAAGAGTCAGGCGATCCCTCACCCTCTTGCCACCATGCAGAAGGAGGGGACCTAAGAGATGGGGGAGACTGGAAACAGGTCCCTGCTCAGAGAGGTAGGAAAATCTTCTCCCAACCTCCCTCACCCTCCATGGTGTCCCTTCACAATAGATTTGGGGCCCCAGAACTTTTGAATGAGGCAGAGAAGGATGAAGAAAATGAGTCAAACAAGGAGGAAGACCAAGGTCCACCAAGGCTGGGTCGCTCTAGACCTGGTATTAAAACCAGTTCTAAAACGAACTAAAAAGAAGAGTCATTGTAGTGGGTCACTCCATTCTGAGGGATGTCAGAGGCCCCATATGCAGACCAGACCCGCTTCAGAGGGAAGTCTGCTGCCTCCCTGGGGCCTGGGTAAAGGACCTCATGGTAAAACTCGCCGCTCTAGTGGGACCCTAGGACTACTACCCTCTCCTGTTTTTTTAGGTGGGTAGCGGTGATATTACCAGGAGTAGTCCAAAATCAATGAAGAGAGATTTCAGGGCCTTGGGGAAACTGGTTAAGGGGCCAGAGGCACAAATAGTGTTCTCCTCCATCCCTTCAGTTGCGGGGATGGATGAGGAAGATTACAGGAGAACTCAACAGATGAACTTGTGGCTCCAAGACTGGTGTTACCATCAGGGCTTCAGATTTTTTCAATCATGGGATAGTATACAGGACGCCAGTCCTTTTGGCATCAGATGAGATGCACCTGTCCCAGAGGGGGAAAAGGATCTTGGGGCAGGAGTTAGCTGGGCACATTGAGAGAGCTTTAAACTAAACTTGAAGGAGGAAGGGGACAAAACTGGAACTCCTAGACATGAGCCCCAGGGAAGATTACCAGAGTTTGTGGGCTGTTGTGCCAGCAATGACTCTCACCCTGCCATCTCAGAAGAAGCAAGGGATGGAGACATGCAGCACAACAAAGATGCAAGGGATATTGATGGATCGGTAACCATGGTAACACCTGTGAAAGCTCAGGCTGGACTTAGGACCTCTAAATGCAGAAAGGTGCTGGAGACATCAGCCCATCTGAAGTGCATGTATACCAATGCACACAGCATGGGTAACAAACAGGAGGAGCTTGAAGCCATGATGAAACAGGAAAATTATGATGTTGTGGCTCTCACAGAAACATGGTGGGATGTCTCCCATGACTGGAGTGCACCTGTTGATGGCTACAATTTCTTTAGGAGGGATAGACAAGGAAGGAGAGGCGGTGGGGTGGCGCTGTATGTTAGGGACTGTTATGATTGCTTTGAGCACAAGTGTAGTGAAGACAGGGTGGAGTGTCTTTGCATTAGAATCAGGGGGAAGGCCAACAGGGCAGATGTTGTAGTAGGAGTCTACTATAGGCCACCCACCCAGGACAGAGAGGTGGAGAAATATTCTATAGGCACTTGGGTGAAATCTCACGATCGCTTGCCCTTGTTCTTGTGGGGGACTGCAACTTCCCAGACATCTGCTGGAAACACAACACAGCAGAGAGGGACCAGTCCTGGAGATTCCTGGAATGTGTGGTAGATAACTTCCTCATGCAGCTGGTGAGTGAACCGACCAGAGAAGGTGCCCTGCTGGATGTCCTCTTTGTGAACAGAGAAGGACTGGTGGATGATGTGGCGGCTGGAGGCTGAATAGGGCACAACAATCATGAAATTAATAGAGTTCTCTATTCTTAGAGAGGCCAGGAGAGGGGGAAACAGAACTGACATCCTGGACTTCCAAAGGGCTGACTTTGTCTTGTTTGGGCACCTGCTTGACAGGATGCCTTGGGAGATGGTCCTGAAGGGTATAGGGGTTCAGGAAGGCTGGGCACTCTTTAAGAAGAAAGTCTTAATGGCTCAGGAGCAGGCAGTGCCCAGGCACTGTACAAGAAGCCAGCGCCAGACAAGACCACCTTGGCTAAACAGGGAGCTTTGTCTGCAACTCAGGGAGAAAAGGAGAGTTTACCGCTTTTGGAAGAAGGGGCTAGCCACTCACAGTGATTACAAAGATGCTGTGAGGCTATGCAGGGTGGAAATCAGGAGGTTTAAAACCCAGCTAGAAATTAATCTGGCTTCAGCAGTCAAAGATAACAAGAAATGTTTCTATGTGAGCAGCAAAAGAAAGACCAGGGAGAGCCTCCATCCCCTGCTAGACACAGGAGGAGACATAGCAACAAGTGATAAGAGGCTGAGGTGCTTAATGCCTTCTTTGCCTCAGTTTTTAATAGCAAGACTAGTTGTATTGAGGGGATCCAGCCTCCTCAGCCAGAAGACAGAGACTGGGAGAACGACCCCTCCTCATTCCAGGAGGAGATAGTCAGTGACCTACTGCATCACATAGACACACACAAGTCTATGGGACCAGATGGGATACACCCGAGGGTGCTGAAGGAGCTGGCTGGGATGCTCGCCAAGCCGCTTTCTATCATTTGCCAGCAGTCCTGGCTGACCAGGGAGGTCCCGACAGATTGGAAATTGGCCAACGTGACACCCATATATAAGAAGGGCTGGAAGGGCTTCCCTGTCCCTGCTGGCCACGCTATTGCTGATACAAGCCAGGATGCCATTGGCCTTCTTGGCCACCTGGGCACACTGCTGGCTCATGTTCAGCCGGCTGTCAATCAACACCCCCAGGTCCCTCTCTGATTGGCAGCTCTCCAGCCACTCCTCCCCAAGCCTGTAGCACTGCTGGGGGTTGTTGTGGCCCAAGTGCAGCACCCGGCATTTGGCCTTATTGAAACTCCTCCAGTTGGCCTTAGCCCATCGCTCCAGCCTGTCCAGATCTTTCTGCAGAGCCTCCCTACGCTCGAGCAGATCAACACTCCCACCCAACTTGGTGTCATCTGCAAACTTACTGAGGGTGCACTCGATCCCCTCGTCTAGGTCACCAATAGAGATGTTAAACAGGAGTGGCCCCAAAACCGAGCCCTGGGGGACACCACTCGTGACCGGCCGCCAACTGGATTTAACTCCATTCACTACAACTCTTTGGGCCCAGCCATTCATCCGCTTTTTTACCCAGTGAAGAGTATGCCCTTCCAAGCCATGAGTGGCCAGTTTCTCCAGCAGAATACTGTGGGAAATGGTATCAAAGGCTTTACTAAAGTTCAGGTAAACAACATCCACAGCCTTTCCCTTATCCACTAAGCTGGTCACCTTGTCATAGAAGGAGATCAGGTTTGTCAAGCAGGACCTGCCTTTCATAAACCCATGCTGACTGGGCCTTATCACCTGGTTGTCCTATACGTTCCACGTGATGGCACTCAAGGTGATCTGCTCCATAACCTTTCCTGTCACTGAGGTCAGACTGACAGGCCTGTAGTTCCCCAGATCCTCCTTCTGGCCCTTCTTGTAGATGGGTGTCACATTTGCTAACCTGCAATCAACTGGGACCTTCCCGGTTAGCCAGGACTGGTGATAAATGGTTGAGAGTGTCTTGGTGAGCATTTCTACCAGCTTCTTCAGTACCCTTGGGTGGATCCCATGCGGCCCCATAGACTTGTGTGTGTCTAAGTGGAGCAGCATGTCACTAACCATGTCCCTTTGGATTATGGGGGCTTCATTCAGCGCCCTGTCTTTCAGCTCAGAGGCACTGGGTACCCAGAGAAGAACTAGTCTTACTATTAAAGACTGAAGCAAAGAAGGCATTAAGTACCTCAGCCTTTTCTTCATCCTTTGTCACTATGTTTCCCACCACATCCAATAAAAGATGGAGATTTTCCTTGGATCTCCTTTCATTGCCTGTGTATTTATAGAAATATTTTTTTACTGTCTTTTACAGCAGTAGCCAGATTAAGTTCTAGTTGGGCTTTGGTCCTTCTAATTTTCTTCCTGCATAACGCCACAACATCCTTGTAGTTCTCCTGAGACTCCTGCCCCATCTTACAAAGGTCATAAACTCTCCTTTTTTTCCTGAGTTCCTGCCAAAGCTCTCTGTTCAGCCAGGCTGGTATTATTCCTTGCCAGCTTGTCTTTTAGCACATGGGGATGGCCTGGTCCTGCACCTTTAATATTTCCTTTCTGAAGAATATCCAGCCTTCCTGGACTCCTTTGCCCTTCAGGGCTGCCTCCCAAGGGACTCTGTCAACCAGTCTTCTAAAAAGGCCAGTCTGCCCTCCAGAAGTCTAAGGTGGCAGTTCTGCTGACCCCCCTCCTTACTCCTCTGAGAGCTGAAAACTATCATTTCGTGATCTCTGTGCCCAAGACAGCCTCCAACCATCACATCACCGACAAGTCCTTCTCTGTTCGCAAAACAACCAGTCCGGCGGGGTGCCTTCTCTAGTTGGCTCACTCACCAGCTGTGTCAGGAAGTTATCTTCCACACACTCCAGAAACCTCATATACTGTTTCTTCTCTGCTGTATTGTATTTCAGATTGTCTATTTATCTGTTCATCCCCTCTTTTCCTCCTTTTTTGTTCCCTATGAACTTGGGGTCTGTTGGCCAGTTTGGTCTGATTTGACTACAGGGCAGTGGTTGCAAAAAAAGACAGTCTGTAGAATTTTATTAGAATTAGGTGGCCAGATGAAGGGCAAATTTTATTGTCCTCAGATGAAAATTTTCAGCATGAACTAACCTATTCTTGGGCATGAAAGAACGGGTACAGGAGGGAGGTGTTGTGGATGTCCTAGCTGTAGAAAATGTTTCAGTCAGAATATTCTCACTGTACAGCAATGAGTTTGTGTGAGACAGGATTTCATGGGAAACCAGACTTTGTTAGCCCTGCAGCTTAAAGGAGATGCTTGTTATCAGCCAGAGTGGCTTTTCTCATAGCTGTTTGTTGCTAAAAGGAGTTGATTTTTTTGATCTGTTAGTCAAAAAGTTGTTTAAACAAATTTTCTGTGTAGTGGTGTACAGAACTCGTCATAATGTAGCAAAAGTCTGTTTTACACAAAAATCATGTTCCTTCTTGTTATTTCCCAAACTGAAGTAAAAAGAAAGCAAACCTCTTTCATTAATTTAATTTAATTTCTGATGTCTCTCAACTTGCAAAGGAAGTATTTCACAGTGACAAGTTTCTCCTTAGCCAGAAATTGACTTTTGGAGCGTTTGTATCTAAAGTCCTTTGTTTTTTTCTGCTTTTTAATTTTTTAAAGCTATATCCATCCATGGTTTATTTTTGTTGTTTATCTCTAGATTTTCACAACAGGTGTCATACCGGGCCTGCAATTGATAGATGATGCCTTGCTGGCAGATCTGCTTTTATTAGTATCGTATTTGTATACCACTCAGCAATAGATCTGTTACAAGAAAATAAAAATGCTTGTAAACAACATACATAATCTTTCTTACTTTGTTAATAGAATGACATATGATTGGCTGAACAAGGGAAAATATTCTGTGATTGTAAGAAGTAGGAAAGATGGGTGTATATATAAAAAGTAGTTTGGGTTTTCTTTATGCTGTTTTTTTCCATGAAAGTTTCATGTGTAAAGCTGAGGTGTTGGTATGCATCAACAATTATCTTTCCACAAAAAAGACAGAAGAAAATAATGGAACTTGACTAAAATTAATATACTTCTGTCAGCAGATAATTTGACCCGGCTAGATTAAAACTGTAGCTACTGGCCTGCATACCTATGGCTGTCACTCCATTTTGTTTGTTTATGAAGACATTTTAATTAGCAAGGCTTAATTCAGCTCTTCAAAATGAATTTTGCCTTTGTTCTTCCCTGCTCCTCCCCAAAACTCCACTACTTCATTACAGAGCTGTCTTCCACTGTTTAAAGGTAAAATAAAAACCTAGCACATAATCCCTGGGATCATGCTTTCCTTGACAGCATTCGGTCTAAAAGCATATTTTACCAAGAAGACTTTAAAAAAAAAAAATCTGTTAAATCTTTAAAAAAGTCTTTGTAAATAGGCTATATTTTCTTTCTGCATCTTAAAGTTACTTTGAACCCTTTTTTCCAAAGGTGAAACTGAAGCTTTGTTATGTAGCAGGCTGGACTGTTTTTTTTCTTTAAATTATATAGCAAGGGACAGATTTAATGGCAGCATTTCTGTGTTCTCCTCTTTCCACTTTGCTAACAGTGTTGTTTTGACTGCTTTTCTGAACTTCAAAATGTGCTCAGGGAAGTTATGGTACTTGTAGATTATAAGATTATAAAAGATGACAGAGGAACACACCGAAAAATTAGTTTTCTGTGCACAGGAAAAAAATGAGGGTAAGAATGAAAACTGGATTTAGGTAATCATGTATTTTCCTTATCTCTTAAAGTATTCATCATTCGCTTTTAAAAACAACATGAAGGTCTCTGTTACAGAATTTATCTCAAAGCTGAAAAAAATATTCTATTTTGGATGAGAAAGATGTCAAGGGAATTTCCAGATGTGAAAAACTCATACAGAATATGATGTTGCTAACAGCAGTAGTTGTACAGTTCAGCCAAGTGTAAAGGTTAGATAAAATATCAGACGTTTCAAGTTGAAATCTGACTCATCTTACAATATATTGTTAGAAATCTAAAGAATATGCTATACTTCAGTTTCAACAGTAAAAGAAATAATTGCATTTGACAAGCACTGAAAAATTATAGTGTCACCATTTGTGGTAGTGTCTGAGGTGGGACTTAAAGGCTTCTGCACATTTAGTGTAATTTTTCTGCATGTAGGTGCTACATGATATAGTACATCATTGCAGAGATATTTAGAAAGAAAAATCTGCTTATTCTGTATAACTTTATACATTTTACCTGAGTAATCCAGTACCTCTCCATTCCATCTTTATTCCTGCCCTCATTAGCCTACTCTTGTCTCCTCCTTTACTTTTTCTGTAAAGCCTCCCTAGTTCTTACATATACAATTTTTTTTTCATTACATAAGAACACCAATTCAGCATTTTTAAGGTTCAACTCTTAGTCCTGTGACAACTGCCTGACTGATTGTCAAAAAACCCCAAAGTGAAACAGCTTTGAGTTTGTTTCTCTTTTTTTTTTCAGTTAGACCATAAAGTCTCTTGTGACTTCTTGTACTTTGCCTGTTTTCTTATCCCAGCCTTGTGTCAGATATATTGTAAATTTCCCAAATTAAATACTGTTAGAAGACAGTTCTAAATAAGCTTCTGAATCAACATCTGCAGCATTTTATCAATATTGTTTTAAAAATTTATTTACTGTGGAACAAACAAGAAGATGTCGTCTTCTTCCCTTACAATTAAAAAAAAACTTTTTTTTTTACTGAGGTTTAACAGTGGTGGCTGAGTGTTTGCAATCCTATTATGATTTGATACAGTAGAAACCCTAAATTAGTTACTCTAAGAACATTTATCTATTTTTTTTCTTCAATCATCTGAAGTCTAGATAGCTTTATTTGCATTTTAATATTTTGTAATGTTTATTTTATGCATCATGTTAAATAAATGGCCTGAAGTAAAAGATTGCTAATAGTGTAGAAAACAGATGTTTGAACATCCACTCTTATCTCAGAGTAATTAAACACAATATATAGAATGTTACTAGAGGGAGGTAAATTGGTTCTGCTTCTGTAAGTTAGGGAGAATTGTGGTTCTTACATTTTCCTTTTCTTAAATAAAAATAAGCTGATTTTCATCAAATTACTCATTTTCTTCCTGGCTTTATGATCAGTTGTAATGGTGATGATGTTGAGGCAAAACTTCAAAATGTCATGCAATACTAACACTGCAAAAGCTCTCTACATAAAACTAATGATTTGCAAATTTTGTTTACAGTCTCTGTATATAAATAGAATACTTTGCAAATAGTGGCAGTGTACAGGAGAAAATAGGAGAACTCCATGTCGTCAGAACCATTCCCTGTAGCTACCTGAAGCATACAGTACCTCAGCAGAGTGATCCACAGAACAATCTCTGATTTTACCTTTTCATGCTAGCAATAGGACACTTTCCAAAACCATATTAAAAATAAAACTGGTACAGTTTCTCCTACAGAAAAAGGAGGTATCAAGGCTATCATCAGTGTCCCAAGTGACTGCAAATGTACAGAATGTTATTTCAAGTGTTAAGTTCAGTGTAAGAAATTGACCATTTCTGACATTCTAGTTGTTTTGACTAGCAGAGATTGCAGAACATTTCTTCCTGACCTAAATTTGGAGATGTCTTGTTTACAAATCAGAATTAACAATCAGACCTTTGAGAAATTTCAGTATCATAAGAAGCAGCTCTGCATCCCCCACATATTGTGTCTAAAGTTAGTCCTTTGATGCTGCAGAGGAAGGAGGAAATAAATAAGGACAAAAGAAAGCCCCAGAAGCTAAGTTGAATATTAGAGGAAGTGTAAGACGAGAGAAAGGGAATTTTCTTTGTCTTGGAAAGCAAAGCGTGAAAGGTCTGAGATTAGTATAATATACCTATGGAGAAATCAAACCTTAGTAACAAACAGTGATTGAATGTTCTTTAGACCTTTGTCATGTCTTGGGGGTATAAAAACATTGTTCTTTATATGAAGATTGAGTTTTGGAGTACTGTTTTTATTAAAATTCATTCTTACAACCTGAGCAATGTTATCGTTTTCCTCATTCTCACAGGTATATAAGTACATTTGCTTTCATTGGTTTGAAAATCGTTTTGTTGGATGGATTGATTGCTTATTTTTGAATGACAACCAGAAAAAATGAAAAAATGTAACAAACGGTACATTGGTTTCTTCCATTCTTCTTAAATCACGTAGACTTAAGCCCCGTTAAGGTACTGTTTCAGTGAGCACGGGTTGTACTATCACATTTGTATCTTTTTCCTGACTATTTCTGTGCCTTTGGTAACTAAGGAATGAAGCTTTGAAATGAAAGACCCAAATTTTGCTTTTGCAGCTTGAGTTTTCTCACCATGTATAGAATAGTGTGACACTGGACAGAAACTGCAGTTTAGGCAGACTGTAACAATATGAATGGAATTCACAGTAGGTTTCATAGCATAGCTGCAAAGTAGGATATATTCACTTGGGGTACTCAAGTGAACACGGCATGGAGAGAATAAAGTAAATAGAGAAAAGAGTATTCTAAAATGCTTCTAGGTAAAGAACCTTTTATTTTTCCAAATCCAGTTAAAATTTAAAATTATCTGTAGACGTACTTGCAGCTAATCAGGTAAAGGAGTTTTGTATTCACTCATAAGAATCCATCAGACTTCATGAATGCCTTTGGTGAAATGATTTTCCTGTTGCACAAAGTTTGGAATTAATTTTAAAAGTTATACAAAGCCTAATGTACTTTGTACAAGACCACCGTTTTTTACTTTGTAAAAGACCACCCTTTTCATCCCTAAACATGTTCTGAAACCGGCACCTAGTGTCTATCTCAAGCTCTCTTGTCCACTCAAAATCATGATAAAAACTTCCAATTTCACACTTTGGTGTAAAGTTTTTGTATTATTTTCTTTCAACTTCTTATTTTTAAGCTATGCAAAACCAAAAGCCAGACTAAGTAATAATAACCAGTGTTTCTGGGGAAAGGTGGGACATGAGGAAAACAAAAATTTGCTGGGTAGAAAACACAGTTGCATAAAATTTTCTTTTTAAAAAATTGGCTAACTGAAGGTTTGTTGGGCTTTTTTTTAATTTAAAAAAATGCCTTTTGGGAAATAAGTATCAGAAAATTAAACTCAGTATCTGCTGACTTGTCATACTTCTCCTGGTGGACTGGGAGCTAAAACAAAAATCCTGAGCTTCAAAGTTCTAGGCTCAGCTTCTTCTATAGTCAGCATCTCAGAATGAAGGTTCTCCACCTGCTTGTCTGATTACCTTTCCAATTTCCTCTATTGAGGAGGCTCATTGCTATGTCAGCTCATTGTCAGATATTAAGTATTGTCTCAATAGTGTCCTTTCTTCCTGTAGCTTCACTTACGCTCTCTATTTGGCAAACTAATACAAGTTTTTCTCTACTCTTCCCGTATCTATGGTAACACAAGTGGTAAGGAGAAGGAACTCCTTAGTGAGTGTCAGGAAAGGCAGAGAAAATAGGCAGGTGGAAGTAACATCTAGTATAGAAAATTATTAACCTTAAAGAATCAGTGATAGATGAAGATGAAAATGCATGAGCCATTCAATCTGGGTTGGGAATTGATTTTCTAATTTCTTGAGGTGGTGAGGGAAAAATCAAATTCTATCTTTTAGTGGCATAATCAGGCAGAAATATATCATTACCAGCTGTGTGTATGAAAAGCATACCAGGGCAGTGGAAGACAGCAAAATAAAAGGAGTAAAGAAAATTATTCATACCATATAAGCAACTATGGCAGTCTTAGTTGCTGTGCATCACTCCTGTCTCTGCATTGATAGCCCAGGAAACATGAACTCCTTATTTTAGTTCTTGGTTTGTCCCTAAAGGTGTGTAGGGTGATGAAAATATTCCTTAGAGTGTTAAGAAGCTTGTTAATCTGCACATTGATATACACAATTTGATGCAAGATGATGAAAATGAGACATTGGACGGTAATGTGTGTAACTGATCATATTATGTGTTACTTGATAGTTTTCAGTAGTTCTGGAGAAGTGATGACCAAAGGTGTTTTTCAGTTGAAGAAGCTGAGAGTAAAAGTATGTGTAGAAGCTTTGCATAATTCTCACAGGTGAGAAAAGCAACATTCATACGTAGGAATCAAACAGCTCATAAGCCACCCTTTAAGTGGTTTTAGGTGACTCAGCTTCTGTGGTGTATTCCCCTCCGCACCCCTGCCCTTTATTTTTTTTAAGTCTACAGTTTGACAGAACCTAGCTATGATACTGCCACAGTCTGTATGTATGTTTGGGATGGACTCTGCAAGAAACCTTAGATCTGTGCAAAGAGATTGTGTAAAGAAGCAGAGACAGAAGGTGCAAGAGAAAAAAGAGGAGAAAAGATACGTACACTGATCAGGAGGTTACTGACAGAGGAACAAAACACATTGGAGGTACAAACCTGAGGACTTAAGAAGTTTTTAGTAAATGAGGAGAAAGAATGAAGATGCTAAAACTTCCCTATTGATTCTCTTAAAGAAAGGGTTTATTAAGAAGAAAATAATCTAGTTTTTTGTTGTTTGTTTTTTCCCAGATACTCCTACAGCATTTTTGAAATTTAAATGATGAGTATGTCCTTTCAAAACTTAGTTACAAGTCATTATGTCATTATTTGGTAAAAATTTCCGTTGACATCAGTGTTTACCACAGTAAAGACTACAAAAACTATGTTCATCCTTTAGAATTTGTTTCAGTAGTAGTGAATCCAGAGGGAGTCTAGAGGAAAAAAGAAACCCCAAAGTTTTGAGGAAATCAAATGAGCAGTATGCTTCTGTCTTTTAAATTCTAGACCTTTTGTGTAAGTCATTGTGCAAGTGACCCTTAGTGTACATAGCACTCAGAGCAGAGTTGCAGTTTAGTCGTTGTCATGTGTTAGCAAGGACTTGCATAAGCAGGGATTGCTGGGTGAAATTAATGCATCACGTTACTTGGGTCATACTGAAATCTGGTTTATGAAAGAATGTTGTGGGATTTTTAGCAGTGCAAGAATAGTTTTCTTAGAGTATTTCAGTTTACCTTCTGCACTTCGCTTGGTTAGTGAATGGAAGGCCGTTTACAGGAAGCAACAGCCTTTGGAAAGACGAAAAGAAGATGATGAAATTTCTTCTACTGTGTATTGTTATTAAGATTCTGCTCTTCAATATGTCTCCATCTCAATATAGATGTTACTGGGAGTAAAGAATTGGGGGTGGGGCTCTGGAGTACCAGCTGGAGTGTGTAAATGGGGGCTAGTATAGATGCAACAATGCTTGTTAGGTTCCTAAAAATTATGTCAACAGCTGTTGAGCTCATCCATACTCAGTGTGTTTTTTGAAGAGAAGCCAAGGAATTTTTAATCAAGGAAGATTATGGAGCAGATTACTGTGTGCTGAATATTTTAAAATAGAGTTACTTTTATTAGTAAAAACTCTTTGTTTAAGCCTGAAGTGTTACATTTTTCACTGAAAATGCAAAAGCTGTTTTTGTTTTAAAACAGTATTAAATTATTATGAATGAGATGGAAACAGATAATGAGATGATGGAAAGAAGATAATATTTATTCTGTTTAATCAGAATGTTCTGTAAGAATGTCAGCATGAATAATGTAAGTGCATTTTAACTTTAAACTTCAGTGGATCTCAGCTGCATTTTTTGGGGGGAGAGGGTTTTCAGTGACCTATCAGATTGGAAAATGTCTGATTTAAAGAAAATTCTCTATGGAATGTTTTTGTGTGAAGTTATTTTGGTAATCTGCTCTCATAGGACCAATTGCCAGTCTTTTCCCACCCTAATGAAACTAGGTCACTAGTTTTTGGCACTCATCCAAGTTGTGAGATTTATTTGGTGTTCAAGCACACTGTCTAGAAATAGTGATGCAATGTCAGCAAGGCCACTTTTCATTTCATGAACATAATTTCCAGTGCCCTGGAATTAATTTATTCACTGACCTGTTAATAACTGCAATCTGTCACTGGCTTACAGAGGCAGAGGAAGTGTCTGGAAATAGTCATGGTCACCCTACCAGGTGATTAGTTACAGGATTTCTGTTCAATGTAACATTTTTTGGTTTTGATCATGTAGAAGAGTCTGACTGTTAATGAAAACACACCAACAACTTAATCACAAGGAAAATACTTGAGAGATAACTGATTTGAAGTGGTTGTTTTGTACCACATTATACTGTAATATATCTGAGAAACTTTCTGGTTACCTTTGAAAAAGTATAGGAATTCAGCATGTGTGGATGAAATGTTGTTTGACAAATACATTATGGTATTACTGTAGTACTTGTTAAATAATAGGAAAACCAGTAACTTGAATTTACTGGTGCTCCAGGTTTATGCTCACACACACACACACAGAGATGCAGACACCCCAACTGCCTCCCCCTCCCAGTGTTTTTGTTAAAATCAAAATTGTGTTTTGCCACAGGCACAGCGGGCAGTCGCTTGGGCAGTAGATTGCTCTGGAGCAAAGTAGCTGTTAGTCCTTTTCTATTTTGCATGTACCAGAGCTCTGGGGAGTCAAGCTTGCTCCTGCCATTGAGGAAGAAGAGTTCAGGGGTCAGAAAACAGTTCTTACTGCACAGTGTCACAGCTGGCTGTTCATAGCAATGCTGTTGCTGCTTTCAATGTTTCCTAGCTCTAAAGGCATCCCTCCCCTGTTCTGCATCCTATCGCTGAGCCTTTTACTGAATGTTTTTTACCTCTCTCTTTCTTCTTTTCCTCATTTACCATTCCTGGTGTACAAGCTGCAGAGCATCCTGGGCCTTAATACACTGTCTAGAAAAATTAAATTTTGCCTACAGCAGTAAACTGGCTCTAGTTAAAGTATTGGGCACCATCACTGCATATAGTAAACCCTACTCTTGGGTATAGATGGGAAAAGGCTTTACTAGACTTGTACAGAACTGATCTTTGGGCACAGATTAAAGCTTAATAATGAGAAAGGAGTTTTTTTGTTTGGTGTGTTTGGGGGTTTTTTGGGTCTAATTTAATACAGTTAATACAGGAGCTTCTGAGTTAGGGTACTTCATGTGATATTAGAGGTATTAAAATTTCGGATGCAGCTTTCAGCAGAGCTCAGTGCTGATCTGTTATCACTGCCATTGTAATCGTGGAAAGAATTGCCACTTTTTTCAGTCTCAGGTTTCATCATCAGTAGCATTTTTCTTGAAGCTTTCATTTCAGCAGGTAACTTGTGGCCTGGACTTCCATGTCTGAGCGATGGTAGTTGAAAACATGTTTCTACTTCATAATAGTTTGGAGAGTCAGTGCAAGTGAATGTCTATGTTTATTTCTAATCTGATTTTTTGGGAGTCTTGCTTGAATGTTTTCCAGTATTTGAGGGTGGAAAAACACTAGAAATCTTTTTAGTGGTAACTTGTAGGTTGAAACTGAATATTTTTCAAAAATCCAGCTTTATACAATGTATCTGAACTCTTTAGAGGGACGAAACACTGTTTTGGGGTGAAGGTGTGCTGTCCGCAGAAGTATCGTCCTACACCTCTTTAGTGTAGAAGAGAATTTATGAAATAAAGTTCTAAGGCTTGTTGTTTTTTTGTTATAGTAGGAAAATGCATGTTTTGGATCAAAAAAGACAAAATAGGACAGAAAATAGCAGCTTTCCCATTGACTCTTGCTAAAACCAGTATTTTCTAATGGAGACTTGTATAAAGGGCAGTAGCTGCTGCATACTCCTCTGTTTAGTGATACTTATC
This sequence comes from Strix uralensis, assembly GCF_047716275.1. Taxonomy (NCBI): domain Eukaryota; kingdom Metazoa; phylum Chordata; class Aves; order Strigiformes; family Strigidae; genus Strix; species Strix uralensis. The sequence continues at coordinate 71,672,783 of NC_134012.1, forward strand.
AGACTGCTAGCTATATGATTCCTCTGTATGGAACATGAAAAGGTCTGTCTGCTTTGTATAATATCTAGTCTTTCAGCGTATGGAATGCTGGCAAATTTTGATGACTTGGCCCATTGCATCTTTTGATGTCTCCTTTGTTTTCTAATTCTTTCAAGTGACACAGTAAATTAAGCTGTTCTCTGTTCACATCTGCTGACTGTCCCCCGAAGTCTTTGTAATAAAAAAGAGAACAAAACCAAAGTAAATTCCTGGTGAGTCATTTTCTAATATGTGATAAAACAAAAAACCAAAACCAAGAATGAACAGTGTAGAACAACATTCTGATCTAGTAAGTTACATACAAGCAGAACTTACGTACTTGCTTTTTCATGCCAGACAAACCAAATGAAAATGATTTGGCTACATCTTCCAGTGTTTCGGACATGAGTGTTTTTCTTTAAAAGGTGCTATTGTAGTCTTTTTAGTTGCATTCATTTCTAAATTACTTGTAAGGAAATCCCATTAATATTTTATAGTGTTCTTATGCTATTCTATTATTAGTACATAGTGTGATCATGATTCAGATGGTTGATTTTGGGGGTTTTTTTTGGTCCCATTTTTATGTTTCAGCATGAAATAAAGAAATGTGTTAATGTTTGCTGACTTTCTAAACTCATAGTTGTTTTGGGACATTGAAACTGACATGTTTGGAAAATCCCGCAGGCTGAATCACTAGTTCACCTGTATTGTAGGTAGCATAAAATAGAGTTTATTAATCTAAAATAGAGCAGTTTAATCATCATGCTATTCTTGAAAATTTCAGTATTCTAGGGGTTCACTGTTTTTTGTCATTGTGGCAGTTTTCTTCATTTTGCTGAGCTTAACATCTGCTTTACTGACTGTTTCAAATGAATTTCTCTGACACTTTTGCCAAAGGTATAAGCTAAGTGCAATTTTCCTCTTCTGTCATTAAGTCACTTTTTTCCCCTGTTTTTACTGGAGAAAGTTCTTTGGAAAATACCTCTCTTGTCTGTTTTCTTATAAAGGGTCAACTGGTGATAATTCTCCCAGCAGAACTGGAATAAAAGTAGGTCTTGCAGAAAGTAGATGACAGTAGACCAGTTAAAAATCTTGAAAGTGTTCATAGCTTTGAACAGTTCATTTGTGGAATTTTCACTGTACAGTGTAGGACTTTATAAGACTCACCTCCAAAATCATCTCACGTGCCTTAATTTCAAATGCAGCTAAAATTTCAGTGAATTCACATGTCTGCTAAACAGAAGGAACAATTAAAACATGTCAGATCACTTCTTCTTGCATGTATGGATGAGCTAGGTGGATATTAGCAGGGTCAGACAACAAATTTTCATGGTAAATTAATCTTACAGTGCAGACTTACCCACCGTTTTTCTTGTCGTGGAAGCCTCAGTGTAGCAATAAACATGGGATGAGTTGTTGTTCTCTTAGGAAAGATCAATGAAGGGTAGCTACTTTAATTAGAAAGCTGATACTTTCTGTACATTTTCTACCACCCTGTTTCTGGAAGAGTCATAGTGCTACCTCACCTGTATTCAAACATAGGCAAGCTTAAATTCCAGCTTCTCTCTGTGTACCTTGTGAACTGATAGGACAATTACGACTTCAGACATTCAGGCACTAGGTATTCATCTTAGTCATCAAAACAGGCACACAGTAGCACAAGTGTTTCTGACTTGTCATATCTTGAAGCAGGAGCCAACCTTTCTCTTCAGACAGTTCCTAGAAGGCTGTTCCTGCAAGCAGAAGACAGCACGTGGGATTCAGTTCCCTAACCATGGTGTATTGTGCCCTGGAGCTCTGGTTACTTGTGTTCCTCAGGAGTTGTAGATACACTGTCATGTCCAAATGCTTTTGAAACCTAGGTGTAGTAACTTGAATCCCATGCATGGGAGAAGAACAATGTCAGTGTTGCAAGGCTTCAAGCACAGAAGGTTTTAAGGGCAATTTTTTGTAAAGTACAGAACATAAGAGCATGGTACAAGTTGCTGTTTTAACATGGTTTCAGATGGAGCTGTCTGCTTTTTTGTTTTCCTTGTTTTGAACCAGAACTTTTTTCTTTTTTTTTTTTAATTTTTTTTTTTTTTTTATTTAGAAGGGACAGGCAGTTTACAGTTATATGCATGTAATTTGTGCTGGTAACAGACTGGTGCCAATGTAACAACTGTGAACAAATGTAGCAAATTGTTGTATGGCCATTTGTTTAGGGCAATACCAAAACTTCACAGACTGTCCTAACAATATGAAACACTAATGCGATTGAAATGTACACAACATAGCTTTTTACATAGCCATCATAAATATGTCAAAGAAAATCTGAGAGAAAAAAGCGTACTTCAGAAATATAATTTAGTAAGTGTAAGTTGATGGACTTACCCAGTAATTTCCATTGAATTTTGATATATGAAAGCTCACATAAAAGATTAGAACAACTCTTCATAGGTCATAAGTCATAAAGTCAGAATAAAGGTTCATATTTTTATTCTTATTGAGTATAAACTTTGCTTTCCAGGTCTTCATTTTACACAAAAAAAAAAAAAAAAAAAAAAAGTTAAAAGAAAAAAGTTGATATAGAACTGACTGATGTCAGTATAGAAAAGAAATGTGATAATTTGAAGACCAAATGCTCTTTCCTATAACAATTCTGCCTGAAAAGGAGCTGGTAGCTATTGATCTTTTATTGAAATTCCTGAAGGTTGACACTAGATTAATGTAGTAATTACTATGAGTTTGACAATGAGCAAGGCGATATATAGCTTCTATGTTAAATTTCTTTCAACTGAGGGAGTTAATAAACAGTTTTAAGCCAAAGATATTGGGCTGTCAGTTCCTATGGGACTGCACCCATAGCAGTGAAAGATTTCTCTCTGCCTCTCCAAGACTCACTATTAGAGGCAGAAATAGAATGACTGATTTTTGATATTTCAGTTGTTCATAAGGATGTACAACTCCTTGCCAGCTTTGTAACTACTGCAGGTGATCAAAAGTCTTCATGCTGAACACTTAGAAGTGCCAGCTATATCTCTGAATATCATCTCTTCAACAGAATAGGAGGTCACCCAGAGCATAGCACTGACCATAAAAAACATTACTTTCTTCAATCTTGAAGTGAGACATAGAGAGGAAGAAAGTAACACAAAATAATAGTACATGCAGCATAGGAAGCAGCTATTGTTGTCCTTGCTCATTGTTCATATGGAAAAAAAAAATAGGCCCCTTGTGAACTAAGAACGACTACTGTAGTCTTGGAAAGTGTTGAAGGTCCCAGGGGTGGAAAGGGCTGATATGCTGTTGTTCTGAGTTCATCACACTTCTCAATTTTTAAATGAGTTAAAACCTTCTTTCCATGTTCTGTAAAAGATGCGTCCTAAATTAGAGTATGGAGTGTAACATATTGTAACTACAGATTTTCTGATTCTCTTGAATTCCCTGCAATACATATGTATTGTCTCTAGGCAAGACTGTTTTCTTTTGTTCCTGGTGAGATGACTCTACCCTTTATTTTGGCCTTTACTGTAAGTTTATTTTACAATACCTTTCTTACTGGAAACCTAAATTTAATTTGGTATGTCTCAGTGTCTGCAAAGACAATATTTTATATGCTTTTCTAAACATAGAGAAGAGATGATTACAGATAATGGAACCAATGATAGTCACAAAAATTCACTATTGTTTCCTTTTAAAAAAACCTCACCCCCACCCCCCCACCCCCCTGAAAAAGAATCTTCCCCTAGGAAATTTTGTTTAAAAACAACAAGAAACAAACAAAAATTGGTGAAAGCTATGTTTTGCAGTTGAAGAGACATTTCTCCTTCTGGTGGGCAGAATAAAATAATTGTTAGACTTTTATCTGTTTCAGGTTTGTCAGGTGACATACATTTTAGGAGGTTTGTGTAGAAGTCCATTTGCTCATCCTGTCATCCAGGAGCCAGCTACTGCGTACGAAAAATCTGGTCTTCAGAATTCCTTGATCTGGACATGGTCTTCGACGACCTTTTCTAGGTGACCCTTCTTGAGCAGGGATGTTTGACAAGATTATCTCCAGAGGTCCCTTCCAACTTCAATCATTCAGTGACTCTGATTTTGGCAGTTGGATGAAGTATCAAAAGACAGTGAAAACCATGTTCTTTTTTTTAACTTCCCAGAATCAGGGTAAAGTGAACTTGCATGTTGTAAGCACAAGTACAAGCACAACGTAAAGAAACATGTTAAATGTGTACGTGAGGCTAAATCTGGTTTGATTTTTTTTTTTTTTCCTTCCCCACCCCTGCATAGAAAAAGGAAGTAGTACTTGCAAAGCAGACCAACAAAATGACAGCTGGTGAAGTATGATGGGTCAATGGAAAAATCGCTGACTTTCTGAAAACACTGTAGAACAAAATATTATCACAGCCTCATGCTATTTTTCTAATTTGTTATCTTTTTCATTCTCTTGTTTCCTGATGTTATAGGACTTAAGATACCTCTGACAAAACCTCTGCTTCACAAGTTTCATTACACGTATGAGTTGTAGTTCAGTCTTTTAAAACAAGGTGGTTTTGACTTTTAAACAAGGGTGTTCTATGATTCTTACCTTCCTTCTTACTTTTTATGGTGTGGATAGTAAACTCACTTCCAGATTCTTTTGTTGATGGTAATAGGTTTGGTTCAGAACTTTAACTGTACTCCTGCTTAACCAAGTGTAAGGTATTAAGGATAAGTGTGCAGTTACTGGGTTGGTGCCAAAGGGAGTTAGCCTTAGGCTGTCACATCAGGAAGCCACCTTGACTAACAGAAAGGAAAGTGACTTTATCCTTACAAATAAGTGTAGAATAATAGTGAAAAGATAGTACTGTCGTGGTTAAGATTGAGATGAATTTACCTGTTCAGTTGCAGATTTTTTCCATGCTCTAAAAGCAAAATGTGTTCTGAGGTTATCTTAATAGTGCCTGTTTCTTATTGAAAATGGGATTATTGTGAACAGTCACAGTTATGAAGCAAGAGTTTCACAAGGTATAGTGGTTCTTGCCCCAGATGGTGGCAGGATAGAAGATACAAAAGGAACAGCGAGATGCTGTGGCACGATACCCAGTTCTGACTTGGGGGTGCGTGAGGATATACATTTAAGGATCAAATTGTTCCAGTAGTTAATTTCAAAGTGCATTACCAAACTGTAGAGAGACTCTAGGTAATCGTAAGAAGCATTCTGGGTTTGGTGGTGTATTTCTAGAGTCATAGCTTTCATATGTGGCTCAGGAAGTGTTTATCTGTGCTGAGCATTAGTATACTCTAGCATGTCTGATGTCAGTGACTGGGTTGCATTGGGATGTTTGTTCCAGGTTTTGCTGGGTCATGTTGGGTTGTTTATTCTAGGTTTTGTTCCTAAATAGGACTGAACACTTGAGTAGGAACCTTGCATATGGCTAGTGTCTCTGCAGATGCAAAGAATATATGGAATGATCTTGACTAAAAGGTTATCTTTTGAAAATAATATTGAGACAATTGCTTTGTTTAGAGATTCAGGAAAAAATTTGGAGGCTTCTTTGGTTTTATTTGTGTATTCTTGTAGACGGTGTAGTTTACCTGTTGCACAGTTTTCATTATTCTCTGAAGCAGCCATTGACAGAGGTAAGGTTCTGCACTGGCTGAACTGTTATAAATGAAGTCCATCCAGGATGTCTAAGTAAACAAATATGAAAAAAAACCTAATGCAAGTGTCAAATTTTCTTTGCTTAAAGGAATTGTGTTCTCTTATTTATATACACATAGCCTAATTCTATCAGGGACAGTGTTACTCTTAGGGATTTACATAGACATACCAATAAGCACTTAGCTTAGGGGAAGTGCATTTGCAAAATCATAGATCCATGATTTTCTGTTTGGTTATGTGGGTTTTTCTCACAGAGAGAAATGAATGCTTATTATTATAATAAGCATTTCTAGTGTTCCTATAGCATCTTTATCAGATTACATGTTCCTGTAAGGGTAAATGTAGATAATATTTTGCAGGAAATCTTTTGTGCATGGCTCAATAGATTGTAAAATTTGACACTAGTGATATGTTTTTCGTAGATTAGATAATAGAATCATCAAGTACAGACCAAGTGTAGCGTTTGGTTGGCTGACTCTACATGACTAAACATGACTTTTGACTTCTATTGAAAGAGAGGTCTGGCAGTTTCTTCTGCTGTATACATACGTGGTCTTTACTGTCTCTTTTGTCTGCAAAATAGAGGTGCCCACTAAACTTGAAGTAATTCCTGGGGAAAAGTTGAGATTATGTTGCTTTTATTTCCTGGTACTTTCCTGATATTTAGAGATTTAAGTAGGTGAACATAATATCTTTGAAGGATTTCAGCCATAAGAAGTCAGCTGTAGCAAAGCATAGTGACATAGCACATAGCTGGTTTTTGAAAAAATTATAGGTTATGAAAAATGAGTTGTACTGTTAAAGAATTTGAAAATTTGTTTTGTATAAAAGGTGTTATTGATTTGTTTTCAGTCTTCAGAGATGCGTGAAGTATAGTGTGAGTAGGGATATTTTTGCCTGTTTTGCAAATATAAAATAACTCCAGACTAATCTGCACTACTGCAAAAGTGGGATATTGGGACATAAACTATCTGCAGTGTAGCTCATTGATTTTTGAGTGTCTTATTAAAGTAAATTGCATCAATCACTGGGGTGGCAATGTAGAAATATGGAAGCAGTGTAATAGTAGTAATCATTTCCATAATGAAAAAGTCAGCTTTAAGAATATGTGTAGGAGGAAAATGTTTTCCAAGAACTAACTACATTTGAATATCATTTAATCTAAATAGAACACACCTCCATATGACTGATATTTTCATTTTTAGTAATTGACATTCTTTGTCAGAAGTTGCTTGTGATTCTGTCTTTTGAACATTGGCCTGCTAAGTTTTATTTCTGTGCACAAAAATTTTAAAATAATGTGCGTTATTCTGCTTTTCATTATGTCCTATGATGAGTCAAGTATTTTCAGCACTTGTCAGTTATTTTCGTGGTCAGTCTGGCAGTTAGCTCTGCATCATCTTTCACTGTGATTTTCTAAGTTCTTTTAATGGTGAAAAGGGCTGGTTTGCACATTTCTTTGCCCCACAATCAAGTATGTGGCAGATTTAATATAATAACAAAGTCAAAAAGCAAAATCTTAAAATTTGCTACTTTTAAACACAAATCAGAATTAAGCAAGGTACACATTTCTACAAAATAATTTTCTTAAGGTGTTAGGAAGATTTTTTAATTTTTTAAAAATTGACTGATTTAATGTATTAAAGACTCAGAATAATTTGGAAAAGATAAAAACCTCTCTACTTAAGTAGTCAGTCTTTTACAATGTGTGATTAAGGAAAATCCAGATTGATTCAATAATACATCACACTCTCCTCTGTGTATCTTTTGTGGGGAAATCAGATGTTGAATATGAAACTAGGTGGAGTGTGGCTTGATACAGTCAGTAAACTTAATGTAGTGTTGCAAATTTCCTAATGTTCTGCCATGGTACCTGTAGTTTAACAGTATAGAAGCAGAAAGTAACCAATGAAGTAGTATATTGCTGAAAATCCTACAGCTTGGGGGAAATTTAGAAGCTCATTAGAAGCCCTCTGCTTATTTAATTATTCTAGCTCAAGTTCATGTGTACAATATTAAAAATAGATAACAGAAGTGCGCTTTTAGTCTTCTACTTTGTCTTCTTAGAAAACAGACATCTTAAGTTTCATTATAATTTGTCAACAGAACTTTGGAGATAAGATAATCAAGCATAAATTTCCATAATATAAAGTCCATATTGTTTATTTGTGCCTGGTATCACTGAAATTTTGATTGCTTAAACTTGCCCGGTGATGTTAGGCAAATACGAATTCCAAATAATTAGAATGGAATTTCACACAACTAAGGACTCTACCATTTACTGGGAACTGAGATTTTAATGAACTGTGTAGCCTAGGTTACATTCGTAGAAGTTGATACCATAGTTTTGTGAATTTTTTCATGAATCCAACCAAATTTAGACTTAAGAGATAACTTAGTAAACACACAATATTATGGTGAATCTTAAATACTTTCAGTGGTTTGATATTTATGTCTACTGTAACTTCAGCTGTTCCCTAACTTAGGTTCATGGCTTAAGATGCATGGCTCTTCCTACAGCCTGTTGCTTACTGTACTGAATAGTAGTTCAGTGAATGCTTAGTGAGAACATAGGAGAGATAGTATTGCTTGAACTGTATAAAGGTGTTTTGTGCAGATTTAGTTAGAGATAATATTCACTTCAAAGGACAGAGGACTGGAGTATGTTGCAAAATCTTAGATATTTTTCTTTGATATGTAAAATTTTAAATTTTTAATGCTCCTGGATGAAATTAGGTCTTGCTGCTTACTCCCTTGGACTTGGTATTCTACACAGCTCACCTAATATTCTAAGTGTGAAAAAAGGATGGTGTTGAAGGGATTGGTACTATACCCAATACATTTTTATTAACTGTGAATGTAAGAATTAACACTTTACAATAACTTTTATTTTCAGCTTGTGCAGAGTGTTATATGCATATGAATGCAAGCAAACACATGTTTTTAGGTAAATGGTAATTCACTAGGTGCATTAAGACCGATTTTGGTTTTATATTTGACTTTTTAAATTGTATTTTTCTGGATGAATTTAGCATAATTCCAACTTGAATTTTTTATTTCAGAAACAGTTTGTGAAACTGTGTTTTGAAAAATCTAAGAGATGATGACACCAAAATTCTTATTGTGTGTTTTGGAAAACAGTAAGTTACGTGAAGTATCTGATTGCTAGGAAAGAAAGTAGAATTTAGTGAACAAAGACCTGTAGCCACTAGAACCATCTTCTGTTTGACAGTGAAGAAGTTGAAATAATGATTTTTTTCAATTCTTGACAAACATTCTAAAAGATTAACAAAATGTCTATGTTTTGACTAGCACTCAGTGATATTTGTATTTCTTTAAATGCTTACCTGTTAGAATTTCAAAACAAAAATAGATGCAGAAGTGTTATTAGTGTTTGTTAAAATCCTTCTTTATCTTTTTTCCTCTTCCTTTTTTTAGGACTACTAATTATAGTAAAAATACCTGCTCTCATTGCATGCAGGAGGTTAGTAGTGGTATTTCCCATTGGTATGTCATGCAGGTTGTTAGTTTTCATTTTAGCTGTAATAATGTTCATGCTGCTGATCCCTACTCTGAGCCGGTGATGTTACTATCTCACACTAACTTCAGGATTGAGATGTTTGATTCAGTGTTGAGGATATGAGGGAGATACAGTTGACTGGTCTCAACAGATAACACCATAGTTGGCTCACAATAGCTATTGTATTGAAAAGATAAAATACAAATTCTTGAAGAGCATCAGTGAAGAATCTCAAATGGATTTATAGTCATCTCAGAAATAACAGAAAGTGTTTTCTCATGTTCCAGAAGATCTAACAGGTGAAACATTGTTTATTAAAATGGAAGAGCTGAAAAATTACTGTCAAGCTTCTGAAAAATGAACCATTGTCAGTGTTGTGGTCATCAGTGGAACATAGCCAGTGTGATTGTGTAACATGCATAGCTCTTACTTCAAGCCCCATTTCTTTGTATCTTCACATTCAAAAAAAGGCAAATGTCTTTTAGTGACTATCAGAATGAGAAGTGAAAACACAGACTTTAGTTGGTAAGAGAAACATCGTATGATAGCGAGATGGTCTTCAGCACTGTATGTGCTAAAGCAGTATGAAGATGTGATTAGTTGCCATACTGGGATATCCTTCCAGGTACATTTAATTTTGTGTATATAGGCTTATTAACTCAGAAGTGGAGACCTGTAGGAAAGATCAGGAGAAAACCCAACATGGACATGGATTGTGTTTGGGTTGTTTACAGTTGTCAAGCATTAGACATCTGAGGAGGATTAACTGTTATTATAAATAAATAAGAAATAGTATAAATCAGAGAGAAAAAATCATATATATTAAAATATTTCAAATGTTGCAATTAATTTTGCATTCACTTATACAAAACATTACTCAACTGTAGCATGAGTTTTTTCTGCAGAAAAGGCCAGACTATATTATAAAAAGCCATGTGCACACAAATGTGAAGAGGTGAATGTGAAGGGAACCTTTATTCTTTTGAGTTTAGTGTCTTCATGCGGGATCCAGCCATTCCAGCAGTCTTCCATCCACTGTGGGGATTACACAAAGCAAAGAACAATTTTTAGGTTGTAATGGGATGGTGTGTTAATTTTGAACATCTGACAATCCTTAGAGTGACTAGAAGTTTTTAATGAAAGCTGGAGTAGGGTAGAAATACCCAAATTGGTTTTGTTTTGCACCATGAAATGTAGAATTTAAACAGAAATACAGAAGTAGAATGCACTGTGGCTGTGAAACAGCTGAACTAATAAATAAACTGTGAAATGACAATGTATTGTATCAATATAATTTATCAAAACAGCATATCTTTTAGGAAACTACTTCAGCACTGAAGTGTACAAATAAGATGGTCATTTCAGGAATTCTATTTAGACTTCTACTAAATACCCTTTGTGTCAGAGCACTTCTTTGACCCTAACACGCCCCTGTATGTGAAACCTTCTGGCCAGTTAAGGATTTGTGTCATATTTTAATCCTTCTTTTATGGAGGAGTTCATGTGGAATAGTTTCTCAGACGTTTAGAAAATGTCTTTTACATGAATCACATTGTCTCAGTGGAGTAAAAACTGATGGAACTGTGGTCCACATCAGCCTCTTGTTTTATAGTCATGTGAATCAGTGTTTGGGTGTTATATTATTCATACCATGAAGCTAGTGCAGTAGAATTAGGCTGTTATGTTACACATTGGCAAAAAAAATATGTATTTCTACCTGTACAATTAGTCTGCAATGATGTAATGGAAGGCAGTCTGTTAATTTGCCATTTACTTTAAAGTTCATTAACTCACTCCAATTTGAATGTGATTTAAAAAAAAAAACCCAAACCACCCCAAGCCCAAATTATTTGTATGTCCTACTTTATCTCTGTGATATTTAAAGAAGTGATTTAAAGGAAGTTTCCAATTAATTTTACATTTTTTAAAAAAAGAGGCTTTCTTCTGATAACTGCAAAGCTAACACACTAAGAATAGACCTAAGTAATTGAGAGGATTTGCTAGAATCTGTAATAACAAAAAGATCCTTTCAAAAATATTTGGTATCATTCATTTGTACTGTTGTAGCACATAAATACTCTGGTTATGGACAAGAAGCATGTTGTTTAAGGCAAGGTGCAAATAGGAGCAAAATGATTGTCCCTGATGGAAAATACTTACAATAGAAATGTGGGAAAGATGCAATATATGGTTTCAAAATATAAGGAGACCATGAGACCACATTATTTGGTGTGATAGGTAATGGTTTTAGTATACCTGTGATGTAGTCTCTTCAGTTTTCATTGCGCATCAGAGTAAAGGAAAATTTAAGGCCAGATTTGAAGAGGATAGTGAAAGTCTCCAGAAGACTGCTTTCTAGCATGAGATGTGTCTGGGAAGAAGGCACAAAGGTGCTTATTTCACAACATGAGAAGTGAATAGTGGAGACTTACATTACTGCTGTAGCTCAAAGATCAGATTCAATCTTTCAGTACTGAATGGGACTTCATGGATAGGATGAAACGAAAAACTGAAAGCATTACACCGATATTTTTACTCAGTAGAAGCAGAGTGAGGTCAACAAAAGATGCAAAGAGAGGGATGGCAAGATCAGAAACACGGAGTAGAGACTAGAGAATGAAGTCTTTGCTGAAGTTTCATCCTTGTACCCTGATCAACAAAGGTGTGAAGGCTAATTGTATACACCATAATCTAAACCCATTGAATATTTCAGCAAGACTAACAAAGACTGCCACTGGCATTCCCAGCATATTCTAGGTGGAGAAAAAAATAACATTTCTTCAATACTCTTATACTTTGCCTCTGATATTTATGACAAACATTATTTGATTTGAAGAATAGTTGATTGATACTGCACATGAAACTGAGTGGGGATACACTATGGAAATAAACAAGTTTTTGAACTGGCAAAGGAATTGTAGGAAGCTCATGGAGGAAATAAGAGTACGCTTGATTGAGTAAATGAAGCTTGAATTGTGGATCTCTCATGTATAGTTTCCACAGGTTGAGATGATTGTACAAACGATTTCATGGCCTCCTTGTTTTTCTCTCTGATCCCTTAACGATTCCCTTAAGCCACAGATGGAGGTGTTATTAGAACTCTTTTGTTGCTGACACACTCTTAGGTTTGCAATTTTATAGACTAGTCTTATTTTCTCCATATTGGAAGAAGAAAATTTTGCACCAAACAAAACAACAAAAAAAGCATTGTTATTGAATCTGAAATAGGCTAAACTTTTGTGAATTTGTTAATAATTTAATCTCTGATGTTCACACAGTCTAAAAATCCTCAACAGCTGATTGGACCACAGACAAGTTTAAGAATTGGTTGTATTCTGTAAGCTCAAATTTAAACTTTAAAGTACAAGGCTGAATAGAGGCTATAGTTTTTCACATATGATTCTCCAGCTTACAGGAGGGACTTATTTGAGCAAGTGAGGCTTTAGAACTGAAGAGCTTGTATTGCCTACCCCAAAGGTCTGTCTAGCTCCGTGTCTTGTCTTCCACGGGGCAAATATATATAAACGATACTTCACTTTATTACTTTTTCAGTCTCTGTTTTTTTGATTAGGGATTTTCTGAGCTGAATACAGTTTATATATTTTTAATAACTCTCAGTGGATTTTTCTTCCATGAATTTTTCTGATCTTTCCTTCCCTTAAGCCCCTGCTTTGTTCCAAGCTTTGTTCAGTGCTTGTATGACTGAGTTGATTTTGCACAGAGGGATCTGTAGATTCTAATGTAACAGTGACCTGATAGTTAAGTGATGCTTGCATGATCTAAGTACCATTTTTTAAAAAATGACCATTACATCATTACCAGTGTCTGCAACTCTAGATTCTCTGAGCAGTGAGGGAAGTGGAGGTGCTGACAAAACTCATGCATTTTCTTGATTTTCTGCTCCCTCAGTCCTTGCTCTTTACCTCATCACCCTAGCTAATTTGAGTCTTTGTTACCTGACAAAGAACAGTTGCTTCATTGAATGCAATTTCTGGTGACCTAGCCATGATGCACTTTCTCCTGATGTGGTTGGTTAAACAATTTAAATAGTTACTTGGAAGGGTGTCAACGTATTAGAAGCAGATGTGCTGAGAGAAGAGATTACTGCTTACTATCCTACCCTCAGCTGCCTCTCTTGGCCTCCTCCAGAAGTCATCACTTATTTAGATCTGCTCTCAGAACAGCTTGTGCAAACTCTTCTTTATTATAGTCAAAATAAAAGGGCCAGCAAAGACCTACAGTTTAAGCCATCCAGGCTGATTTTGACTAAGACAGGGAATCTGATTCGGAGTCCAGGGATCAGTTGTAGAAGCAACGTCACTGCTGTGTAATGAGAAGCAATAACCTCTTTTACTGGAACAGCTGGACCTGGCTGACTAAAGCTATCATACAAGATCAACTTCCCTTGTGTATTCTAGAATGATAGAATAATTTAGGTTGGACAGGTGCTTTTGAGGTCATATGCTCCAATCCCCTGTTGCAAATTAGATCAGTTTGCTCAGGGCCTTGTCCTGCCAAGTTTTATGTCTTCAAGGTTAGTTATTCCTCAGCCTCTCTGACCAACCGGTTCTGTGGTTTGACCACCCTCCTTGTGAAGATTGTTTCCTTCTATTTTCCTAGAATTTCACTTGCTGCAACTTGTGAGTCTTTTGCTGTGCATATCTGAGATTAGTTGGTCTCTGTCTTTTCTATAACTACCCTTTAACTAGTTGAGGATAACAACAAGGAAACTGTGGTAGACTGTCAGAAACTTCCTAAATTTGTGATGAATAACAGTCTCTGCTCTCTCCTCATTGAGTCAACCATCTCACCATCAGGTTGATCAAGCACTGCCTCTCATGTGAATACAAATGCCTTCCAGGAAGATTTGCACTCTAATCTTGCCATAGACTTAGGTTAGACTGGATGGCTTGTAGTTCCCTGGATCCTTTTTCCTGAAGAGGGATATGACATTTGCCTTTTTCTAGTCTTCATATCAGGTAGTTTACTTGACTGCTGTGACTTTCCAAAGAAGAGACCTGTATCACAAGAACATTAGCCAGCTTTCTTAGCACACTCAGATGCATCCCATCTTGTCCCTTGAGACTTGGCAACTTCCAGTTTGCTCATCTGGTCCTTGATCCAGTCATCCTCTACTGTGGACAGTACTTCAGTTCTGCAGACAGTACCATGAGGCTCAGGAACCCTGGAGGGCCTGAGAGGAGACCTTGACAGTAAAGAGCAAGGCAAAGAAGGCATTGAATAATATTTCAGTCTTTTTATGTCCTTTGTCATACCTTTTCCATGTCATCTGTTGCTTGGCCTCATGCCTGATTCACCAGGGACCCACAAAATTACCTTGGTCGATTTTTGGTGCTAACATAATTACAGAAGCTCTTGTTCCCCTCCAACCCCAGCTTCTACTTCCATTTGTGCTCATGTAGGTGATGTTTCTGTATTCCTCTTATATAACCTGTCCCCACTTTCACCTTACATATACTTTCTAACATTCTGCTTTGTTTTTTTTTTTTTTTTTTTTCATTTTCCTTTAAGAAGTTGTATTTACTGCCTTCATATTTTCAGAGGGAATTTATTATGAGGCTTTCTGCATGCCCAGTTTTTTTCCTTGATGACTGCTGCCAGAATTTCTTCTACTTTCAGTTGGAGAAATACCTGGTTTTAAGCAAATAGTTCAATAGCCTGAAGTCTCTGCTCAGGAGTAATTGAATATGTTCCATAATTGCAGCTGCCACTATCTCAAGTGGGAATGTGGTACTAGAAATATATTTTATCTGTTATGTTGTAAAATACTAGAGCTAGAGTGCAGTCTAAAACCTTATAATAATTATCAGTGTATATAGGGAAGTGTACAGTTTTTTGATTTTAGAGTGTTTATTCCTGTTTAGTCTGTTCATAAAATGCACAAAGGAATTGTTAAGGCGAGTCTAATTGTTCAAACAGTATGAGTGGCATTCAAGTGTTCTAAGTGTGTATTTAAGAGGTTTCCTTCACTTTTCTTTTTTGGGATTTGAGACATTCCATTAAAAATAGGCAGCTCTGAATACCTGGCTTACAGCTAACTTTTTAAAAAAAACAATCAATCATTCTGTGATGAGTATATTTATTTTAACATCAATTCAGAGAATTATAAAGGTTGCAGTTAATATCCTTGTTATAGTGGCTTTATTAGCAAATGTATATTTATTTTATTTCATTGAAAAAAATTTATAAAATGTCACACTGTTCCTAAAGAGATACTTTATGGCAATAAAATACAGAAAGCTTAATTACATCAGTCTGTATATTTAATGGGTGTGTGTTTAACACAGTTCAGGCCTCACTAACCCATTTAATGGGCTGATCAAAATTCTCTCATAATGTTACTGTGTTTACAGCAGTTATCATGTACAATAATTCTGTATTTTTCATTTTGTATGGTGTATGAAAAACTACAGAGCTTTTTTTTGCCAATGTCTTAAATTCGGCAACTCTAGTGGTTTTTAAATGAGGAGTTTAACTGCATCCAAAGCCATTTAATCATACCCTTCCTAAA
Source organism: Strix uralensis (assembly GCF_047716275.1). Taxonomy (NCBI): domain Eukaryota; kingdom Metazoa; phylum Chordata; class Aves; order Strigiformes; family Strigidae; genus Strix; species Strix uralensis. The sequence continues at coordinate 71,688,479 of NC_134012.1, forward strand.
AGAATTCTTTTCCTAATATTGTTTTATGAGATGATGACTTGTCTGAAAAGGCAAATTGTACTCTTGGTGTAAAGCAGTTTAGAAGGCACAGATAGTAGCTTTCAAATGATTTTATATAATAGTTTACAGACATATAGGATGTTCAGTGACTGCTTCAGGCTTTATGGGATGAAGTAAAATGAGTTTTAAACTCTGATGACTTCATGTTGAACAAAGTGAAATTTTAGCTTTGATCTTCAGAGATGGAACTTAAGACGTGTATGATGACTCAGTTGTGGTTCAGAGTATGACGGTTTTAGTAACTTGTTGGATGGTGCTACATGTTGGGAAGTCTGTAGGAATAAGTGAGACAACTTTTGTGCTGTAGCTGCAGTTCAGGTAATAATGTTTTAATTCCTATCCTTACTCTTATAATCAGCCCAAATTGACAAATATTGTATTTTTTATTAAAAGCAACTGCATTATGTTTTGTGGCTTCTAAAATATACATTCTTTCTGTGATCTAGTTAAAGCATATGTGTGTTAGACTAATTACTGAAATCCTTTCCAGGTGATCTTTAGGTGGTAAAGGAACAAAATATAGTCACGGTGTAATTATTATAGCAAATTGCATTTGACATGTAACAAGAAAAAAAGGACAACCTCAGTATGCTGTTATTCTGCGGCTTCTGGTTGGACTAAAATATAATTACTTGCATGCCAGTCAAAAGCCTCTTTTACTAGATTTTTTTGAAATACTGCAACAATCTCTTTTTGGCAAGTTAAATTTAGAGGTGAAATAACAGAGACTGGTGGCCAAAATTTTACTGTTCAGTTACCCTGTCAGTGACTTCTAAATTAGGAGGTAAATGAATGATAAAATACTGACATCTGACTCTATGAAATTTCAATTGGTGTTTCATAGTCCTGACACTTTTGAAAATCTGCCCGTTCAGTTTCATCTGTGTTATAAGAATCATTTTAGAAGTCACATTCAGAGATACAAAATATACTGCAACAAGGATTGTAATGACCAGGAGAAAAATCTTGGACAGGTAGAGGATGCAAATAATATACAGCTATCTAAAACATCCTCTCAGTTGTCGACTTTCTGTATAAGCTACCTTTACATATGTGGTAGATAAATATATATGCAGTATGTCTTTTATAAGTCTTAGAGTTATGTGCAGTATCTCTGACAAAATTGATACGGTTGATATTTAAAAGAAGTCATTTCAGTTATATAAATTATTGTGAGTTCTTAAATGAGTTTGACATATTTTAATTAAAATTACCAAATTTGATATACTGTGAGATAGCATTATCAAAAGTAGAAAGTGCTGTAAAACCAGCTAGTGCACAAGTCATACGATTATTTCTTTAGTGAAAGAATTTCTAAGTTGGATGAATGTGAGGAGAGTCATGATGTTTCGGAATTAAAATTAGGGTTTCAGAAGTTATCTATGGGAATGGAAAAACTGTAGCAAGCCTATCAGAGAATTGAAAACTGGTACTGTATCAGAGGCATCAAGCTTTCAGACTTTTCAGCACAACCCTGAGTTCTGGATCCTCAACGCTCCTGACCCACACATTGGCCCAAACAGGCTCTCAGATGTGCAGCTTGAGCATCCCGACCTATGTTGTGCCTCTGAGGAACTCCCTCCTGTACAGCCAGTGCTGAGCTCTGAGATGAGCAGTAACATACAAGGCAGCTGTGAGTAAAAGTAATGAATTCCTAAGCAGGATTGGATTGAAATGTAGCATACCATCAAAGATGCTGGTCCAGAGATGGGGTTTTTTTTGTTCTTTCCTTCTTCTCCTTCTTTCTTTCTTTTTTTTTTTTGTTTTCCTGGTGAGTGCTAATACCCATTATTGTTTAGGTGTCCTAGCTGCTTGACTAAGACTTTACCTTCTAAAATCTACATGCTTCTTAATTTCATAGCAGAGCCTGTAAGGTTTCTAAGCTCTGCAGCAGGGAGTTTAGATGAATTTGACATCTCAGCCATGACAAGCCTAAAATTGATATGCCAAGACTTTGCAGGGGAATGGATTTTGGAGGCCTTAAAAGTCCTTAGTTTAGCCTTGTCATCAATATGACTTGATAGGAGACTAGGAAGGCTCTGGGGTGCTCACTGAATTGTCACTTGGAGCTTTTGTGTTACTCAGGTGTATGAAACTAAACTTAAAAGATGTAAGATAAACTTCATATCCAAAACCCAGAGAGAACTGCAAAAAGTGTTCCAGAGACTCTGTGTTTCAAAATGCATATATTCCAAAACAGAGGAATTTTCAAAATGTTCTCTAATGAAGTGTCAACAGAAGCTAAAAGTTTGAAGAGGTGTTTGACATGCAGGAGGGTATTGGAGCGTTTAGAAGCATGCAGATGGATGACATTTTATCATCAAACTGTGTTACTGCAGATTGTACTGTATAGGAAAAACGCACTTTCTATAACTTGTTCTGGAAGATATTTAGTATCTCCTGTTAACATGTATCACTATGCCCAAAGTTATCTTAAGCTTGCCCTTTTAAGCTTCCGTTTCCATTCACTTTAGTAATAAAATAACTGGAAAGCCCCCAGTGCTGACAAAGTCTATGACACATAGAGAATTGAAGAATGAAAGGTCATCATAACCAGTAGACACATGTTTTTAACATAAATATATTGCAAGATTGTACTAGTGGCTTGATATATTTAAGTATGACGTTGGCATATGTTATTTTTGTCTTGAATCAGAGTACAAAGTTTTGGAGCATATTGTTACATATCGGTTTCAGAAATGAAAGTGAAACACTTAGATGGACACAAATCTATATATGTTAAAGTGTGAACCTTTCTACATCAAAGTTTTTGAGAAAACTCTAAGGGACTACTCTGTTCAGGAGAAGGGATTGCTTATTACAGTCAGGATTAGTTGATATATTTTCAGTTTTCCAGTGGGAATTTCCTTGTTTTCCATTTGAGGACTTTTATGTTATTTGTGATCTATAAAGTTCACGTTTTGAAGCAGGCTGATGGTATTCTTTGAATAAGACCCATGGTGCTGTCAAGGAGAGGACATGGCAAAAAGCTGGTCTTTATTGTTGTAATGTAAAGCTTCAATTCAGCAAATTGCTAAGGCAAGTAATTGTTTTGTATATAAGATACCAACTTATTTCCTTGAGATGTAGATCCATACATCTCTTACATCTCGTGTCATACACCGATGTACTTTGCAGATTCAAGGGATAATAGCCATTAACAAGTACAAACATGATGTCACATTTCTCTGTGTAATATCCACTGATTTGCTTTAAACATAAGCCATTTGTGTATGAATAACAGCAAAAATGATAATTTCCTCTTGGAACAAAGAACTTCAGAATGCCAGAAAGCTCTGTACAAAGCTATCATTAATGCTATGTTAAGGTTACTTAAATATGTATATATGCATGATGTGTGTATATATTATATATTTGTTACAACTGTGGTTTTCTAAGTTTGGAAATACAACCTCATATAGTTAGAAAACAAAGTAGATTTTTCTAATGTTTAGATTGTGCTCATGTTTCAAAATACATTTTGAAAAGTACATTGCAAATGAAATAATCTTGTGTCTCACTTTTAATGAATTAAAGAAATAGTTAAAGAAAAAACTTTAACTTTATCTCAAGGTATTAAAATGATATGATGAAATAACTGTATTTGAGTTGAGGTTGTTTCACAGAATAGGCCATGACACTGGTGTCTGCTATGATGAAGAGAGAATGGTGTGTTTCACTTTCTCCTCTATGAAAAAGAAGGAAGATTATTGCAAGAAGAAATGCTGTGGGTAACAGTATGCTAGAGGACCACTGAATCAGGAAGGAAAAACACAGAGAGCAGTTTGAGTGGAGTTTGCCTCTCTCTACATGCTTTAAAATATTCAGAGGAGGACATGAGATTCCTTGCGAAGCTTTGCACTTGCTTGCCTTCAACTACAAATTAATGTATTTCAGAACCTTTTGTGTCACGTTCTATCCTCCAGAATTTTCCCATCCTGCAATTTCTCCTAAAGGAAAAGACAACTTGGTTACTTTTTCCCCCAAAATCTTAAAAGTGATCAAGCATGTTATGGACTGATTACTTGTCAGAATTAATTTTTGAGAAATAAGCTTTACTGTCTTTTGTTCTAATGTATATTGAGAAAATTAGCTATATTAATTTTAAAAATCTGTAGTAGATTAGAAAGTAGTTTAAGGTTTTACATCAAAATATATTATAAATAAATATTTACTGCTTATGTCCTATACCCTTGAAAGCACCAGAGTGGAATGGAAATGGTGATAAAATGTCTTCTAGATAATGAGGCTGATAACATCACTGTAGTGGCTTTCAATCGGTGTAAGCCCATGTACTGGGAATCAGTACCATTCTTTTAAATATTTAATATAGCTTCCATTTTGAACTAAGCATTTGTAGGTTAGGGTTTATGCCTAAGTACTTTTTTTAAAAAACTAAAAATAAATATGAAATAATCTGGTTATAAATCTGTGATCAATACAAATAAAACTTAGAAGTTTAATTTAAAAGTTCCAGAAGAAAGCAGCAATCTGATAGTGTTTTAAGCATTTGGGTGGTAAGCCTGAAAAGAAGTCTTCAGGCAGAGCTTGTTCAAAATTATATCCTGCCACATCCTAACATGCAGGAAATATGAAGGTAAATAAAAAACACCACAGAAAAAAAAGTGAAATAATTATGAAAAAAAGCAATAACCAACAAACCAGAATAAAATACTGAGAAGAATCACTAAGTTTCAGCAGAGAACTCTGAGTTAATATGCTCTCAGTCCATTTCATCTAGATTTCATTGTTGTGGTTTCATTGAAATAAAGTCTTTTTTTTTGCTATCTGTCTTGAGATGTGAGATACAAAAGGTGCGGGTGTTGTTTTACTACTTATCGTTTACAAAAGTAGTGTGGTTACTATCTGTTTAGGAATAAAAACACGTGGGAGCTGTTCTCAGTTAGAAGGAAAACTGATCATATTTCACACACCATTTAATGTAAAGATATTTCTTTTATGAAGTTTGGGGTTTATGTTCTAACATTTCAAATAGGTTTGTGTTAAGTAGAAATAAACTTCAGCAGAAAATGTGGTTTTCAATGTAAACTTGTGCTGCAGTTCATACAATGCAGTAATCAGTGATGTAAGTATAAAGATCTTCACTTTTAAACATCCTCTTTTGATTTTGTTTATGTCAGATTTCTTTTGTGTTTCTGTGGTCTTACAGGCTAGCATGTGTAAGCTGATTTGAGGAAAAAAAACATAAGAGTCCAGGGGAGACAGTGAGCTGTTCAGAATACCTCTTTCACTAACAGGTATAGTGACATTCAGCTGGAGTGAGCTTCACTTCAGCACAAACAATGGTGTGAGTGTTCTGGCATTGCTTGAAGCTCTGGAGTGGCTTTCATTGTAGTACAGGTAGAATTAACAGGTTTTTTCTGTAGATAATGTTGTGTATTGCAGGATGCAGATGCCTTACACAAAAGAATATGGAGCACGGCTTTTCCTTTGTTTTTCTGGCATCTGAATAGTTTCCAGAGGCTTGATAACTCAGGTTATTCAACTTGTACAAGAGTGGCTACTGAGTAAATGAGGCTAAATTGCACGTGAATATTCTGTCCAGCACCAGCTGTGCTGGATTCATTGGTCATGACCAGATTAACTCTACTGTGAAAGTTCTGCTGAAAGTGCACTGGCTTTTCTGCACATGTACAAAACCATAAATGTATGATTGATCTGACCAGGAGTGTCACGGATTTCAGCATTTAAAATCTGCCAGAGCTACATGTATCCAGGGCTTTATTTAATATGCTGCTTAAAAATGGCTTAAGGGCTTCAGTGTAGTCTCAGGGGAAAAGAATCCCTGTAGCAGGTCCTCCACAGTAAGGCAGATTTCTTGTTGCCTATGGAACTGCTAGGTAACTGCTTTTTATTATTAATGAAAGATGTGCTCTTCGATCTTTGTCTGTTGCTACTCCGTCTGTTCATCTGAAACTTATACCTGTATGCCATGTTTATAACATCTATTGAATAGTTTTAAAGAAAAAAAACTATACTGAGTTAGTCATCTTCAGTCACTTTAACACTTTTAAATACATGAAGTGGTATTCCGAAGTATCACAGAATCACAGAATTGTCTAGGTTGGAAAAGACCCTGAAGATCATCCAGTCCAACCATCAACCCAACATTAACAGTTCCCAACTACACCATATCCCTCAGCGCTATGTCGACCCTACTCTTAAACACCTCCAGGGATGGGGACTCCACCACTGCCCTGGGCAGCCCATTCCAATGCCCAACAACCCGTTCTGTAAAGAAATGCTTCCTAATATCCAGTCTAAACCTTCCCTGGCGCAACTTGAGGCCATTCCCTCTTGTCCTATCACTTGTTACTTCATTAAAGACTCATCCCCAGCTCTCTGCAACCTCCTGTCAGGGAGTTGTAGAGGGCGATGAGGTCTCCCCTCAGCCTCCTCTTCTCCAGACTAAACAACCCCAGTTCCCTCAGCCGCTCCTCGTACGACCTGTGCTCCAGACGCTTCACCAGCTTCGTTGCCCTTCTCTGGACATGCTCGAGTCATTCAATGTCCTTTTTGTAGTGAGGGGCCCAAAACTGAACACGGTAATTGAGGTGCGGCCTCACCAGTGCTGAGTACAGGGGTAAGATCACTTCCCTGTCCCTGCTGGCCACGCTATTTCTGATACAAGCCAGGATGCCATTGGCCTTCTTGGCCACCTGGGCACACTGCTGGCTCATGTTCAGCGGGCTGTCAATCAACACCCCCAGGTCCCTCTCTGACTGGCAGCTCTCCAGCCACTCCTCCCCAAGCCTGTAGCGCTGCTGGGGGTTGTTGTGGCTGAAGTGCAGCACCCGGCATTTGGCCTTATTGAAACTCCTCCAGTTGGCCTGAGCCCATCGCTCCAGCCTGTCCAGGTCTCTCTGCAGAGCCTCCCTACCCTCGAGCAGATCAACACTCCCACCCAACTTGGTGTCATCTGCAAACTTACTGAGGGTGCACTCGATCCCCTCGTCTAGATCATCAATAAAGATGTTAAACAGGAGAGGCCCCAGAACCGAGCCCTGGGGGACACCACTCGTGACCGGCCGCCAACTGGATTTAACTCCGTTCACCACAACTCTTTGGGCCTGGCCATCCAGCCAGTTTTTTACCCAGCAAAGCGTGTGGCCCTCCAAGCCACGAGCAGCCAGTTTCACCAGGAGAATGCTGTGGGAAACGGTGTCAAAGGCCTTACTGAAGTCAAGGTAAACTACATCCACAGCCTTTCCCTCATCCAATAAGCAGGTTGCCCTGTCGTAGAAGGAGATCAGGTTTGTCAAGCAGGACCTGCCTTTCATAAACCCATGCTGACTGGGCCTGATCATCTGGTTGTCCCGCATGTGCTGTGTGATGGTGCTCAGGATGAGCTGCTCCATCAGCTTCCCAGGCACCGAAGTCAAGCTGACAGGCCTGTAATTTCCTGCATCATCCTTCCGACCCTTCTTATATATGGGCATCACGTTGGCCAATTTCCAATCTATTGGGACCTCCCCGGTCAGCCAGGACTGCTGGTAAATGATGGAAAGGGGCTTGGTGAGCACCCCAGCCAGCTCCTTCAGCACCCTCGGGTGTATCCCATCTGGTCCCATAGACTTGTGTGTGTCTGTGTGATGTAGTAGATCACTGACTATCTCCTCCTGGATTGTGGGGGGGTCGTTCTCCCAGTCTGTGTCTTCTGGCTGAGGAGGCTGGATTTCCTCGGTACAACAAGTAGCATATGTTGTGCAGGCTTAAATGTTGAGGCCTGGAAAGTTGTAAATAATATTACAGTAAAACTTGTGAGGATTAGTATTAGTATTTCTATTAAGTAAACACAGAGATCTAGTGCTGTGAGTTTCTGTACATACACATCTCTATACGTACATATATATATATGAGAATATGTCTGTGTCCATTCAGTGCATAGTGGCAATATCTGCTTGTGAAAGTTCTTGTTTCTCTGAGGCTTCCCAAGAAGATTCACATTGTTTAAGGATTCCTTAGTCAAGCATCTTGGAATGGGTTTATAGAAGAGACAATTTCCAGTCATTTGGGCTGAAATTTTTAATGCTAATTGACTTTCTCAGGATGATTTTCATGGGAACTTAAGTGGAAATGTAGGCTATTTAAAAATTAACAAACATCACCAATTTATTGGTCTGGGAAGGTTGCAGGACTTTACAGAGGACCCTGTGTATAAGGAGATATCTTTTGGTATCCGAAATTTACTTAAGCATTACTGTTTGGATCATAGAACAGTAGAATCATAGAATAGTTTGGGTTTGAAAGGACCTTTAAAGGTCATTTAGTCCAACCCCCTCTGCCATGGACAGGGACATCTTCAACTAGATCACGTTGCTCAGAGCCTTGTCTAACGTGTCCTTGAACATTTCCAGTGATGGGTCATCCACAGCTTCTCTGGGCAACCTGTTCCAGTATCTCACCACTCTCATCGTAAAAAATTTGTCTCTTGTATCTAGTCTAAATCTACCCTCTTTTAGTTTAAAACCGTTATCCCTTGTCCTGTTGCAACAGAGCCTGCTAAAAAGGTTGTCCCCATCTTTCATGTAAGCCCTTTTTAAGTATTGAAAGAGTGCAGTAAGGCCTCCCCAGAGCCTTCTCTTCTCCAGGATAAACAACCACAACTCCATGAGGCTCTCCTCACAGGAGAGGTGTTCCATCCCTCTGATCATTTTTGTGGCCTCCTCTGGACTCGCTCCAACAGGTCCATGTCTTTCCTGTACTGGGGACTCCAGAGCTAGATGCAGTACTCCAGGTGAGGCCTCACAAGAGAGGAATAGAGGGATAGAGTCACCTCCCTCGACCTGATGGCCACAATTCTCTTGATGCAGCGCAGGATACAGTTGGCTTTATGGACTACAAGCGCATATTGCTGGCTCATGTCCAGCTTTTCATCTACAAGTACTACCAAGTCCTTCTCAACAGGGCTGCTCTCAATCCCTTCATCCCCCACCCCATATTGATACTGGAGGTTGCCCCAAGCCAGGTGCAGGACCTTGCACTTGGCCTTGTTGAACCTCGTGAGGTTCACATGGGCCCACTTCTCAAGCTTGTTCAGGTCCCTCTGGATGGCAACGCATCACTTAGGCTTGTCAACTTCACCACACAGCATAGTGTTGTCTGCAAACTTGCCAAGGGTGCACTTGATCCTGCTGTCTATGTCATTGATCAAAATATTAAACTGTGCCAGTCCCAAGACGGACCCCCCAGGGACACCACTTGTCACTGTTGACCACTACCCTCTGGGTGTGACCATCCAACCAATTCCAAACAGTCCATCCATGAAATCCATATCTCTCCAATTTAGAGAGAAGGACGTTATGGGGGACCATGTCAAAGGCCTTACAGAAGTCCAGATAGATGACATACATAGCTCTTCTCTCATCCAATGATGTAGTCATTCTATCATAGAAGGCCACTAGGTTGGTCAGGTAGGTCTTCCCCTTGGTGAAGCCATGTTGGCTATCTCGAATCACCTCCCTGTCCGTCATGTGCCTTAGCATAACTTCTAGGAGGATCTGTTCCATGATCTTCCTATGCAGAAGTGAAGCTGACAGGTCAGTAGTTCCTAGAGTTCTCCTTCCTAGCCTTTTTAAAAATGGGTGCAATGTTTCCCTTTTTCCAGTCACTGGAGACTTCACCTGACAGCCATGACTTTTCAAATATAGAGTGGATTGTCAACTACATCAGCCAATTCCCTCAGGACTCTGGGATGCATCTTGTCAGGTCGCATAGACTTCTGTATGTTGAGGTTCCTCAGGTGGTCACGAACGTGATCTTGTTACAGTGAAAGGGACTTTGCTCCCCAAGTCACTGCCTTGCAGTCCATCCACTTGAGAGGTGTCAGAAGAGAGGCTGCCAGTGAAGACAGAGGCAAAACAGTTGTTGGGTGTTCCATATGCTGTTTATAGATTTTCCTGGAGCTTCATAATAACATTCATTTATTTCTGTTCAGGCCTGAGCGGTATTTTCGTTGTATTGAGAGGCCGAAGTCTTAGGCCTTTTCCTGTGCTTTTATTGGACCTGCTACAGTGTCCACCACACCACAGCATATGGCCAGCTGTGGAGCACCTCAGCACCTTGCAAAGATTCATGGCTCATAGGGAGTGTGAGGGAGGAAGGCACTGCTCAGGACTCGTTTAGCAGGAAACTGGACTTCAGAAGGAAGCAGAACTGGAGAAGAAATGGAGATTTGGGAGGAACTGCATCAGGTTTTTAGGTGGAAAAAATTAGCGGGTGATCATGGTACTGAAAGGACAAGGTGTTGAGGAACCAGCAGCTAGGGAGGAAGTGAGAAAAGACTGCTGAAGACCGGTAGTGCTGTGAGGGGATTGGGGCTTGCCAGTATGGGGAAAAGGGCAGGGCACAGTTTGAGTGTCCAAATGGACAGATGGTACATAAAAGATGATGTTTGGGTGGGGACATACCAAAAATGACTGTGCCTGCTAAAACACAGTCCCTTACAGAGTTGGGAATGGAGTCCATGTTCTTTAAAGGCTTATCTATGGTGGAAGAGGGGGGTAATTTTAAACTTTATTTAAAGTATTACTTAAGCTTTGTTAATTCCTATGTGGACACAAATAGTTCTAAGTTAAAATGGACTTGATTTATTTTAATCAATTTTGAAATTTAACTTTCTTACTTCAATATAAAACAGTCTAACACTTCAGAGTGCTCCTGTACAGCCATCCTGCAAGTCACATTACTCTTCTGTTGCCAGAAGCCCCAACTGCAGCATGTGCTGCAGTCTACATTGTATTTGATGCTACTGTAGGAAAATTTTACTGTCATCTTTTAGCAGCAGAGAAATCCAGGACCTTGCAGCTAAAGGTAATATACCTTATATGGTTCCTCAAAAACTGTACCTTATATGGTTCCTTATATGGATCCTCAAAAAAGGCGCAGTGGCAACACTTAGGGGATTATACAGACATATGTCAAATGTATTTTGGAAGAACGTGATTGAAAAGTGAAGCACGCAAAAATTAAGCTACTACTGTATGCAGTGTTGCCCAAAACTCCACAGTATAGTTTGCAAAGTTTTAAGCCAGCTCTTACCTCTATGCATTATTCTGTATATTCTTTTATTTCATGGGCATGTATACTGGTGCTGTTCATAATGAGATTTTTTTAGAGACTGAAGCTTGCCCAAACATGTCGTGTGGATTGCAAATGACATGTTCCTCGGACATTGCTACCAATGTCAAACCAAATTTAACTCTGTATTCTAAAGCAGCGATGTTAGAGGGGCTCAAAAATAAGCCCTTTTTTTCTTTTCAATACAAGCAAAACACTTTTTTCTACGAGTTTCATTCTTAGGTACAGCTGAACTGTTTTGGCTGAATTAAAAAAGCACCACATGAACAGCCTAGTAATATGAACTGCTTGCTGGGCAATACTTATAAAGGGAGGAGCAATTAAAAAACTTGAGCGAGTACACTCAATTAAAACTAACACTTTATATTGGGAAATTTTATGTGATATTAATAAAGGTGATACTACCAGCACTGCTTCTAAATAGAACTATAAATGCATCATATTGCTAAGACTCTTTAAATTAAAGATTAATTTTTAGGTATATTTTAACTTTTTCAGCATTTTATTTAAGAAAAAATAGGCCTGTGATAATCTGCTTACCCTACTATATCATACAAAGGAAATTAATATGGATGTGAAATGAAAACTGATTACACAGTAGTGTAAAATACAAGATTGTTAGATGACGCAATAGTAGATGAAAAATATAATAACATAATTCAGAGAATTCACAAAATTCCATATTTGTTTTTCAATCCCTAATTTACATTAAAAAGATTACTTTGTACTTGAAGTAGCTAAATTAGATGAACAGTTCATTTTATCTTCTTGACCAGAGGACTGTGTCAGGATAACTTGATACAGGTGTGAGGAAGCATGAAACCAAGTCAGACGATAAAGTATAATCCTAGCAATAATAGTAGGTACTATGGTAATCTGAACAAGATACTATCATTTCCTGAAATTGAGGAGATGGGTGAAATACAGTCAGAACTCCTTTGGTATTCTCTTCACACAGAAGCTTAGAAATATTTTATTAAATATTAATAACAACATAAAAGACCTTTGGTCTTATTTTCATTTTAATTAGGCAGGATATATATGCCATTCACTTTGAAGCCAAATTCTACTCCTTTGTATTAACCTGCAGGGGGTACTAGAAAATTGAACCAAGTAGCATTTAGCTATTTCTCCCCCTGCAATGAGATAATCAACATCTGCTCTTTTGCAGACTCTCTTAGTGTTACCTGATCCCCATATACGGTTTTCATATTGACTGCTAGAGTTTGAGCGGTATGGTGTGAAATGCTGCCTCAGCCCATTTCTTATAAATCACCAGAACTCAGGAAAATTATTAACCTTCAACTTAAACCGCTGAACCTACAAGGGAAGCTCAATCTCATCATGAGATCAGATTGAAGAGACAAAATGGACAATAATGTCAGAAGGGAAACGAAGCTGTATATAATATACTGAACCTGTTTTGTTTTGTGGTGAATGGTAAACGCAACTGAAAAACCTAAGAACTTAATGGTAGCTGGTATGGCTAAAAAGAATAGGAAGTTTTTTGACGTGTAAAGCTGAGGTAGGAATTAGTAAGAAGCAAATAAAGAAAAATTAAATCAATTATATGAAGTCTGTGGGTTTCTAGACTCTTGGCCATCTATTTACCCAACCTGCCTACCTCTTACATAGGTTTCCCACTCCACTTCTAAAGCCTAAGAATCATCTTAAATGGGGCCTTGGAGCTTCTGATCCTAGTGGCCAGGGATCTTGGGGCCTCTGTTGGGAGAACCTTGAAGAGCTGACAGGCTCATTGGTTAGCTTTTTTCTTCTGGCTAATGGCCTTGGACATCCACTTTGGCCAGAGCTTGGTATACTTTAGCCAACTGGCCAGGTAGCCTAGTGCTTCTTAAGTTTTAGACCTAACATATTTTGCTTGGTTGGTCTACCACAGAGCTATAAGCTTGCCAATCCTACACTGTGTGGAACTGGACACTCCTCGTGCTCAGCTTCCTCAGACTGAAGGGTCTGGTGGACTTAAGTGAGTTATGCACATTAACTAACAGGAAACAGAGCTGCTTTCAGAGGAAACCCACCTGTGTTCCACCCAATGAAAACAAATATGTTTATACTGAATGCTTCACTTACTGGTGAATTCACATTTTCCAATGATTATCAGAAAAGCTGTAACAAGTTTGACTGTCGCTATAATACCCCATGACTGAAATTGTCTCCTCTGTACATATGCATTATGAAACTTGATAAATTGCATTATCACATTTTTCCATGGATACCCTCCTCCACAGAATAGATGGCTCTTCTTTAATTAGCTAGTACTCAATATCTTGTATATTTTGTTTCCCCATTGTGTAAAATGAACACCATTCCCTATTTCCTGTACATTTTTTAGCCTTGTTCTGGGGACATGATTATGAATTTTCCATATAAAAGTACATGAAGGTGATAATACTTCATCTTTCAGGAGTGTTATGGAAGTAAATTTCAGTAGTTCTCTGAGACACCCATGCTGTGGTGATGTTAAAAAGTTTTGTTTTTCAAAAACTACTGTGAAGTGGTAGAGCATAAATAGCTTTGTTTTATCAACAATATAAAAATCCAGCAAGCAACAGGTTCCTTCATCTCCTGATTGTCCATTTTTGGAGAAAATGTTAAGTGGTTAACAAAAATGTTGATCTCTACCTTTCCCTTTTTTCCTTTTCTAAGTAAGATCACATTAGTCTGGTTGTGATACATAGAGATACTTTTCCTGGGTAGTTTGTAAATTGTAACAGGTGTAATCAGGTTTGTAAATTTAGAAATTTCCACATCTGCTGTAACACATCATCTTAGGTTCCACCCCTCTGCTATTAGAAAAGCCAATTGAGCCTGTTACATAGTAGTTACCAAACTTGAACTAGTAATGACCACAGAAGTTGCAAGACAGTTTGTGATGTATCTCTCTTCCCTTGTTGTCACGCAGATACGCGTGTAACGTGTAAAACACAACTGATCCAACTCCTGAACTCTCAATAAGGGTGGTGTAAAGGATGCATGAAACATCAGACACTTCTCTGAAATTGAAGCATCGCTTTCTAATTTACTGTGGCCCCATTTTCATCTGTCACTGAGTTGAAGACCTTGAAGTAAGTAGGATCTATGTATCAGGACAAGGTAATAAAGAAACTAAATCCATTCTACCCATGGTCAACAAAATATTTGAAGCAAATGAAAAATATATGCTTCATATGGGTATGAATAGTGTAATTCAGTTTTTAATTGAATAGTTTACCTATTTTGAGAACCATCATTACTGAATAATAGTAGAGAGTCTAATTATTTCCATTTCATATTCATTTATGACTGTATTATGTAAGAAAGAAAAATAGCTTCCAAACTCATAATGAATTCACTGTATGTCTGGTATTTTTCTTCAATTTCCAGAAAATTCAACAAATGAAATGGCAGTTGTGTAGTCTGCCTTAAAAGAACAGCTGCACAAGTTAGTTCACCACAAAACATGTTGGACAAAATGATTTATGGAGTAGTTTCCTTAATTATTTCACAGAACCTCTCTGGCTCTGGAGACTTCTGTGAGCCAACTATTACAAATCTCTGAGTTTCAGAAATAGTAGATTCCTGTCCTTCCTTCTTTACCTCCAGTCTTCATCATGTATTTTCAGTTTATGACCAAGAAGGACTTTCTTTCCCCTGATTCTCAGACACAACTGAAAACAAGCTTATAGGAAAAATTGCCCTAAAAGCTGTTAATCCTTTGTAGCTTTATACTATTAATGATCTTTATATTTTAATAAGAATTTGAGATCTGAGAAACCAGTGTTAATCAGATGACTGAGTTAATCTGAGCTTTCTCTTGACAGCTAATTCTGTAGTAGTTTTGTGAAACTGTAAAGAAAATAGGAACACAGAGTGCAATGTATTTGACATAGACATGAGTGTTTTAAGGAAAAAAAACCAGAATTCAGTCTCTCAGAGGCCTACCCTGATGTATTTTTAACATTATTTTGCATCTGGCCATCGAGAACTATGAGTGACTATGCTGAAATTTAAATTACCCAAACTAAAAGAGGATGAAGGAAGTTAGTTTAATTTTGACCTTTTAGCTCAATATGCCAATATCATTAATACCTGCCAGAAGGAATGGCTATTTGTTAGTTCATTATGAATGGAGTGAAATTCTCCTTTTAGCTTGGACTATGAGGTCCTCATAAACTCCTTGGTTTTCTTGATTACGGAGAATGATAAAACATATTTATTGGTCTGACAGAATGTGGATGGTCCTAAGATTTTTTTGTAGGTGTTTTTAGAAAAGAACCAATCTAAAGGAAACCTTCATTTGCCCCCTTTCTAAGAAATACAGTGATGATCTTGCCACAAAAGGAAGAAATTCAGGAGGTTTGCACAGGGTCACTGGAAACTCTGCTTCCAATTATAGTCATTTGTTCCAGCTCCCTGCAACTGCAGGCTTACTCCCTACACTTGAATTCCCAGTGTTTTCTCCTTAAAAGAGTTCTTTCTCCCCATACTTTGTCTTCCTTTCTATGTGCCTTGAGTATCAGCTATACGTAGTTTATACTTGCAGAAAATGTTCCAGTATTCTTTGAAGGGGAATTAGTTGTCTCCTTCCCATCGAGTATGTTTGCATGAAACCACCGTTGCTCTTGTATTTAGGGAGCTAAAATGATCTAACACAGAATAGTGTGGGGAATCATGACTGTGTTTAGTCTAATAAGCAGGGGGAGGTTTTCTGTGGGATTTGAACCTACCAGCTTGAGCTCACAGGTGTACACCTAGCCCTTAGTCCTGTTATGAACCAATAAGGAGAGGATGCGTGTGTTACTGGGGCTGGGGGATTATCAGTGCAGAACAATTAAAATTGCTGCTGCTCAAGGATACTCCACATGTACAGTGTGAGTAGCATATAAGATCACCACTACATTAATGGTCTCATTTTTGTTGATTGTATTTTATTTTATCAGTTCAAAAAACCAGGGGTTTCTTTGCCACAAATTCTCATTGATATGAAATAGTACATGGCTTGAGTACAAGCAGAAGACTGGAGAAGAAGGATAAATTATTTTCTTTAATAAGACATTTTTAGGTGTAGGTAGGACTATTAGAAAAAATGGAAAGTTCAGTTCAGTGGCTGAACTAAATTACCAAGCAAAATCAAGTGGTAAAACCAAGATGTTTTGTTTCAGGTTAATTACAGTATTTTGTTTCACCAGAAATTATGTTTTAGGCTCTTAAAAACCCCAAGGAAATAGAGATGCATGAACAAGCAACCAGATGATAGAGACTGAGACAGCAACGCAGATTGTCTCAAATCATATTTAGGTTTTGCAAAATAAAAAGCATAAGGGCCATGCTAAGACATTTGCAGGCTTATCCTGCTTTTGGTATTCCACTGGATATCTCCACAGAACTCCTACAGCTTGCTCTGTGGTCTTAAATTATATGTGCATGGTAAGATACAGCCCCATTTAATTAGGGTTAACAGCAGAGGTGTGATAAAAGCTTTCAATTTCTGAGCTGTTTCAGTGGTCCACTTGCAAGAAGAATAAGTGTTGCAACCGAGGCTGGCTGGGGAAAAAGACTGCCAGTTCTTAGGGTGAAACACATCTCAGGCTTAAAATGAAAGAGAGATAGGAATTCTGTTTAACATACCATTTTTTCTGAGAAAGAAAGAGAAAAGAGACTGAGGCCAGGAAGGTGATGTGGGTTTATGCTTGCTCACCAAATTCCTAGCTTTGCAGACAAATGGAGTCTAGAAGGGGTTTCATTCAGCATGTCTACTCTTTTTCTAAAGATTTCATGATTCTCTTCGGATTCAAGAGTAAAGTGTCCTTTATTAAAGAAATATTTTAATTTTTTTTTTTAGTTTCTTACTCATACACCATGTATTCTCTGAAGGACTTATGCAGAAATAGAGCTTCTGAAGTCTTCAGACTCTGGTAAAATGTTCCTAAACTTCTGTGGATTTGAGAGAGCATTAGCACTGACCCTTTAATCAAGCAGGTGAATTGCTGCCAGAGAAGGGTCAAAGGATCTGCATGTGGGAGTGCCTTGAGAGATCCAGAACTAGTAGCAGCAACCAGGCTGTTGCTGCACCTAGAAGCACAAAGGGTTCACAGCAGCTAGGTCTGCTCACGTCAGAATGGTCCTGCCTAGAGATCAGGATGAGGCCAGCTAGTGAGAAGTGAGTGGTGCTCCTTATCTTGTTGATCCTTAGTATTCGTTATAAACTACTCTTGATGACTTACATTAATTAAAAGATATTTATAATTTTTTTTTAATAAGTGCAGTGTTTCTGGCAACTATCCTAGCTCTTGCTGCTGATATAGATTAATTTCTTCATTACCTCCTGCATATATAGCCCCAAAAGTGTCTCTTCCTGGAATTTGGATGTAGGATGTAAGGAAAATAAAATTAATATCCAATTTCTTTGATCCTTAAAACTGTAAAGGTCCATGAAAGCCACTTCATCTGTGAGTGATTAGGTGATAAAGAATCTAATTAGCACTAGCTTCTCCATCAATAGGAAAAGACTTGCCATTGCATACAGCCATTTTGCATTGCATGCTATAAACAATGACTTCTGTTCTGTATTGCTATGTGCCAGCAGCAGATGAGAGGAATATGAAAGGTGTTTTCTAATGTGGTTCCTTTCCTTAGTGTTGTAACAGCCTGACAGCTACAGCCTGAGAATAATAATTTATTAAATGTCTTTCTTTGTCGATTTCCCATCAGTTATTGGTTTTTGAGTTATTCTGAGGAATTAAAAATTGACTAGAAGGTGATGGAAGAGCTATAGTTTTCTGTTAAGGAAAAACATCTGAGTAATCCCAAACAATAGAATGTTAAAATACCAGTTTGCACTTATTGGGGTAGGACCACTGTTTGACAGGAACTGCCCTAGTAGAAAATCTGTCCCATATGCATTTAAAGTTGTCATATATCTGTACACAAAATTATATGCATATTAAAGTGAAAAATTTTAACGAATTTGGACCATAATGTTGTTAAAAACTCTGATTCTCAGAATGTTAACAATATGAATTAAGCTAAATAGTATTTATCAGCGAGGGAAGAAGAGTCATTTTAAATGTACCATCTGTTGTCTGGCCTTTTAATAGTCGTGTAACTCAAACCAACACGCTACTCCTACCTACCCTCTCTCAGTTGATCCTGAACAGCAATATATGGAACCTAAGGGTCAGTTGAAAGTAGTAGAGAGATGCGATTTCCTGATAAGGACATGAACAAATAAGCTATTTGGATCTTCAGATTGCTTTTGTTTACGCTGAATTTGTAACCTTTTAGTCTTTGAATACCTAGTCTTTTGTATAGTCTGGAGGGTATCTGCAGCTCTCAGTATAGCTGAGTAGTGACTGAATCGTATTTGTATAGTGAATAAAGAAGTTTTCTGCAGAGACTCTAAAGGGTGATCCTGGCTTTGGAAAAGTAGCTTCTCTCCCAGTCCGTTGTCATAGACTTCTAACCTGGTATGTTCAGATCACTTAAACTGAAGTTTCTTAGGTATCGGTTCACTGATTTTACTATTTTGATAGCCAGTCCGGAGGTATTGAGCATGAAAACTGGAAGCTGAAGTCAGTACGACTGCTTGTGTCTCTGAAAGAAAATGTTTCATTGTTTCAGGCTAGGCATGCAAATATCTATGCAATCAAAATAAGCACATGGAGAATATCCTATAACATAGACTGAATGCATGTTTATATTTACCGTTGTGATGAATAAATAACATTTCAATTATTCGTGTGACTTACAGAACTTTAATAACAGCAATGATTATTTCTTCGTATGCCAAGTATTACTGAAATATAACAAATAGAAAAATCAGTCTGGGGAGTAAAAAGAACAGAATGCCATTCTGTCACTCCTGGATAGTACTACAAAATCTAACAGATCAAGCTGAAGAATTTAGGTGTATTTCTGAGTGTCAGACTTGGTATCTCAAAATTAAGTTCTGATTTACTGAATAGTTTGCTTTTTGCATTGCAAATTGTTAGATTAATGCATGCCATCTTTGAACGAACTGGCTGGCTTTTTGCTAGAGTCTGTGTTTTCAAAGCACTGTAAAATGTTATAGACATTATGTTATAGCCTAGGTACTAGGCTAGATCCACTGTATGGCTGCCTCATCTGGGATGACATCATACTCAAGATGAAAAATATGCTTCGTATGTACGAGTTCATTTTAAATATATTTATCAGTAGAGAGACCACTTGGCCGCCTTGCGATTTGACAGCTGAACCAGGTGGGGTTGTGTCCTACAGTCTTATTGGCTTCGCTGTTTTCCCTGGGATCCCATTCCGTTACCCACCAATTCTCCTTTCCTTAGTGCTTCTCAAGTCAGAGAATTTCAGGGATGAATAATTTCAGAAGTAAATTCTTAAAAACCCATTACTTTGGAACAGTAGAAAGCAGATTAATTTGATAGCCAGGATGGGAGAAAGAACAGGGTTACGAATAGGAATTTGTTTGGGGGGTTAGCAGAGTGATGGATTTCTTTGCTGTGTGGAAGAATAAAATGGTAGATTTCCATAAGGAGAGCACTGAAGTAAGGAAAACATTCAAGTCACTTGCTCATAAGCAGTGAAAACTTCAGATTTAATAGTCTACTTTTTGCTTTGCTTGTTGTTTCTTTATTTCAATTCTGTCCATTAAAAACTAAAGTAATTGTCCCAATTTGGGACTGTGATCTCATTAAAAATGTAAATAAAAATAGGATACTACTGTGGTAATTAAATTTTCTGTATTTCATTTGCCCTAAGTAATGATGATAGTTTTTCTCAGGACTGTTTTTTTTGTCCTGATTTTCACATGAATTGAATTTTAGCTGTCATAGTCAATCCAAAACTGTAAGAACATGAGCTGTAAAATTATTTATTTAAAATACAAGTTAAATAAAAGTTTTTACCTAATATTACTCATAAAGCCCGCGTGATTTGTGAAGTATAATCATGCAGAGCAGCACTAGTCTAAACCTCCTACCTGTTGTTACTGCTGAGTAATGACTTCATAAATGTGTGGGTGTAATTTTGAAACTGGAAAATGCCTTCTCTTGGGTCATTAATTTCTATCTGCAGCAAGGTGAGTTATGTTTTAATGTGTATGTACTTTTGAATTTTGTTTAAGTTCGCTTTCTGTCATTGCATTCCAAAATAACAATAAGACCAGGTTCCTATCTGGAGTAATAGGAAGGCACGTGGCCTTACCGAATATCTGTGTGTGCTCATGCTTGTTGTGTTTGTTTACATTTAAGTAAAGTTAATATGTAGATTAAGGGCCTTGGGCATTTCTCTTTCCTTCCTCAAATAATTTTAGTTAAAAAAAAAAAAAAAGGCAGATTGTCAGGGTGTGCATTGCTAATACTGGGAGTCCTGGGAGTCCACGAGTGGTAATGCAGATCTGTGCTTGTCAAGCAGTGGTGTTTAGTCTGACAGTGGAGTCTGTGCAGTTGGTTGTACCACACTTTTGAGGGAAATGTGGAGTAAGCTCGTTACACCAGATGCAGAATCTCTTTTGAAGTGGAGTCCATTTTATAAAAATCTGGTTCCAGATTCATTTTTCGGTTCCATTCATTTCATGTATGCAGCCGTCTGCTGGGAAACCATCTTCTATCTTTCTCAATCTACAAGAGGATTACTTATTTTGAAAATAAATTAGTTTTTCTAAATTACCCGACAATTTCATCTTTCTGTATAAAAGCTGTGATTATTTAACTGCTAGTGAATTCTGAAAGTGTATTTACACTATCTCTTATGCATCGTAAGTGTTCGTACATCTTCAAGCCAAGTACTACATTCTTCTGATTCAAGCTGCCACCTTCAAGCCACCCACGCATGGTGGTTTGGTATATTCTAGGCATTTCTCAGATAGGTTTTTAAATAAACCAGTCCACAGACGCGGATGAATAAAACAGATTGTGAAAATTAAGGACTGATTTGCAAATTAAGTTGATGGTTTTGGAGCTGGGGTTTGCCATTACCAGGCTGGCATAGGTCACAGATCATCCTGCCTCTTCGACCTCAGGTAGGGTTGTGTCTGACATTCCTGCAGGGCTTTCTTTGGCTTGACTGACAAGCCAGACTTCCATGAGCCCTTTTGGCAACCTACTACAAAATCTTGCTCAAACAACTCCTCTTCTAAGTCATCGCAGACCCTGGGGCAACCTCTTAGTCAGCCTCAGGCCACTGTCTCAGGTTTTGCTCAGGTCTCCAGTCATCTTCCAAACAATGACCTATATGGCCAGACATGAGAGCGGCCTTGCTTACTGCTTGCTCTTTGTCAGCTCAGTGCTTTTTTCTCCTTGCAGAGATAATGTTTTGTTGTTTTCTTCTCCATCCTGTTTTCACCCTGTCACTTGCATCTTCGTTGCTGTCTTTCTGGTCTAAGCTGGTTTTGGTTGTTAGTTGATTATTCATTTTGTGCCAGTGAAGGGCTTTTCATGTTTTCTTCTGTGAAAGGATTTGGGATGTCTGAGCTCATAAAGATTTATACCTGGATTTAAGTTAGCTGAAACATGTACAATTTTTCAGGATCAAGGACTAATCTGGTAAATAATCTGTTGGAAACTTAGTGTTAAATATTGTCTTGGTAGAGTGTTTAGGCTTTTAGAATGATTAATATTTTGAAAATTGCTTAACTTAGCAATGGATGGCAGGTACTTTAAAAGTAGAAAGTATGTTTGTTACACAGACTTTTAAAATATGACTTACATGACTGAAAACTATTACATTAAAATAATAATTTTTATCCATGTTAGTTTATTTATGAGCTCATATTCTTAAGCATTTGGTGTTATGAACAGCAGGTTTCTGCGTTCCATATTTCTATGAGTTTCAATGAAAAGGAGAAAAATCTACTCCTTACAGCTTTCTGCAAAAGAATCACAAGGATACATTTGAGCCATTTCTTGATTGACTTGAATAATTAGAAAGTTTGTGGTTGACAGACTTTGGTTTCACCATTGATTATTAATAAAACATTAGAAAAGCACAGTAGTCTTTAAAAAAAGAAATCCAGAAGCCTGTCAGTTAAATCAATAAAACGCAAATCAAACAAAGCTCATGATAGAAAGGGTAGGATGGAAAGACTTTTTTACTTGACTTAATAAACAGGATTATTACTGAATTAAAGTTTGGATTTTTTGTCAGAACAGGATTTTTTCCAATATGTTTTGACAGAGCCTTCAGCTATGAGAAACGACTGACTGTAGATACTCTCTGCCAGAATGATGAATCTATTTCCAGTAAGCTAGTTGCTTCATCTTGTTGGATATACTCTTGGGAATTTATCACGTAATTCCTTTAATCCAAACCAGTTGTGTACATATTTTGTAATTGATGAATTAGTGACAGTAAATAAATAATCATACAAAGTCAACTATTTGTTAAAGAAAAAAAATACAGTTTAACAATTTTCGTACCAGAACTTAGCAGTCTTATATTTACTGTATCTTTTCACATGAACTAGTGTCAGCTAAAACTGCTGTTTACAATTATTACAACATTGAATGTATACCATCTCAGATAAGAATGCATTTACATTGCAACTGTAAGTGAAATACTTCTATCAACACAATGAGTAATACCAGATCACTAGTCCTTGAAATAACATGTCATTAAATTTGTGAAGATGAAACAACTATTCTTCCATCAAATTCTGCTCTATGTTTAGATGAAATGCTTTGGTTAAGTAATGTCTTTGAAGACTGGGTGTTACTTCCTTTAGCTCTGATTGTAGTTGGCAGGCATTATATGTCCTTTGTGTATTACCAAAACAGAACATCTATCTGCAGCGTATGCTCTGTCTTTTCTTCATAAATGGATATAACTTTGGTGTGTTGGATGTATTTTGGTGTATTGTTAGCATTTGATTAATTGGGTCTTACTGTTTTTGTGTATGCATATATCTTATTCCTACTACTGGATATATATGATTGATGTACTGAACTGTTGGCTTCCATTCTGTGAATATTAATCAAAGAATATGCTCCTCTGCTTAATGGCTTTGCAGTGTAGGAGGCAGCCAAACAACATAGACTATAGACTGCTTTTTTTGCTCTTTACTCCTTATTGTGTAAGACCCTGGCAAGAACACATTTTTTCGTCTATAAACACTATTTCATGCTTAAACATATCCATTGTTTGGTCAAAGTTATGAAATATTGTTGCTCAATTAAATTTTGTTTTCAACATTTCCTGGTAAAAGCAGTAACAGAAGACATAAAACAGTAAAGGAAGGGGAGATAATTAACTAGAAAAAATAATAGGCATAGCAAGCAAAGAAGAAGCAGAAGATGCGGTGTCAGTAAATTGAGCCTCATATGGTTTCAGGTCTTATGATTTGGACAAAGAGTTTTCTTTAATAAAAAGCCAAACCCGATGCTTTTCACGATTCCAGTTATGATGGCAAAAGGGATAATTTATGACTAAACTATTCTTAAAGAGAATCAGGGTAGACATTTGCTATGTTCTGATGTAAAATGTGGATGTACACTTAAAAGATGGATGTTGATTAGGGTGTGACAGCTGCTTTGGGTGAGAAGTTAAAAGACATGTTCAGTATTTAAAACAAAAAAGCCAGTAAATGGTGATGGTGGTACAGCTCAGTATCAGAAGCAACAAATTTCTTGAAAACACAGCTCACGTTATTATGTGAGTTCTGATATAAAAGTTGATAGCTACAGCTTTAGTCATTCTCTGTGAATCTCACCAGTGAGGCAGCCAAGGTTAATCAGAAGCTCAGGCTTCAGGGTTTGTAATATTTTACCAGGGGTTTTGGTTTAGTTTCCCCCCCGTGTCTTTCATAAAAATGCCCTAGAGTAGGGGCTTTCTCTAAATTATGCTGTTAGCAAAATTTTCCCCCTAGCACTATCACTGGCTGAGCTGTACAATTAGCAGAATTTATTGAACAGGAGTTTCTCATGCTGTTGCCTGTTGCCATTGACCATTAGGACTGTCTTGCTGAAATCCTCTCAGAGTGGTAGGACCATAGAGAATATCACATTATTTGTATTTACTACTGTTGTTTTACAAATTTTATTTTAGCTGTTATGAGTGTAAGCATTTTTTTTTAATTCCTCCAGTTTCAGCCTAGAAGATATATCTCAGTTTTTGTTATAGATCATGATTTTGTAGTATTCTAGAAAGGTGTAAAGTAGAAATCCCCCAAACCTTCTGCATTTTTGTATGATGTAATGTGTTCAAAGCCAGGTCTGTTTTTATGGAAAGAAATACAGTAGTACTGAAGCTTGTGATTCATAAAAAACAATAGTTGAAAGCTGAATCATTGAATCACAAAAACTTTTTATTTGTTCCCAGTCAGTTTATTTGTCTCAGAGATTTATTTAAAGTACTTTCAGGAAACATAACTGAATGGCTTCAATAAAATACTGGCTTAGTCCACCATTATCTAGTGGAAATTAATCTATTTTATATTAGTTGAACACACATTTATCCAGTGATGTACCACCTCCCTTTGAACACCACCTATAAATATTCCTCTTGCATTTATACTTATATTTGAATATATTAGCATGCTCTTGCAGAACTAGCTATTTGGAATGAAATTTTTGCTTACAGACTGCCTATATAAATTGAACATTTCTTTCAGATTTGTGTCAAAATGTTAGACCGTGTATATTTTCAAAATCCTTTTTCCTGGATAAAGGCTATTTCCACTGTTTTAATTCAAACAAACATCTGCTACTGTGATTTAAGTCTACTTCTTCAGTTCTGATAATGATTACTCCCACATTCTTGCTGTTTGTCAGTTCTGGAAAGTTAATTGTTAGTCCAGCTAAGCAACCTTCACATGTCAGGTTAATGTAGTTACTGCGTACTGACCTTCTGAAAATGCTGATCTGCCAAAGAAGTTTTTTAACAGTAGGAAAAGCTAACTAAAGTTAGGCACCTTTCTCTGTTGATCCACACCTGCTATTGTCCTTCCCTAGTTTTTATGATCAAGCTTTAAGATTTCAACTTTAATATGGAAGAAAGAAAAGACAAAACCGTGGCTTTTCAGACCTTGTCTAATTGTTTTAGTTTAGTTTACATATAAATATTGTCCCTAATGTATGGAAGTTTTAGCATGGACTACAGTCTTGTTAGAGTATGTATTCCTTTTGAGTATAGTTCTTCAAAAATGCTCATATTGTGGTGATTAATATCATAAAAATATACAGATTGTTAAAAAGAAGCAAAGTTTTTGGATATGGTAATTACTGGCAAGTAGTTTTCCTTCAGCTTTTGGCTGATATGATTAAGGTAACTTGTCTGTAATCAAACAGAATCTCTATTAATACTACCTCCTTTCAGTTATTTACATGTCTTTCTAAGAAACAGAGCGATTGATTTCATTTTAGATGTAGTTTCAAAACTGAAGAAGGCATTTAGGAATGCCTTTATATGATAGTTTAATTTCTGTACGTTCATATAATTGTTTATGGAATTAAAAATGAAAATATTTGAACTGAACAAGGCATCTACATTTGTGGTATAAATGTATGGGAAACTAATACCAGCGTTTTTTCTTTTTCCAAACTTTAGGCGGGACACAGAGATTACCTCGCACAATTGGAGTGTCTTTGGCAAAAGAACTGATCTTCTCTGCACGCATTGTAGATGGTGAGGAAGCAAAATCAATAGGATTGATTAGCCATGTGGTAGAACAGAATGAAGCAGGGGATGCTGCATACAGAAGAGCATTAGCTCTGGCAAGAGAATTTTTACCTCAGGTAAAACAAATTATTATTTTTGTTTTCACCAAACATTAAAACTGAAAAAGAACTGGCTGTATTAAGAAAAACTGTCATGAAGTTCTGTATTAAAAAGCCATTCTAGTTATGTGGAGAGCAATCAGAAGTTTTCTGTCTTGTGTATTGACTGGTGTTGTGTGGTAATTATTTCATAGTGAAGCAAAAAAACTGTCAATCCTCATATCGTCATGATACGGTCTGTGTTTTTATAGCACATTTTATCTTTCAAGTTTTAAACAAAAAAAAATAGTGTATGGGGTTTTTTTTAGTAAAGCAGTTATCTCAATAGCTTATTCTGTTGCTGTTGAACACTTCAGAAGTGAGGCTAAAAGGTCCATATGAAAGTGGATGTATTGTAGTGTAACTCCTATTTTGAAAACATAAAGCTGAATGTAATTTCAGTATTAAAGTAAACCCATTTACTCGTGGAAAGTTTGCTTTCTGTCCTTTGTGTATAAGCTTGATGAAAGAATCATGCTCTTATAATCATTCATTCTAAGTGACATCCTGTCTCTTTCATAAAAGATTTGAAATGGATTTGCTGAATTCCTGTGCTTTAGAACTTGGAAATTTTAGTAAAAAGTTTAAGTATGACACTTACAGGAGTCTTTGTGTTAGCTGATTGCTACCTGTTCCCCTGTTGCCGTTGGCTGCAAGCTGTTTGTTCAGAGTAGGAATGTGAGTTTGGAGCTTTTGATAAACCTGCTTTTCAAGTGAAGGGTCCTAGGTAGAAAATTCGTAGGAGGCAGAAGAAGAAAATAACTAGTAAACCACTTTATTGGATCATGAGTGTAACAGTTAAAATTTTTCATTGAAAATGGAAAATGTTACAGATTAAATATAGCTTTTAACATTGGTTATTTGTGTCCTGAACACCCTCACAGAAAGACAGACATGAAAAATTCAGCAAAAATTGTAACATACAGTGATTCTGGAAGGTTGATTTATAGTTACAACTTTGCATTGGAACTAGCTCAAAAGCATTTGGCTTTTTCCAAAGCAGCAGGCCGCTTCTCTAAAGCAATGTCTGAACATTCAGAAGCCGATGCTGGTGGGTAGGCACAGGACTAAGGAGATTCCCAAAGATGTCTAGCTGCTCTGTGGCACGTTGGAGGAGGGTCCCCTTGTCAGTCACTCAGGGAAGAGTGTCATCACTTGACCAGTGCAGGCTTTGCAGTAGCATATTTTAGGCTTGAAGCCATATCAGTTCATTTTATTTCATTATCACATCTTTTCATGTGTCTCCATTGTGTTATAATAGAGACATAACATTGACCTTGGGAAGGCTTATAATCATGTCTCTTAAGGTGGCCATTTTGAAGGGAATAGAGCAAACTGGACAAAAGTGGACATGCTCAACACCTTTGAAACATAAACGAAACACATTGCTTTAGTTAGATTCTTCTGAAAACAGTATACTTTTAACTTTTTCTCCTTATTGAAACTATCTGTTTGAAAGCAAATGTCTACTGTGTAATGTAATTTAGGGTGTTTAACCTATTTACTATAAATTTAATAAATGTCCAAAGTATAGAAGTTCCCAGTATAAGAACATCAATGTGCAGGCTCTTCACTGCATAATCTTGTAGATTTTGATAATATGTAAATAAGCTTTTTCTTACATTTTAGGGACCAGTAGCAATGAGAGTTGCAAAACTGGCGATCAATCAGGGAATGGAGGTAAGGATCTGTACTTTCCATAAGAGTAAGCAGAAGCCAGGCTGGCAGCAGGTCTACTGCGGTGGTTTTTTTCTACAACTGTTTTTAGTTTCTCAGTGTATAGTTTTTCAAAATCTATTTCATCAAAGCTTTTTAAAAGATGAAATGCAAATTTTTTATGTCTCAGACTCTTGAGGCTAGAGTTGATGCTGATTTCCATAATGAGTCTTAGTAACCTCATGTCTGTCCAGGAGTAATGCACTCTGCTAATTATTAATACTAGAAAGTAAACATAAACTGCTATGAACAAGTTGTATTTCAAATGCTGGTCGGAAAAAACCCTCAAAGTCATACTCTGTCAAGTCTGTCAGTGCTCTCAGTGTTTAGCAACTAATAAAGTTAAAGGCCAAAAGACATGTTATTTATTTTTAATAGTTTAATAGAGGTTAGTGTTAAAATTATATCTGGAGTCTGATTTAATATTTGACTCTGATTGCCACTCCTTCATGAGCACTATTGACCTAGTCTAAAGCTCATTAAAATCCAGCCCTGAACATGTCTGGACATGTGTTTTACTTTAGGCTTGTGAATCATCTTGCTGAGCTCAGCAGGACTATTCGTATTTAAAGTTAAGCACATGCATAAGCTTTGCACCAGGACACCTTATAGCTCAGCCTGGGACAAGGGAAAAGGCATCACACTGCATACAACATCTGAATCCAAGAAGACAAATTTAAGAATGGTCCTTTTTTTCTTGAAGTCTCAAAAGCAGCCAGTGATATGATTGGCTTCAGCAAAGGGTACCGCCAGTAAGTTTTGGCCTAAGAACCAAACTCAGATGCTGTTGTGCAAAGAGTACGTTTGTTAGGTTTCCACAGCAAGTAATGATGGAATTCAATATTTATTTCAGTGGTACCCAAGGTTCAAAATGCTACAAGCTACATTACCTAGCTACCAGGTATAGTGGACTGAAAGGTCAAAATCATGATGTTTATAGAATTAGGGACAATAGGGTTAGAAGGACTCTGAATGATCACCTAGTTCAGTCTTGAGGCCCCACGACAAGATCTGCTGTATCAAAACCAATTGAGGCAAATGTTCATTCAGGCTGTTGTTGTGAACCTTCCATGGCAGAGATTTCATGACTTCCTTTGGTAATCTATCATATAGTTTATCTCCCCTTGACAAATTGCTTGTGCTGCATAGCCACAGTCCTTTCAGTGACCATGTGGAGAGCTGGTAAGTTCTGCAGCAGCCGATGCTTAAGACAGGCAGAGCAGTAGTGAGGGGAAAATTCAACCTTTTCAGCTGTTCAGACCAGCTCACACAGAAAAAAATATTATTAAAAACTAGGTGATGATGCAGGATGGCCATTGGCCTCTTTTTTAAATTTTAAATCCCTTTAAACCTCAATTTATGTTTGTTTTGTGGCATGGCATCATGTTCTTATATAACATTTTGAAGATAACTTCTTTCAGAACAATTTTTAAATAATGCAGTACATTAAATCTTCTTCTCTGTAGTAAATGAAATTATTACAAATATGCAAGTAGCTAACGGTTTTTAGTCCCAGTGATTTGTGGTGAAGAACATACATTGTTTTGTCAGTATATTACATGCTCATTGTATAGCCAAATAAGGAAACTTACAGAAATACTAACCACTCTTGCCACATGGCAGTGTAGCATTTCTATGTTAAAGTAAGTAGAAGAACTTTGTAGATGTGTTTTAGTATGTGGCATATAGAAACACAGTATTTAAGTTACCTGTCAGGAAATAATATATAATAAATATACAAAAATATGCTTTTAAAAAACATCATATTCTTTTCCTCAGGTCGACTTAGTAACAGGTTTAGCAATTGAAGAAGCTTGTTACGCTCAGGTATGTAGCTATGATTACACAAAAAACCCAGAAAACAGGCTTTGTTGGTGCCTGTTATGAAACATGCAGAAATTCTTCTAGAAATTGCTCTATGTTTCTTCTACAAATATTTTGGCATTGTAGTTAGGCCTTCCTTCTACTTACTCTGTTTTTGTAAGGAATTTAAGGAAGGACAAAAACATCTCCCTGCCAAGACTGTTAGGGGGAAAGGTAGTGGAGCACTACCAGCCATATACCTAGCTGGTCATACACTGCCATTCATCTATTCCAAGAACTGCCTTGCTTTTGCTTTGTTTTGGTTTAACATGAAATAACGTGAAGGGCACTTCAGTAATGTGGGCCACTAATGGCATATGTGCTAACCAACAGAAAATCGAGGCAAACCTCTTTGCCATCGAAACACGGAAATGATGTATTTGAGTTTGTGTGTTCTTGGTCTTTGAGACAACCTTTCAATCATGGAAACAGAAGGATCGGCATTAGATGCTTATCTAAAACATACGATGGTCTGATTAATAACCTATCCACCCTCCAAAAAACCCCCAAAACAAACCCACCAAAAACTCAAAAGCCACCCCTAAAGAGTTTGTCACAGTCATCTGTTTGGAGAAAGGTACTCCTTTTTCTCCCAAACTGTTTCTCAGCCTTATATCGTGCCTTTGAAGTGTCCGGTACTTTCCCATATCTGCCTAGACATTTTAGTTTTCATTTTTCTGTTGTATTATGTGTTGCATGTTGGATGCATTGAAGAACTAGGATTTGTATGAAAATATTTTTCTTGGTATTGTTTTTGGTGTCAATAATAAATTGTTGCTCTGCTCATTGCAGACTATTCCAACAAAAGATAGAATTGAAGGTCTTCTTGCATTTAAGGAGAAGAGACCTCCTCGCTACAAAGGAGAGTAAAAGGATGCCTTTAAAATACAGTGGGATAAAAGTACTGCTATGAGGACCATTAAGGTGCTCTTTGCATCTGCACCTGGAATATCACAACCACCGAAGTAAAAGCAAATCATACTGACGTTACAACATTTTGAATGTGTCCATACTTGTACTGGGCCCAGATAGAAATGTGCTTCAACTCATGCTCATTACCGTTTCTGAAGGTTGATCAGTGTATTGGCAAGGTCAAAGGTTCATGCAGCATTTTTAAAATTTCATATATATGAAACGTACCATTCCACAATTGAAAAAGCTCTGTATATTCTTTATATAGACAAAACCTATATGTGATGTTAAGAATAAATCTGCTGTACCATTTTATCAAAACAAAAGTGACTACTGAACACCAAAAATGAGAAATTGTACCAAATATGCATTAAAATAGTTCTGTATATCAGTAAAAATTATATTTCTGTATTCTACCTGAATATGTACATTATAAATAAAGCTAAGGAAATGAAAAGGATTATTGTTTGGAAAATGTTAAGCTTTATTTATCTGACACTATTTTAAGTAAAATGAAATTAACTTTAGCACATAATGGCATCCTTTTGATGAAGTCATTGCCATTGTATTCATTTAATTGCATTAAATGAAGACATTTTCAAGGCCAGCCTTTAATTGTTCATTCTTGTATGTTAAACCTGACTTTGTCTTGCATTCTTCCAACCTATCATCTGATCAACACTGTCTGCTATGAAGGAACTTTATTTCGCGTGCCCCAGTTATTTTAATTTTTTTCTGACTGTATTAAAGATTGTCATGCAGGGATTCAACTAAAGCGCTGTTAAAGAAACTAGAATTCTCTTAATCTCCAGAATATTCCTTTTGCAGGTCCTAATAATGTATATTTATACACAACAGGGATGATACTGAAATGTTCTTTATTCTGTGGCAGCCTCAGGGTTCTTTTCATACATTGAAAGAGAAATCCAATAGGTTACAAGGTGAGAAAACTGTTGTGATTCATACTGCGAATTTGCTGTGGACGTGGCATATACAGCAAATGCCTGGAAATAACATCTTAGAAAGTATTTGTTAACTTGACTGGAAAATAAATGTGGTTTAGTAGTCAGAGACTGTCTTTTTGTATGAAAACAAATTTCTTTGTGTTTCGTTACCATTGGCTCACGAAACTTGTGCATGCTCTGCTGTTTCTGCAACATTAACTATGGTCACTGTCCATATCTATGATGATGAAGCAGCTGATCAACATGAAATGACAAGAACTCATTTAAATTCATATTTAGACATATCATTACATGTAAATTGATTATAACTGGTAGAGCACAGACTTTGTTGACTGGTAAACTTGCTGAGTTGATCATTTCATGCACGATAATTTGCAAATAAAATACTGGTGCTTGTTTTGATAGTCATATAAAGCCTAGAGGGTCATTTTCTTGTGTTTTTGAAATGCTAACATGCCATTTTCATTTTTACTGAGTAGGAAATAATTATGTTAATAGGAGGAAAAAATACTAGTCTATGCTGATGGATTTCTGTTTCATAACTTTGATATATAGGCTGATTATTGAGCTGCCTCTGTTTTTCTAACAAGCACTGATTAAGTAGCTTCTGTGAATGTCTACTTAAAAAAAAATCTAATAACTTTAAATACTGTCACATAAGACTGTGTAGATCCCTGCCTTTAACTAGTAGTTTTGATCTCAGAAAATAATTTTGCTGTCACAGTGGTCTCTCCATTCCTTTTCTCAGGAGAAGATACTGTCATATCGTAGCAATTTGAGTCCTTTCTTTGAAGTCAACAGTTTGAATATTGTTGCAAAGTGAGTACTAGTAGGACAATTTTTAAAAGTACTTTCTAGTGATGTTGAAATAGTTCTAAAAGAACAATATTTTTAGCAAAAGATGTGTGAATCACTTACTGTCTCTGTTATTAAGTGACGTGTTATGATGGCTGCAGTGCTTGTGATTAATAGCAGTATTAGAATTCTGCTTCCACAGGAGAGTGATTTGTAACAGAAATGCTTTTATAAAGGCTGACTTTTCTTTACGAAAGTTATGATCTGGCAAATCCACTAACCTAAGTGGTTAGACTCAGCTCTTTCAGTTCTTTGCAAAGCCATGCTTTTCTCCACAGTACCTCATGGGTGAGTGAGGCTTGGTCCCCACAGGTTTCCTGAAAGGTTATCTCATGGTCCATAGACATAAGCAGCTTTTTCTCCTGCTCCTGCTGAGCTCAAGTGGATAGTGAGTTCTTCTGCACTTCAGTGAGTTGGATATTGAAAAGTTATAATACGGGTAGGTCTGTTACCATCAGCTGATTACCACTCAACAGTCTAAACGCAAGTTCAACTTACTAAATTGCCTAGAAATTCTCAGTTTCATGCAGAAATTAATGTGTGACTTTATATAACACATTTCATTTTAGCCTTTAATCTGTGAAAGCATTTGTGTTTTCAATATTATTGAATTAACTCACATTCCTACTAGTTTTACTAAATTTCTGGATGAAGTTTTCAGAATTGTCTGAATGGCTTAAGTTGGTTCAGTGCTTTTGAGTATCTCACCTGCTATGAAGCAATATGGTGTTTTATTTATTTTAACGTTGTCTAATGATACAGTTAAGAGCACTTGGGGGATGTTCTATGGAATATTTCTCCGAGATTTTCAGAGCCATTTTGTGCCAAATTGTTGTTGCAGTTCTGTCAGTCTGCATGCAATTACTCATGGTCCTACACCAAGGTTCATATCAATGCTTTTCTAGAACTGCTTTTAACCAGCTGCATTCATAACAATAAACATCAGGATGTGTCATTTGCAGCTGTTCCATATTTTCCTCAGTCATTGGTCTTTGATGCATTTAACCGTAATCAGATTTGTTGAACAGAACATAAAATAACGGGTCTCTCCAACACAGGAGAGGGTAGAATATTGTGCTACTTGGAATCTGCTACTTGGAAACTGGATACTTAGGGAGTAAAGTAAGGGGTTTGCATCTAGTGTCACTTCGCATACCAAAACCAACTCATAAATGCAAAGTGAAAAGAGTAACTGATATGTCTTAATTGGTCACCAGCTTAGTTTGTGTTTCATTGCTTTTCCATGCAAGCAAATCCCTGAAGAGATGTCTGTTGAGATTAGAGAGAGGATTTATTTACAATTTTTAAAAATGTAATTGAAAACCATTGGTATTTTGTGTGGTGTAAATTGAACAAGATTTGATTTCCTGTCTTATTTGTGGGATTTTAGCCTTGTTCTTGCACCTAATGACACTGCTGAATAGCCATAGGGTTTCATTGTCTAATGAGGTTGAAAGAGTCAGTGTGCTCAAGGTGTGATAATGATCATGATGATGTAGTTATTTTAAGATGTTCTTTTTCTGCACACTTTTAGAAAGACCACTGTCTCCAAAAGTGAGAAAAAGGAGAATAATTGCAAACAGATAAACCAAAAGGAGCCAGGTGTTCAGCTAAAGGTAATTAAATTCCTCTTGTGTATTTTGAGGGATTAAAAAGACTAGTTTTTCTGTTTGTGCATTTTTTTTCTTTTGGCTTTTGTTTTCTGTGAGTCTGGAGCTTGGACACCAGGGTGCAGGGAACACTTAATAATTTGTATGGATTGTTTTCACTTTAAGAACACTGATATTTTATTAGCAAAGTTAGGAAAGTTTTAAAATTTTTCCTTAAAGGTTTTTGAAAAATGTAATCAGAAATTATCATGTTATCACCAAAGATTAGGTAACATACCTTTTTTATTATAGATTTAAATCATGTTCAGTTTCAACCTTGAAACGGGATTGAATAGCAGTTTCCTTAGTTATGCAGAAAGTACTGTGTTTATGCAGTGTGTTCATTATGCATTATATATGTGTGTATACTGACATGTCATATGCATGCATATGTATATGTGTGTGGGTATGCATATGTGTACATATAAATAAAATTCTTCAGACTGTAAGACAAGACCAAACACCCTCAGGATGTGATAGTACTATTCTACTCCAGGAAGTTTTGAATTTGATTGTACAAGACCACTACCAGCAAAAACCTTGAACCCCATACAGCATGTACCGTGACTGCTACAAGTGGCCATACTTACAGTGTGAATGTTCTGTGACACAGAAACTCTGCCACAGAGGCAGCAGTCAAGTAGCGAGGGGACACGTGTATGTTACCATATATCTGGTCGTGCACATCTGGTAGTTCAAGGCTAGAATAAACATAGCAGAAGTCTGAGTTCTAAGTTTCAACAAAGGTGTGGCATCCAGATAGCACATTCCTCCCAGTCCTATAGTATTGTTTGCTTCTGCAGATTGGACAGGCCTGCGGCAATCATGGGCAGCTCATTAATCAACAACTATCATAGATTATGAGATCAGTCTCCGCCCCCCTTAAATAAGTCTAGACTTAGATTTCATCTTCAAATTTTATCTAGTAGATAATTCTTCCAAGGACACTCATTCACATGGGAAGAAATATGAAGTATGTTAGAGGAATTTATTACAGAGGGTGTGAACATTCTGTGTCAAAGCTAAGTCCTATTGCAATACTTGAATTCAAAATAGTACATTAACTCTCTAAGGCATAGTCTCTACATGTATGTTTATAAACTCTTCAAAGTTCTGGCTAGTGACTACTACTCTTTGATTATAATTTCTGAAGCATATGCTAATAAAGCTTTTGTAACATTAAAGAGATGAGAGTATGTTTCAGTTTTCTTGTTGCATAATATAACCACTTTCAGAAGAACATGAAAAGTTTTTTATTTTTTTAAGGATCTTATACATCAAATTGTTGCTTCTTTATTCTAGCAACTGCTAATTGATTTAACATTTTTCCTTAAGCATAAGGGACTTTGTGATATCATCTTTGGCTCAATTCTTTCTAGCATGTTAAAAAATCTGATGCCAGTTGTACAAATTCTTAAAAAATGTGTCTCATGTAGGTTAGAAAGACAAAGTTTAAAACTGTAATTGTAAGGATAGAGTTGTGAAGGTTGTGTTTTTATTACATATAAATGTTAATAATACATCTGTATGCTTCTGCGGAAAGAGTTTGCATCTTTTGTGCAATAAGTCTATACTGCTGGGACCATTGTCTTCAAACCTTGTCGTAGCTGAACTGTTTTTGTAAATATATGTAAGTATCCCCAGCTAGTGACCACTGAGTGTTCAATTTGTGATTTGTCTTGTCCTGTAGTTGTCATCTTTTGGCCAGCCTCCTCTTCCAAATAGTGGTGAAAGGAGGAGGGAGCCAGGAAGCATGCTTCTAAGAAGCAGTGCATCTAGGAATAATGGATAGGAGAGCTGGTTTATAGGGTGTGTTCAGGCTGCATGTTTAAGTCCCAGTCCACTTCAGCACAGTAATTTCTAGTATCTTTATAAGCAGCTCCACAAAGTGGATTTTTCTGTATTTGTTGGTTACAGCACCTGAGTTCTGTACTGTAAGCAGGGATCATAACATCCAAACATGATTCCTAGACTATCTGTCTAACATATGAAAGGAGGTAGGAGCCAAAAAAATGGCATAATGAGAAGGGTTCTGCCTAAGTTACCAGTTCATAAATGAACACATGGACATGGGTTTTTTCCACTTTGTGTGGAAGAAAATCCCTTTCTTCATTTTGGATTCTTACCCTTTATTCCAAATCTTAGCTGAAAACAGCCCTTTTTTGAAGAAGTGAAGAGGATATGCTGCAGCCCCTGATCTGTCTAGTTCCTCAGTAGTTGAAGGACTCACGAAACACCAGAGCAACTAAGTTTCTGCTCTCTCCTTAATTGTCCTGAACTGAGCCCTCCTACAGGAGTGATCTGGTCACTGGATGCTCTCAGTCACTCCTGATGAAACTTTTCTACTTTAATTACTTGTTCTACAAGTTAATTTATTGAGATGCAGAGATAATAACCATTCACCTGTTAATTTAGAGAGGGAAAGTCTGTCTTGCAATCTCTCATGCACCAAGTATCACACTGGGTTTTTTAATAGATGCTGTAGCAAGGATGAGAATCCTGCTTTCTTTCCTCTCATCCCCAACATCTCCTTTGTACTGTGTGGAGTTGGGTCTGCCAAGTGTGAAGATGTCTACTGAGTCAGACTCCTTAGGTGTGGAAGGTTTAATTCATAAATCCTGAAAGGTCTTAGATACAGGACTGCATCTAATTGCCATTGCCTAAAATTATTAGGACTGTGACTTCCTGAAGCAAAACCTCAGCAGGAATTCTGAGAATCTAAATTTTAGACATGGGCACGTAAGTCCCTGCGTAGATGTTGTCTTAGTTGTGTGTGTTTGCGGCTGTGCTTCTAGGCTGCTTTACTCTTAAGGATTATTAGTTAAGCTTGAAAATACTTTCTTAAAGTAAGCAAGGGATATCAGAAATCACTGTAGCTACTGATGACATACCGTAGATCCCATGACAGAACTGAGTTGCTGTTAACAGGTGGTAATACTTATGGAGCCTGGCTGTCCCTTTCTGTACCAGCTCCCCAAAGTAGTCAGGTGGTCATCAATGAGGTAGAAGGAAACCCTAGCAAGTCAGGGAGGAGGTGGTATAGGAGCAGCAGTGTTACAGCTATGCTACCAGGGTGGTTGTCAGTGCTAAAGCAGTTGTATGAAGGTGGTTATTCCAGCTCTGCAGCCTGATTCTGCCAACAGAGAAGCACCAAGTAGCTGCATACAGGACGAACTTTTGATCACACTGTGTGCGGGTATATGCGTAATATACAAAAAGTATGTCCATGTGTCCACTCTGCTTCCAGTACATAGTTTCAAGGTTGTTCATAGAAGATTCTAAAGCGTTGTTTCCATTGTTAAAATAGTTCATTAAAACCACATCTCCACAGGTATGTGTGTTTAGAGTTACAAAAACATTTTGTCCTATACATGTTTTTATATTTCATATAATTACAGCATATTTATCTGAAGTATTTCGCAAATATACTTTTGTGTAATACTGGTAGGAGATTAAGTAATAGCTGCTTACTAGCACTATTGCACAAGAACATCAAATGTTATTGTGATGTTCTGAGATTTGAGGTACCAAGCATGCTTTTGGCTGCTTTGTTCCTGTGACCTTTATGCTCTTTTGGATAATACAGCACTCCTGTAACGATGCACATGTTTTCCTTTACACAAATGCCAGTAACTACTTGAGCAGGGCACTTGATTCCAGTTTTGATGGGCGGTGCCTATAATGGACAACGGCAGTGTATCCAAGCCAAGTTGGCCATCTTTGTGCTTTGCAGTGCCAAAAACATCAAAGCTTCTTCCTTTTAGAACTCTAAAGCAATACAAGTTTGTGTTTCTTCATATCATCAGACTTAATTATTGGCAATAAGCAACTGCTGGCAGGAGCAGCACATCACATGGCTCCATTTCTGCTTTAGAAAAGGTCAGCATATGGCATAAACACTTTGCTGTATTATGCAGCCTTGTACTCTGATCACATAACACATGCTTCAGAAAGCATTATGCAATGTTATACTCACTGATTAATGACTGCTTGCACAAGAAGTTTTTCATTACCCTGAATGCTAGCATCCTGGGAATGATTAACTTTGTGACATAACTCTCATCACATAAATATGGAAGATTCAAATATAGTCTCAAAATAACGTGTTTCAGAAATAACTGAACACTTTCCTGCTTAGTACTGTGTACAGTACATGATTAACAACTGCTTTAAACCTTCAGAGTTGAATAGAAAAGCCTATTTGTGAGAACTGAAAACAAGATTTATTTTTAGGGTTTAAAGTTTTACCCAAGATGAATTTTTGCACACAGCAGCATCTCATTTGCAATGTTTTTCCTCTGCTTGTGTAAGTTTGAATTTCCTGAGAAAAATGTGTGCCAACTATTTTCAGTGTTCAGCCAGTGAGTTAAACAGAACAAGTCAAATCTAGCCCTTATTTAGACCAGCAACTGCATGTGTGTAAAATGACTCAGTCCAGTGTGTTCAGCACTGTAGTGCATACAGTTGTGTGCTTAAATCAGCATGGTTATAGCAGAGTAAATTCCCAGTAAGTGCTTATTTTTCTGCAGGCAGAGTAAGAAAGCAAAATGTGGTCCCGAATGAAAGGGCTTGCGAACTTGCAGTCTGAACATCGCTACACATTCACATTTAACATTTTTTTATTCTATTGATCGATCATTCCATGTTCAAATTTTGCAGATTCTTATGTTAAAAAGTATGATGACAGTGCATCACAGATGTTACCATCTTAAGGATGTACAAAAAAGGAAGAGCCTATAAAAAGAAACGTTCCTCACCATATTCCTCCACATATGAAGATTCATCCTTGGTTTTGGAGTAATGTCAATTGCTACCAGTTATCTGTTTCAACAGCTTTGTTAAGGAGAAAGTTGGTTTGCCTGTTTGGAAATTCAAGATCAGTTTTCACAAGGAAATAACTATGTTAAACTTCCACTTACTAATTTGCCTTTAAATGTCAGACTAAAGAAAAATGACATCTGCTTTTTATGATTCTCTCTCCTGTAAGTAATCCTGCTTATGAACAGTTGCATTAAATAAAGCTACTTATAAGTAGCTTTATAAAGTCCTTATAATAGGTGGTTTGGGATGTCACCACATTAATGCATGTGTGCCATTTTTTTCAGAAATAATCTTCATTGAGAACAACTAGAAAAGGTAAACATTGACCTTCACTATGTTTTTTTTTATTTTTTGCCTTTTCCTACATTCCAAATCCTACAAGCAGGAGCAAAGACTAAAGGAAACGGCCTCTGACTAAGCAGTAGCTACCAACGTGCCCTCATTATAGTTGAGGGCTCTTATTCTCACTTAGCCTACGTGCAGAGCCAGCTAGTCTTTCAGCTGTGATGACGAAATGCCATGCATTTCTTCCTGGAATAGTACGCAGATAAGAGGCCACTTGTTATGCTGAGGTTTCAGATGAACTCCGCTAAGGGTTTCAAAACACTCTGTCACAATTATATCAGGTTTCTTTAGCAACCAATTCATTTCAGACACTTTTAAGATAAAAAGGGAAGAGATGTTGGTTTATTTTCCCTTGTGGTTTCACTGTTTAAACCTTTACAGGATATGACTGGATAGTTTATACATGGCCTGAATTTATTAATTTTAAATAAAACTGGCAGATCAAAATGAATCCATTCCTCTTTTGAAATTCACATTTTTGTAGTCCCCTATGTGTACGTATAACTTCAGAGAAGAAACAAAAATCTCATGTCTGTGATATGCTGCTAGAAAGGTCCTGCTGTGCAAACTCAGTTGCTGAGTGCCTTGAATTGATTCTGGGTCCAGCAAAAGCTGAGAGTTTTCAGAGTCTTGCAGCACATAAGGTTAATCCTTTATCCTGGGGTTGAGTTCAGGTGCTAGAACATGTGTGCACAGTACGAGCACAGTTGACCGAAGTATCGCTTAGCAGTGGTGGGAGGACCTGTTTGTGAGATCATTTTGCAGATTTGGGGCCTGTTTAGGTGATTCCATGCACTAGCAAAAGCAACTTTAGTGTGATCAAACAAATCACAAAAGCATCCAGACTGTAAAAGAAAGAGAAATCTATGCAGTGTTTGTTTCAAACCAAGCAATATCCTTAGTAACAGCAATAACTGTACGTTATTTTGAAGGAAGGAATATACTGCTTGGAATAACCAGTGGATCACATGCAGGTTACATAGCTCTCTTTGCTCACCCTTAGACACTAATTACACATTTAGAATCTGTGATATGCTCCATTTCCATTCATTCATTAAGGATGACATTAAGTCAGTTGCAACTTGCCTTTTCATTGGATCTGCATCCCACTTTAGATAGATGCAGTCGGTAGGATGGGAAAGTCTTAAGATGATAAATCTGGGTAAATCGCAATCTAGCTAAGTATTACAAAAAAACCCACCCAACTCAAAATGGCATCTCTCCTTGATGACTTCCCCTGCAGTTCTCTGCTTTACTAGTATCTCATTAACTGGGAACTAAAAGCTAAGTTCAATTTCCTTTTAAGACAACAAAATTTTCTTTTTCCATTTACATAATGGAATTTGGATTGGGTCTTAAATCTGTAACCTTATTCCTTTAATGCCTTCCAAATAAATGTGTAATTCCCAGTGAGATCACTAGGAATCTTGGCTATTCATAGTCTGTTCTTCCTTTTTTTTCTGCAACTGTTCTTCAGTGAAGCAGGTCCCCTTTGAAAAGGTCTGGAGAACGCTAGAATTGTCAAACCCACCATTTTCCTTAATTACTTCGTTTTTTTTCCTTTCTTGAGCTAGTTATTGACTACTGACTCAGGAAAACAATAAGAACAAATGTCCCTCATGAGTAAATTATTTCATAATTGTTTACTAGAGGTAGGTGATTCGTGCACATTACTGTGAAGAAGTCCTGTCCTTGCCAGAACAGGGTAGACCAACAAGTCTGTGTTTCTCCATGACTTTTCTGCTCTCTTTTTGCCAAAATATGAAAGTCAGCCTAAATACTGTTGCTGCAGTGGTCACTAGCAGGTCTTTTAAATGTTAGACAACCAGTTTTCATAAAAATTCTGATCCATCAAGTATAAATATGAATTATGGGCATCTCCTTTTTTGAACTGCTGCTGTTGTGAGCTTTGATTTTAATTAAA
The DNA here is from genome assembly GCF_047716275.1 of Strix uralensis. Lineage (NCBI taxonomy): Eukaryota > Metazoa > Chordata > Aves > Strigiformes > Strigidae > Strix > Strix uralensis. The sequence continues at coordinate 71,729,436 of NC_134012.1, forward strand.
TACCATGATGACAAATTTGTTAGGAATGGTACTTGTTAAATGCTACTACTTCCAAAGCTGCTTCATTATGTAAAATTGGTTAAGTCATCTTACATGTTGTTTGAAGCATCTTGCTGTGGTTTATCTTATTTTCTATCTTTAGAAGATCTGATCTTAATGTCTGAAAAAAGACATTGTTTTTTCATGGAGTATCATGGGGAAAAAAAACCCCACAGTGCCTTTCTTGAAAATTACACTAAAAAGATAACTGCTGTCCTGTGGTTCAAAACCTTGAAATGTTTTAAACTGAAATTGCTGCAATTCAAAACTTGTCATCTTTACTGAAATCACGGAACCAGCAAACACAGACGACCAGCACTCGTACTAGTGAAACCTGTTTTCTCCCCGTCTTTGGCCTTTGCCACCTTCTGCCCATCGTTCCATGCAATCACTGCTCCTACTGCCCATGACAACCCCTGCTGAGGAGAGGGTGTGTGTGCCATCTAACCACGGGTATGTGCTCTTTGTGGCTGGAGCCCTTGACGAGAAAGTGTGGTGACCAAGTTACACAAGTTTTTCTCAAGGAGGGAGGTAGGAAGGGGACACTAGTTTGAGCCTGTCTTCTGTCAAGCCACTTCCAGAAAACTAATGGATCATCCTCCTCTACCTCTTTCAAGCATAATTTACATTGTGTAAGGGTTCAAAAGATACAAGGGTGAGGACTGACTGATAATAATATCACTTTGTTTCCTAAGGCCATTGGTACATGGGTAGACCACAGGGGACATCTGTGGGGCTGGGTTTTATCTTGTTGCGCAGTCAGTCATTCTAACTGTCAGAGGCATAAACTCTGCTGAGGATTGAGAAACTATAGTGATAGGCTTCAGCCAATAAGCAAGTGTCCAGGTCTTGGGCTGTCTTGAACTGACATAGTGATTCATTGTTATCGGTATCCAAACTAGCTGGACGTGAACCAGCTCAGATTTCTTTACATGCATTTTATAGAACCATAGAATCATTTAGGTTGGAAAAGACCTTTAAGATCATGAAGTCCAGCCTTTAACCTATCACTGTCAAGTCCACCACTAAACCATGTCCCCAAGTGCCACATCTACATGTCTTTTAAATACCTTCAGGGATGGTGACTCAACCACTTCCCTGGGCAGCCTGTTCCAGTGCTTGACAACACTTTCGGTGAAGAAATTTTTCCTAATATCCAGTCTAAACCTCCCCTGGCACAACTTAAGGCCATTTTCTCTCATCCTTTTGCTTGTTTCTTGGGAAAAGAGGCTGACACCCACCTCATTACAACCTCCTTTCAGGCAGTTGTAGAGGGCGATGAGGTCTCCCCTGAGCCTCCTTTTCTCCAGAGTAAACAACCCCAGTTCCCTCAGCCTCTCCTCACAGAACTTGTACTCTAGGCCCTTCACCAGTTTCATGGCTCTTCTGTGGATGTGCTCCAGCACCTCAATGTCTTTCTTGTAGTGAGGCACCCAAAACTGAATGCAGTAATCAAGGCGTGGCCTCACCAAGGCCAAGTACAGGGGGGCAATGACTTTCTAGTCCTGCTGGCCACACTATTGCTGATTTTCAAATCCTAGTTGCAGAATAGGTGTAATGCGCATTTTTTTAAAAAAGAAATCATTCCCTACAAATCAGAATTCTTTCCCACCTTAACTAAATCCAAGTTAAAGTAAGAAAGGGAGAGTCTGCATTGTGCCCTGACTGTCAGCAGCTTTAGGCTATTCTAAGTCATAAAAGCAATAGCAATAGCACTTGCTAGTCAGTCATTCTCGACTGAATGTAAACAGTTTACGCTGGCGAATTAATAACTGATAAATAGGTATATTAAACACTCACAGGGGTGTTATGACCCTGCAGTATTGTTTTATGAAATAAACAGTGCTTAAAAGAAATACATAATTGTGACTTTCAGTCTTTCTGTGGAGAATGTAAGAGTTGGGGGTGGACTTTTTTTGCCTATTATCTATTCTTTAGAGAATTATTTCATTGCTAGAAGCAGATGGTGATTTTCAAGCCCACTGCTATTTTGGTGTACTGTAAAAAAAAAGAAAAAGAAAAAGTCCTAAAAATAAACCCAAGTTACCATATCCAGCAAAAATATGTTGTCAGCTCTTTACTCTGCTGGGATGAAAACAAATCTGTCAGCAATTTCTTTGGGTTAAAGTATCAGAACACTTGTGTGGGGTTTGGTTTGGTTTGGTTTTTTTTTAAGAAAGCATTTTGAGTTTTGTTACAGAGTCCATTTAAAGCTTTAAGTATCAACAAATTACCATCTGTTGTTATAAAGACACTTTATCAAATTGATGAGACCTGCACTCCAGTTAATGTTGTGGATCAACTGCATGAATTAGACTTTAAAGTCTGAATGAGTCTGAAATCAACATCTTCATCTTTACTGGAATAGATATTAAAAACCTGCCCATTTTCTGTAATTATGAAAATGAGAATGAGAGTGATAGTTATTCATGCAGAAAAAAAAGCACTGGTAATGCATCTTAGTCAAATACAGTTCTTATGTTTGCTTTAAAATAATTTATTGGATTAAAAGTGTAGTTTGACAGAGTTACTGAATGAGAAAGGAAGAAGTCTTTTGAGTTCCCTGTGTACCTAAGGGTGATTGACATAACCACAAACTGACAGTACAGCATTTCCAGAAGTATTTTTAGTATTAGCTCATTTTGGCTTAACTGTTGGCATAGGGACTAAATGTAAGAGTACAGGTAAAAGAAGGTGGTATTTGTTATCTCCATAGCATGTAGACATATTCTAGAATGATGGATGCAGAAAGCTGAACCAAAACCAGATCTTGTAAGGCAGAGATTTAATTTTAATGATCTCAGTGCAAAATATGTTGTCTGGCAGCATTTGCATATCTGAGGTACAGCTCCTTAGTATCAAATCCTGTGGAGTATTAAGAATCCTCGTTGTTGGAGATTGGCAAAATCAATTATTTCCCAAATCAAGGCTTTATTTTACTAATTAAGTGGGGTAAATACTCACTTTCTGTCTGGAGGTGCCCAGATAGATTTAAGTGTGCTAAATCATGCCTGCTGGCAGCATCAACCAACCCCTTTCCATTGACTCTAGAGGTAACTTAGGGTCCACAGTTTCATCTTCCAATTCACATGTAAGTTATGCACTTACAGGAAGCAACGTGGCACTTCTTATCAGTGAGTTCTCCATATGCTCCAGAGCAGACCTTCCTTCAAACCCCCTGAACTTCACTTGCAATGCAATGCAATGAGAGTTTTGAAAAACTCTCTGTAAATACATTGTCAGTAATGTTGGCAGCCATTGCGCTGTGAGGTAGAATCAGTTGGGCTTGAAACCAAATTGACTGAACTACACCGGGAGATGAGCTCTACAGCATGCAAGCTGTCATGTAAAGGAAAGGTGGGAGAGGAAATGGGGATGCATCTTCTGTTGTAGTGTAGTGAAGAGTATGCTTACCTCCTGTGTACTAAAGACCCTGAACTCTGCCTAGACCTGCAGCTTCAGCTGTCAGATCCACCTCATGATGACTGGCACTGAGTGTACAGTGTAGGGTGAGATCCTTCCTACAGGAACCTCATGTTGCTTGCTACAAGGACAGGTAGATTTTACACACATGATATGGCTAAAGTGTACCGGGTCATGAAGTTCTGTAGATTACAGACCATTTCAAGGAGTGGTCATATCTGGTATGATATACATATAGATACTTTGATGTCAGTTTGTCGTTCCATGCTTCAGATGTATAGCTGTACACTGATCAGTGCCAACCATGTCTGTGTGTTTGTTCATATAGAGGAACAGCACTGTGGCCTGTCCCAGTCTGGCCCTGTACAGCACCCCAGGACTGGGTGGGACAGACAGTGAGTTGGAGGGAAAAAATGAAATGACATAGAAACAATTTAAATTTTTTAGAGTGGTGAACTAATAAAATTTTCTTTCAGGAAAACCCCTCTCCTCCTCTACCTTTTAGCCTGGCACAGAATTGACTTTTTTTGACCACAGTTCCCACTATCCCAGTATTATTTGCTAAGTAAGACTGGTCCTGAACCTTCCTGTCATCTTCTTTATTCCCCAAACTTTGATCTTTCTCTTGTCTTTTTCCTCCAATAACAAATTACTTACCTTCTCACACCAACTTTTTGCTGAGTATTAAAAGCCTACCTTTCCTACACACTTTTGCTATCCCACAATCCTGAGATGAAAGAATCTGCGGGACAATGAAAAGTGTGAAAAAATGCCTCCTCCTGCCAGGGCAAGCATGTGATTTATTGTGATACTTGTGCTGAGGCCGCCAGCAGTCTGTTGTTTAACTCCACTGATGGTTAACTTCTCTAGGCACAACCATATGGTGCACCGGTGGTTTTGAGATAAACTTTTGGTTATGCAAAGTCAGCCACTGTCTTTGGTGGAATTAAAGAAAGAGGAAGATGAAGTGAGAAACTGTTTTTCATGCGAATGTTATGTCATTCACACCACCTTAACCCAATGATGACCTTAAAGGAGAAGAAGGAAAAAGTCACTAAACAAATAAATTCTTATGTTCTTGGCAAGTAGGACTTACTTTGCAGACATGAACATTTGGCAAGTTTCTACGTTTTCCCCATCAAAATTAAATTGAAAGCTGATGAAAAGAATCAAAATCAAAGTTGAGGATACTGAGTTGCACTGAACCAAAGACACACTAGCTGAAGTCAGCAGGGTTTACATGTCTTACCAGAAGAGCGGGCAGATCAGATCTAGCTCCCTAAAAAGAGGCACAAATTTTCTTTTTTCTACGGTTTACAAAGGGATCTTCATTTGAAGAGAACAGGAAATGAGCAGAAATTAAACTACACAGACCTTATTGTACCTGGTATTTTTTTGTAAAAGGATGTAGGGAGATGATAGGTATGTCATTCTACTTCTGTATTTATGTGCATGTGTATATACATGCATAGGGACATGTAAGTGCTTTTCAACAGCTCCAAGTCTCCAGCATGTGTCACTATCTCCAGGTGCGTGTAAGCCATCTGAACCTTACAGCCTTAATTGCGTAACACAGCTGTATTACAAAATATTACCACACTAGGTTCGTTTACATTATTTCATAACAAAAGGAAATACTATTACAGAACATTTTTACCCTTAAGGGAAAATTACTAATTATTTAAAACATTGTCTATGTGTGTGTTTGTATATGGTGTATAGGGGTATATGAACCTCATTATGGAAAAATGTAGGGGTGGATTAAAGCAGGATCCGTGGGATACAGCCCCAAGGTCAGAGGAGTTTCAACAGACAAGAATGTCAGAACCTAAGCAGAAAATACCAGCACAGTTGATTATAATGAATTTATTGGGGTGATGTGGACCACTTAACTTGAGGGGAAAGCAGCTCATTTGAAAGGGAAGCAGCCACGTGAAAGGTTGTCATAGACCTGGCAGAAGACGGCTTTGGTAGACAGCGGATGTTTGGGTCTCCAAGTGGAATTCAGACGCTGGCATTAAACTTCGGCATTCTTTAGACAGCAAGTGGATTGCTGACTTCTGAGACAAATTACTTCAGTTATCTGTCTCCTCTGTTCAAATCCACATTTGTTTCTTGCTACGAGGCAATAGTACAATTGCTGGGCTACTGCCTATGCCCTTCTGTGTTAGAGATTTATTTTCAGTGTGTAAAGTTTTGTTTTGTTTTGTTTTTCATGACTGGTAAGAAAAAGACCTGGGTTCTTGTTCCTGCTCATACGATTGCTTCTGTACTTCATCTGGTGACCAAAATAGAGGTCTCCCCACCCTCAGGTGGGTGCCACAGTTTCCTGCTCATGCAGACTCACTGTTTTCTACGTGTGTTCATGCATGCCCTGTGTCCACATCAGTAATGTTGGTCAGTAGTGGAATTCCAGCAGTTTTGAAGAGTCACCTGTCTAGGCTGAGGCACCCAGGATGCTTTCCTGTGAAATAAAGAGTTACATCTCTTCAGAAAAGGTGGTGACTTCTGATTGTCCCACATCCAAGGTAGAACCCATATCAGCTCCAGCTATGCTGAAAAAGAAAGTGGTGGCTATTATTTTTTGAGCAGAGTAGATGTACACTGACATACATGTGTTAGACTTAGTCTCTTCAAGGGTAGATAGGAGAAAAACCTATTTTCTATGTTTTAAGACTGGGGCCTGGGCCTGAAAGAGGTGTCTAACCAGCTAGACCTGAAAGTTTTGTGTTATTCTGGATGCAGCATTCAACACAGTCCTGTAAGGGTTCAGATGCCTTCATGGACAGACAAGGGCTGAGTGTTTTTGTGTTCTCAGGATTGTAATGTGGGTGCATAGTTCTTTTTTTGTCTCTGAGAGTCAGAATTTACTTGAGTTTAAGATTTGCAAAATACTGATTTTGATACATACTTAAGCCTAGTTCTTCTATAGAATAGGGCTTTTTTCTCAGTATCATAATCGGTGATGAAATATGAGATACAAAAGGCTGTCTGCAAAGTGCATGGAACTCCACTAGAAGATGGCGATGATGTCTGTTGGGTGATGTAGCACATTGTGGCAATAGGCCCTCAAGACTTTTAAGTTAAAACATGCATCTGATGTGAAATGTAGCTTTTCGAAGTACATTTTAGGGCTTTTTATTCATCTCTTCAGAATTCTAGATGAATACAGTGAAACTAAAAAAAAAAAAAAATCCCTACAGGCAGTACCTGGGACCGTAGCACCTTCTCTTTCTCTTGTGAAGCACCACCAGGAGGGAGTGTTCTCAGAGGCTCTGGGCTCTGGGCAGTGGATGAGGAGAGACTGTCCCCAGTCTCTTTCTCATGGTTCCACTGTCCTAAATTCTTGTGTGCTGAGCTGGAACTGGGGTGTTAGCTTGGTGGAGTGGAAACTTCAGTATTAGTTGGAGGAATTCCCCTCACAGGACAGGAAATCCCTACTTGGGCAGGTGTAGTAATGGGGCTTGGGAGCAAACATGTGCTCTGCTGCCATCTTTCTCCTCCAGATGAACTGTGTCAGTTGAGAAAGGGGTTTTTACATAGATGTGGCCTAGAGCTTAGCAAGTGACACCTGCAATCAGGATACGCAAGACGTTTCTGAGCTTGCTGTTGTGTTGCATGTGGAAAGAAGGCTAATACTTCACCCCAGAGGGATGACAGGATGTAATTCCTGTATGTCATCTTGAAGCTTTCTAATGCAAAGAAAACCAGTAAATACTGCTTTTGCAGGGCAGTGCTGAGAAATAATAGTCTGTGCTTGTGCTCACTCACCTGTTTCCACATAATACAGGCCTCTTGTGAAATACATCAGAAGATATATTATAGAAGTGCACAACTGAAATTTCTCCATGATTGTGACAGACTTAAATTGTGTGACAGCTAACACCATCCAAATATTTCCCATGGCTCTGATCTCCTGCAACCACTGCTAGCTTGTGACCCCATGCTCCCTTCTTCCTGCAGTCTCTTTGAGAAGCCTCTGTATCTCAGCTGCCTGTAAGACAATAGATGACTGACCACTCAGAAGACAGGAGCTTCCAGCTGTCTGGCCATGCAGGACATATTTTCATTTGCCAGTGATGGATCAAAATGGTAACTTAGTATGTCATGCTGGACCTGTTTCTTTTTCAGGCCTGGTGTACAACATCTTTCTCTCTTTCTTCTTTCCCCCTCAACAAAAGCATACCTCTTCAGGTAGGAAAGAAGGCAGAGCTCCAGAGTTGGTCAGGTTACCCATAGCTATTAATAGAGAAGTTTTTCTAAAGAACTCGCTTACAATTGAAGCTGACAATCAGCTGGACTTAATTTGTGAGTGACTGAAGGGAGTTAGAGATGCAGCAGCTGAGAGTGGTCTTGCTTTTACAGCACATATGATGTGCCAGCACATCCCCTGTCACTACCATTTCTCTGAGTAGACTTCTCTTACAGGATTCTTTGAAATGACTTGTAGGGCTGCACTTGCCAATTATTTCAATAGTCAAATAAACGACACCTTCTGCTAGCAACTAATTATATTATCAGAGTTTTCGTCCTTGAAAATGAGAATTAAGGAGGTGTATATACTAAAAATTGTCACATAATTGCATATACCAGCTATCTGCAGAGGCAATGCACGTATGCCTATGTCTATTTAATAAGTATGTAAAGTAGAAAATTGCACACTGTTGCTGTTCTCTTGTTCTTCAAGTCATTTTATATTGGAATTACAATGAACTCGCAGCTAAAGTTGAATCCAAAGATTACAAAATGGGTCAAATTGTTCATATGCCGGTTTGTAGCTGTGTGCTACTAGATTTCTATTACTGGTTTAGGCTAGCACAGCGTAAAGTAGACCCATCTGTGCTCAAGTTGTATGCTAAAATTAACAAATGCTTGTTCTTGGAGTCCAAGCAAAGCAAACACTTTTTCATGGAAAAATTAAACTACAGATCGGTTCTCTGTTGTCGTCGGTGCTCCAGTTAGCACACAACCTCTCCCCACCAGAAGCAACTTCAGGTAGCATAGCATTGCTTGACCTGTTAGCAATTCTCTGAAGAAGAGTATCCTGTGCAGAGTGCTTGGGCCTCATTTTTACCTCTTCCCCATTAGATAAAGAGTCTGTTTAAACAGCAAATATTGTGTGAGACACAGTGCTTGGTAATTTTAGCAGATATTGATGTCTTTGATGTCTGGAATGACATAATTAAAATTAAAAATGCAGTATATCTTAAATTTAGCACTATTATTTTTGAAGTAAATTTAGAAGAACTGGCACAAGTACTCTTCAGGTGAGCAATAACTCTCTGTGTAGCTGAAGTGATGATTCCAGGAAGGAATGATGTGTAATTCTGTGAAATACACATGAAAATACTACATATAGTTATGTATCTTTAATATGTCTCCATTAAATATCGACACTAATATATTAATTAATATGTAATTAATATAGTCACATACATATCAGTATGCTCATCATACTCTCATACATGAAGCATGTTTTGAACAATCTTTATGGAAAGAAAACAGCCTCTGTATCTGGCTTTTCATCTATCTCCTTGGGACCAGGAAGTGGATTTGGACGTCACGTGTGACTTGTCTAGTGTAATTGCTGAGCCTAACATCTTCCATCAGTGCCAAGGCTGGCAGCACAGTAGTCGTTCTGGCTTTCCTGAGCAGCTCTGCCAGTGTGCTACAGCCCTGCCTCTGGGGCTGAAAGAACAGTTTAATTCCCATCATTATCTTCTCAGGCTTGTCTGCTGCAGAAGGATGCCCAACAGTGATGCTTTTTGGTCAGGAACTGATTTGCCTAATCTGGCTGGATTAGAGCAGCAGTGTGTTTCATATGGTCAGCACACAAATTCTTGGTCAGAAACCTTGCGTGTGTGAGTTACCAAGTTGCAGCTATCTGGCTTCAATCAGTCAGACTGGCATTTTGCAGGGCTAGGGTATCTGTCTTCTGACTCCCACCAACCAGTCAACATTTAGTACTTGTAACTACAATGTCAGTCTATAAATTACAGCCTCAGCAAAACCCCAGTGCAAAATCTGGCAGATGGACTGTCATTTTCAGAGAAAGTATGCTTTTGTCCACTGTAAATATGTAACACAAAATTTTGGAGTCATTCTCAGTTTCCTTTTTCAGCCTTCATAGCTTCTTTGCACTCATGTAGTCTCACAATGAATAAAGCGATACTCTTGTTCGTTATCCTCCTGCTTGGAAGGAAGGAGGATCAGGAAGTTGTGAAGAATCAGTGAAGAACACAGAGAAAAAATCCATACCTTTGCCTTGAATCAGTGGTGTAACTAATGCAGCTTGAATTTGTAGATTCTTGCCTGTCCCTTAAAATAGAAGCTGGGTGTGGTGGTGGTACTTTCTGAAAGTAGAGTTTGTACTTCCTAAAAATAAAGTTATTTTATCAGTGTAAGCACTATGAAGTACCAGCATGTAATCTTCTTCAGAAGAAGAAGAGTTCAGAGCTCCTTGTCATTGATCAAGATGAGGCCATGAAACCCAAGGAGATATTTTTGGCAGCTTTCTGTAAAATGAATTCTTGTAAAACTGAATTTTGCCCTGTCTGACAGGCTATTTTGTCTTTGTCCTCTGTCTTGTTTGAAGGACAGAATACAGGTAATAAACTGGTTTGTTTGTTTGGGGCTCTATTGAATGACAAAAGTCAAATGGAAATCCAGATATACTGAAATAGTATTAATTGTACATGCACAATATACTGGCTTGTATTAGTCATTCAAAATTATTCCTCCTCTGAAAAGGCTGACAAGGAAAAGTTTGCATTATGCGAAAACTTATACATGATTTGACTTTATGTGACTTGACTAACTGTGAAAATAAAGTTAGCTACCCATATAAAGCTTGGTAGGACTGCGACATTCTTCTGCAGTATTTTATTCTTCAGAATAAAAAAGCATCTTCAGATCTTGTAGTTAATTTATATGACTTCTAATGGGGCAGAGTAGATAGAGTTAAGATTAAGGGATAGATCTTAGATTTGTGTCACATGTTTTCTTTTAGCTCCTCCTGTGTCTTTCTCAACCATAGTATTGTTCATACCAGTCAAACTGAATTTATCTGTGATTATGCACTTAAATTTAATTAATACACAGATTTTTGTTTGTTTGTTTTAGCTGACAAAGGTTTTATCGTTTCTGGACCTGGTCTGTGTGGCACAGTGCAGCACAAATAACCCACACAAAGCTCTGTGTTGCAGTGCTAGATGTTTCTGGTACCTGCAGCAACTTGCTTCTAAAGCACGTTAAAGCAGTCAGCAGTATGAGCTGTTCTTCATCAGGTTTCCCAGAATGGAACATTTTGCAGTGTTTTTATGATTGAAATTTCTGTTTCATCATTGTTTTACTGATAGATCTTTAGCAAAGACGTCATGGTGTCACTGCTGTCTAGCATGTGTACTTTCTTGCAGCTTAGCCCTGTCTCCTGCACTGGCCTCAAGTGTTCTGAAGTGGAGGGGAGAGCCATGCAGCAGCTAACTGTATGTGATACCTGGAAGTATTTGTTGAAACCAAACCTAGGCTAGTTTTCAGTTTTTAAGGACTTTTCACTCTAATACCATTTTAGGAAAAGTGGAGACTGTTGCTTGGAGTCCATGAATGTAGCTCTTCTTAGAATTATTGGTGTTAATTGAGATTAAGTTGAAGGTGGTGGGACTGCTGATTCTGCCCTGGCTGTCTGCTAGAGCAGAACTGGCTCCCGAATGCTGTCCATCTCTCTGTCTGAGGCAGGACTGCAGGCAGATTGCTGGGTTACTTCAAAGGTGATGTACTGGCAAGTTTAAAACTGAAGTCTGGTTATCCATGAACTCTCTGAAAATGAGTGCTGCTTTGATTGCTCTTGTTACAGAGAGCGAGAATTCGGTTTTTATCATGTGTAGGACCAACTCTGTAGTTCAAAAATCAATATTTTATTCAAATAGAAAATGTTAATTTACCACAACACAGAAAGTGGTGTTTTTCTAAAGATATCTTACAGAACCATTGGGCTGTGGCTTGTGGCCTTAAAGTCTAGGCTTTTTTTTCCTCTAAATATACTCTATTCTGTTTTCTGTGTGTCTGTCATGTTGAATAAGTTAACAGGCAGTGGTCATAGGACCAGGACTCATGTCCCATGTATCAAGTAAAACAAAACAGGCAGCTCTTTTCATTGTGAGAATGCCATGAGGGGCTTCTTCTGCAGTCACAAAGCTGGAATGAAGGTGCCAGAATCTTGAGATAGAGTTGCAACTCAAAATATACTCAGGGTTTTCTTTTTACATATAGTATGCCTATTTGGTGTCATCTGTAAAACAGCCTCACCTTTCAAATTTCTTGTTGCCCTGCCTCAGGTTCCTTCTGAGCCATCCACCAGCTTCCCTCCTCTGTTCCCCTCTTTGCTGTCCAGTGCAGCTTTCTCAGCCATTCTGCTCCATCCCATCATGGCCAGGGTCCTCCTGGCAGCACTGGCGTTACCACTGTGCTTGGCATCAGAGACATAGGCATTGGCAGTGAAACACCCAGGTCTGCCACCTTCGCTCCTGCTGAGCAGTGCACAGTAGACTGTGAGCAGTCGCCCAGACTTGACATTTCAGGCTCATGTAGGATCCAATTGCTAATCAATCGCAATGTGCTATTGTGTGCTATGTGCCTGCGTGCTGTGAACAAGAGAGAGGAAACAGGATCCTTTGAGAGTAGGTTAGCTGACTCATATGATTTTCTGGCCTGATATTATCTCATCAGCAGTAGATTTGAATAATTCACCAAAGTAATGCTACTACTGCAATTAAAAGAAGGATTATTTGCAAACGCTCCCTTAAATTATTGTGGATCACACTTCTGAGAATACATTAGAAGGTTCATTTCATGTTACACCTTCCTTAATTCAGGGCTTAATTTATCTAAATTTTGTGGCCTATCTGTTCAAAGGCATGGTTAGGCAGCTCTCAAGATTGGTGTGCCAAACTGTTGATGTCTTTTCCAAATTTGAAGTTGAACAAATATTGCTGATGTGCTGATCAGTGATGCCTTGTGCCTGGGACAGATAATGGTTCTTGACCCCCCCAATGGTGATGTATGGGAGTTCCCCATCTGCTCGTGTTCCACCTGTAGTATGTGGGCTGTCAACTGCTGGCTCTGGCAGATAAGAAGATACCCCTGCCTTTTAGCAAGAAAGATGGATTCTGTACATGTCTAAAGAAACTGACTCCCGTGATGTCATCTGCCAACAATTAATATGTCATGAATGTAATTGTTCAGAGGAAAGTCCACAAGGTTTTTTTAAAAGATTAAATTATTTTCAGGCTGCATTATTATAGTTACCTACCTGTTGAACTGAAGAAGTACAGTTGATTATTTTCTTTCTAGCCTGGCCTTGCTAAGTACCTAGAGGGTAGTATTTCAGTGAGGATTAACTAAATTCCCTTCAAACCATAGCTGTTGATCTCTCTGTTTTAAGGGTTATTTTGTCTGAAGTAAATTCCACTTCTCTGATGTTTTCTGTTTTGATTCTTAAATACTGTGATAAATGTTAGGGTCTATTAAGTTTCAACCTTCTATTTTTGTCCATTGGTAAACACTACACCAGATGTGGGCATGAAGGACCCTGAGAAGCTGAGGGAGTTCTGCTTTTATTCAACAATTTTAACTTTCATAACTGAGAATTTCAGCTCATTTTTTAGGGTTGTGTGTGTGCTGTTTTGGGTTTTTTAAGAGCTGAGAAAAACAGGCTTACGCAACTTCGTTTGCATAAGTGCAGTGAGTCATTCACATTTCTTTTTTGCGTATGTCTCTGTGTGTGTGTTGTATCGCTTTATATAACCTTTCTTTGAAAAAGTACTACCGTGAGTGCTAAGAATATATTTTCCCTTTAAAACAAACAAAAAAAAAAAGTGCCTATTAGGCAGATAGCTGCTTCTCAGTGATATGTCCTCATAGATGCTGTTCTCCAGGAAAGCATTTTGGTGATTCTTCTTAAGGCTCTGGTTGTTCAGTGGCAAAGTTTATGCTGGTATATGAATGTGTAAGGGGAAGACCGCGTAGCTCTATCTTTTCTCCTTTGTGGTCAGAGCTGTGGGTAACTCCACATGATAATGTTGATTATATATATGTATATATTTATATAGGGATTTCAAATGTGTGTAGTACTTACAGCATACTGTAGCTTCTGCTTTATCACATTACTTCCTACCATCTAGGGAAGAGTGGAGCTTTTAGCACAGAGTACCTCTGTGCATTGTTGGAAGAAATCTGAGGCTTAAATCCTTCACATAGCAATCCAACACAGGTGGCAAGCATCCTCTGTCAGGCACGCTTGAAAGAAGTCCTCTAGAAGGCCTCATCTTTTTTGACACTACATAACTCTGTGTGATCAAATGTACTGTGAACATCTGACTGCCTGGAGTTTATTGTTTTGAATGCAATTACAGGTATTAAGTGTCAGTCCAGTTTAAGTGCTAGAATTGCTGTTTTATGTTTATATGTTTCAGATGTGTTTTCTTTGACATCTGATGGATGGTGCTATGTAACGGTGGCAGGGAGCTTTCTGTTGGTTTTCCTAGAAAGGGTGAGTGTGGTTCATGGTGCAGAGATGTGCGCACAAGTCTTTTTCTTGCAACTGTGGCTGTTCTGAGGCTTCCCACTTCATTTCTCTCCAGCTCTGCTGTATCGTTGTGTTTTCTGATCTGATGTACATCCCTCCCAGCATGGAAAGTTCCGCACAATAGTTTCACACCAATTACTTCCATGAACATTCAGAAATCCCTCCACTCTGCTCTACAGCCCTGTGTGTTACAAAATCAGATTCAGGGCCTCTTCCTTTCTATAACCCAATTTTTATTTCCATTAAAGTACATCACAGTTTTCATTTGATTTCAGTGGTATTCTATGTTTTATGCAGGTACCATTGTCCATCCTCTTCCTTGTTCATTCTTGTGGCAACATTTTGACGACTGTGGTAATCACTGTGTTCTCTGTCTGATGCAGAGCAGATGTTTGCAGTCGCAAGATAAGGCAGGGTTCACCTACTGCCTAATTAGCAGATTAGCAGTATCTGGGGTCTGCAGAAGTGCCAGAAACATTCAGGTAGTGTTTTTAACTGTCTGTGGTAGTGTACTCAAATGGACATTAGACACGAAAATAGGACCTTAATTCATCATTAAGAAATTGGATTCATATAAGGAATTGTAATACCTGTGTAGCTTCAAAAATATGAGCAATTTTCATGAATGTACTTGCATGTGTAAAATGAGGCATACACTTAGATTCCTTGTTGGATTGATGTTTGGAAGAGTAGTTCTACTAGTTTAGACTCTAAATGGAATTAACATACCCAGAGACAGAAATACTGAGTAGGAGTTACATAGATGTAACTGTTTTCTCCAGCAACTGTTGACAATAAGGCAGCTTTTTCACTTAGCAGATAGTAATTGTCATGACATTTGGAGATAAGAAAGATCTCTGAACTTGCGGTATTCTTCACGAATAAGAAAAATTTCCTACTCACACACGGAAAAACTACAATTGAGAGTAACTCTTCATATTTAATCCTCTTAAAGAGGTGTTTTCCCTTTGCACACAGTTGTGAACAGTATCTGCATGGGCACAGTAGTTATTCTCACCACTGTCTGATTGTCAAATGGCCCCTTGTATGAGCAAGCACATACTAAGTTGCCTACACCATTGTATTAATCATTACCTCAAATGTGGGATGTGAGAAATGGGAGCCTCTTAACGATAAAATCACACAGTAGATTTCTGAACATTCATCCTTGTGCTTCAAAAATGATGACTTAAATTTTCTGATCCTCAACATAGCCCTTGAAGCCCTCTGTTTCTAAGCAGTGCTCTGTTCCTAATGGGCATTATCCTTGTGTCCATTTTTATGCCCACGCTGGAGAAGGCTATTACATATGTCATCCATAGAAGTCAATAATACAAGCCAGCCACCTCAGTGTACTACACACTCTAAGTGTATCAGGAATTTCAAAAGTCTTACTAAAAGGTGGATGTCCACTTGCATAAAAAGATGGCCCTGCAATGGTACACTGTGTGCACTCCAAACAAAGGTAAGAGTCTAGAGAAATGGGATGGACTGAGCACATAAGAGATCATATGGTTTATGCAGGGAAATACATCCTCTGTTCTTAAAAGTCATTGACGCTTGAGTTGAAATGAAAGTTTCTCTTCCTGCTATTGCCATTTTGCAGATTTTTTCCACATAATTTAGTACAGAATCAAAGATTTTGTTACTTGCAGAAAGAAATAAATAAGTAATTAACAGGCAGGGCATTAAAGGAAAGGACAAAAGCTTCACAAGGCTCAAATTAACCTTTCTCTGTTTTTATGTTGCATCCTTATCTGACTGCTTGAGCACCACTCACTAGAGCTAAATTTTTAGCAATTGGGTTTTAGAAATTTCACAGGAGTTGTACCGCAAAGCAAGTTAACTTTCTATAACCATATTAAGTAGGAATAATTACACTTTAAGTGACCCTTATGAGATGTTTCCAACTGCCTGGAGTAGAAATCTGGGTCACTACTCCACTGAGCGATAATGTAAGACATCAAGACACTGCTATATTCTAGATAAAGTAAATTGCCCTCTTCCTGCTGAAGTCAAAGGAGTGATCCTGCTCATGGCCACAAGTTTGTTCTGAGCTTGTCTGAACTCTGTCAGTGAAATGTTTTCTATGCATAAACTAGAAGGCTTCTTAAGCTTTACATTTTAATATATTCTTTACTTACTGAGTTGCCTTGGCCTCCTGTTCATTTCAATGAAATTTTTTAAAGATTGCCTTCTATATGACAGGAAAACTGACTCAATCTATTTTGTGTATCAGTGAGCTGAAATTTACATGAAACACAGTATATCCTTCATCTTAACAAAGTAGCCTGAGCCAGTCACCACTACTATTGCTAAAAGCGTATCCCCAACAAGTTAGCTCAGTAGCAGAATAGATAGCATGAGTATCAGCTCATTTCTAAACTTTACTTATAAAGAAGCTTCTGAAAAATTCCAGAGTGCCATGGAGAATTTCCTATCAGAAGGAACCAAGGAGAAAAGCATTGTTTCACCCCAGGCATATTCTTTGGGAGGATTTTTGGCACTAATTAACCTGGGATGTAGAGGCCACCCCATGTCAAGCTCCTGCAAGAGTATCAGATTTCATTAACAACATATTGGGAAGCAAGTATTATTTAACATTACCAGCCTTGGTCTGAGTCACAGGAACAGGCTTGAAATAATGAGTACAAAAAATCCTTTTTAGAGGTAAATGGGGGGGGGGGAGGGGGAAATAAGCTTCAGGAACCTGTTATTGGAGACGACTTCTTGAACCGTTTTTTATTTGTGAGCCAAACAACTGCAATAATTAAGCTGCAAAATTAAGGGAATGTGCTTTGCTTTTAGTGGATATTAACATTGGTTTTCTCCAGGCATTCAATCACTTAACTCAGTTGTCTTTTTATATTATTCAAATGTGATACACATTAGTCAAACATAAGTGGTTGAAGAATCATGTTACGAATGACTCTTGAGAGGGAAGTATGTTATAAACATTTCTACTAATGGAATATTTATGTTAATGTAAATTAACTCCATAAGGGTGGCAAATCCTTTGAAAGGTGAAGTTTCTGCTGCACTGTGGATGCTTTTATTATTTCGTTACTTGTACAGTACAAAGAGTGGTGTACAGACTTCTGCTGTAGCCAACAAGGACTTGGCAAATGCAGTTTGGTGACCCTCAAGGCCTGTCACACACTGAAAATATAATGCAGCTTTGTGTGATGCTGAAGACAGGAATGATATTTTGCAGAAATAATTATAAGAACTGTGATCTGAGAAAAACTGCAAAATTAACTGGATCTGTACAAAAGTAGAACAAAACGAAGAGGTATAGCTAGCAGGTAGCAGATCTAATTAGACTGATAGAGACAGTCATCACTTAGGAGGGGGTGATCAGTTGCCAAGAATATTAGGGGTAGGAACCTAAAAATGGCAAGAAAGACTACAGCTATGGTCATGTCTATTTCCTGTAATCCAGGCTATGGGCATTTTCTTAGAGTCATGAGATCTGACAAATGTTGGAGTGGTGCAGGGGACTGGTAGCAGACCTTGTCTGGAAAGTATTTTCATAGTTACAGCTGAATTAAAGACCCAAGTGCTTTCCAGAGAGTGGTCTAATGCAGGGTTCCCCACTGGAAGCAACTGCTTTGTAATCCCCCACAGATAACCTGTCTGCAAAGTCTGAACTTTTGTATATGCATATGTATATGTCCATATATGCACATATATACTGTACACGCCTGAATCCTTCCATGAGGAAGAAGTTGGGCATGACATCTTCAGGGATTGCAAGATGGAAGAGATCGTTGCACCATCCTTAGGAATACAGTGCAGCAGCCAACAGAACCATATCTGTTGTAATAGTCTCCAGCTCTACCTCTATGCTCTTGTGCATAAGGGGAAACAGAAGCCCTGGAGGTTAGGGAAGGGCAGAGCCTAGTGAAATTGTGTCCAGGGTTTCCAAGCAGGTGGGGATTTACCCAGCTGCCTATTTTTAAGTTCCCTACCAAATGTAAGAACAACGTACTAAAAACCCTTCGTATCTTCAGGGGGTTTGTTTGCTTGTTTGTTTTTGCAACATGTAAATTAGTTATCAAAATGATTTAGATTGCACAAAGCGCTCTTTCAACTGTGTTTTATTAATTCAGGAACAGCAATGATAAGATCTAGTTCTTTCCAAAGAATTTGGTATGCCACATCTCCCATACGGGATCAGATTACAAAGACAGTTCAGCTCCCAGTTAGGCTCTTCAGTGAAGTGGTTACATTTTTGACAGCAGTCAGCATCCAGTGGGTCTGGTGTTCATTTTCAGGAATGGGAGATGGTGAGCGCTTCTGAAAATGTAACCTTTTGTACTTAAATATTTGTGTGTCTTCTCCCAACCCCATTTTCTGTGAAGTTATGTGATATTTCTTCATTGTTATTTTCAGAGTTTTTTTCCTTGCTTAATAAAACAAAACTAAATAGTTCTGCAAGAGTTCCACTGCATTTCTGTGCAGTGATTTTCATATTTTTGTGATTATTTTTTCATATTTTTATGATTTTCATGATATTCAAAACACAAGTGTTCATAAATATGTGCACAAATGAAACCGCAAATACCATGATGAGTTATACAGTAGTGATAACTCCAAGTACAAATACTAAATTTAAAATGTAAGTTGTTATTTGTATAGCCAATTAACATGAATGTCTGATGAATCACAGTAAATCCACAAACACATGCTGAACTGGGATTTTTGCACATGTAAATCCATTTGCCTTAATGCCTTGTTCCTTGGATAAATATGGCAGTTTTATGTTGTTTATATCTTTCCAAGAACTACAGATTACTTTCTTCCAAGGAAACAGTATGGTGGCCTGATGTACCTTCAATATTCCTCTCTTCCAAATTATTCTTTAATTATTATTTTATCTCTTGAAAAATCCTTTCATTTTCAGGTGTTGTGGAAGTTGTTAGGTTCTAATCTCTGATGGATACCTGTGAATACTTAAAAAAATATACATCATATAGCCAGACTGGTATGCTGATGATGCCATATGAGTCCAAGACACCTCTAAATCGTTGTTACCAGTGTCACATGCAAACTTTTTCTAGGAACACCTTGCTTATCAAATTGTCTCTGTTATGGTCTTTCTTCAGAACTCTATCTTCACCCTGACAGTTCTGCTTCCAGGCTTTATGGTGCCTTTAGCATTGACCCTGTGACCCAGCTCCCAAGTTCTCCCTACACATTGATGCCATTAGTCAGCTTCTCATTCCAGTGCTTCCCAAGGACTTGCTTTCTCTACTGTGCCAAAAAGGCACTCATCTCTGCATTAAGTGTCCTCAGCAGGAAAAGACAGCTTCAGTCACAATTTCTTTTGTTCTGTTCTCCTTATTCTCATCAGCTGTCTCACTTTTATCACATTACCTTTGTCCTCCCTGTTTGTCAAGTCAACTTTTGTAGTTTGGATGTGTTCCTGAACAAGCAGCAATTCTTTTGCTTGCCACTGTAGCAAGTCTGGCACATACTAGAGTGTTAGTTCAGTGTGATAAAAAGTTTATTTTGATGTAGGTAGTTATTAATAGTGTCAACAATTCATTAACTGTTACTGGTCTGTGTCAAATATCTTAGTGGCCTCTATTTCATTCTTACAGATCACTGCCTAGGCAACAAGCATGGCTAACCTGCAAGTCAAGCAACAAGATGTGACTTCTGCTTTTCACTAAATTCTCTTTAAGTGTTACCTCATCTTCCTATGCCACACCCACACCCTTCATCTGTTCTCAAACTCATTGCCTTCTTGATCTGGCTCTGAGTTCAGTGGGTCAGGGACTCTTTATGTTGGTGTTTATTGCTACACCACTTAGGTCAATATCTTACTTCCTCACAGAGTTCCTAAATGCAATGTTAATGCTTTGTTACTTAGGAGACAATAACAGCATAGCTGGCATAAGATGGAGAGTCATGGAGGCATTATGCTGATCTTTGTTCTCCAGAAGTGCAAGGTATGGAAAGGGGTGGGTGGGATGTGGGTGGAATGGGAGTCTTCAGCTCCCCCCACCTCAACTGAGCTCTGCCTGTTTCATGGCCATTTGAAGTGTTTCATTCCTCAGAACAGACTGCCTGGCCCCTTTCACAAACACTCAGATCAGTTTCAGCACATGAGAAAAGAAAAGGTCTTGTTACATGGAGCTGGGAGAGAGGCAGCATTGCATAGCTTCAGCAGAAAGCTAACCTTTCCTTCCACTGTTCTTCTGCTCTTCCCCCTCCTCCCACTGAGCCCTGCAGAGAGAGACTAGTGATCAAACTGTAGATTCCCCCAAGTACAGAAGGTAGTAAACCTCCCATCCCCTCCCCAAGAGGACGTGTATGCTGACAACAGCCTCATTCAATCTGACACCTGTTTCACTTTAAAACAGGCCCCTATAAATAGAGTGAATGTAACCCTAGGTGGCATTGCAAAATATTATGGAAAATGCGGCTTACAACCCTGTGAAGAAGGGGGAGTAGAGAGAGTGGGGGTGGGCAAAAAGACACTATCTACCATAAAAACCTGGCAGCTTCATGCAAGGGCTGTTGCTTTTAATTTAAATGCTCATTTCTTATGCTATTTTCAGATCCTCTCTGGGATTTTAGGAATGTTGAGACGTGCTGGTTATAAAGCCGTGAGTACAAAATGGTCACGGATGGCTGGAATGAGGCATGTTCTAATGGAAACAAATCACTTGTCAGTAAGCAGCCTTCAAACTTTTGAACAAAAGCTCAAAAGGGTCAGGGAAAAGACATGTTTGTTGACTTAAAATGGCTGGATGCAGGTCGTCAGAAAGGCATAGGCTTCAATATTATTGAGGTACCTCTTCAGTTCTGTGTAAAATTAGGGTTTTAAATGAGGTTAAGTACTTTGATGGCAACCACAAATGGAACAAGCAACTTACATTAAACAGAAAGCTTACACATGTGTAAACTGAAGTGTGCATACTACCAAAATGTAAAGCACGTACACCACTGCAAAACAGTGGCAGAATGGAGCTCAACTGTGGGAACTACATTTGGGCGTATGGACATAAATGTTTGTGAGGAAGACTATGCTATATCTACTGAAATTTAGAAGAGTAACCAGTATTCCTGTAACATAAAAGTAGGTGTCTGTGATTAATTTTAGTTAGTTAAAATAGTGGAGCTTAGCTTTATAGTGATTTGAGGATAAATCCAAATCATGAGTCTGTTTATTCAACTTTCTGTAGGTTTTAACTATAATTGAAATTCTGCAATGCTATTGTTAAAATTTTTTATTTGCTTACAAGACCCATAATGAGGTTCATGACCCCTGGGCCAACTATAATGAGGGATCAGCCCTTCTTTTTCCTGTGTAATATTTTGTCTTGCTGTGTAAATTGAATAATGTTGCTCTATAATAAGTTGTATAAGGTGGATGAATTACAATCTTTGCAGAACACCATGTTGAATCTCCTAATTCTACTGTAGCTTGGTTTCATAAGAAAATGAGGCTTATGCAATCTTTTTCATCAGTCTGTCTGCTAGTCCCCTGAACAAGCTTGTGAGCTTGTTCAGTCTTCAACTGGATTTGAAGAGGGATTAGAGATAATTACGTTTTGACTAGATTTGTGAAAACTGCTTTCTGTCTAGAGGAAGAGAGGCAGAGGCAATGCGTCTGTGGAGGGGAAGGCAGGTAAAGCATAGGTGTCAGCTAAAGTGGTCAGCACAGGGGTCCTTAGCACAGCACACACTGTTCTGTGCATACAGCAGGGACTGAGGAGACAGGTTTGGGCAGAGGTGACTGGGAAGGCAAGCTGATGAGACAAAGACTTGGCCTCTGTAAGCAACCAGGTTTCATGTTAGTGTTCGCAGAATAATTTCTTTTTCATATGGAAAGCAGTAGCAGAAGAAAAGGGAATGACTCTGTGTGGTAAAATGTTATATGTGAGCTTCAAAGTGCAGGGCAGGCTTTTGGTGTTTCTGAGGTTTACTCCTCTAAGTAAACATTATTCTGCTTTCAAAGGGAAGAAACCAAGACACCTTCTTCACAGACATTGGACTTACTCAAAGGCACCAAATGACTCAGCAGCAACCAGGTACAGCATACAGAATGTTTAGGTAGCTCAGAATCATAGAATCATTTAGGTTGGAAAAGACCCTTAAGATCGAGTCCAACTGTAAGCCTAACACTGCTAAGACCATCACTAAACCATGTAGCTAAGTGCCATGTCTACATGTCTTTTACATACCTCCAGGGATGGTGACTCAACCACTTCCCTGGGCAGCCTGTTCCAGTGCTTGACAACACTTTCGGTGAAGAAATTTTTCCTAATATCCAGTCTAAACCTCCCCTGGCACAACTTAAGGCCATTTTCTCTCATCCTATTGCTTGTTTCTTGGGAAGAGAGGCTGACACCCACCTCATTACAACCTCCTTTCAGGTAGTTGTAGAGAGTGATAAGGTCTCCCCTGAGCCTCCTTTTCTCCAGAGTAAACAACGCCAGTTCCCTCAGCCTCTCCTCACAGAACTTGTACTCTAGGCCCTTCACCAGTTTCATGGCTCTTCTGTGGATGTGCTCCAGCACCTCAATGTCTTTCTTGTAGTGAGGCACCCAAAACTGGATGCAGTAATCAAGGTGTGGCCTCAGTTTACACAGTTTCTTTCTCTGTAAACCTTCACCCACCATGTGTCCTAGCCACCCCAAATATTTTCCTTCCTCAAGGTCCTGGAACTCAGCAGTGTTCTCCACTCCTGCCTTTTGGTTTGCTCTTTGGGTCCTTTCAGTCTTCATCTGCTAGTACTGCAGGAGGAGATCATCACCTGTTCAAGCCCATCAAATTCTTGACATCCACAAAGGTTGTTGTATATGTGGCCATGACAAGGAAAACAGCTTCCAAATGCCACTGGTTGTTTTGCTTTTCTGCCAGAAATGAGGGGATGTTTCTGAATGAGGATTGTGGAGCAGCAGAGTAGCCTGCAGAGGGCTCCAGGCACTGTGGACAAAAGTGCTCCTGGTACCTGAGTTAGCTTGTTTGAAGTTAACTGGGGTTTGTCCGTAGTATGCTGCCCCACTCACCTGCCTTAGATTTGGCAGCTGATAGTCATTGCTGTTTCACACTGCTCTTCTTTCCTGACCTGTCCATCACCTAAAGGACACTCGGAGACTATGGGGAAGAGTAATCCTGGGAGGCACTCCATTACTTCTCTACAGATGCTACACTGCCTGAGAGCAAGCTTATCAGCAGTTTGGGCTTCTCAGCATTGGTGCAGATGGGTTTGCAAACACCTTGTATTTGCATTAGGAATGGCATTGTCCTTACGGTACGGAGCACTGCTTCAGTCCTGCTGCACCTCTGAAGTCCTGTGTTGAGGCTAGATACTCCATCATAGACTAATCTGGGTGCTGGGATAGAGGAAGGGTGAGACGAGGAGAAAGAATTACTCTCAGTACGAATTGCTCCTAGCACCATGGTTAGTTTGTACATAGGGGTGCAGCAGCACTAGGAAAGTGCTAAAAGTTGGAGGGTGGGGGGCAGGCATACTACTGCAAATTGCTGCTGCATCTTCCAGTAAGACAAGCTGATTCCTCTTTGCCCAAATGAGCATCAGATGGGGAAAAACACTTCTAGAAAACTTGAGCCTTGATAGTACATTTATTTCTGGGACAGAATTATGCCTGCTGCTCATGTGACTTGAATATAATGTGCTTGCGTGCACACACACAGAGTTTTTGATTTTTATCACATGGCTGCCAAAAATAATTTTGAAACATGTAAGTTAATCATGCCATTATAACACAATGACACTTCATAACTGTTCAGGGCAGCTCAGGTTTCCTTCTGAGCATATCACCAGCAGGCAACAATGGAAGAGTACAGAGGGCAAGTAAAAGGAACAGTGCAACCTCATGGCATTTTATCCTAAATGTCAGACATGGTCAGCATCCCTTGGTGAGTTCCCCAGTGTATGGATTTAGCATCTTCACTAATTGTCTCTCACTGTGTTGAATTTAACATAAGTATGGTAATATCAAATTGGCTGCTTCTGGAGTTTTTTTCCAAATTACAGCAGTTGGTCTTATGAATAATTTCTCTCTAATCAGCTGAGTCTCTCTTTCCTCTGTAACTCTTCTTCTAATCTTATTTTCATAACTTGCTACTTCTCTGACTTTCAATTAACACTTCATCTACGTTCTTTACTTAGACACAGTAGGTGTAGCCTTTTGAAACTCTTCCCTAATGTGATTTTAGTGCTGTCACTTCAGTTAGGGGCATGGTAATGACTAACCTCTGCTACTGTAGCTCTGTTGCTATGTTGCATAATGACTTTTCAGAAGTTCTGGATTAATGCAGGTCAGTTGATAATTTAGGGCCACATGGCAATATGATGCCTGGAAAAAATCCATTTGTAATCTGAAAGATTTTGTGGGAGTGTTGCATAATTTGAGGAACGTAATAGCTCATTAGCTAGAATTCTGTAGAGTGAGGATGGGTAAACAAAACCTGATTAGTATCACTTAAAAAACATAGAAGTGCTTTGTGTCTTAAGTATTCTTCTCACAATACAACATAGTAGTAGCTCCAGGTAATGGTAGATGTTGCAAACAAACACTTCTGCTCTGGAGTCCTGTCACTTACAAACCCTCATTCTATGTGTTGGCACAGCACACCCTCTGCTCGGAGTTCCCTTGCTAAACGTGCCAGGTGTAGTGCTGCTGTAGAAAATCTTGCTGTGCCATTTGCTCCATTCTGGCCCGTTCTAGCCTGTATGCTGTCTGGCAACTGTCAGCAGGCAAACAAAATAAGCAGAAAGAGTAAATCCCATGGTTTTCTTAGCAAGTAGTTTTTTAGGAAGTTGATGGAGGAAAACACACTATATATTGTTAGTGCTCTTTCTGTCTAGAACATAAAGTTTTTTTCCAATTTAATGACAAGATTTTTTTTTTTCTTTAGCTCATTATATAATGAGAATTCACGGTGAGATCATGATAGCAAGACCACAGCACTTATCAGGGAGTGTCCTGAAGCACTGAGTAGCTGGCATGGTAGAGAAGGTTGTTATGAAATTGTTTTTAAAAATAATTCTGGAATCCTGCCCCTCTCTCTGCTTATTTTAAAGTTCATATGCAATGTGTCGAATGTCTATGTCCTGAATTACGCTGCTAGTGGATCCTCCCAGCTGGTCTGTCCAGTAACTGTTGACTAGTACGATCATGTTTCCATGTTAAAACTTTAAAAATAATTTAATGGTAGCTATGTTTAGTGACATCATTTTAGCACCCATATGACTTAACTTTCCCTTGCACTTTGCCTGAGACTGTACAACAGCTGCGTTGTACCCATATATGTCCCATCACTTCAGGCACAGTCAAAGTTTTAGAAAGAGGGAATTATATTGTCACAGATCACTGCACCTTCCTCAGCTGTATAGGCTCTAGTTTTACTGCAGAGATGCTTAAGCTTTCTTTAGTATTCATAAGTCTTTGAAAAAAAAAAAAAAAGTTGAGTTTCCTGAAAGCATGTAGTAATTCTTTTTAACAATGTTATTCCTTTCAGCATGAAAAATGTGAATTTGGAGACACAGAATTTTTTCTTAAAATGGTGTACTGCCTTTATTATCATTGAAGTGATGTTGCAGGGCAACATTAATAGGTTTATTCTATTAATGAAGAATAGTGTTATAGAAACAATAGTTGAAAGATACTGATCTTCCACTATAGAAAGCTTTTGCACAGAGAACCTATATTGTTTAAGGACAATTATTTCTGGAAAACCTCCTATCACCTGTCTTCCCTACCTAGCTGCTCTGCTATTTTCATGCAGCTGTGATGGGGTATCAGTTTGCATGTTAGCAATTCTGTTTATAGTAAGATAAAATGCACCATAGTTACTGACCAAAGTTTGCTCTTAGCTCCATTGCTGACAATTCAGGGTAAGCTGGCTAGTATCATTGACAGACACAGAATTTGTTTGCCTTTTTCTATTGATCAGGGATTTCTTTTTGTTCATTTAAGAATACATTCTTTTCACTTCCATATGTAGTGAAACAGTGTTTCTCACGGCCAACATCAGAACATTTTTCCATCAGGTAAGAAAAGCTCTTGCTGCAGATAATAGTATAATCTCCTGATGTGGGTGGAAGGGCAATGTGTAAAAAATGAATATTGAGTGTGATGTCGCATATGTGTCTCTAACTGGCATGTAATAAAAAGCCCTCCTGCTATGCCTTATGCTTGTATTTCACAGGACAGCTAGTTTAGAGGATTCTGTCAAAAGTTTTACACTATCTTTGCTATGGGAGAGATGGGAAGACTACTTTTCCCCACTCCAGCTCCAGTTCAGGTATAAAACTGTCATAATTTAGCCTTCAAGTCTGTATAGCAAAGATGTCTGAGCAAGGTCCACTCAGGGCCATGCATGGATTTAGCCATCCCTGGTGTCTCCTCAGACTGATCCTATAGGTAAACATGTCTGTGCTGTCAGTTTCACCCCAAAGAGAGTGATTTTTAAATGATTTACATGACAGACATACTTCAAAACCTGTCCTGAGGTCTCCGGTGGTGGGTGACAAAGCTGAGGTATCAACAAAGAGAAGAGGTGATAACACAACCTGTGTAATCGATCATCTGATCCTCAGAGCTGTGGTTTGCATCCTCTGAGGGAGCAGCAGCCGCAGGGCTGCTAGGAAGGGTGTGTGGTCTGTCACAACTAGCTGCTGGCTACTGTCCCCATCTGGTTATAAAATTCATCCTAGTTAATAACAAATTCAGTTAAAAATTAGCAAAATAAAACAGCCTGACGTGGCTTGTCAGGATCAAAAGCATCAAAAGATGCTTTTGCTCCCAGTTTTCTCTCTCTTGTTTTGTAACAGTAGGCAAATTGCCCCCACCCCCACTCAAGACAAATCCATTGTCAGTCCTGCTTATTAGACAGATAAATTGCTTTGGGAAGAGGATATATTTCAGGATGTGCTTGTATGGTGTCCAGACAGGCCTGGGCCAAGATGGGAACCTCTAACACTGTATGAGCATCTGTGCTAGATGTCACTGTTACAGCACAAAATGAACCAGTGTGTCCTTGGCTGATGAGTCCTCTGTTCTCTCTCCAACCTGTGGTAGATTTGGGAGGCAGCTCAGTAAAATCAGTTTTCATAGAAGAAATCAGATCTTCAGGGAAGAGGGAGTGAAATGAGAGGGACAAGAAGGCTGATGCTGTTGCCTGAGTTAAGAGGATAAAACACAGTAAGAGGTTTGGGGGTGTAGAATAGAGCCTGGTTTGAAAGCAAAGGCATGATGGCTACAGCTGAGGTAACAGGAGACAGCAAATCAGCGAAGTGGATCAAATAAGGGTCCAAATTTTTCCCCTGTCCTCTATAGCCATGGCAGGACAAAGCACAGTCATCCAGGCTGAGAGTTTGCAGGGCTGAGGGATCACAGTGCATGGCGCCTTTGCGCTCTGCCCAGGTTGTGACCAACCATGAACACAGAAGTGATTTCCCCTCCTGCTGGAATTGAACGCTCCCTGTCTTGATCCCAAGCCCCATGGAAGAAAATTGGAAAGCAGATAATGAATCAGTTGGTCCTCTTCTTTACTCAGTTGTAACTGTGAAGTAATTCAGCTGAAACTGGAGCTGGAAGATTGCAAAGCTGGTGCTATTGAGAAGAAAATGAGGCCAATATGTTTTTCAGTCTAAGCAAGAAGAAAAGCTGGCCGACTTCATGAGGGCATTTGCTCAATCTCTTTTTAAAATTTAAACAAGAGTTGGGAGAAGAGTGCAGAAAATCTTTTAATAATATTAACACTTGATTTTATTTCCTAGCTACCTTGTTCTTTTCTGGGCCCTCCACTAAAAGTAAAACATTGGGAACTGACAGCGTCCAGAAAGCAGTAATGAAAATCATTAATGGGATGCTGTCATTTGCTTCACTATGAAAGTGTTTGTGGCTGACTGATAGAAAGTGCTGTGAAAGGGCCAGTTAGCATTATGGATGGAAGTGAAATAGAGATTAACAAAATTAGGTTATTTAATTGCCAGTCAATACAAAAGCTAAGATATGTCATATAACAGAAGGTGCAGTACAGAGGTGAAGATTTAGTTGCATTTATTAATCTTTTCTCTAATACAATCACTTAAGTGCATACCATGAAATTTAAAGGCAATGTTTCCAAAAGGGAGGAAAAAAACCCACTACTTCTGATGCGCTGCATAATGATGATATAGGGCATCACAGTTAGCATAAAGCACTTAAAAAAAAAGAAGATTAGACATGTGTCCAAACAAGCTGAAGTAGGCACTTGAGTTGCATAAAGTAAATGGGTACTGTAGGCATTTACTTGCATTTGTGAATTCTGGCCCCCTGAGGGCTGATACTAAATGGGTGATTTCACACAATAAGAAAAATCAGGTGCTTTAGTTATTCCACTTACTCACCTGATTTGCCAGTGCAACTGTAGCTACCTTGCTAGCTGGCTGAGCTGCAATTCTAAGTAGGGAACACTCAGAGCAGTAACTCTTAAAAAATGTGTCAGTGTGTGTAAAAATGAGTAAATGAAGGGACAGAGCTTCCATAGCTACCCTAACAAAAAAAAGCATTGTTTCATAGTTTTAGCTGATCTACTGACTTCCTCTGTCATATTTGAGGACAGGTCACTTCATGAAATAGGATACTGGGAATTGTGCATATATCCAAAAGCAACATGAATCTATTGCAGATTGGTTTTGCTGTTTCGGAAAGCACGGTCACATACACAGTCTTGAAAGAAGGTGGGAGTGAAGCCAATGTAGAATTAACCACACTGAATAACTTGCACATTTTCAATGAAGTCTTTCATGTATGCTCTGCTTTTCAAAAGTGAACAAGGGCCAAAACCAGCCACATCACTTGGACTTGCTATAATGAACTCCTGCTTCTCTGCAGTATGAATCTAAGCCACTATCCTACACGTACCACATCATAAGAAACCACTAACCCTAACCATGAGACCAGGACATTCATGTCTCTACAATATGTTCGTTACATTCACATTAATAAATGAATATAATGTTACAATGGCTGTGCCATTAAACAACACCTGTTCAATACAATGGAAACAAGGCACTCCATGATTAAATATATTATCTTCTTGACAAAGAACTGCACAACTGTTTGGCTAGAGCTGTGAAGCAAATGGTATATTTACATATGAAAAGGAATTTATGTACATTTCATGAATGACAGAATAATTGCTATATATTGCAAGGAAAAGGGATGTAAAATATTTTGTATAGTCATTATTGCTATTGCAAGTAAGTGGGAAAGGCCTTGATAGAGCTGTGAGTGTACCTTTCTTGACCACTGCAGCTAGGCAAAGTATATACAGGCTGCTGGCAGCATTACAAGAGTAAGCTTTAATCCTAGAAATCTTAGATGGAAAAAGTCTAGTATGATGCATTCAGATCATCCCCTGGGAGCACATCTAAAATGGATGTTTTGTCCACTTGAGTTTCAAGGATTTCAAATGGTGGGTCTTCCACCATTGCACTTGGATATCTGATCCAGATTTTAATAAATTCCTGACAGTAATATTTTTTTCCTTTTTATTCAGTGGACGTTTTTCTTTTTTCTTGGTTTTATTCACATTAGTCTCACTATACCATTCTAAACCACTCACAATTATGGGTCTTGGCCCTAGCTGGGCAGCCTCAGCCCAAATCTCTGTGGAAGCAGCAGGGGAAGAGTTAAAGGGGGTGGAGCCACCAAGGTGGGCTCTATACCTTCAGCAACAAGTTGCAGGATAGAAAAGAAGACAGGATTGGAGGGTTATAGACAAGATGCTAAGTAAAGGCAAGGGAAAATCATAGTTTTCTACTTCAGTCACCTCTGCTACACACACATAGACGCACATACACAAACCACAAAGGAAAGACTTCTTACTGAAAATTTCCCATGAAATTGCTGCCCTCAGCACTTATCTGGAGCTGAAACTAGACCCAAAAGTAAAGATGCTGTCCTTCCCAGAATCCAAATCTTACTGCCTGGTAGGAAAGGGAAGACAGCAGCTTTGGTGCAATACAGTCACTGAAAGGGTGAGAAATAGCAGGTGAAGAGAAGGATCCTGGATGGGTGGGGAAGCAGAGTAGGTTCTTGATTTAGGAATATCCATGTTTAGAGGTGTTGATCTGATTTGCAGAAATGTTAAACCCTCACAGCAGAAACTGATGGCAGTGAGAACCATATTCAGCAAATATAGAGTGCTATCAAGTACTGAGATCTGTAGTTGGCATCTCAAACTGGCCCCTCAAATTAGCTTACAGTGTGGACAAATTTGACTTCATTCTTGCTGAAACACAGCTTCTTGTGCATCTAAAAATGGTAATAATGATATCTCACTTTTGTGTTCAGGTTTCTTTAAAGAAAAAAAAGAACAGAAAATAATGTGAACATACTACCTTGTAAAAGCCAGATAAAAGCCCCCAAAAAAGAAGATTCTCTTTTGCTTGTAGGGTTTGAAAAACCATGCAGTGAATGACACCTGAGGTCCCATGCTGAGTGAGTAGGATAAACATAAACATAAGTATCAAGTAACTGCCCATTCACTGAAGTAAGGCAAGGTTCCAGTAGGATAATGTCTGACCATGTTTTATATCATGTACCTGCCTGTGGGCATGAGATATGTAACTGAACATGGTCACAGGAACTGATCTTGGGGAGTATGGCGGAGCCTCAATTAAGCGGCAGTGGAAAACCTTAATTCCATTGCTTAATTTGCTCATATTCAAGGGCTTGATTTTGTGAGTCTTACTATTCTTTTCACAGTTTTCTTGTCCAGTGCAGTTCATGGGTATGGAAAACAACAACAGTGCTTTCTGAAACACAGCTGTCATGGCTGATTCCTCAGAGCACACGAGCACAAACCAAACCTCGTACTGTCAGCCTACGTTAATCTTCGTTATGGCTTGCTTAGATTAGTGACCCATCAAAATGTGGCAGTGTATAATGACCCTTTCTTCTATAAAGACTCTTCCCCTCTTGTAGCTGATTTTTATATCTGGACAGTGTACTGCACGCTGCATAAGTAACAAGCTCCTCTCAGTTCATAAGCATTCCCAAGAAACAGTGATTGTCTGGTGAAGATTTTTAAGCTAGCAAGCAGGGATCTCTGTAATGAGATCTTGCACAACATTTGTTCACTCTTAGAAGATCAGAACATTCCTTGCCAAACCCTCAACCTTTAAGTGGAAATAGGACACATTGCCCTTCCAAGAAGACATGGATAGGATGATACAACTCTTATGACATAGACAAGAAGGCCTAAAAGAAGCAGGTCCTCTCATCTAAGAAGACCAGTAACCACAAATTCCCTCTTCTTGCCGACTCTTGTCAGTAGGTTTGTGCGTTTGTGTTTTGGAACATAATGCATAGCAACCATGTGTGGGCAAGAAAGATGATCTACAACCACTAGTGCTTTCATACCTGGTGAATAGGATGATAGCTTATAAAAATGTTATTTGATCTGTTTCCAATTATTCTTCACTTTATTTAGTAACAAAATAATGTTTATCAAAATAACAGTGATAATGATCATATTTACAAACACAGCATTTTATCAAAACTAGAAACTAGATATGCCAAACAGATGTCCTAAATATGGAGAGGGAAGGGGAAAGGTTATTTCCCTTCCCCCTTTTAATCACTAAGTGGAATAAAAGGAGAAATGACTGCACTGAATTATTTTTTTCATAGGAATTTTTTTTTTCAGCATTTCATTTCTTTCCCCATTTAACTTTTCAAGGATATTGACATTTGATAAAGCTGGTAGCAGCATAAAAGAGAAGGGCAGATACTCTTATCCCTAAATTCTGATCATCACACAATTTGTTGCTTCAAATGACCATAAGAAAAAAGAGTGGAAAAGAAACAAATTTCTGAAACTAAAAATTTTGCAGAGCAAAAGCAGAAAAAAAAGTAATTCTTCAAATTGCCAAATGATAAACTGGCCAGTTGGAATTTTTAAAAGTGCCTCAGATCAGATCTTGAACAGTCAAGGTTTAGTTGATGGTCATGGGTTAAGGAATGTTGCACTGGGTTGAGATTAGTATCAGACTCAGGATAATATGTATACTAAACTCCCACTCTCATTTGTGAGTGTTCGTCACTGTCAAGAATAAGCACAGCTGTAAAGAAGGAAATATTCAGTAATAGGTTTAACTTTAAACCAGAGCCACTGCCAGAAAAAGTGACTAGGATAATACAATTTCTCCTGCAAATGCTATTCTCTTCTGTTCTGAGTGAAATTAACTTTGTGGACCTAGTGATAATATGTGGCCTTGCTCCACTGAAAAGGGTTCAAGTATTTTGTTTAACAATAGAGGGCATTGTGTTTATTTCCACAAATCAATGTGGAGATGCAGTGTCACAAAGTAAGCAAACTCTTCATATGTTCTGGCGTCTTTGGCCAGTTTTGCCCTGAGCACACAGTTATTAGTAGATGATGAGGTAACTCTGTTAGTAAACAAATGAACATAAAGGATGTTAATGCTAAGATGAGCCAAGGAGGGCAGCTAGAGGGCAGAAAAAGCTCTTTTCTCCCACTTCTTGTTAGACCAGTTAAAACTGAAATCCCAAGATTTACATGGTGTAATAACAGCTATGCTCAATGCATAGGAAAAAAGCATGGTCATAGCACAGTAAGACAGCAGATGTTATGACAGACAGCCTTCAGCTGAGGTTGTCAGAAATTTATGTGGCATCAAAGCATCCCCATCTCACCAGATGTCCTACTCCATGAGCCAGATAGGCACCTACAAGCTGGGTCCCTGGCTGGCTTTTTCTCTGAGGCCCTGAGCAAAAGAGAAGGCTGATTAGCTTGAGATCCAAGTAGACTGCAGTAATAAGAACCACTGATAAATTAAACTCATTTACATTCTGCTCATAAAGGTTCTTTCTTGAAAAGAAAAAGTTTCACATGTGTTGTCTACTCCAGATGTATTACATACTCTACTCCCTGCCTGTTTAGGTTTTTAATTGCAAAAGAGGTATGTAGCTGGAAAAAGCTAGATCTAGACTTAACTACAGTGCATAATGCTGCTTTCTCAAGTAATAAAGACTGGGCACAGCAAATTTGGAATGGAAGCACAAGGAGTTTCCACCTCTTACAAAACTTATCCAGCAACATCCCACTTACAGGACTGGCACAAGGGAGCACAGAGTATGACTGCTACAGAGTGGCATACACATGTCCATCATCTGTAGAAACTTAAGTTATGTGTCTTACGTGACACTGTCATGTACTATATTTTTCAGTCTTTCTCCCCCATTATTTTTTGACTTGTAAAGGCAGAAAACTGTTGACTTCATCTTTTCCATTGGGTAGATATTCTTTCTTTTCCCATCCTGTGTTTCTTAAGATTATTTAAATTAGATTTTAGGAATTTTAACAGACATGAGAGATGTCATATTGAAAAACCTGACAACAAAGTCCAGTGTTAGTTTCATTTATGCAGATGATGACACAACAGTGTTGTACACAGGCTGCAACCATCAGACCTCGGTCATATTCTGAACAGATCAAGGGCAGGTTCTGTGCATATGAAACTAATTCAGTGGGTTTTGTTTATTTCCTTTTGGGCTCTCTTCTAAAGCTGCTAATGATGGCACCATTTGTATTACTCTGATATCACAAGCATGTCTTGGTAGGGCATCTATTGTACTCTGTCTAGCAATCATAATGCCAGTCACTAGTGACCTAAGATAGCCTAGTGCACTAGCAAGTACCTTTGTGTGTGTTGATTAGATTAATTAGATAATTTCCCAAAAAGTAGCCACAAATAAAATAATAAATTCATAAAAAGTTATATAGCCCTTCATGTACTTATGCATGGATATGTACTTCATATGGTATTCATACAGTTCCTAGTGATGCGGTGTTTCTTCTAGTGGACATAGAAGTGGGATAACTGCATAGAGATTGATTTTCAGTTCCAGTAAGTGACAGTCTATCTCTCTAAGTGTGGTAAGTAAACAGCTTTGCAAGATTTTTATCCACATTTTTTAAAAACCATCTCTTAGGTTTTACAACTTAGGAATTAAAAATCTTGACTATTTTATGTCAGTGTAAAAAGGGCTAGGAAAGCTGCAAATAGCGTGTGCAGTAAATCTGTGCCATGGCAGAAACAATCAGAAGAGTAAAGAGTAATGATTAAACATTTAATCAGAAGCATTATACTTTGTTGTGTTCTCATTGTAGCTGCAGGAAAAGATGCTGTAACAGATCTTTAAATAGAAAACCTGAGGCTAAATTCTACTTCATCCATCAAAAGCAGCTGCTAGGAGATGACCTAATTTTAGTGGCTTATCAATTCCTTAGTGCTTGTTGGTTGATGTAACTTTGATCCTCTGATGCTAGATGACTTTTGTGCTGAATATAGCTAGAATTTAATGTGAATCTTTTGGATGGCTGCCCAGCCAAGCTGCATAATCCAAACAAAGAGAGTGAGCAGTACATGATTCAAGCTACTCACGTGTACAATAATACAAATATATGTATCCTGATTCCTTTGGGCAATCAGCTCCATGTCACCAAGCACACATTTCAAATACAATGTCCTTGTGGGTTTTTTTGTTTGTGTTGTTTTTTTTTTTCCAAACAATGCTTTGCTTTTCATTGGAAAAACAACACAAGATGCAGTGAGACTCAGCTGCTGCCAAGAAATAATGATAGAGTCAATAATTGCAGGACGTTTTTAATGAATGTTTTCCAAGCAAATCATTGCCATTTCAAAGGGCTGTTATTTCTATTTATGTAGAGATTAGCCTACACGTTATCAAGGAGAGGGAATGGTTCTATGGTTTTTTTATCATCAGTTTTTGTAGCATTTTTAAGGGATTTTTTTTTTTTTAATACTAGAAAATGTCTTTGTCTCTCTTCCTATCTTACTCTTTATCTGGACTGTAACTTGTTTTCCTTTTCCTTTCTCTCCTCTTTTTGGCTCTTCACTAAAACCATCTGTGACACACATGCAAGTTGCTGGGTGTGTGAGCAATGCTTCACACATATTTACTTGCCCTACTTGGCATTATTTGCTAAAGATTATGCAGGAGTTTTTCATGTCCCATTTTTTTTATTCTTTTAGCAAGCTAAGGTAGGAATAAGAGAGTGGTCAGGCTGTTGTACAGGGTGGATTTTTTCCATTTTTTGTTTGTTTGTTTTTTTCTGGGAAAGACTGTGTGTAGAGTTTAGACTGGGAAGGATTTAGACTGGGAGGATTAGACTGGAAGGATTTCTGGGTTTTCTTCCTGGCACTGACAATTATGCATTGTGTGAGCTTGGGCCAGTCACTTAGGGCCTGTTTTTCACACTCCAGTTGAAATAAATGGGAACTGCATTTGCTCAGCACCTCTGCAAACCAGGTCATTTATCTCTCCTCCCTTCATTTATGCATTGATAAATATAACAATCTTGATCTTTGCATATGCAAACTGGGAGGAAGGATACAAATATGGGCAGTTAAACATGCAAATCCCTCATTTTGATGCACAGCCATCCATTTCATACAACCAGGGATTTCTACATTTGTGAGCCTTCGGTTCTTTTTGGAAAAATGGGCCATAAATAACAAAATCTATACAGACTTGTCAGGGAGGCACAGCTGAAATCAATATGTTTGTGTAGCTTCTTTTCTATGGTCTCACTTCAGTTAAAAACACTATTAGCTATAATAATCATTTTAGCCTACTTTATTACTGGATTAAACCATGTTGTCAATGTACAGATGCCTTGGGCTTTACATGCTAGTTGTATGTTATTACAAGACCCAGAGTTGCTGTTTGACACACTTTTGGATTCTTAGGTGGGCTTGATTAATCTTTCATGGTACCTGTATTTCTTCAGTGACAGCAAGGGTGACAAAAATGGCTAGCCTGCAACTGAAGATTGCTTCAGTATAGGCATTTCACTATGACCTGTGGACATATAGAAAGGGCCAGATCTGGTATGAGAGGCAGGAGAAAAAACTGTTTGTAATAAGCAGTCAGATTGACATCTATTTTCACTCTGCCTACCTCTGGACAAAAACCCCACCAGTAATAAAAACAAATTTCTTCAACAGAAATGAGGGTCATCATTTCAATGCTACTGTTCTTGATAGAAAAATGTCAGTGGCTCATGGCTACTGGCTCCTCTGTCCTGTTTGTGTAGGAACTTGCTGGAAGTCCAAAACACTGGTGGTCTTTCTTGCAGTCACAAGATACTATCCACCAGCTTCACTGCTGCTTTAAAATGATCAAATTTTGGTGAACATCCCACTTAAAAAAAAAAGAAGAATCATTTCAGTAGCTTTGTTGTGGAAGAAGTTAAATGCTTATCTTTAGCCCAAAGTCTCACAAAAAGACCAGAGCATAACAGGGACATCCTACCTGGGGCTTCAAATCTGGATCCTGCTTGCAGGGACAGTTCCTCCTGTCTGTGCCCCCTTCTTTGCCACTCACCCTAGGACTGACTGTGTTTAAAATCTTTAAACATCTTTGTCAGCAACATGAACAGTGGGGTTGAGTGCCCCCTCAGCAAGTTTGCCAATGACAACGAAGCTGTGTGGTGCAGTCGACATGCTGGAGGGAAGGGATGTGCCATCCA
This sequence comes from Strix uralensis, assembly GCF_047716275.1. Taxonomy (NCBI): domain Eukaryota; kingdom Metazoa; phylum Chordata; class Aves; order Strigiformes; family Strigidae; genus Strix; species Strix uralensis. The sequence continues at coordinate 71,766,040 of NC_134012.1, forward strand.
GAGGGACCTTGACAGGCTGGAGAGCTGGACCTGTGCAGACCTCATGAAGTTCAACAAGGCCAAGTGCAAGGTCCTGCACATGGTTCAGGGCAATCCCAAGCACAAATACAGGCTGGGCGATGAGTGGATTGAGAGCAGCCCTGTGGAGAAGGACTTGGTAGTAGTACTAGATGGAAAACTGACTGTGAGCCAGCAATGTGTGCTCAGAGCCCAGAAAGCCAACTGTATCCTGGGCTGCATCCAGAGAAGTGTGGCCAGCAGGTCGAGGGAGGTGATTCTCCCCCTCTTCTCCGCTCTCGTGAGACCCCGCCTGGAGTACTGTGTTCAGCTCTGGGGCCCCCAATATAAGAAAGACATGGATCTGCTGGAGTGGGTCTGGAGGAGGACTGTGAAGATGATCAGGGGGCTGGAGCACCTCCCTTATGAGGACAGGCTGAGAGAGTTGGGGTTGTTCAGTCTGGAGAAGAGAAGGCTCCAGGAGACCTTATAGCAGCCTTCCAGTACTTAAAGGGGGCCTACAGGAAAGATGGGGAGGGACTATTTATCAGGGGGTGTAGTGATAGGACGAGGGGTAACAGTTTTAAACTGAAAGAGGGTAGATTTAGATTAGATATAAGGAAGAAATTCTTTACTGTGAGGGTGGTGAGACACTGGAACAGGTTGCCCAGAGAAGTTGTGGCTGCCTCCTCCCTGGAAGTGTTCCAGGCCAGGTTGGATGGGGCGTTGAGCAACCTGATCTAGTGGAAGGTGTCTGTGCTCATGACAGGGGGTTGGAACTAGATAACCTTTAAGGTCCCTTCCAATCCAAACCATTCTACAATTCTAGGATTCTGTGACTTCACAATGTCCCCTTTCTCATGCGACAAACAAGCCCATCACACAACTGAAATACAGAGGGATGTCCATGCATCCTAGAAGAATCCTTTGTTCCCAAGACCACCTGCTTTCACATGTCTCCGGCACATGCGTCAGTCATGGGCTGGGGAAATGCTTGCCTTTTCCTTGCATGATGCACACACTTCTGGTGATGGCATGGGAGGATTCACAGCATGTGTATAACTCTCAGCTGTGTTTCAGGCTACAGGAATTGCCCAGGCGAGAAGATCGGCCACTCTTGTGGCAGAACATAGAACTGAACACACAGCTCTTGTGCTATTGCCCTGGCCTTCATGGTGTGCCAGTCTGCTTGTCAACTTGAACCTGCTAATTACAGTGTTGTGTGTAAATACGAGCTTACCAGGACTCTTCAGTGAAACCAAACCAGCTTAAACATTTATGACCCAATTTTGTTCCCACCGGACTGGACAGATTATTATCTTCAATGGAAATAATCTTAGTTGCTCTGTAAGTGTCAGAGAACAAACGAGCAGCTGTGGCCTCTAGAAAGGAGCGATGTATTTTGAGAATGGGGCTGGCAGCCAGGAATTCCAGACTCCTCATGCTGGCCCTGGGCAGACCCCATATTCTTGCTGCCTCATAGTCCCATGCATCACAGACAGAATTGTCTTGCCTTTCTTTGTTGGTGTGTGTGAAGATTAACTAAAACACCTGAAAATTACGAGCATTAGATTATTATTATTTCATACAATCATCAGGAGCCTCTTGCTTCTAGTCAGTCCCCTGGCTTCTGATGTTTCAGTTAAAAATTCATACTGGTGAGATGGTTTTTGCTGCATTTATGGCTCTGTACTTTGCTGAGGGTTTTGTGATCCTTGTTACCAATGAAGAAAGCTCCTACCTCATGTGATATTCTAATGATTAATTTCATACTTCATGGTAGTGGGTCAGTATTGCAAAATGCCCGGCTTTACTACTGTCAAGATTGTATTAAGCAGTTAGGGCTAATAGCAGCAAAAGTGCCCTGCTTGCAGTGTGAGCTGCTATGCAGCATCACCAACTGGCCCAGTTGCCTGATTTACAGAGGAAGCCAGCTGAGGCAAGGATGGGCTGGGAACCCAGATGCATCTCATTGACCTGGATGTGGCAGCTGTACTCTTCTACCTGTACTTAACCCACATTCTGGATATCTCTGGATGTGGGTTAACCTAGTTCCTGAATGTCCCTGTGTGTTTTTCAACCCACTTGCTATGTTTGTGAATGCAATGTAAATGAGGCTACTGTGCTGTAAAGTATGATATTACCTGCATGAAAACAGGCTTTTAAATCCAGCAATGCATAACGTAGTTACAAGAGCAGATGTGATCAAACATGTGAAATGACCCTGAGATGTTTTTGGAGGCCTACTTGTTCTTCCAGCATCCTTGAACTTTTACTTTCCAGTGGTGTGAAAACCAGTTTAGACATGGATTACTTGTTATAGAGACATTAGCACTGAGTGTTGCTAAATGATGACAATGAGCAGTTAGCAATTTGAAAGCACTCAAATTTTGAAATATTTATTTAAAGGAACCAATATCCTAACTAATGTTTCCTACAAGTCAAGTGAAAAAATGTGGATACAAAATCAGATGTAATAAAATACATAACAAATTCTACACTGCTTTATGATTTTTATGGTTATTTGCACTTTATCCATGAAGTGCCATGTATAAAAGCTCATCTTCATGCGCACTTATGCTTTGTGCCAAATTACGTGCCACTGTAGTTACTCTGGATTGACTGTGCTGAAACTGAAAACTAAGTTTTCCCTGTTCAAAATACTATTTGTTCTTGCAATCAGACATTTGTGTATGGAAGAACGGCATAAATACCAGTTTTGCTTTTCAATGAGTGAACAGAGACTTTTGCACACTTTTTGGCACTTTCTGAGGAAAAGATCTCATGTATGTGTGATTAAGCACCAAACACCTATTACAAGCACACAGTCCCTTTGCTAGTAACCGGTAAAGATCCACCTGTCTAACTAGACTTTTGGAAAATATGTTGAGTAAAAAACCATGTTCATTAGTTAAGAGAGTCCAAAAATACCTTACCTTGACATGTGTCGACATGTAAGACCCATGGTCCTGGAAATAGAGTGTTGGTGGTGATCTTACTTCATTGAAGTTTTAGAAGCAAACTAGTTCATGGCTTTTGCTGTAAACAGTGTAACAACCACCATCAGCACTGGTTTTGGGCAAAAGCCTGGAAGCCCATGGTCCTTCCTAGGGCAGTAAGATAAAAATCAACGAGGGGCAACTGTGCCCAGCAAGTGCCAACAGTGCTCTGGAGGCACGTGAACAAGGCTGCAAGGTCTCTGGGCAGGCATGAAGAAGTTTTGCCTCAGTATGTTATTGGAAATAACTCTGTATGACTTGTCCATGATCACATGTGATAACCATGGGTGAGCAGGGAATGAACCCAGGTCTTCTGCATGCTTGACAAGGACCTCAGGTAATGCAGTGTCTTTCTTACCTTTTCTGATGTTTTAACTCACTGAAGAAACTGGCACCGAAGAAACAGTGAGTCTGCTACAGCCAGTGAGACTCAGACAACTATGAATTTCTTTGCTGTTTTGGTGTTTTGTTTTGTAAAAAAAGTAATAAAAATTAACTGTGCTGCAATTATGAGGGTTGTAACTGAGTTGGTTACCAGGCCTAAATTTTCAAAAGCAATTTCCTTAGTTTATGTTTTTATTTTCTTACAGTTTGAGAAAATTCAGGAAATAAGGCTTGTGGTATTTAAGAATGCCCAGTGTCTTTTTTGGAAGGAAGACCCAGGCTGTGCTACATTGCCATTAATGGTAATGAGAGTTAAGAGCCTAATCCTTTTGCAGCAGGGGAGATTAGAGCATATTGTGAATATGATTTCAGTATATATACTAAGTTCCCCAAGGGTATCTCATCAACAGCAACTTCAAAAGTTACTTTTATGCCACTTCCACTCAGCTGACAAGAACACTTGACATTTTGAGAAGGTTTAGAATAGAAAACATTAGCAGTTCGTGTTGATCATGTAACTCATTGGCAAAAACACTACTGTTTAAATATCATGTTCAGTCATCGCTGGATTGCAATCTAATGAGCGTAAAAGATGAGTACTTCTCAAAAGTGACTTGTTTTGTAACTTTTACGGTTACAAACTTGCAAAATGAAAAACATGGACGTTTACTTCCCCCCAAATACCATTTTCAAGGACAGTGTTCTTTCGTGCCTTGGAAAGGCACTCCAAACAGCTGTAAATAAATAATCATGATTCTGTACTTTCTGCTCAGTGAATTCTCAATAGGAAATTTTCATTGTTATGAACAGGATGAGTAATCTTGCTAATGTCATAGTTACCAGCTATGCACTAGCTTGTCTTTGAACACCTCCAGTTTTATGGATGTATTTAGCCATTATCAAGGAATAGCGTTCCAGGTAATACTACAGTAACAGGAAATGTAATGTCCTCTTTCCTCCAACCAACATAATCACTGCTTCACTTTTCCTCTAATTGAACCAACCAGCTCTTAGAATTCACTTTGGCATGAATCAAGGAGTGGGATTGCTGATGTCTTTAACTTGCTTGTTTATTTAACTTCCCAGTACATAATCAGTTGAATAAAAATGACCTTCCCCTAAATATATCTGAGTGGCTATACTATATTATACTAATGACTGCAACATGCAGAAAGCCAAAACAAGCATTTTGCCAGTATCAACAGAAATGATGAAAACACAGTTTGCAGCAATGTACGAATTATTGCTGCCAGCTTGCCATTCCCAAGTTAACTCTTGATGAAGTTATAAACTGTGACAATTAATACTGTTTCTATCTTGAGTCACACTGTGCTGTCATAAATTGAGACTAAAATAATTACAATTAGATGATTCTATTTCTGTCCAACTAAAATCAGAATTTTCCTTCCAAAAATCAAATAATGATGGTGTGAGATAGAAAAAGGCATACATGGTAATTTTGTTGGATGGTTTCAACCAGTTCAGGTACAGAGGTGGAAGGTAGCTCAGTGACTCAGTCTGGGAGTTAACTTACACCACGATGTGTGGTTCAGAGCTTTGTTTGTGAACAAGGAGGTGAAAGAAATCTAATTTCAAGCTCCGTTGGAAATTGAGGGGAAGCAAACAATGTCTGAGAGATAGAAAGCAAGGAAGGGATAGGATAAAAATTCATGAGACATATAAGGGGTGGGGGGAGGATGGAATTGTTTATCTGAATCCTCCCTAAATGTCTTTGGAGACTTCGTTCCAGACCATCCTAGTTTTAGCTTTTTAAAAACAAATCCTCCCTCTTATTTTAAATAGAGATATGCTAGAATTAGAAGCACTTATCCAAACCACCCAGGTTTTAACTTTCAAGGTTCAGAAAAAATGGGACCTGGAACTGAAACAGCTTTGGTTTGGCTTTTGCAAAACCCAAACCACCCTTTCCCCACCCCACCCACCCCCCCTCCCATAGCTAGGCTAAAACTTCAGTCAGAGAACTAGCAGTGTATGTGTAAAAATGCACTAAAAAGAACAACTGCAGTTCAGCTACCTCTCTCTATGCGTTGCTGACTTATGGGACACTGGAAAGATAGTAGAAATGTTTCCACCCAGGAGTACCTATGGAAGGAAGCAGGCTCATTCTGGGATCATGGACCTGTATTGATGTAACAGCAAGTCTGTCTGCACAGACTTCCACTGACATTACATCCCAAATCTATCTGTGCTAGATAGCTTGCATCTTGGCTGAGAACAGCTGAAAGTCTGAAACCTTTTCAAGTATAGTATGTGTACCCTGTTTCACTTCATTGCTTTGCTTCATTACTGTGGTAATCTCCTTCACTGCGAGTGTTTATAGAAAGCTTGTTCTCCAGGTTAGAAAACAAGAATTGCTTTCATTGTTGGGCTTCTTCCAAGCTTCATCATTAATTATAAACATATTTTCTTCAAATCTTTTTTCACAACCTTTTGTTTGGAAGTTTCAATATTTAAAGTCCTTGGTTAATATCACAGCTTCCCAAAGGCTGTATTGTCCAAGGGGAAAAATATCCAGGATAAAATGCTTATCTTCTTTTTTCTCTTGTGCAATAATGCCTCATCACTGTTGTTATTTGCAAAAGGGAGGATTTTTCTATTATCAGCATATCTCCTGTACTGCATTTTCAACATTTAATAGCTGTTAAATAAATTTTAAACATGTTTTGCTACAGATGAGTTTGGATTACCTCCCACTCAACCTCTAAAATCTTGGGGACTTTTTTAACAGTAATTTGCCAGGGCTTTTTTTAAAGTTTCCAGATCAGAGCAAGCTTAGCAATTCTAATCATAATGTAAGAATTTTCAAATGAGAATATTCCTTCTGAAAATATGTCCACTAACAAACAAATTATGTGGAAAAAATTTAAAATATCTCAGAAAAATTCCAGACAATCTTAGTGCATTTGTCATGAGATAAATCTCCGTTTTATAAGCATTCCACTGATCCTTTCCAGTTCTTTTCAACTTCTTTGCTGTAACGTTTGGTTAGAGAATAGTCGCAAACTATTTTGTCTTTTCCAGGTAGAATATGGAAGGGTTGTTGCATGTACCCCTGGAGTGTCTTGGTCAGAGTTTTTACTGGAGAGAATAGAATTCACATGTACTTCAAATACTTTCCTGCACAGGGTCAGTTGGATGCTCTGGGACATGTTTTGAAATAAAAATGTAGCATAAAATTGTAAAACCTAATAAAGACTTCCTCACCATGGAAAACTTCTGTACAGAATGATGATATGTACAGAACAGCAATTCAGTATTAGTGTAATGTCCTGTAATAGCCAAATTTTAGTACACTGCATAGAAGACAAATATATTCTACTGACTCACCCTCGTTTTACTCCACCTTTATATATTGCAATACCTCTGGTCGGTATCAGCCTTGGGTTGATGCTGCTGCTGACACATCTAACCTGTTTTAATTCCCTTCAATGAAAGGGGCTTAGGCCCAGCTTAAGTGTGATGTGAAAACAGGTGAAATTCCCACCTGCTCTTTTACACTCTTTCTCCTATGCAGAAAACACTGGGGTTTGGTTTGGGTCGGGTTGTGGGTTGGGGTTGGGGTTTTTTTTTTGTTATAGTTAACAATCACAGATAGATTCATGGGTGGGTATATATCCAATACATGTATTGCTCCAAGAACAGGTGGCAATAGCTGTAGAGACTCATTAGTTTTATAGTTCTAGTGTTTTTGCCAGAGAGTTACATGCTGCTTTTCCCCAGCCTATTTTGAACTGGAAAAGCTGCCAGAAGCTTACCCACCATTTTCACGCAAGCAGTATATGATCTGAGAGATGAGAGTTTTGGTGTGGCACAACCATCCACTGGCATCTTTGAGGAGAACTAGAGTCATTTGATTTAACCTGGAGGGGGAGGTTGTTCGAACTCACTGAGGAAGCAGTTACTGCTACCAGTAACAAACATGAGTCCCATACTTTGCAGATACAGCTACACACATTTGCTGGAGCCTGATGGGTGGGTCCATTCATTCTTTATGGTGGAAGCAAGGACAACTGATGTGCCGATACTTGGAAAATGGTGTATGAGACCATACTACAGAGTGGCAGTGGTGGCAGGAGCCAGGCAGTAAGTGTAGGATTACCTCATGGCTTACTGTCTTGAGAAACCAGGATCACCCACTAGAACTGGAAAAGTTACTCCAATCTACAATGGAATTGGCATAGAGAAGAATTGTGGGATTCTTGGTATTCCAAACGGAAACAAAGGAAAGGACTTCAGACTTCTCTGCTCTTTCTGCCTATCCTCTTTTTTGGCTGTAAGTGTAGGAGCATGCTGTCCTTCTGGCTCACAATGAAATTTCTTCTGAAGTGAAGCATCTAAATCCATAGTGGTCTCAGGGGACAGAATATCTTGTGAGAGATGAGTGTCACCCTAAGTGAAAAGAGTGGAGGTGCTGGGCTTGGGGACAGGTCACACAGGCCAATGTAACGCCCATATATAAGAAGGGTTGGAAGGATGAGCTGGGAAACTACAGGCCTGTCAGCTTGACTTCGGTGCCCAGGAAGCTGATGGAGCAGCTCATCCTGAGTACCATCACACAACACGTGCGGGACAACCAGATGATCAGGCCCAGTCAGCATGGGTTTATGAAAGGCGGGTCCTGCTTGACAAACCTGATCTCCTTCTATGACAGGGCGACCCACTTATTGGATGAGGGAAAGGCTGTGGATGTAGTTTACCTCGACTTCAGTAAGACCTTTGACACCGTTTCCCACAGCATTCTCCTGGTGAAACTGGCTGCTCGAGGCTTGGATGGGCACACGCTTTGCTGGGTAAAAAACTGGCTGATTGGCTGGGCCCAAAGAGTTGTGGTGAACGGAGTTAAATCCAGTTGGCGGCCGGTCACGAGTGGTGTCCCCCAGGGCTCGGTTTTGGGGCCACTCCTGTTTAACATCTTTATTGATGATCTAGACGAGGGGATCGAGTGCACCCTCCGTAAGTTTGCAGATGACACCAAGCTGGGTGGGAGTGTTGATCTGCTCGAGGGTAGGGAGGCTCTGCAGAGAGATCTGGACAGGCTGGAGCGATGGGCTCAGGCCAACTGGAGGATTTTCAATAAGGCCAAATGCCGGGTGCTGCACTTGGGCCACAACAATCCCCAGCAGCGCTACAGGCTTGGGGAGGAGTGGCTGGAGAGCTGCCAGTCAGAGAGGGACCTGGGGGTGTTGATTGACAGCCCGCTGAACATGAGCCAGCAGTGTGCCCAGGTGGCCAAGAAGGCCAATGGCATCCTGGCCTGTATCAGAAATAGCGTGGCCAGCAGGGACAGGGAAGTGATCTTACCCCTGTACTCGGCACTGGTGAGGCCGCACCTCGATGACTGTGTTCAGTTTTGGGCCCCTCACTACAAAAAGGACATGGAATTGCTCGAGCGTGTCCAAAGAAGGGCAACGAAGCTGGTGAAGGGTCTGGAGCACAGGTCGTACGAGGAGCGGCTGAGGGAACTGGGGTTGTTTAGTCTGGAGAAGAGGAGGCTGAGGGGAGACATCATCGCCCCCTACAACTACCTGACAGGAGGTCACAGAGAGCTGGGGATGAGTCTCTTTAACCAAGTAATAAGCGATAGGACAAGAGAGAATGGCCTCAAGTTGCGCCAGGGAAGGTTTAGGCTGGATATTAGGAAGTATTTCTTTACAGAACGGGTTGTTGGGCGTTGGAATGGGCTGCCCAGGGAGGTGGTGGAGTCCCCATCCCTGGAGGTGTTTAAGAGTCGGGTCGACATAGCGCTGAGGGATATGGTGTAGTTGGGAACTGTCACTGTTGGGTTAACAGTTGGACTGGATGATCTTCAAGGTCTTTTCCAACCTAGACAATTCTGTGATTCTGTGATTCTGTTCGATACTTCTACTGTTGCTGATTACTTTTGGAGGCTGTAAAACCTTCAGGCCTGGCTCTTCCCAGGGAGTGGAGCAGATTAGCCTGCTGGTATCCTGTACCATCCTGTACCATCCCCTGTTGCCTGCAGAGAGGCTGGGAGTACTGTCTTGGCACAACAACATGTACCTGGTTTGTTTCTAGAAAGGAGAATGTCTCACCCAGGAAGGATACAAGAGTTTTTAGAAGGCCCCTGTAGTATTTTGGGGGCTGAGACTATGTGTACCAGAAGGTGGGGGGAGGAGAGAGGAAATGCAAGGTTCTGTTGAGTGTTGGCCTGAGAGTGGAAGAGTATGTAGCAATGCTAAATGTAGTTTGTCTCTGTGTGTACTAATCTTTGTTGTGCTTGATAATTTAGAGAATTACAAACTGCCCTTATGAATAAACAATTTGGAACACTGCTGTGGGCATGCGCAGAGCACAATATATGCATTTGATGTTATGTAGTAAATAGTACGATGTTGTCTTCGCGATACCAGGGCCACATTCTTTGCATGGAGGACTTAAACATTTACTAGCAGTAAAATCCATTAGGAAAGGCAATTGTTTCCTCATACTGCCTTCCTCCAAAGCCAGCACGTTGAAAATAGGCTGTTTCCTTCTCCAGACATTCCTTTTGAGAAGACAGAAACTCCTCCCACCATAGCCTTAGCACAGGAACATGTTGACTTAATGCTTTCTTTTCACTAATGATTTTTGTATTTTGGACTTTGTTGATGTACTGCAGCTCTTCTAATGCAGATCCCAATTTGATCTTCAATTTAGGGAATGCAAAGTCCTGATAAACATCCGGTCTGTTGTGAATACAAAGGACAAAGCCTTTGTAGTAAAATGTCTCTGACATACGCCCATGAGAAGTGTTTGATGTGCTGTAAAAGGCATGTGTCTAAAAAAAAATGTTTTTCCTCTTTGGCTTTGTTGAGCAGACTGTGGAAATAAATGACACAAAGTAACCCTTCTTTTCCTCTCCTACTGCCCTCTTTTTTGTTTGATCTTGCAGTGATGTGATAATGGTGAGTCTGTAACTTGAAAGTAATTTCTGAAATGACTTATAGCATGAACAGAGGGGGTTTTATTTTGTGCTACTAAAGGGAGATCAAAGTATGATCTAGAGATTAAGTCTGTTGTGAGAGAGAACTGAGCAGCCTATTTCTACCTCTGTCACTGAATTGCTGTGTCAAACTGGACAAGTCACTTAACCTCTCTGTGCCTTGGGCCTTTGCTGTGTACTATAGCATTCAGCTCTTGTGCTCCTAGCAAATATTTTGCATGGCTTAATCATAAATGACTGCCTGCACACTAATTAGCCTCAGCCAGTGCAAAGTTTATTATACTTGTTTTCAACCTTTACACCAATTCAGGGGATGTGATGGCTGGCTTTGATTTAGGTTTGGTCACAGCTTGCAGGAGGGGAAGGAAGAAAGTGCTGAGGTCTGCAGAGGAGATGCAGGCAAGCACAGACTGTAGGCTGATGGGAATTTCTGGGCTCAGGGCTGTACTGTACGAAGGATGCCGGCATGAGGGAAGCATTATTACAGCATTTTATCTGGGCCTGGATTAGTTTAAACAACCAGCTGAGCTACTAGCAGCAATATACACAGAGCAGGCTAACCTTCCAAATAAGTCCTGTGTCTCACATTGGCTGCACTTTACTTCTGGTCACCAGGTTTTTATTGTGCTGCTGCTCAAACTGGTTCAAATAACACATCTGAGGTATGCTGGCCACCTCTCACAGCTGTAGTTTGGAGGTAGTGCATGCTCGTGAGCTCAAACTGGCAAATGAAAAAGTCAGGTCTGTCAGTCTGCCAGCGTGCTGCATCTGCATGAATGCACAATCCACTGAAAAGCAACCAACTGGCCAAGCCCTCCAAATACCAGGGCAAAGCTGTGCCAACAGTGGTCTCCCTGACAACGGTGTGAACACTCTTATATGTGGAAGAAATCAGTCTAGAAGGAAAAAACCTGTGGAAATCCCTCAGCTCTAGAAAAGGCTGCAGTTTTGCCATCTGTAAAGAGAGAAGGATGGCAGGAGCGTCCCATTCTGTGGCAATACTGGAAATTTAATCCATAAGTACATGCAAAGGCAACATGATTATATCAGAAGTACTGGAGCAATACAATGCTGTGTGTGAAAGTAGGCTCACATCAGTTCTGCATTTTGTACACAGGCAGCCTAAGAGAAGAGACTCCATGCTGCAAAATGTCTGCAGTCTGCATCCCTGGAGAATCAGTAAGAGTTGAAGAAAACTTCCAAATGTTGCACGCATCCATGAGGGAAAGGAGGAAGCTGCCTTCTCCCGAGTTATCAACAGGGAAACTTGGGAATAACTAGATTAACAGGCTTTCTGAGTGATGTAATGTGTTTTCATTTTGATGCACCTGAGAAAGGAGAAAATCCCCCAGCTTTGCCATTATGACACAGAGGGCAAAGCAAACCCCATGAATCCCTGCAGCAGTTGCAACAGTGTCTTCTTGCCCTCTGCCCCCTGTCCTCAGGGGAAATGTTGGGTGGCATACAACATTTAAAAAGTTAATGATAGGCTAGCTGCTAAAAGCTAACACTTGTGGCTTTGGGTTCCAGGAGCAGAGGAACGGGAGGGCAGCCTGCTCATACCAAATGTCTGAGAGTACCTTACTCATGGGAAGCACTGGCAGACTATAAAGTGTTCTGTTAATTATTGTTGACATTGCATAGAGAGCTTCATGCTGTTCTTTCTCTACCTGCTTCAACTTAATTTGTTTGAGAAAGTACTTTTTCTGTGCTACAGACTGCGTAAATTCATATACTCTACTGCACTGACAGATGTGTCTTTGTTTTAGAAGAAGCCATTATTTTTTTTCAGTGCTGAATGTGAATGGAGCACTTCACATTGGTGGCTTCCAAAAATATTTGTGAAGCAAAGCTGAGCAGCTCAAAATATTTTGCCCTCCCACACTGACATTCACAAGCCTTTATAACAGTGTTATCAAAAGCATTTGCAGTGGAATGTGCATGAGTTGGCCACAAAGACTGTGTTAGTCAACAAATGACTGAAGGCACACATTTTAGTCAGCTCTGCCGTATGTGATATGTAGCAGAATCCGATTAACACAACTGTATCTAACTGGGCAATTATTCTATATTGTAGGCCAAAGACTACCTTATAATGATCCTTAGCTCTCATAATTCCTGCTTATTTGAGGAAACGGAGGGTTAAGAAGTAGAAAGGGACTAAAATTCCCCTTTCTCCCTTTCTGCTAGTAAGATACCGTTTGACTCTTCACTGACCTCCATGGGCAGTGCTTGCTCTGAGGCATGCCATGACTCTGGTAATCTGGCTGTGAGTGGTGGCGTTGTTCGCCTTCCATATTTCACTGCTGACGATTACTTAGGCATCCTTCAGCTCACCCTTCCATTCATTGATTCTTCCTGAACACGCTGCTAAGAAATGAAGCATGCTGCATCCACTTGAGCAGGGAGAAATGCTCCCTGTGAACACATAAATGCATCAAACTTACTCTTAGGTTTCATTATAAATTAAAATGACCTCTCTGCCAATTGATTGTAATGATTTCCATAATCTTCCCCACCATATTGAAACCAGGGCTTCCAACATATTTCTTCCCACAAGGAGTCATCTGAGTGAACTACATCTGCAATCAGTGCCCTCCAGCTGCAAGTAGAAGAGCATGGCTGACTGACCTCATTAGTATAGTGACGATAATCGACACTCGATGATTTGAATGATAAAACCATATGTATTCCATGTCCATTCTCAGCTTTGTTCATTTCCATCTTTAAAGTCTTAAAATGTTGTATAATGAATAGGAGCAAATCCAAGGAAAACTACTTATAGACCTGCTAAATAATGTATATCTCCATTGGCTTTGGCCAGCCCATCCCTGCCCCAAGGAATTAGGGACAGTGAGGCTAAGCCCCATGCTGAAACACTCTGATTGTCCTCAATGGGCAAATGGTTAGAAAAGACATTTTAAACAGTGGGAAGTCTCCCTTGCTGAATAGTATAACAAGGAGCTTAACAGCAGGAAGAGGCAGGGTCTGTCCTTCTACACTATTCTGCCTTTCTAAATATGAGTTTGTGATGATGGAAAAAAGGTGGGCAGCTTTACTCAACAATGAACAGGAATTCCACCTAATCCCCCTTCTTCCTTGTTTAGGATATAAAATATCACTCTAATATACCCAATGACTGCACCCTGGGTAGGATGCCGTTTCCCTTTAATAGGTGTAGAAGTTTCTTTCCTCATAATCCTTGCATTGTTTGGACACAGTCCTTTTCCATACACTTGCATTTTTCCATTGCTAGATTATTTTCTTTTTTTAATTACTGGTGTGTGAGCCTTTTGTTGTCCATATGTAGTGTTAATTCTGTGGTATTTAAGCATGTCAAAATGAGAAGTGCCTCAGCTGAAGATCATTTTCAGTGGAGATCAGTGATTGATTTCCTTTTTTTTGTAAAAAGCCACTTATTTTTTGTGTATTTTGGAGGCTTGTGGATTGAAGTTACTTCTAAAACTTTGAAATGGGAAAGAATATCACCCTTTCAAGCATGTGTTGCAATGTGTTTGCTACCCTCTTACTTATAGTTTGCAGCAGGTGAAAAAGCAGTAATGGGTGACCCAGAATGCAATTAAAGAAAGCAATGTGGAGAAAAGTAACAGCAGATGCATGCAGTCTTTTATACCCTATGAAGTGTTCATTCCCTTTCATGAATTTATAACTTAATTAAAAAACCAAAATAAACTCAACTTTCCCATTTGGTCAGTGCAAAGGAAGAGAATACTAATAATTTTGATTAAAATATTATTGAAGAAGCAACTCCTCTAGTATTTTGTGGACTGGACTTTAACAGAAATGAGATATGGAGCTTGCCTCTAGTGTAACCATGCCAAGAGAAGCAGGAATTGATATGACAGGTCATCTCAGACTATCTGAAGAACTGGGTTAAAGGATGAGGGTTGACAGGGATGTTCTTCTGACACGAGGTAGCCCTTCAGATGAAAGATGACATGTATCTGTGCAGAAGGCATTTGGTTTTGATGGCCAAGCCATGGCTGTGAAGTAGGCTTCCTTTCCTCTGGGAGATTAGCTCAGATTTCACCAGCTCCTAATGCAAGAGAAGAGCACCTTTCCTTGCCCTTGACGTTTCCAGCGTAGATGTTTAGGGGTGTGTAAAATCTTAAAACACCTCTCTCCTTGGGGAAAGGATAAATGAATAAACACGTGATAGATGATAGTGACATTACTTAACGCATGGCTGATTTGCATGTTTATTCTGGTCTCACTGAAGTTGTAAGTGGCCACAGAAGAAAAACAGGGCATGTTATGACACCAGTGAGCCTGGTACATTACTGTGCAGGTACACAGGCCTATGCCTAGACATAGGCACAATGTTTGATGCTTGATTTCCCAAGGAAGCCTTGAACTTGCCTGCAGAAGTCTTGCTAGAGCTTTTGAACTTTGTAAAAATGCAGTTTCCAAATTTACCTCCTGCCCCAAAAGTACAAATGATGTTTTGCAACCAGCTCGTGAGATGCTCATCTTCCGATTGCAACATGGTGTCTCTGTCTTAAGAAAGCTTTTTTTGGAAAGCATCCGTCAGTTACTTGGGCTTGCATGCTTACGCTTGGTAGGTGTGTACAGTGCATTTCCCCTTAGGCGAACCACCTTCTCCTTAGGACACCATTGACATTGTCCCTCACCATGTGGGGACAACAGACACTGAGCAGCAGCCGCAGGTGGGTAATGCACGCTGAGATGCTGGACTGCATGAGGGGTAGGAGAAATAAGAACAGGCCAAACTGGTTATAGAGGCCCAGTTAGGGGCTCCCTGATGCTGGGTCTTGTTCAGGCAGGCTATGAAAGCTGCTGCAGCAGGTTGGCTTCGTTTGGAAAGAGCCTTGCACTCCCGTTTTTTCCATCCTCTCCCACTCCCATTTTTGTCCTAATTCCTTCTCCCCTTTTTATAGCGTTTTGATTGAAAGAATACACTGGCAACCCTGAGTGCTGCATTGGAGGGAGGCCCCAGTTAAAATGGTTCCAGATGTGCTCGAACTGGCCTGGCTGTGTGCACTGAAGAGGAAAGTGTGCCTCTCCAGCAAGGAGAAGGCACCCATGTGCCAGGCGATGCACGTGGCTGGCTGCCACAGTCACTAACCTAGTATTAACTGCATTAATTGTGGACATAAACAGTGTTTAGTGCCAAGCATGTCACAAGCTGATTATAAAAGCTGCGGTGTAGGCTGAGTTTCAAATTATGCTTCACTTTTAATTTTAAGCGCCTTTCCCTCCCTCCCCCCTCTCCGAAATTCCTTGAACGTGTCTGTGTATTTACGAAAATACAAACGTGCATCGAGCGGGAGAGCTGTGAGGTCGTGAATACTGTGAGAGTACCTGCTAATTGCTGGGAGCAAAATGTGAGCAGACGCCCGAAGTCGGGGCCGGAACGGCTACAGCCTCCGGCCAGCGAGAGCCCCCAGCCGCCAGCCCCGGCCCCCCCGGCCGTCCCCTCCCGTCCTCTCCAGCCGTGCCGCTGGGCGCCGCTGACCTACTTTTCCTGCATTTCTCCCCGTACTGCCCGGACCGCTCCCACTGAGCGTGGGGCTCAAAGGCTTTTAGCCTTCGGAGAGCAGCTGCGGCGGCGGCGGCGGCAGCAGCATCCTGCGCCGGTCGCCGGAGGCGGGCGCCCGCTGCGCGCCCGCGCAGGCAGAGGCGCGAGGTCAAGGCGGCGGGCGCGGAGCGGGGCGCTGGCTCGTCGGGCGGGGCCGTAAGCCAGCCCGACCCGCAGCACTGTCTACTGGAGACGTTATGGCCCAGTACCAGTTGCCTCGACCTGAAGCCCGCTTTCTATTTATTTGGTTATTGCCCGAAGCTTCCCCGGGATTGGTGTCCGACCCGGCCATCATCTCCCGGTAATTAATCTTTAAGAAAGCAAATAAATATCCATAACAAATAAATATCCATCTCCATATCGAAATATAAAGTAACTAAAATTCTCTGTGTGTTCAGAAATGGTGCTGATGGCGTTTCTGTACAACGCAGCCCCACCTTCCTGCAAGGGGACGGGTCATCAAAGTGGTTTGGAAAGGCTCTGCCCTTCATGACTCATCCTCCGGCGCTTCGTCTGCGAAAGGCTGTGCCACTATTGTGACAAAGTGCATCCAGCACAGCGTACACCGAATACTGGCGTGGTGTGAGGAACACATGTGGGTGCTTTGTAGCACAGTGAAATAGTGCTCAGTATGATTTTCGGCTGAATTATTGTAACTCACTTTTGGATCACACTTTGCTTTTCAGTGTTTCTGCTAGAAGAGTGGGGTCTTTTTTTCTCTTTTTAGAGGAAATGTTAGAGGAAAATCCCTTCAGATGCATGAAAGTTTGGAGCAGGATAATTCTCTCTCATTTTTAAATTCAAAACTCCTCTTAAACAGGCCAGAAATAAAAAGTTCTAAAATTAAAACTTTGTCTCGGACACGCATCTTTTAGAGTACAATAATCTTTGCTTGGTATTTAAAATGCATGATGGGTTTAATAAAGATTATTGGATTATTGGAAAACTGTACAGAGTTTGTCAACAAAGAATTTTCTCAAGTATATAAACACCAGTGAGTATACAAAGTGCATGCAGATAATGGAATGGACATTTTGTCCAAAAAAGTTAAAGCTTCCCTGGTGGAGCTGGTAAAACTTGGAACAAAAGCAAAACTGCTGGGAAAGAAGTTTCCTGGCAGCATGGATTTTGCATGTTCAACGCCAATGGGCATCCATGGAGTAATCAAGCTCTGTGGGCTCTGTGACCCTGGAATAATGGCTGTGGACCACTCTTCTGGCTGTTATGTTGTTGAAGGATGGTGGGGATGGGCCCTGTTTCTGTTCTAGAGGAAGACAGGTGCTTCTGTGTTTTGAGTGTACAGGCTGTCTTGTGTGCTTGGCTGTGCTCCATTGCTTCAAGACATTTCCCACTGAGAATGTCTTGGCTGCTAGTGGCTACTGACCTATTTGTAACCTGTGTTTCGCAGAAGTTTTATTTTGAGTGCAGTAAGTGGAGAGTTGCAGGGACATCTGGACTTGATATTCCCTCTCCCACAAAGGAGTCAAGCTTTGAGCTATCTAGTGTTGTTGGATTACCCTTACATAATGTAATAGTGTCCTGCTGTAAGGGTAATAAACAACCCCCTACTGACTGTCAGATCTTTCAGCAGCTTTGATAGGAATAACTGCCAGGTGTCAGCAATAAGGCCATAGTCCTTGGCAGGACTTTAGGGTACCATCCATGAGGTACTGTGGTAATTCCTGGAAAAGTAGGATTTTATAGAGGGGTTATAGGTATTTGTTGATCTAAATGGGTTAAGGTGCTGCCGCTTCCCATGTGTCTTTCTCAAAACACAGTGTGAATATTGGGTTGCAGATGGCAGTCACCCAGAAGTACAAATTAGGACTACTGGGTACAGCCAAGTGCAACTCTCTACCTCCTACCAGTTGCCTCTTTCTCAGTAGCTATCATCTTGGTTACCAGATGGTTCAGTCATGGTTTATTTCTTTTTTTGTTTGGTTTCAAACAGCTGTATGCAAGTTGCAGTGCAGGGACAAAGAATTTGCACATTACATGGGGAGTAAGTTTTAGGTACCCATCCAAGCAGAAAAGTGAAGATTTTGCAGAATAATTGGTCAGCAAAAACACCTCAGCTTGTATTTAGCGATCAGTTTACTATCATAAGTGGATCTCTGGTTTTCTTTTAATAAAACACATTATTTTTTACTTCATTAACAATTTAGTCAGAACTGAATAGTTGGTCTTAGTGACAGAATTCATGGGATAATCTTATTAAGGGGAATTTTTCACATGTTGAGGTTAACCCAGAGAATCTGTGGTATGGGAAGTAAAAATGATGTTGAATGAGTGCCACCAAGTGTCCTTCTGCTGTATATGAAAGCCCAGGTCTTAACTGGGAGAAACACAACACAGCACCATAAAGTTTTGTAACTTTGAGAGGGACATCACAGAGACAGCAAAATCTATTAGAGTGAGAGGAGTTATAATATCTCGTTAAAGTGCAACAGTGATCTTTGGAGATCTTATAAAGGTGAAACATCTGTGGAGGGGGCAAAAATACATATATAACCCTGGTTACCCCTCCAGATTTTCTATCTGTTGCATTTTATTTTTCCCCTGAGTGACTGGTGCTGCTTGATGTTGACACTACACTATCTGTAGCTGTGCTGTGTCATATTAGATGATGCTATGATACACCTGATTTTCCTTTAGCAGGGCTGGTGTGTATCACCGGACTTCCTAACAGGTGACATAAGTTACAGATTTGGCAATTAATATCTCCATTCTGGCCCTCCTGCTACTAGTGATCCCAATGCCAACCTTATCAATAGGTGCAGTGGTGGCAAGGCCAAGACTGGGTGTGTATGAACAGCAGAGTTTCAGCAAACAAAACAAGCTAAGCGTTGCCAAATGTCCTCCAAGACGGTTTTCTCCCAGCATCCCTGTAGGTTAAAAGGTTCTGATGGATCTTCAGATTTTCAGTTCATACACCAGTGTGATTAAACAAGGAGGATTTATATTAGTATATCTTTAGTCTTACAGCTTGCTGAAATTCAGATGATTCAAGCAATGCATGCCCAAGTATGCCAAAACTCCAGTTGTGTTTTTCTATTCTGGAAGCTGGGGCAAAAGAGAGGTGCCAAAAAGCCATTTTATGTTGCATGCAATAATAACTGCCTCTTGTTGTGCTGGAGTTCATTGCCTGAATTTCCACACTGCAGACAGAGATCTTGTCTAAAGCAGCTACACAAAGAGTATGAAAGAGATTTTTCTGTAGTGGGTGGCAGACTGGTTACCTCTCCTCGACAATGTGAAGTGCCTTTTGCATTGGTGAAACAGCAGAAGGGGAGTAGACTAGGGAAAATGCCTAGCCAAAGAGACTGTTAATTGCAGAGTTCTGGTAATGTACATATTTGGAGATGACAGAAATATTTTAGGTCCCAAAATGTGCTGAAGCCTGCATGCAGAATTTTAACATTTTTTACTGGAATATATTTATACAAGGATAAAGTGATCAGTGCCATGGTACATGGCACCCGTTAAACTCAGAGGAGTGCCAGGGAACAAAAGGGAGCACCGTACATTGTGCGAACTCTGGGCAGTGAGTGAGCAGCAGACTTGCTCTGTTTAATCAGCAGCCCATTTTATGTCTCAGGGCCTTTCCACAGGAAAGACGACTTTTGCTGGCACAGATTTTCCACTGTAGCACTCTCTGTCCTGCTATGTTTTACTATTTCACCATAAATTAACTTAGAAGAGTCAGGTTTACCAGTGTCTGAGCATGCTGTGAAAAACCTCACTTTTAAAACAGTGTGTAACTATTCTTTGCATGATGAAGGGTGGAACGGGAAAGTACAGAAACAGGAATCAATGCAGTGTCCTTGAGCTATTTGGAAGAACTTTTACTTTTTGTATGGGTGATGTATATTTTGTGGAACCTACAGTATCCAAAGGGGGCAATGCTCAAATCATTTGGTCTCACCACATGTAGAATACATGCTGTTTATTTGGTATTTACCAGCATGCAGGGCTTTCTAGTCACCACTGTGTGGTGTGGTAGGTAACTAAGCTGCCCTCTGCATGTGGATAGGTAAGGCAAGGTGCTAGAAGTATATGAGCAAGGTGAGAAGTACCTTGTAGACTTAGATAAATGTCTAAGCTTTGTCTTAGACAAAATTAACCTTATATGCAAAACAGCAAGTAAGTAGCTGTCCTTTTCCTCTTGTGTCCTTGCCAAGCACAATGGATATAGTTATCAGTATTCTTGCCAGTAATTCACCTATTATCTCAGTTTAAAAGTATTTCATTGTTTCAAGGACAGTTTTTAATATACTGGAGAATATTCCTATCATACTGTGGTATCTGGGCACGATCTCACCATTCATACAAGAGGAAAAATAATAGCTTCTTCTCTGAAATGGCCAACCTTACTACAGCTTTGGAAGCACTCTTTGGGAAGCTGAATAGAAGGAAATGGCAAGCTGAAAAGGGTTGCTAAGAAACAATTTCAGATGCTTCCAGATTTTATGAAAAAAAGGACACACCCACAAAACCAGACTAACCATTTCCAGAAGGAAACAATCAGATAGCTATTCTTCTATTAGCCAACAATACTAGTTTACTAAATAAGGAAATAATAAGGAAATAAGAGCTCTGGGACCCAGTATAATTAATAAACATGAATGGGGAGGCTCTCCTAAGGAAAAGCTTTGCACAGGGCTTGAACTTCCAGTAAAGCTTCCACTTTAATAGCCTCAGTGGAGAATCACTTAAACAAGTTGCACAGTTGATTAGACATGTTGCATTGGTGAGCATAAGGTGGAAAACCCACAGTAATGGTCTACTTTAATGCAAGGAGAGTTAGTGCTGTCATGACAACAGATGTGTGATATGTGCAGACATGCCCTTCGAGGCAGTCCCACACTCCCAGTCAGTTATCCCTAGCAAAAGATGTTCTCAGCTTCTACTTTTCAGCTATTAAAAGGCGTAAGAGAACAACCTCACAGCTGTAGCTGGTTCCAGAGACATTCTTCCTTAAGGCACACAGCTTCAGGTGTTTGGTTTTCTGTGTTACCTGCCAGCATTTCTTCATGTTTCTACTCAGCTGAGCTGGCTGTTCAAGTTTGGCTTTACTAATGGTTTAGTTTCCCTTTGTTTCTTAGACTTTTAATGATGTGGATTCTTGAATCCAGTGTGTGAAGGACTATTTTAATGTATCTTAATATCTGGCTACAAAAGGTCAGAAGTGATACAAACTAGTTCATTAGTAGCTGATGGCCAAGTCAGTCTTTTTTTTTTTTTTTTTTTTTTTTTTTTTTAAATGAAATCTTGCAGTCATCACAACTTGCTGCAAGAAACATGACCTGTGAACAAGTAAATGAACAAAAATGCAGATCACTGGCTGCAATTTAGCAGAGTAGAAAGCCATAGAATACCTCTCAAAATGAAATGGCCAGTATGTTTTTGGTTCTGGAACAAACTATGATTACTTTAGTTTTATTTAATTAAGTAACACAGGTATATATTGATATTGTGACTCTGTTCTTCCATGTTATTCTTAACGCAATTATACCTTTATACATCTTTGTCAAATATTTTGGTTTTACAAAACCAAGTAGTATATGTTTTTTATTACACAGAATTATGTCAACAAGTAAAAATAATTTTAAATAATTATGTGACAGAAAGATTTCCATTTTCAACTAATAGCAAAATTATGTATGATGTTTATTTCGTCGAGGACAGCTTTACTAACACCATGCTACTTGATGCTTAATCCGACAACTTTTGAAGTATTTCAGCTAAAGGCATTTGGAATGGACTGTGAAATACTAGCTCACATGTAGGAAGATAGTTATTTTGACTTCTTTTTATCCTAAGGTTGATTGGACCTCCCTTTGACTGTAGGGTGAAAAAAGTTGGCATTCTTCAAAGAGCAGTTTCCTTTTATTAAAATCTTCTGCAGTCAGAGAAACACAGCTTTCATTGTGCTTTATGCTATTTGAGTCATGTGCTCGATGGATGATTGATCAACGCTTAGTCAAGCCTGAACATGGTAAAGTACAAAAGCAACATGATGAATGGAAGCTAAAATGTGTTCCAAAATATAGTTCCTCCTTGATGATCAAAATGGCAGAAAATATTTCATCAGGATCTCAAATCCAGGATAAAACTACCAAGTTAAGCATGACAAAGTTTAATTTAAGGTTATATTCCAACTGCCAGGTAGACATTGAAGAGAAAAGTCAAGCAGAAGCAAGAGATCACCAACTGAACAATATTACAGTCGAGTAGCAGCTGAGCCTTTTGGATCTCAACATTACTCAAGCATCTTGGAAAATCAAAACACAACTGACAGTGTCTGACCACACTCTGGCAATAAATTGACTCTCCTCCTACCACCTACCTCAGTCCAGAAGGAAGTTGTGTCTCCTTGAATGTCAAGTTCTCAACTGCTGCAATTTCTCCCCATCTTCAGTCTTCTTCTGATTTAATTGTATTTTGCTTTAATTTTTAAAAAATGACACCTGGAGATATGACCATATTATTCTTCCTTTAGATGTTTGGGGTTTTTTTTCAGCTACTAACTTCATATCTCATACTCCTGCACAAGGCAAGTACCTGCATTTACATGTAGAAGTGGATCAATTTTTAGTGACCACACTTGTATAACTCATTATCTTTTCTCTCCTTCAGTCCTACGTGTGTCCTTGTAGTTTTGGACTATAGGGTCTCTGGGATATTTTCTTTCCCAGAAAGTTAGGCAACATGATCTTGACTAGGTTGTTAAACATAATGGCACAATAAATAATGAATAATAAATATATTTTTTTTCTATAGTAGCAAAGGTTGGTTTCATTGCTGACAATTACTTGAAGCAAGTAGCTGCCTGGTGGTAACACCTCGTGATCAATGCCCCTAGGAGATAACAGTTTTAAAGGTACTCAAGGAACAAACCCAAGGAAGGTTTCTTTAAAATATTTCTCCTGTTTGAGGAATGCTGGTTGCCTAGCACTGAGATGTGTCCTTCTTACCATCCATCCTGTAGGACTTCACTGTGCTCGTTGTTAGGTTATGTGGTTAATTATGTGATTATGTGTGGCTCTTCCACCTGACAGAGGAGCCCAGCATGTGGCTAGAAGGGTGGAGATCACCAACAACCCTGTGAGAGACCCAAGCCCCTGCCACATCTCCCCTGGGCTGCTCCAGGAGTCAACTACTGAAGGGGTCCATATTGTGCATATATGCCCATATATTTCCCACTAATGGACCTTCATCCTGACCAGCCAGTGAGGGAACAGGATGAGGCTGTTGATAGTGTTTGTGTTGGTGTGAGGTCCATGTATACATGTCTGTCTGTGTGGTTGGCCGCGGGGGCATATATACCTATGCTCAGCCTCGCTGCTGTCGGGACTGGGGAACGAGGAGTGGTGGCAGCCTGACCTCTATCAGGCCACCAGGTTTGTCAACCCCTAGCTTTTGTAAATCCTTTACATGTCATTAGATTGATGTTGACAAGGAAAGTGACACACTACAGCAATTCCACAGTATTTCTGATGTTTTCAAAATAGGATGTCTGAAACCTTAAAAAGCAAATCACATCTTTTTATCCATTTAGTTAGAAAATGTATTTTAGTTCACGTGCATGCAGTTCTGGAATTATACTCTTGTACCTTGATTAATAATAACTTTTTAAATAAGTGTGGTTTTAAATGAATGGCAATTGTTTCCCTTGGTGTGTGCTCACAGGAGGCTTGTCAGACTTTGCATAGGCTCTTACCTTTCCTGTATCCCACGAAGACACATTTTCATAAAGAAAATCCTTTGGTAGAGTTGAGATGCACGTTATTTTGTTTGGTGAATACTGTTGCCCCCTGGAGGCCACTTCTCAATTACCACAATATTAGATTGGAACTTAAATTAAAACTTAGAAATGTTTGCTATTATAAACAAAATATTCCCCTTAGCAATTAAAAATATTGTGATTTTAATTAAAAGGGTTTATGAGCTTATCAGAGAAATAACTGATTTCTTACTATGCTAATTATTTTTCTACATTTGCTGTTTAGATTTGCAAATTACTAGATAGTAAAATTTAATTGCTTTTTAAGGGAGATGAATATTTAATTTGAATACAGTACTTGGGAAAAATAAGGACTTTGTGAATATATGTGTGTGTGTGTGTGTGTGTGTGTTTCAAGCAGCATAGATAAACTAGGGAGTGTGAATGTCTCCACATGCACTGTAGACATGTTTCTACACAGTGCTATTATTGCTCCTGTAAGTGCAAGAAAAAGGACAGTGCAGGGCTATGAGAAGAGGCAGTCCCGGACCACATTCGTGCTTTGTAGCTGCTGTATGGCCCCTGGTTGGAAACAGTGCTAAAGTCAAAGGCAGCTCACAGAGGTAAGAGTTTTGCTTGGCCATTGATAACAACGGTTAAGTTGATGGCCAAGCAGGCAGTTGCTCAAACCTCACATCCAGCTTGTTCTCCATTGCATGGCCTCCTGGTGAGGGAACCCCACTGGCTCCATGCGGCGAGCACACAGTAAGGATCATACACCCAGGGTGTCTCACAGGCCTCCTGACACAGAAGCTAGATTTCTGCATTTGTGTAAAAAAAGCACCCTCTTTTTCCTTCATTTCTGGGTCTCCTAGAGACTTTGAGCTCATTACAACAGTTTGGTGGATGACTGTCTGCAGCTGACATCCAGCCTAGCTAGCAATGACTGTTAGTCCTGGGCCATTGGAGTCAAATCTGAACTACCGAGCCAATTGCATTGGTAATAATTAATTGGACTGCCCATGCAGAAAGACATTTCTCTATGTGAATAAGAGCCTGTTTCTAAATGTTTACTTCTTACAGGCTTTGTTAATCACTATCACTAGTGGTATGAATTAAGTATTAATTTATACATGTCTAATTGTTTAGCTTTTGCAATTAGTCCCATGTCTACACTTGTAATTAGACTGTTTTTAATTCATAATGCTGTATCTCCCAGCCTTTTTTCTCTGCTGGTGCTCTGATTTCTGCTGCCTCCCCAGCCCTGTGGCATGCTGGAGTTAGCTCTTGCTGTTCTTCACTGAGCTTCCTGCCCCAACGAGTGCCGGCATTTCAGGAGTGCCATGCTGGCAAAGAAGCAATCTGTACTAGTGCAGGGAGAAACAGGGCTATCTGTGAATGAAATGGGACAAGGGCAATGCTTGGTACTGCTTCTCATATGTATTGGCTAAGCCCAGTGAGGCTGATATTGCTGGTGGTTAGTGAGCCAGACACCATGACAGATGCCTCATTCTAGACCCCTTCTTGGGATTTCACAGAATCACAGAATCGTCTAAGCTGGAAAAGACATTGGAGATCATCCAGTCCAACCGTTAACCTAGCACTGACAGTTCCCAACTACATGATATACCTCGGAGCTGGGTCAACCCTACTCTTAAACACCTCCAGGGATGGGGACTCCACCACTGCCCTGGGCAGCCCATTCCAACACCTAACAACCCATTCTGTAAAGAAATGCTTCCTAATATCCAGCCTAAACCTTCCTGGCGCAACTTGAGGCCATTCTCTCTTGTCCTATCACTTATTACTTGGTTAAAGAGACTCATCCCCAGCTCTCTGCGACCTCCTGTCAGGTAGTTGTAGAGGGGAATGAGGTCTCCCCTCAGCCTCCTCTTCTCCAGACTAAACAACCCCAGTTCCCTCAGCCGCTCCTCGTACGACATGTGCTCCAGACGCTTCACCAGCTTCGTTGCCCTTCTCTGGACACGCTCGAGTAATTCAATGTCCTTTTTGTAGTGAGAGGCCCAAAACTGAACACAGTAATTGAGGTGCGGCCTCACCAGTGCTGAGTACAGGGGGAAGATCACTTCCCTGTCCCTGCTGGCCACGCTATTTCTGATACAAGCCAGGATGCCATTGGCCTTCTTGGCCACCTGGGCACACTGCTGGCTCATGTTCAGCGGGCTGTCAATCAACACCCCCAGGTCCCTCTCTGACTGGCAGCTCTCCAGCCACTCCTCCCCAAGCCTGTAGCACTGCTGGGGGTTGTTGTGGCCCAAGTGCAGCACCCGGCATTTGGCCTTATTGAAACTCCTCCAGTTGGCCTGAGCCCATCGCTCCAGCCTGTCCAGGTCTCTCTGCAGAGCCTCCCTACCCTCGAGCAGATCAACACTCCCACCCAACTTGGTGTCATCTGCAAACTTACTGAGGGTGCACTCGATCCCCTCGTCTAGGTCATCAATAAAGATGTTAAACAGGAGTGGCCCCAAAACCGAGCCCTGGGGGACACCACTCATGACCGGCCACCAACTGGATTTAACTCCATTCACCACAACTCTTTGGGCCCGGCCATCCAGCCAGTTTTTTACCCAGCAAAGCGTGTGCCCATCCAAGCCACGAGCAGCCAGTTTCACCAGGAGAATGCTGTGGGAAACGGTGTCAAAGGCCTTGCTAAAGTCAAGGTAGACAACATCCACAGCCTTTCCCTCATCCAATAAGCAGGCCGCCCTGTCGTAGAAGGAGATCAGGTTTGTCAAGCAGGACCCGCCTTTCATAAACCCATGCTGACTGGGCCTGATCATCTGGTTGTCCTGCATGTGTTGTATGATGCTACTCAGGATGAGCTGCTCCATCAGCTTCCCGGGCACCGAAGTCAAGCTGACAGACCTGTAATTTCCTGGATCATCCTTCTGACCCTTCTTAAATATGAGTGTCACACTGGCCAATTTCCAATCTTTCGGGACCTCCCCGGTCAGCCAGGACTGCTGGTAAACGATGGAAAGCGGCTTGGCGAGCACCCCAGCCAGCTCCTTCAGCACCCTTGGGTGTATCCCATCTGGTCCCATAGACTTGTGTGTGTCTGTGTGATGCAGTAGGTCACTGACTATCTCCTCCTGGATTGTGGGGGGGTCATTCTCCCAGTCTCTGTCTTCTGGCTGAGGAGGCTGGACTCCCTCAGTACAGCTAGTCTTGTTATTAAAGACTGAGGCAAAGAAGGCATTAAGGACCTCAGCCTTTTCCTCATCACTTGTTACCATGTTTCCTCCTGCATCTAGCAGGGGATGGAGGCTCTCCCTGGTCTTTCTTTTGCTGCTCATACTTATAGAAACATTTCTTGTTGTCCTTGATTGCTGAAGCCAGATTAATTTCCAGACCTCCTGATTTCCACCCTGCATAGCCTCACAGCATCTTTGTAATCATTGTGAGTCACTAGTCCCTTCTTCCAAAGGCCGTAAACTCTCCTTTTCTCCCTGAGTTGCAGCCAAAGCTCCCTGTTTAGCCAGGGTGGTCTTGTCTGCCATTGGCTTCTCATACAGCACCTGAGCACCACCTGCTCCTGTGCCATTAACACTTCCTTCTTAAAGAGTGCCCAGCCTTCCTGAACCCTGATACCCTTCAGGACCATCTCCCAAAGGATCCTGTCAAGCAGGTGCCCAAACAAGTCAAAGTCAGCCCTTTGGAAGTCCAGGATGTCAGTTCTGCTTCTCCCTCTCCTGGCCTCTCTAAGAATAGAGAACTCTATTGTTTCATGACCACTGTGCCCTAGTCAGCCTCCAACCGCCACATCATGCTCCAGTCTTTCTCTGTTCACAAAGAGGAGATCCAGCAGGGCACCTTCTCTGGTCGGTTCACTCACCAGCTGCATGAGGAAGTTATCTGCCACACATTCCAGGAATCTCCGGGACTGGTCCCGCTCCGCTGTGCTTTATTTCCAGCAGATGTCTGGGAAGTTAAAGTCTCCCACAAGAACAAGGGCAAGCAATTGTGAGATTTCTCCTAAGTGCCTATAGAATATTTCATCCACCTCTCTGTCGTGGGTGGGTGGCCTATAGTAGACTCCCACTACAACATCTGCCCTGTTGGCCTTCCCCCTGATTCTAACGCAAAGAAACTCCACCCTGTCTTCACTACACTTGTGCTCAAAGCAATCATAACAGTCCCTAACATACAGCACCACCCCACCACCTCTCCTTCCTTGTCTGTCCCTCCTAAGGAGCTTGTAGCCATCAACAGGCGCATTCCAGTCATGGGAGACATCCCACCATGTTTCTGTAATAGCCACAGCATCATAATTTTCCTGTTTCATCATGGCTTCAAGCTCCTCCTGTTTGTTACCCATGCTGTGTGCATTGGTATACATGCACTGCAGATGGGCTGATGTTTTGCCCCCTTTCCCCTTCAAATCTAGTTTACAGCTCTCTCAATGAGCCCACCTACCTCCTGCCCCAAGATCCTTTTTCCCCTCTGGGACAGGTGCATCCCATCTGATGCCAAAAGGTCTGGCATCCTGTATACCAATCCATGATTGAAAAATCCGAAGCCCTGACGGTAACACCAGTCTTGGAGCCACAAGTTCATCTGTTTAGTCCTCCGGTATTCTTCTTCATCCATCCCCACAACTGAAGGGATGGAGGAGAAGACAATTTGTGCCCCTGACCCCTTAACCAGTTTCCCCAAGGACCTGAAATCTCTCTTCATTGCTTTAGGACTTCTGCTGGTAATGTCATCGCTACATACCTACCTACCTTGCCAGTCAGAGAGGGACCTGGGGGTGTTGATTGACAGCTGGCTGAACATGAGCCAGCAGTGTGCCCAGGTGGCCAAGAAGGCCAATGGCATCCTGGCTTGTATCAGAAATAGCGTGGCCAGCAGGGACAGGGAAGTGATCTTACCCCTGTACTCGGCACTGGTGAGGCCGCACCTCGATGACTGTGTTCAGTTTTGGGCCCCTCACTACAAAAAGGACATTGAATGACTCGAGCATGTCCAGAGAAGGGCAACGAAGCTGGTAAAGTGTCTGGAGCACATGTCGTACGAGGAGCGGCTGAGGGAACTGGGGTTGTTTAGTCTGGAGAAGAGGAGGCTGAGGGGAGACCTCATTCCCCTCTACAACTACCTGACAGGAGGTTGCAGAGAGCTGGGGATGAGTCTCTTTAACCAAGTAATAAGTGATAGGACAAGAGAGAATGGCCTCAAGTTGCGC
Organism: Strix uralensis; assembly: GCF_047716275.1. NCBI lineage: Eukaryota > Metazoa > Chordata > Aves > Strigiformes > Strigidae > Strix > Strix uralensis. The sequence goes on from NC_134012.1 coordinate 71,794,873, forward strand.
CAGGGAAGGTTTAGACTGGATATTAGGAAGTATTTCTTTACAGAACAGGTTGTTAGGTGTTGGAATGGGCTGCCCAGGGAGGTGGCGGAGTCCCCATCCCTGTTGATGTTTAAGAGTAGGGTTGACATAGTGCTGAGGGATATGGTGTAGTTGGGAACTGTCAGCGTTAGGTTAATGCTTGGACTAAATGATCTTCAAGGTCTTTTCCAACCTAGATGATTCTGTGATTCTGTAATTCTGTGAAAAACCAAGAGAGGGTAGTAGTCCTTGGGTCTCACTAGAGTGGGGACTTTTGCCGTGAGGTCCTTCACCTGGGCCCCAGGGAGGCAGCAGACTTCCCTATGAAGTGGGTCTGGTCTGCATATGGGGCCTTTGACATCCCTCAGCATAGAGTCACCCACTACAATGGCTCTTCTGTGGTTCTTTTTAGAACTGGTTTTAATACCTGATCTAGAGCAACCTGGCCTTAGTGGACTTTGGTCTTCCTCCTTGTTTGACTCATTTTCTTCATCCTTCTCTATTTCATTCAAGAGTTCCAGGGCGCCGTATCTGTTGTGAAGGGACACCATGGAGGGTGAGGGAGTTCGGGAGAGGATTTTCTTCCGTCTCTGAGCAGGGACCTGTTTCCAGCTCTCCCCCATCTCTTAGGTCCCCTCCTTCTGCATGGTAGCAAGGGAGTGAGGTATCACCTGCCTCATTTGGAGCCTCCATTTGCTCCTGTTGCTTCAGGGGTGCCAAGGTTCTACTCCACCAATCAATCTCCCTTTTGCACTCCCTAATACTTCTTAATCTTTCAACCTTCTCTCTGAGTTCCGCCACCAGGCTGAGCAGGTCACCCAGCTGATCGCAGCACACACGGGTGCTGTCACTGCTGCCCTCCGGCAGGATTGACGGGCTCAGGCACTCCCTGCAGCCCGGGACCCGGACCGCTGCATGTTTGCCTGGCAGCTCCATCTGGGTCACCACGTTCTTTCTGGTGGTGGTTTTCGCGGAACTGCCGCGCCTCACCCTTCTGCCGCGCCACGCCCTGTTCGCCCGCCCTGTTCGCCGCGGCCCTGGGGGCTGCTCTTGTACGTGAGGGAGTTGGGCGTCGTCACTCCAGTCTCCGCTCGCCCTGAGTCCCCGCTGCCCTCGGTCGCAGCTCGCTCTTCCCGCTCAGGGGTGTGGCTTGAGGCTCTCCCTCTTCCCTGGGCTTCTGCCTTCTCGGCTTGCAGTTTTGATGCGGGTTTTTGATGCTTTCAGAAGGGTCCCCCGCCGCTATCCTCCTCTTTAGAGCCCCTCTCCTCAGCAACTGAATATTTGGCTGTTGCTTTCCATCCTCACACCAATCCCATGCTGCAGGAAGGCTGGCAGCTTTCTGGACCGTACAGAAAGCATTTTTTTCTCCTCGCAAACTCTTCTTTGTATGAAGGCTGTAAGTGTCCTTCCTTCTCCAGCTCTCCATTTTCTTTCTGTTTTCACTGCAGGTTCAGTACTCCCTCTCTGAGTGCAATCCACGTTGTACTTTTTAACCTTTATGCAAAATGTAATCCAGTCTGTTGCGCTGTGCCTCATTAGTATTCAGGTAAACTGAGTGACAGTCTTAAAATGTAGGAAGGGTGCCTGTTAAGGAGTGCAACAACTGGGCTTGCACTAGTTATTTTGTGCCAGTAATATTAGTACCACATGTGGTATGTTCAAGTATTATAGCAGGGTAATATGAGTTCAAATTATTGCTTTTTCTTGATGTGAATAAAGATTTCATACAAGCTGAGATGCCAGGAGTTTGTAGTTGAACCTCTCTCGATATGCTCCCTAACTAATTAAGAGGATTAAATTTTCCTCCGGTGGAAATATTCAGTCCGTGACATAGCTCAGCAGTGTTGATATACTGAAAAATATTTAAATTTTGAGGATGAGCTGATGGTTTGAGTCTCATCATATAAGATTACATACATATACTTCCACCTTGTTTTTACGTATTGCCTGCATACATTAATGATAAAGTTTAAACAGTTACATGTAAACCAACAGGAATAGTCTATCAATAGTCTATCACTATTCCTTCCACAATTCTGCCTTTAGAAGTAAAGACATAGACAGAAAAGCACTGGGGAAGCCCATAACATTGAATGGAAAAGTCCTTACTCTCCTCCCTCTCTGCAGGTTCCTTCTCCCAACCTGCCTCTCCATACCTAATCCTCCAGCTGGGCTCCTCCTTATGTTACTTTCAGTAGATTTTTTTTTTTTTTTTTTTTTTCCTTATCCCACTGTCCTCAGCTCCTGAGTGACCATACTTGTTGAGTAAGTGAGGTTACCCCCCAGCTGCCTCCAGCACTCCTGCTGCAGAGGTGCAGGCACAGCCTGGGCAGATGGGGGTCCCAACTGAGGCCCCAGCCCTCAGGCTCTGAGCAGCTGCTTTCCAGGCAGAGACAGGGAAGGAGACTAGTGGAGCAGAAGGACCTAGCATGGGAAGAAGGAAGGCACTGCAGAGACTTGCACCCTGTAAACAAGGCAGCTCAGAGGAGGCAAAACATGCAATCGATTCTTCAGGGAAGATCTGTACAGTCCTGCCGAAATTGTCAGAGTAGGTCTGGTTGGTTGACCTTAGATAGGGGTGAAAAGGGGCTTTCGGAGTGGGGGGGTGGGGTGTGTGTGTGTGTGTGTGTGTGTGTGTGTGTGAAACATCCATCTGCTATCCTTTTTGAAAGGAGGAAAAAAACCCTGTACATTATTCACAGGTGGGAGGCTTAAAATGGTGAGGGGTAAATGAATATTTTTGCTTTCAAAATGTCATTTTTTGCCTTGGTATGTTTGAGACTTTGGTCATAACAACATTTGAGAAATAAAGTTTGCATACGAGCTGAGGCATTCTGTGAAAGGAGAGGGGCTCAGGCTTAGGACTGAAGCCAAAAGAAGGTGACTAAGGTCAAGGCAGATCAACAGCACTCTCTGTGAGATGAGCCTGCTCAGCTCACTCTCCAGTGAATGCAACTGGAGAGTCTTTCCCACAATGTTTAACACAGAGAGAGTGCTTTCCCGTGAAAGTCTTTGAGAAAACTGAAGAGCTCTTATGGGGAGACTGAGGCACTGAGGCAAAATGAGGTGTCTCACCCCAAGGCAAAGGCAGTCTCAGAGATAAATAATTCAGGTGTGCTGACTTCTGCTATATATTACTTCTGTTGGTTAAAAAAGGGGAAAGAAAAAGGCAGATCTTAAAGCCATATTGCTTTGGAGATGAGAGGAAGTTAAAATATCCACTTCTGTTTGAAATGTACCTCTTTTTCCTGTTAAAACCTCTAGTTTTAGGAATGGGGCTTTCATGGTGACCACAGGGAAAGTTTAGGCTAACCGTGGTAGCATTGTCAGCTAATCCCACCTTCTGTTTCTGCTCTGACCACAAAATTCAAACCCTAACGGGCCCAAAGGCAGTGATTAGGCGAGAGCTGCCCTGTGCACATGATAGGTGGTATTTACAGTTACGGGAATATGAATAAAGAAAGCATGCTCCAGAAAGGCGTTAATTGCCGTCAGTTACAAATACCACGGCAGGAAGGAGAACTAAAACCAGTACGCAGTTTCTTATGTTGATGATGGAGGGCAAGTATAGCCACAAACGGAAGATTTGAGAGACAAAAAGATATTTGTAAATAAAAGTGAGGAGGAATTCTAAATTGGAGCAACCACACTCCAACCACAGTGCAGCCCTGGGGCCATCCACGCCATGGACAGGGCCAGAGCTTGGCTTTGTCTGCCACTGCAAACGGGTGGATGGATGGAAGGTGTCACTGCATTGTGTGTGTGTGCAGAGCACCTGGCCAAAGTACTGCAAAAATTGTCAGGACTTCTAGCACTTTTCTCCAAAGTAAGGGGAAAAAATTAAAAATGAAAAGGAAAACCCCTGAGAATCACTAGCTCAGTTCAGGAGTACTCCTCTTGCTGGCCTAACTTATGCAGCCCGGTAAGCCTCTGCACAGAGGCTTACCAACCAAGCCTCTGCACAGCTGTTCTGGTCTAAGTCAGCGTGACTGACTGGGGGAGAAGAACACACAAGACCTTTGGAAGATCCCTTCCCATAAATCACTTCTAATAAATTATTTACAGTTTACATTAGCAGCCACACCCTACACAATATCATTAAACTTTATGAGAGTTTGAATGAAAAACTGCATCTTACACAATATTTTTTCATCTTTACATGTAAGACATGGGTTTCTTTGAGGCTGTTCACCAGGCAAGTAATACTATTTTTTATTCAGCCACAGGGCAAACTGACATTACTTGCTTGAAAAATTGTACCTCTCTTATAGTGAAACATTAACAGTACTTCTTAAAAGCTATCTTACTTTGGCCTCACAGGTAAGGTGTGTGGGGGAAACTTGCTCTTGCAATAATTTAGGAAATGTGTTTATTTCAGAGTTACAGTTACAGCTACAGCACTAATGACTCATGACATAGAAATCTTTTGGGTAATACCTGTACTAGAGAAAGCTCCCTGCCTTCATTCTCATGTTAACATGGGGACTTATGCAGCTGTTAGATCAAAGGCCTCAGAAGCTGCCCCTGCTTAGAGGCTGGAGATGCTTTGAGCTTCGGCAAGTTTAGTCTGGTGGGGGTATGTTGTTGAGGCCAGGTTTTGTTTACATGCAAGCTGACACAACCCAAGGAGAGTTGGTACCTGGGGTCTGACAGGACTTATAGTGCTTTCCATATAGGGCCTAAGGTAGGCAAGATCTTCTGCAAGGGGCTTGGAAGGAATCCGATATCTCATAGCCACAGCTGTCTGAATGCAAAGACTAGTGAGGACAAAAGTAACACCAGATTTTCCTGTAATGCAAAGTGTGAGGATGTTAACCTGAATCCATATGCCTGGGTGCCGACGACTGGATGATGTTGGCATGGCAGATGTACCTGGAACAGCTGTGTAGCAGCCACACTAAGGCAACTGTCAAGCTCTTAAACCTTCCCATCTGTCAGACCAAAAGACAGAGCCTGGTGGTTCTTTCACATCTCAAACCAGCTTCACAACGGGGGAGATATGTCTGTGCTCCCCATTCTGGAGCCTTCCTGCTCCTTAAAGAGACCTGAGGTAAGTATTTCCAAACCAGAGGCTGGATCAAAAAAAGGTGGTGATTCACATGGGAGTAAACCTAGTGGACAGGGAGAGATGGTGGCACAAGCCACTTGCATCTAGAGCTAAGGGCATTGTAAGCTGGCTTTTCCTAAACTGTCTTGCACATTTGTTATTTTTTTCTGACTTATACAAAGAAGCAGCATCCAAGTGTGTTTTGTAAATTGACAAATGACAAGAAATTAGGTGGCTGCTTTTCTGATTTCTCTTCCTTATAAACAAGGCCTCCCCTTCCCCCTGCTGCTCAGCAGAAGTAAACAATATTCCCTGGACCAAAATTTAGCTTTCCTCTACCTCATGGCAGTTAATGCCATTAGACAGAGATCTCCAATTTAAGTGTCATAAAAGACTAATTATAATAAGGCCCTTGATGTCTCTCCCCAGGTGTGCCAGCTCAGGTTTCTGCTGAAGTCCTGTTGGGCAGGAGTTACTGGGACAGAACAAGAAAGGTGTTTTGTCATGCTACGGAGGAGGTTAATTTGAAAACTTCTCACATTATTGGTGAACCCAATTAAGTTCATTACTTTAGAGGAGTCCTGATTACGTCTGGAAAATATCTGATAGCCCCAATAGCAAATTATGAGTAATTTGATAAAAGACCACTGAAGTTTATGGTTACATGGCAACAGAGCATTTTGCTGACTTTTGAGTAAAAGTAATGACTAAGATCTGGGCAGAGAAAGCAGCACAGAATATCCACAGGGCAAAAAGAGCCTTGTTCTGTTTTTCTGCAAGGAAGTCCTGATGATGAGTAAAAGAGTATGTTGCCATGGAAGAAGACTTACTGGTTGTTCCCTGTTTCCACTAAGCAAATTATGCTGAGATCACCTTCCCAAGGAGGGTTGTCAAAGCTTACTTGCTTGCCCTATGTTTAAAATACGGCACAGTACTAATGGGCTGCATTCCTCATTCTGTCTATGGGTTTATAAATAAATAGTTCTTGTTAGAGATGTCATGCATGTAGACTTATATGAACGCAAATTTGATGTGTGTTTCAGCCACCCCTCTACACCTGCCCTTTGTGAGCATGTATTTCAAAAGCCATTTTCCAGCCAGGTGCTGAGCTGCTGATAGATGAGATTTCATTAGTAAGGCAGATAGATACAAGATGACATTGTGGTTGAATTGGTTATTGGAGCTGGGGGTTACAGAAAATCCTATGGGATGCACATACAGGCATGTAAAACCACCAAGGAAAAGAGCAACATAAAGAAAGTCTTTATCTTTGTTATTGCTCAGAGCTGTGATAGTGTCCCAGAGGTTAGGCTGTCTTTGGAACTACTGGCTGAACGTAGCAGAGAAGCCCTCTTCAGCTAAATACACACCTTTTATTTTGTTGTATCTCCTTCCTTATAACACATTTATTAAACCTTCCATGTTAATGTAATAAATACACTATTACATCTGGCTTGCTACAGCCTGTTGCTAAGAGTACTGGGAGGCTGGCAGAGCTTCCCAGGTATTCGCCAATGCTGGGAAGTCCCACTGATGTTCTTGGGGCATTCCTCCCCTGAGCTGCCAAGCCCAGCCTGGGTTCTGGTAGCACAGGGTGGGGCACAGAGCCTCCTGGCCATGCACTGCCCCATGCCACTGGGGCATGCAGCAGGGCAGTGGGCCTGGGACTCCCCCTGTAGCTGTGAGGTTGTATATGAGCTTCTAGCTGCCTCCAATGGTCATAAGGGGCCCTGTAATGAAAGAAAGGAAAAATGAAGATGAGATCTTGCCTACACTGGGGAGGTTTTGCTAGCACAAATTTCCAAAGGACCTCTATTAAAACAACAGGGGAATTTTTTGTGTAAAGTAGTTGCTTTAGGCTGTGTTGGCAATTGCAACTTTTTTGCCAAATGGATCTTGCATCTAGAGCTTTTGCCATTGTAAGCATGTCAGGCAGTGAATGAAAAAGAAGTCATAGCTGCACTGACAGCACCTTTCAACACTGATGAGGAATGCCTATGATCACACATAGAGATGGGAGATGAGTAAGAGACTTGAGGCCACCCTCTGCTCCAGCTATGCAGAGATGCTGAAGAACAATAAGGAGGAGCAGTTTGCTTAGGAAGGTCTCTCAGGGCTGCGGTATGTTGGATATGTGCCCCTATTCTTTTAGAAAGAATTAAGTCATGGAGAAAAGAAAGGAAGACACATACTCTTCTGAAAAATGGCCTATTACGTCTCTGATTCTTTCCCTTTCAGTCCAGGGGAAATATTATGCAATGCAGGTGATGGATATATTGCATTTACAAAATCAAAAGCTGAAAAGTCAGTTCTTGCAAAAGTCAAAGTCAAGATGGGTTGCATAAGAGAACAGACCTGGCACTGCACGTGATCTGGTCATGAATAGAAAGTTGTACATGTGCTTCTGTGTTTCTATAGATCAGGAGTTTGTAGCAGATTGTGTTCTGCCCCTTCAAAATTTCACAGACTTAGGTGGTGTGAGACAATTTCTGTCAGGAGGCTTTGGCACTCAGAGTGCCCAGCTGCTCCAGGCCTTGCAGAGTCACCCTGAATGTTTGTGACAGGCAGAATTTTGATCTACAAAATTTTAAGCGTTCAGATTTGTGCACAGACTACATCTACTTGGGGTTTCCTGTGCCCTTTCTCCTAAAAATCTGAAAATTCTGATGCTGAAATTCTGCTCGTTATTGCCTTGCTGCCAGAAGTATTTTTGTTTGCTCTGTCACTGCAGATACCTAAAGAAAATGCTATTTGTCTTTCCAGAAAAAGCTTAAAAAAGTTTATCTGATTTATTTTCATTCAAGCCATTGTAATCAGTTTATTTCTGGGTATGATTTTTTTTTCTTCCCCATAATTAGACCAGCTTTCAGTCTTATCTTTATGCCATAGTTTAAATCTTGTGAGTAGAATCTCAATAAAAGACAAATGCCAAACCTTTTTATAAGCATTATTACTGTATATTGAAGATGTAATGTAAGTATTAAAGTCTGGAAAGGTTCTGTCCAGTATGCTATCAAACCCATTTCTGTGGCAAAACTTATGGCACACTGAAGTAAATATTACAAGTAAATAACTTGTAATAACTATCCCACATAAATAGCAGTAATGCCATCTTAAATACATCCTTTCCAGTGTAGAACTAACATGATTGTAAAGCATAGGTTTTTTCATTCAGTTTCTAAAAATCTGGATGTTCTGTACCTACTAGGAAGTACTGAAGTGTTTATAATTATGCCAACCTGAAGGCCTGCTTTCACAACCATAATATGTTCATGAGTGCATCCAAAAGGAGCCAAGATCAGCCCGCATATGGAAGGCTGACTTTCTCTTTAATATGTAGACAGTGGAGAGTATTTCTGTAAACACAGAAGGAAACCAAGCCTGTAGATGTTTGAGGACAAGGTTCTTAATTTATGGAAATCACTGCTACCTCATGGAAGTCAGTGAAGTTATGACAGATCATTCCCTGCAGCAGATCTGCTCTTTGGCTTCTGCAAATATGTCGGTAATGCAGGACAAGCTGAATGTAGCCATCCACGCTGACTAATGTCCTTCCATGGGAATAGGACACCACTCTCAAAAAGATTTTTGCAAACTGTGTTCTGCATAGGAACTGGTTTGTTTCTGACAATGCTGCTGTAGCCTGCACTCAGAAAGACTCTTATTTCTTAACTGTTATTAAAAGCCCTCAAATTATGTCAGTGGTAAAATTCATATTGCCTGAGAGGCACTATCTGGACAAAGTAGAATACATCTAAAAACTTCAACATACATTCTTACAGGTAACAATATCAAATCTGCTCCTACCTTTCTAGGTGTCAGGACTGAAGACCCCAGCAGGTCTCCAGGTCTTGTTGATTCAGACCTCTAATAGGGACAATATTAAATAGGTTCAAGGAGAGATTTCAGTATTCCTGCCCATCTGCACATCTTTGCAGGGATTTACTGTTACTGGTGTTTTTTCTACAGCAGATCATTTTGCTAGCAGTGTGCATGTGGAAATGAATTTGACCCTAAAAAAAAAGAAAAAGAAAAGAAAAAAATCTATAGTTATCAGAAAACTTATAATGAACTTGTAAGGAAAAACCATTTGCCATCCCTTCTTCAAAACACAGTATAATTTCTCTAAATTAATTCCTACTCATTTTCTTGTCCCTGGTGGATATGACATGAAGAAACAGACTTAAGGTAAGGGAAGAAAGACTTAGGCAAGGCATTAGAAGCAGAGATAGTAAAGCACTGGGACAGATTGCCTGGAGAGGCTGTGGAATCCCCATTACGAGTGTTTGATGTTTGTCTTATCTTGTCTAAGATAAGACAAGCATTTGTAGGGAATGACAGAGATAGGGATTTTTTTCCCTAAGAAAATGATTGGATGGCCTCTGAAGTCTCTTCCAGATTCCTGCCATCCTCCCCTCTCCTTTCCCTGTGATTTATGTTTCCTTGAGGTTTCTGTCTCTGCCCTCTCCCATTTTCTTAACAGCGTATTATGGAGGACTCGCATATAATTGTTGGGTACTTGAGTGTAATAAGTTGATTTTAATTTTCTTTGATTTTCCAACTACATTTTGGTTGTTACATATCTGAAATAGCATATGACCTTGTTAAACCACACTTTAATAAACCATAGTTTGGAACAAAGAATGCAGTTTTGGATTTGGAGTTCAGTAAAGAACAAATCAATCTCATGCCACTACAGTTCTGCCAAAGAAAGGTGTGGTACACTTGAGGTTAAGGTCCTCAGAGACCACTCAGAGGCCAGTGAGTCATCTCATCAGCCACAAAGTATATGGGTTGGATCATAGGAAGGGTATTAACCATAGGATTGTCTGGGTGGTCTTCTTCCCTTGGCCTGGCTAATTTGCAGACTATGCAAGTCCTCATTCAGCAGATGAGCAAGGGAAAAGATGGAAGAGTGCTTCTTTCCATGGTAGGTAAACCACACATTTCACTCTGCCCTTCAATCATGTTGCCTGAAGCCAAGCTTCTGTTGAGTCATGAAAAGGGACCACTGTGTTCCCCTGTGGTGTTAAAAAGGTAAGATCCTTTCTCCAAAATATTGTTTTGCATGGAGACGTTAGCATGCCTTTTCCTGAAGAATTGTACAAAACCTCCAGAGTAGGATTTGAGGGTTATTCTCTTTTTAATCCATATATGCATACATATATAGGAATATGCTCGCAGGTATATAAGCCTACAGGCCAGGGCTGGGTGCTGCAACTCTTACTTAGGTAGTACCCTGACTTCTGGTTTTGAATATTTGCCACAGATAAATCTTGACCCCCATGCTACCTTCTCGTAGCCTCAAACAACGTTACTTCTGAATACAAAACATCTGTGTGCTTTATCTCACTGCAGGCACAAGTGACAAGTGTCTTTGCTGAGAGCAAAAGAGTGATTAGACTGTGACAAGGTTTTTCTTCTGTCAGCAAAGGTTGAGCGGGTCAGCCTAAAAAACCTTCTACTACTTGACCACCCAACCTTTGTGCCTGGAGCACCCACTGATGCTGATGGATACTGGTTTAACAGTATGGGTACCTGGGTTTAAGACAGCAGATGGCCTTAAGTACTGGATTTCATAGCACAAAATTGACCTTAAGAATCAGCTATGGAAATAATACAAGGGTTAAAGTGAAGAAAAAACAAAAAAAAAATACTTTGGGACATCAAGGTCTATATTTATATCTTGTTGCCATGAAGCAACTGGTGCCTGAAATTAGTGGTTGAACGGTTGTACTTGCAGAGAATGAACATGAATATGTGTATGTAGGGGGTGGGGGGCTGTTTTTCTGCTAATACAGACCAGGACTCCCCTATAATTAGAAGTGGCAGGTGGTGAGGTCCTGCCACAACCATGCATTCACTCTGGCTTCTCACTCAAAAATAGGATTTGGGGAAGCGGGGAGGCATGCAGGAGGATGTTGCAGGTTCTTGGCTTTTGCACAAGGCATACCTAACATGGTAATGTTGAGCATGATTGATATTAGTTTGAAGCAAGTTGGCTTTTATTTTTTCTTTTCTGCCCGTAACCAAACCTGAAAAGAAGTCCTAGGTTGTGGCTTCAGCAACCGGCAGCGTGAGGCCAGCTGATTTGTGTAGACTCCCACAAAGGGTGTCTTGCTTCCGGCAGATGTCCCAGATACCAAGCCATTTGATGCCACCACAAAAAATAGTTGCATAAAATACTGTGCATTGGCTCTGGCCTGACAGCGATGGGACAGTTCTGCTTCACTGGGTGGGTGGAAAACATCCCGCTGGGGCTGTGGCATGTGTCCAGCAAGCTGCCTCCCTCCATGGGGCAGTGAGGTGCCTCTGTGCAAGAATAAGAAAGGGGAGAGACACAGGGGAGTTTTCTCTTCCCTTTTAGAGCTGTACTTTTAAAAACTGACACGTGTTTTCCTAACAGACTGCTAGCACCTGGCTTTGCTGCCAGGAGGGATGGGAGAGGGAATGCAGCAGGGCTTAAGGCTTCTGACACATTCTGGGTGTGTTGCCGTGCCTTCAGGAAAATAAGGACCTAGAGCCAAACCCTCAGCTAGTGTCAGTTGGCAGAGATTGGTGACCGCAGTGCAGGGAAACCTGCTGGGGATCTGGCCCCAGCAAAGAAGCATGAAGGAAGCAGACTGTTTTGCATTGCACAACATGAGATGGTGAGGAGCCCACGTACTAAGGAGCATCCTTAGTGTCAAGACTACTGTTGGTCTTCTTAACACTGCTTTCTCTTTTCAGTGTCATGCGCTTCCCACCCATGGCCTTTCCCAGCCTTGCTGGGAGCAGAGCTATGCTGTTGCAGAATTCAAAGCTGGTAATCACTACTGACTGCTGCATACATATTTTTTTCAGAAAACTGTACCATAAAAATCATGCCACAAATTATCCCAATTCCAGAAAATAGTCCCACGTGGATTGGTCAGTGAAATCATGCAAGAATGCTGGTTTTGAAAACAAAATGTTCCTAGCCAGAAGAGTCCTACTGTGTTGTTCAGTGGGTTTCAGACCTGGCTGAAAACTGACTCTGCCTCCCTTGTGCTTCCTCCTGACTTTATGGGATGTGTACTGTCAGACTGATCTGTGCAAATGGGCTGGGCATCACACCCAGAGAGACAATAACCTCATACCATCATCAACATGGTGATGGCAAGTGATAGCAGCACAGCCCAGAGGCCTCAGGTCTTCTCCTGGGCTGCTGCATGTGACAAAGCCGACACTCCCTGGCTTGCAGGGAGAGTGAACTAATCTAATCCCCCTTGGGAAGTTCAAGAGTGTTGCAGCCACATGTGCTGCCTCAGGTCTCTCCCTCCATCAACTTGCACTGCCTGAGTAATGCAGAGTGTACAAAATGGGTGTCAGGTCTTCTGATACTCTTCTTGTTTAAATCAAATGTAAGTTACTTTACAAGCTGTAAAACAGGGGAAAATGAATACTTGCACTCTCCTGCTTTCCATGAGCTGTCCTCTCTCAGTTTCCATTGCCCAGGACTCTAGTAATCCTCTTCAGTGTAGTTGCAAGTGTGAGCTGCTCTGGTTCTCATCTGCAGCAGCACATGGCTTTTACAACCTTCCCAGCCTAAAAGAAGCAGTATTTTGTAATGTGCCACCAGTTTGCTTATTTGTTTTAGAAGAATCTCCAACCACAGCAGATTTTTCCATTTTCTAGGAGAAGTACTGTGGGCCAAAAGTGGAAGAATGAGAACTGGGAGAAAATGTGTCCCAGTTAGTGTCTCCCTAGGTCTGAAAATCAAGAAAACTAAGTTGACTGTCAATACAAAAATAGTCATATAGAATCAGAAGAAAAGCTCATCCACTCACATGTCCTGTCTCTGGCATGTACTTAGACCAGAACAAACTCCTAGAGCATCCTCTGGTATAATATTTCCTGGCTACCAGTCAGGCTCAGAGACTTGCCATGCTGGAGATTGTTGCCTCTCTATCTTCAGTGGCCCTTTTAAGGACCTTCCCTCCCTGGCTTTTCCTAACTGCTTTTTGAACCTCTTTATATTTCTGTTACTGAAAGCATCTCATGGTGGTGAGTTTCACCGTTTCACACTATGAGGACAGAGTGAGGGGCTATTGTTTCTCAGCTTGCTGCAAGAGCACAGAAGCACAGAAAGCACAGGAAAACAGCAACTGCACTGGACTGTGTCAGCATCCAGGACTGATCTGAAAATCAGAGATGCCAGGTGGTGTGGGATTTGTCTGTGCCATGGAGCAGCAACATCTAGTACTAAATGAAAGTTCTTGCTAGCCTCCATCCACGTTAGAGTGGTACAGAGGGCCGGTGCCAGGTCCTGGTCTACTAGCTGGGACCCTGACTGCTAGAATATCAGTACTATCGATCAGTTTTATTGTAGCAGTACCTAAAGGTCCTAACTTGGATCTGATCTGCATTTTCAAGATGCTGTAAACTTGCTGCAAAAAGACAGTTCAACTCCTGACAGCTGGCCACTGAAATATTTAGTGGGCAAGAGCAGGCAGATTCAAGTGGGTGCACAAGGCTGTAGATAACCACTACCTTTCTTTTGCCATTTCTAGATTTGCTGAATGCCTGAGTTGGCACTAGACAGTGCAGGTTTTGGGAACACCTGTCAGACTGTAACCAGAAAAGTGAGAAGTCCTTGTTGTTTTTTTGACTCCTTATGATGCAAGGAGCACCATCAGTCCTGGGATGAAGCGCAGGGCTGTGTCCAATGCATCCGCCAAATTAATCTCTGCTCTTGATATGCCTGGAAGGTGTTAGTTCAGTCAAAACTGAAACTCTCTTCTAGTCAACACTGGCCACTCAGAAAGGCAACAGAAGTGTGTATCTGTGAGTTAGGTAACACAGCGCTTCCCTGCAGAGGTATTTAAAGGGGAGGGTGCTCAGCTCCTTGTCTTTGCTCATTGCCTTTACGAAGATGTTTGAAGTCTGAACCATTGCCTGACAGTGAAGGGAAGACAGCCTCTTCCTCTGCAAGCTGCAGTGTGTTTTGAAATAGGTTGGCAATTTCCTTAGTAGTGATAATAATAAATAGTGTTCATAAAGATGCTAAGTGATAAGTGATGAGGAAGTCTGCTTGTCCTATTTGTACTTGATGCATGCCAGTATCTGAGTTTTCTGTTGGTCTGCACGACAGCACACAACTGATGGCTTGCAAATACCTGTCTATAAGGATCAAAGCAATTCAGGAGCTTAAGTTACAATAGATATCTAGAGGTATCTTTCTCACAAGCATTGAAAATGTGATCTGACACTTTTTTTTTTTAAAAAAAACCCCATACAATACACTTGCTTTTTGTATGCAAGTATATTAGCCCTAAAAAAGGGTTTAACTTAATATTTCTTGTACCTCCCTCCCTACAGAATGCTTTGACATGTTGTGGAAAAAAAATAAACAGCAACAATTGTGTTTGTATAGTAAATACACACAAAGTATCTATACCTTTTCAGGTAGACTTCTACATTAGAGTTGAAGAACTGCCAAGAGACTTCTGCAGGCAGAAGGATGTTGCAACAGTGTGCAAATGGCTCAACTTGTTGAAACAAGCCAAAACATGATCATTTATTCCTAGATAATTGCATCGAATCAAGCTTGAGGTAAATGCAATTTTGCCTGTGGAGGGAGATAATATAATGTAGTTAATATAGAATAGGAAAACAGACTTCAGGAGCAAAATTAGTTCCTAATATAGCTGCAGTGGAATCAGTAGAAGTTACACTGGCAATAAATATGACTGACATTATGATATATATATATATGAATATTACTTTTTCAATATATATATAAATGACCCTTTTTAATGTTAGTAATCACTTCTAATAATGCATTTATTAAATGCCATATTTCATAACGAGTTAGCTTGAGTGTTGTAAAAGCATTTATCTAAGGTCTTTTTTTTAAGTGTTGGGAGAGCTTCAGCAAAGTAGCATACCTGCCTAGTACTCCAACATTTTCATGCAATGCCCTGAGCCATAGTCTGCTCTCACTTATGCCAAGAAGCTCCAATGTAATAGGAAAACAGGACTTCTGGCCAAGGGCAACACATACTTGTCCCAGATGAATTAATTTGAGAGAGGATGATTATTCTGCCAATATTTCTATAACAAACAATAGCTTCAAAATACAGCTGTAGTGTCCCTAAAAATAAGTTTTGTACTCTGATCAGAATACATTGACTAGGCTTAGCATTTGATTTTCCTCTGTGGTTGATGTCTTTAAAAGGCCTTCTCGTTTTCCTTTTTTTTTTGTTTTTTTGGTGACTGAGATGATTCTTGAAATAAACTGTGGCAAACGTGGGGAAAAAAAAAATGCTCACAAATTTTCATAAAAATAAGTGAACATTGTGTAAAACTGCTCAATCTAAAGCAACAAACTTCTTCATAGAGGTCAAGATCATGAAGTGCATCTATACTACCAGAAGATTTCACACTGATTTTACTGTCTAAAGAGAAAAGCAAGGGAATGAGGCATGTGAAGACCAATAATCAGGAGACAGGGCTGTGCTGGAGTGCTCATGTGGGAATGGTGCCTGGGGAGCAAAATTTCTTCAGCTCTCTGGCTAAGATCAGTTCCAGTCAACACTGTGATCCAAAATGCACCCAAGGAGAGAAGAAAGCTGTGGCTGAAACTCTCTAAGAGAACAGGCCTAACCTTCACTTTATCTGTTTATGTACCTTTTTCAGTCCATACCCTCCTACACACAGCTTGAAGAAGACAATGAAGTTAAACTATAGAATAACATTTGTATAATGTAAGGAACTGTACGAAGCTCTGAAGGGCAGTGGTGACACAGGCTATATTTACCATATGTCTGTACCAAGCACTGAGCATGATCTTGCTTAGTGCCTCCACGAGCTGTCAGACCTGCAGTATGACTATTAGGCAGCCTAGTAGCAGCACTGAATAAAAACTAGAAATGTTTAAGTTCTTAGAATTTGAAGGGAGGGTAGTGAAAGCTCTTTTTTGTTTCATTTCTGCCTCAGCCCACTCTAAACACATAAAGCTGGCAGAGTGCATGTGGGGGCTCTATAAAGGAGATAATAATGGATGCAGAGCATGGAAGAAATGCAGTCTGCGCTGCTTTGCCCTCACTGTAATTACCCTTCCTCCCTGCATGGCTGCTCTGTGCAGCCCAGCTTTCGGGCTCAGTTTACCTCCTCCTTAGCCATGCTGTGGCCAGAATGGCCACAGGAGCTGCAGAGCGTCACATCTGGGGTGGCCAAGGAAGGTGGAGATCAGCAGCCACTGCAGCTGTTTGTGTGGCAGGCATTTTCCCACATGGTTCCTGGATATCAGTGCTGTGGGCTTCAGTGTCTGTCCCTCTGTCATCCATCCCCTCACTGCTGCAGACATCTTGGCTCCTCCTGCACCAGCGCAGCCAATCATTTGGAGAGCCTGGCTCAGACACGACTGGGCATCTCCCATTGCAACGACTGCAAAACATCACCCACCGTAGACAAAGTCCCATGAGAAGGACCGTCCCATGGGTGTTCCCCTACAGCATGTGTTTCCTGACAGATGTATTTCCTGGTCAGACTGACCACAGGTCAAAGAAAAAATTATCTGGTAATTATCCATTTTTACTACAGGGATATGTTCAGTAAGGTCGGTGGTTCAGCACAGGGTTAAGGGTGGATAATTTCTTGATTTGTTTCTGTGGGCTCACTGTGGGGTATACAGCTTGCCAGAGACCCCAGGACAATGCAGAAACATAGTTTTCCACATGTTGGTTTTCAAGTGAAGGACAAGACTCTTGAGTTCATGTGGGTTACATTGAGGCATACATTAGGTCACTTCAGTGCAGGATTGTGAAACTTGCCCTAATTTACTCCTTTGAACAACAATTTGATCTACATGTCCATAAAAGGTTTCCTGATTGTGTATGTGTGTGTGCCTGACATAAATAAAAGACATACTGAAGAACTGAAGATGTTGAAAAGAAATCCCATAAAATATTTTTACACAGAACAGCTGCATGTCTGATCTCTTTAGCTTTATGTTAATTTCTGACAAGCAGATTCAAATTTCTCAGTGCAAGATCCTTGTTCTTTCAGCTATTATAAAACTTCACTTTTAAGCCCAGGCACCAACACGTTGCTCTCTTTTCTCCTCTTTCTCCATACATCTGCATCAGATTATATTCATTCAGCAAGACAGTTAAAGTCACTGCCTTTCAAACTTGTGCTATGTATTATGTTCTCCTACTTGACTTTCATTTTAAATAAAACTTTGTTCTTCATCTACTCAGAGACCGGGAAAGGGACAATTTGGCTGCAGAAGGACATGCTCTGGAATCAAACAGCAGGGTTTGTGGAATGGGTGCAGCTCCACATCTGAGTTTTTATTCACCTTCATCCTCCATCGTTTGGGGTTTTCTGGGTCTAGCAGTAATCCAAGCAGCTCATTTTGACAGATTTAGAGTGTTTCGTACGGTAATTGGAATCTCACTGCTTTAATGTCTTCATTCAAACAGTTTCTCTGATCATGGCACTGAAAGGGAAGGCTTATGCTATACATAGCTTTATGTGAAAAAAAGGAGGTTTATGTGATTATGGTAATAGTCATAAAAATGAGCAGACAAAGAATAATTTAAAATTCATTTATTCATAACAGCAGAAGTTAATATTCTTCTTGCCGACAGAAGAGTTTCAGACATTAATCTTTTCTCCTGGATTTCTGCTATTCTGCAGAGCTAGTCTGGGTTGCTTCAGTATTACAGATGAACTAACTTGGTTTTTTGTCCTTTTTAGTCTCTTCGAAATACTGGTTTTCCTTAAATAAATAATGCTGATTCCATGAAGATGGTATCAAAGCTGTCTTCCAACTTTCCTGCAGATTTATGTAAGTATTTGAACAGAACACTGAATTCTGCTCTGGTTTGCAGCTAAGCTTTTTACTCATACAGAATAAATCATTTCCCTAGAACTGAAGATTTTCCCTAGAACTGAAGCAATTTGGCATATCCTGTCATAATCTGAGAATTTCTTGATAATGGTGCATTTGCTTCAGGAACAAGGGAATAGCGTGTGTGCATGCCTGTTTACATATGTTATTTATACTATTTCAGTAGGGTACTGCTTTTTCCTTTTTTTTATTTTTTCTTTTCTTTCTTTTTTTCTTTTCCTGATGATCCTCCTCTATTTTTTCAGCATCTGTCTTATCTAAGATGGTTCAAACCTCCCTAAATGTAATTTTAAACTGAGCTCATAAAAGGCTGGCAACAATTTCAAATACTTAACTAGTTACTTGGGACCAAATTATGTACTCCCTTGGCCTGAATTTGTCAAAACCCTTGCAGTTGAAAGAAGAAAAAAATTTGGCATGTAGCCATGAGAGAATTCAAGAGTGGAGAGTATAGGCACAGTGATTCAGATTAATCTCTGTATTAACTTCACTGAAGCAATACATCTGGAACATATTAAAATAATTTTGCTGTGTGATCTATCAGCTATGTGCTATCATTCCAGAGAACAGCTCTTTAAAGCCCTGTCCTCCAGGTTAAATGAATTTAGCAACAGTGAACTGGCAGATCACAGGAGATGCTTTTTTTTAGAGGTGTCTGTGGAGGGAATCTGCAGTTTATGGTGTTAGGCCTAGTGCCTTTTCATGATTTTATCAGAGAGCTGAAGATACAGGAAAAATTGCTGTTAATAAATTTGTAGATGACAACAGGAACAGATCTGCTAGAGAAATATGAGTGTAGAGAAGGCAGGAAATTTCTAAGGAAGAGCAGTCTGGCCATTTGCCGTTTTCTTAATAATGTGTGTTGGTTAATAAGAATCCCTGACCATACATGCCTTTTTTGTGTGCGTGTGTGTGTGTGTGTGTGCACGCCTGTAAGAATGGAAATAACATAGTTCTCTTTTTTGTTAAACCTTGGTGACCTCTGGTGGGCAAGAAACTCACCAGTGAGCAAGAAACATGCTCACTCTACCTGTGAGGTGCATAGCTGAAGAGGGGGTTTGTCCTTTGGGTTAGATGGGGGTTGGATGAGACCACCCATTCAGGCTATCCAGATCCACAGGTGTGTGCTCCACCTTCCCTGGCAATCTCTGCAGTTTTGGAAACTTGGCTGGTTTGAGCTGATTTTGTTTACAACTTTGTTGAGTATATGGCAGGGGACCATTGCTCCAAGAGCTTTAAGGGAAGTGACCTTTTGGTTTATTCATTGTCACATGCAGACTGTGAGAAACAAATAAGCTGTTGGCATCACAGTACTGATCTGAAGTGGTTTTGATTTACAGGCCAGAAAAAAAGAGGTGAACTCCTGACCTTGAAATTTATGGGCACTTGGCTACTCAATCTAAGAGAGTATTGCCTTCTTTCTGAGTCCTTCAGCTTTAGCTAGTCACCTAAAGCTAGGTATACATTTTTCAATTAAAAAAGAAAAGTCGTATGCTGTAACTAGAAGGGTAAAAAAAGTTCACAAAAATACACTCTGCCACAGAAAAGAGACACCTTTCCAGAATGTAAGAAAAATCCCAACCAACAACATGCACATCTGGCCTGCACATCATCATTCCTGTGATGACATCTAGTGTCTCATTTCTTTGCTGCTTTCCTTGCACAGGCAGGGAGACTGGCATTCCTGCTGGGACACCCCCAAAACATGCAGCCTGAAACACGGGAAAAGGAAAGAATTCATTGGGCTGATCAGCACTTGTCTAAAAGACAGAAACAGCACTGCTACCAAACCTCAGACCACACTGTCTGAGGTTTACACGGGCATCCTTAGTCTCTGTCCCTGGCTCACCAGGAGCAGGTGGTACTGCAGAACCAGTGCGCTGCATGGCTGTGCCAGGGCTGTGATGCTGTTGTCACCCTGGCAGGGCAGGGTGTGAGGTGCTCCCCAGCAGTGGTGGGAGGTGGCACCAGGCACTTTTTTGCCATTTCACCCTTGCCTGGACTACCCCCTACCCCAGAAGCCTCTCAAGGCTGAGACCTGACCAGTGTCTTTTGCACAAGACCTGCCAAGGGGCAAACGAATTTCTCTGGTTGGCAGTGAAATTGGTGAAGAATTATGGTCAGCCCAGCTGGAAGACCAAAGGCCATGCAGAAGTGCAGGAGCAGTGAGCATGCAGCAGTATCTGCAAGGTTTTCTTCCTGGAATGGGTAAAGCTTGGCCAAGCTCACTCAGCTGCTGTGGGCTTGCTGCAACCAACAGTGAGACTGAAATGTACAGTGGTGAGAATAATATATTTCTGAAATAAAGTGTATTTATACACGGTTCCATGTTGCTAAGCACAGCTTAAGGAAAATAAATAAATCAACCAGTGAAGGCACATTAATTTAATCTTACATTGACCACAAAGATGAAATGCCTTTTTTAACAGTGAGCTATCACAATGCCCTTACAAACATGGTACAACTGCCAGAGTGCGAGCTGAGCCTTATTGCTGGCCTGAACATCCCAGATCCAATTTCCAGCTCCTTTGTTAGTTTATGAGTGGAAAACTGTGTTTCCCAAAATTTTTTCACAAGTGACGTGTGTTTTGTCTGTCCACCTTCCTACCCCACCCTGCCTTTTGGAGTTATTGATTTCCAGGTGAATCCCAAAGGCATGCAGGCATATCCCCTAGCCAGGGCATGAGCACACTGGCAGCAGATCAGCTCCTTGAGGAAGGAGGAGCAAGGACTGGCTTCATTTACTAGTTATAGGGATAAATGCCCCTTCCCTTTGGAGTACATGTCCCAGTATGGATGACATTTCCAGGGTGTGAGGTTTATGTTAGGTAAAGAGGGTACAGTATTTGTTTTTTTGTTGCACAGTGGGATGAAGGTCCAATAAACCCCACCCTGAGGGATTTTGACCACCACATCTCCACCCCTTGCCACGCCCTGCCCTGTGGTGGGCATTCTGAAGACTGTGACACGCACGGGTGCCGAGGTAACAGTTGGCTGGTGAGGCACGAGGGGTGATTTTGAGTGCCCACTGCCTCCAGGACAGCAGGGAAAGTGCCAGCACCATTGCCATTGCCATTGCCGCTGGCTCACACAGGTAAGTTGGGTCCATACCTCCCAGGGAGGGAAGGAGGGATCCTGGGAGGCCCCTGGCAAGGCCACTGGAAGCCCCCAGCTACCTCTTTCATGTTTGCAGCACATGGCCTCCCCGGTACAAGCCTGCCTGATTTTTGCTCTAGAGGGGTGCAGACCCACACAAGATTTACGTTAAATGGCAGCCTGCAAACCACCTTGAGACCCAGAGCCCCTGGGTGAAGCACAAGGCTGTAGGAGAGGCTGGGTATTTCAAAAGGGTTCCAGGTCATCTCACAAGCAGCAGGAATCACCTGCTGAAGTTGTGGTGAACTGATTTACAATCCGAGTGATGGCTTTTATGTTCTCAGAGATTCCTGATACCTGGTTGCAGTGGTCTAAGTTGATCAGTAGTGTAACATTTACTGGTGTGGGGAGGAGAACAACCTAATTCAGGGAGCAATTCAAGGGCTGAAGTGTGATGGGGAAAGACAGGGACAACTGCTTGGTGGCTACTTGCAAGGCCTGTGAGATTTAGGCAGTTATCTGGGGGCTGAAAGGCAAATCTGGACTCTTTATCATCAAATAACAGGCAAAGCATAAAACAGCTTACAAATGCAGGTATTTGTTATTGAGACAGTTTAACTGAAACTTGTATTTCAGAGGTTCAGAAGGTTCAGAAGTCTTGAGTGCCCCATTCCTTCACATGCAGAGATCATTATTTCACTCCAAAGCCCCACCTTCACCCCTTTTTTGCCTTGCCTTGGGTCCCAACTTGTCCCTCCCCGAATCCTGCCTGGATTCCAGGTGTTCTGTATCAAACCATACAGCCTGTGTGGTTGTCATGGTTGTCCCATGGTGGAGATACCCATGGGTGGCATCCCTTGCTCTGCGGAAGACAAGGTGTGTGAGACATGGGTGTGTGTCCAGCAGCTCCAGATGGTCCTCAGCTCCTTCTCTGCTAACTTATTTTCTCCACAGCAGCAAGATGTCGGACGTAGAAAACAGTTTCCGTAAATTTGCAATATATGGTGACAGATCTGCCAGTGGCAACGACATGACAGGGAAAAACTTCTCCAAGATGTGCAAAGAGTGTGGGGTGATGGATGGCAAAGCCGTGACCAGCACTGACGTTGACATCATATTCAACAAAGTCAAGTGAGTGTCACAGGGAAGCACGGTGGGCAACACAGCCAGGCAGGAGGAGGAAATGGCCGGAGGCAGGCAGGCTCTCATGCAAGGGGCAGCCCTGGGGGTTCCCCATCCCACTACCGCCCAGCGGTGAGGTAACTTTCCTCTTGGTCTTCCCTTGCCATAGAACCAAAGGTGCCCGCACCATCACCTTTGCTGAGTTCCAGCAGGCCATGAAGGAGCTCTGCATCAAGCGCTTCAAGGGCAAATCACCAGAGGACGCACTGCAGGCTGTGTATGGCCTCATCGAGGGGAAGGAGCCCAGCGCAGTGGGTACCACGGTGAGGATGAGTTTCCTCACCTGCTGTGCACCTTGAGCTGCTATGGGACCATTTGTCCCTGTTCTAGGGACATGTGCTGTCCTCATATGCAGCAAAGAGCTTGTTTGTGAGCTATTTCCTGATGTTGGCTGTATCTTGCTGGCCTCCTTTCTTGCAGAAAGCCACCAAGGTTGGTGGGGTCGAGAGGCTGACAGACACTAGCAAATACACCGGCAGCCACAAAGAGCGTTTTGATGAGAGTGGCAAAGGGAAGGGTCTTGCTGGCCGCCAGGATCTGACGGACAACAGCGGCTATGTTGGAGCCTACAAGGGAGCTGGGACGTACAACCAGAAGCACTAGGACTGAAATTGCTCAAGGAAACAAGGACTGTTCTCCTATAACATAGAAGAGACAAATAAACATCTTGTGCAACCCGCCTTCTGCATTTGTGTACCCCAAATCTGACAGGGTAGGAATGCATGGGGTGGGCACTGGATGACTCAGAACAGTGGTGCAGGTTCCCCATCTGACCATGTTTTGATTGCTGCTAAATTCAAGCACAAGCTAGCCTTCTGGAGGAAATTCTATGGGCCAGGTACTCCACCGCCATCACACTGCTTTGCATTTCCAGTCAAGTGAACAGTAAGTTAGTCTCTGAATATTCACTCGTATTTTTATTGTCCCCTCCCAACACACTATACTTTTTGCTGTGGATTTTGGCTTGGGGATCAGTGTGTGCATGTTTTTGTATAGCTACACTGGGTTACATTTGAGTTGATGATTTCTGGTGCCAGACAGCCCACCAGTGGTGCCTGACCACACCTTGAAGAGTGCTCTTACAAGGCTTAGGATGCAACATATACCACACTCTGGAGAGAGAAGGGGTACCAATAACACCAGTTCCTGCTTTTTGCTTTCCCCTTCCCCCAGGTTAAACCCTCTCGCCCCTTCCTAGCAATTGGCATTGATCACTCATTACTCTTTCTCCAGGCTTCAGGATGCTGGCAGTTGGGGAGGAGTTTATAAGCCTGAAGAAAGCAAATAAGGAGCTGTGATGCAGGGGATAAGGAAGGAGAGGAGGCTTGTGTGGAGCATAGCAGGCTCTCTGTACTTGGGAGGACAGTTTGCAAGCTTGCCTGCACCCAAATCCTCTTCCCACCTATCTTTTCCCCTCCGCCTCCCAGCCCCACTGCTGTGGTTGCTTACAAGATATCTAGTGTTGACAAGACCTAAAATCACATGTGCACTTGTTTTTTCTCCTTGGTGTTTCAGCAGGCTGGTAGGACTAACATGTCCCTTGTCCCTGCTGCTGGATCGGTGGCTGTGTGGCCAGTGTTAGGGTGTCTGGTGTGGGCACCCATCCAGGACACACTGCTGGGCAGCAGAGAGCTGTGTGGGGCTCCTTGGGTGTGTGACTGTCTCTCAGGCCACCAGGGCTGCCTTTCCTGCTAAGTGCTTTCAGTCTCCTGGATTTAGAATAACTGAGCTTTTAGGGATAACTGAAACAGCACCTTTGGGACAGTTTTCCCTGACATTATGGGGAATTACTTAGTTTTCCTCTTCCATACCTACAAGCCCTCATCATAGGCCATGACATGGGTGTTTGGGGCACAACACTTGCTCAGAGCACATTGCTCTTTGCCCCACAGCACTCAGGAATGTCCTCCTTGCTGCCTTAACCCCAGATAACATAGAAGTTGGGTGGATCTAGGAATTAACAAATCCCACTCGCTCTCTCTTACATACTCTCCTTATGTACAGATGACCTTTTAAGCTACTTTAAAAACAATCCGTTGTGTCCTTAGGTGACTCATGTGTGTAAAGTGGTTTGGTGATTCTGGGACATGTGGCAGAAAGTCCTACAGAAAAGTGAGCAGGTGCCTTGGACATAATTGGCAGGGTCTTGGTAGCTAGGGACTGCAGGGGTGACCTGGGAGGAGGAGGTCACAGACCACCCTGTAGTGGTCCACAACCTGAGAAGGGCTGGAGAAAAGAGATGCCACCAGCAAGCGCTGGAACAAAGAATCCCCCTGAGCAGGGGCAGGCACACAGAAGACACTGGAGGAAATATGACTCTAGAGATATTGTGACTTGTGGAGAAGGCCACACTGGAGGAGTGCAGTGAGAAGAAAGGACCAGTGAAAGAAGAGGAATCACAGTGGCTGATCCCATCTCATGTGTTGTCCATGGCCTCCTCAAAGGCACTTGAGAGGATGGGAGACTGGGAAGAGGGCAGGAGAGGTGTCTGGGGGGAAGCTGATGTATTCCCCCTATGTGTTTGTTTAATTGCTTATCTTTATTTCTCAATACCAGAATTGATAATTTAAAGTTTCTATTAGTTGACACTAAAATAAACTGTGAAGTTCAGAAAAGACTGCTTCTGTGCCCAAGACAGTAGGAATGGGATATACTAAAATGGAAAGAATAGCACTGCAATATATGTAAAACCAATAGGCCTTATGCCTGCTTTTTAATTTTTTATATAACCCAGATCTTTAAAACACATGCTCAAAGTGGCTGCCCCATGGTACATCATGTCCTGTACAACAGTTTAAGCAAAGTACCTGTAAATTAGAAGATAGAAGGATGTTGTACAAAAAAGAAAAGCTAATTAATGCAATAAAACAATGACAGAACATTCTCTGCTTTTGGTGGCATAGCATTCCTTATTTAAATACTGTCAGCAGGTAATTTCAACAAATAATTGATATTTCAGAGCTCTTGAGATGCTCCTGCAAAAACATGGCTGAGAGGCTGCAGGACTGTATAAGAGTGCCCTGGACCTGGACACAGTTCTTTAACTGTTTTCTGTGCTTTGGTGTGTAAGTCATAGTCCCTTGGTCTTCCCAGGACTGACTGATTTCATCCCCACAACATAGCAGTATGTGGGGAGCATAGCTGGTGCATATTATAGTGTAATCAAAAATATGGGCTTGAGGTTCTCCCAGTATTTACCACAACTCATTACCCCAAATGCTTATTAACACATGATGGGTAGTAATCATCAGGGTCACCAGCTGATGCTTGGTGACCAAGCAGAAAGGTGTACCGACTTCATGGGCCCAGCAGTGTACTACCAACAAATGATGCTGTTTTCAAGCAAAAGATGTAGGTACCAGCAGTCTCACAGCTGTATCAGTGTCCAGGTTAGGTGTGGCATCTGGTATCTCCATTTGTTCTAGGTGTACTTCAAACACCTTGGGATCCTTTCATTTTGGGGGAAAGGAAGACAAGGACTGCCCTTAATAACCAAGAAAACCTTGAGTGCATTTCTTTGTTCACTTCTCAGCTTCCTTTTAATTGAATAACTCAAGAAATTGCCCACATACAGTTCTGCAAACAAACACAGGAATGTGTTGTATTTTTAGGTTTTGTGAGTTCTTAAAAAATTATATAGCTGGCATAGAAAAAGGTGTGGGAGCTCTGGGAACAAACTGAGAGCTTTGTACTTGTGCAGTGTGAATTCTGGTTTGCATTAACTCAGGTACAATGTGACACTGGAGGATGAATTTCTGAGACATGATTCAATCTGTACGTCATCCTGTAATCTAACTTGTGTAGTACTCCAGCATCAACAAGAATCACTAGTTGTCCTGCCTATTCCTTATAAGTAGAAACCACAAAAAGATGAGGAATGCCATGCTCACTCCTTATGGCAGCTACAGAGGGACAGATAAAAAGAAAGTCATGGTTGACTGAAGACTTTAAAAATAGTACCTGATTACTGCATGCGCCTGGGCAAGCAGTAATATCAGTGGATATAAGATTGTAAAATAGCTAGACATGCATGTATCAATGACAGAGTCAACAACGCATTCACAAAAGAAAAAAAAAAAAAAGAAAAAAAAAAAGAGCTTATGCTCTGGTGCATTGGGAGCCTGTAAAGGTTGAGGCAGCTCCTCAGTGCAAGGTGTTTGTAGAGGGTCCTACTACACCACTGCCATCTGATACTTAATATCTGTACCATTTTGTATTTGCTTTCTTAAAGAGGCCACATTATCTAGCAAACCAGTCATAGTGGGGGAAATAAGTTAGGAGCCTTCCTCTTGGTGGTGGCTGACGTTTATTGTGCATCACTGCTCTGCTCTGTCCTTTGACCGTCCAAGGGAGCATGAGGGAGAAGGCTTGCTGCTGGTGCCCCTGTTGTAATTTAAGCACATGTTTACATAGTAATCAGAAGAATAAGGCCCATGCTAGAAGAGAAATGTAGCTGCACGCACATACAGAGGCAGTTTGGCTGACTTACTGGCAACAGCGTAAATCTTACTGAAACAAAATCACATTGATAATCTAGGTGTTTATACCCACCTATGGCTAAAATGTGTCATTACTGTGGAAAAATAAGGAAGCATTGACTCCACATTACACATCTGTTGAGAAAAGAAACATCAAGCCAAATAGTCAATGCACAATTGCTCCAAAGTAGAACGAAAATACCTTCAGGTCCTGCTCTTTGACAAGCTCAGTGAACTTGTTTCCCTGGTGCATCTCTTGATGTATCCCTGTCCTCGCAGCTGTTCCCTTCCATGCAATTTCCTTGCTATCTTCTAGAAATATGACTCAAGACCAACATTAGCAATTCTTTGACAACTGGTCATTGCTTCAGGGTGCTGGAGGTGTGATGTGATACACCAGTCAGATAGAAATCATTTGATAATATTGATGAAATCTGCACACAAGTTAGAACAATATCTGAAAATTCAGTTGCAGTGTCTGTGTAGTAAGATCTGAGGCAGGAGGGCAGGGCATTATTAAACACAGGTAGGAAAGAATGACAAGAAACTACACACACGTGTGTGTGCATGTGCACGTGTGTAATGTTTTTAAAGCAAAGTCTTCAAACTGCAAGAAACAGCTATGAAAGCCCTCTGCTTCCTGTTCTGCCACTAAGGCATGCAGTTACAGTCTTAGCACTCTTGCTGTGGCTGAAACTGGCACAATTTCACTTTAACAAAGCAGGAATAAGAAAGAACAGATGTTGATGTCAATGCAGCCACTATCTGGTGGCAAAGTGGCAGGACAGACAACTGAGTATCCATGCAAAGTAACGCTTGAGCTGCAGCATGGGCTAATGGCTCACATGATTTTCTGTGGTATTAAAGCCTTCTTTGCAAAGCTGTTTCTATTTTGTTGTTGTTGTTGTAACAGATTGTATTTCTAACATGGCAGAGGCATGGGGAGCCTGGCACTCAGCTTCCCAACCTACTGGTGCACACAGGGGGCACCAGATGGGCAGCTGTAGCTGCACCCACATGGCAGTGGGGCTCCTCCACGAGTGCTTTGATACAGTTAAGC
This sequence comes from Strix uralensis, assembly GCF_047716275.1. Lineage (NCBI taxonomy): Eukaryota > Metazoa > Chordata > Aves > Strigiformes > Strigidae > Strix > Strix uralensis. Next base: position 71,822,634 of record NC_134012.1, read on the forward strand.
AAGGCTGGACCTAACAGGCTCTTATCCTGACAGTTTAAGGCATCTGTGATGGTAGACAGATGTGGGAAGTTAATGAACTGTGCAGTTATACTGGACTGGTCATCCAGGTGCTATTTACATTTAAAGTTATGAACTTTAATGGCAGCAGTGTCTCCCCAGCTACCTCATTTCCTCTGCTTCTCTGGTTATTGAGAAATGTGCACATCTCCACTGCCTCAGGGAAGCAGTGGTTATACTTGGTGCAGAGTTAATTATAAGCCAAGGAACCCAGTGGGTACTCACCTCAATTAACACATATATGACAGAAATGAAAAAAATACCCACTTGGGGATTGATGCACAGCACTAGTCTGGATTCAGAGAGCTCTGGGTAGCTGGAAGACTGTTGTTTTCAGTCGGGTTTGTGCTACATCAGTATGACTGTTGTTTCACAGGAATCCATGGTGTAATACAAGCCTCAAGGAAGACGTGTATGCCATAGGCTTATCTCTTTTTTTCAGTATTATTAATCAATCTAATAGAAAACAATTTCTTTTCCTACACACTTTGTCTTTCTGATACTTGCTACATGCTCCACCCTCATTTCTCTCCTTTTCCAGCTGCAGACCTTCACAGGTTACCTGGCTGACACAGTAAAGGTGTTTACATCTCAGCCCCCCAGCTGCCATAGTTACAGCAGGAGGCATTTAGCTGTTGAGTCTTGCTCATAAGCTCTACAAGCACTCCCCACTACCATCGGGCCCGCAAGCTGCTCCGTCAGGGAGAGATGGGGCCCAAATGCAGTTGTGCCACTGTCTTGCACAGCACCATGGTGTGTAGCACTGGGACATACTGCTGGGGCATGGTGATACTGACTTGTGAAGTGGCTCTTTTCCACCTGAGTCTACAATTGCTTTAAGTCCAGTATTTTCTTCAAGATGCAGATGGTGCATTTTTTTCCTCTTTCTCTTCTTTTTTTCTGAATGACTTACAGGTTTTCTGTCCTCACTAAACTTAGGGCTGGTAATTATAATTTCTGTCTTAATGTTCTCCTGTACTATTCAACCCAGATGCCACCCTCCCTACTTCTATGCATGTGTGGGACATATTCCTTATCTTTCTGCCTGCAAACCCCCACTGCTGGTATCACTTAAAAGACAGAATCTCAGAAGACTTTGTTAACCATCCACAACTAACTTCACAACACAAATCGTTGACTTGTCCTCAAATGGAACTTTGCTTCACAGCAAGCAGCAAATGGACAAACAAGTTCCTCCTTACTGCCCTGGCACAGCACTGGCTGGTGCAGAAGGGTGAGTGGCAGCAATGCTCAGGCAAGGGCTCCAGTCTCACAGCGTTCAAGTATTGCGACTGCCTGGCAGGGCCGGGCTGTACCACTGCCTCCGCACAGCCCGGCTGCACAGGCCCCTTGCAGGTGCATCAGGCCTGCAGTCTGATTGTGACAATTTCAGGTGTGAACATTATGGGTATTTTTCACTGTCTGATTAGAAGTCCCCTTTCTGCATAGCATGTGAAGCAGGTGGAGATTGCGCCGGGGTTTTTAAGAAGTTTGGCTGGCTCTTTATGGGAAAAGGTGCATGGCCTCCCATACTCCAAAAAAACTCCATGATTTTGTAGATATGAGCCCTAACCAAAGCTGTAATTACACTGTTTTCCTTCACTGAAACACCCATTCAACATGTTCTCACCTGCTCCTTCTTCTATGAGTTACTCACACCAGCCTCCCTTCCTCCATGCTGCAGTTTACTGCCCCTTAACTGCTGTGATAATTGTGGGGCTACGCTGCTGAATGGCATTTCTGATACAAGTCAATTTAAAAATAAAGATAAGCAAATCCAGACAGCCAACAGACAAAAGCCCCTTCATATTGTTGATGGTGCAGTCCCACAAGTAGGAAGGTGGAACAATTGGGCCAGATTTGCTACACAAGAAAGCAACCACAGAGGTACAGTGCAAGTCAATCACTACCTGATCCCCCCCAAAGGTAAGTACCTGCTTGAAGAGTTGCCTGAAAAGTACCTGCTTGAAAGGTTTGGCCTTTGTTGTTTATTATTCAGATTCACATTCTGTCCCATCCAGTCTCTCCTTTCCTGAGGACTTGATCTTGCAGCAAAAGCTAAACGAAACACTAAGATCTCTCCACTGTTATTTCAGAATACCTAGAACAGAATACCTGCACCTTTGGGGGAGGCTCCACTTGGTACAATGTGACTTAAATCCTCCGTAGCTGATACCTGCAATGCAGAAATCCCTGGACAGCTGATACACTGCACTGACTTCTGATACCTCTAACCTTCCAGGTCCAGCACAGTATTGTTGAAAAGCAGTATCTTGGAAAGGCTTAGGTGTAATAACAACATGCATATATTGGGAGATCTTCCTGCTAGTCCTGAATAGCTCCAAAAGCAGCCCAGGCTTCAGTGGGCTTATCTGTCATGTCAGGTACCTGTCAGTGTCAATAGGGGAATCTCAATCTTCCACAACAATCACAGTAATTCAGTAAATATACATGCTCTGCACAGCATCAGCATTTTTAAGGAAAGCACTTAAATATTAAAGGATTGTTGTTAAAACAACATGTTTTGTAAAACAGCCTCTTTAATTTCAATTTTAAAATCCATTTATGTCACAATACTTTATATTCTCACTGTAAACTTTTATTACATAATAGTAAAGTTAAAAATAATCAAGTAACACCAGAAAGTGACATTCACTCAAAAGAGAGGGGAAGAAATATTCCTCCGGTTTTGTTCTATCAGATAACACTTTTTAAGAGAGAGAGAGAGAGAGAGAAAGAGAGGGAGAGAGGTCTGTATCAGAGAAATTGAGTATGGTCACTCGCTGGCTAGTAGAGATATGTGCAATTTGTTTATAACTAATATCCCCATGAACATACTAATTGCACATGTAGAGGTAACAATTTCTCTGCAACAGGATTAAACTCACAAAACACCTACATATAACTATGGCTAACTTCTATGCAAGCTGTTCTTGTAGAAAAATGCTTCTTAAAAACAAAACAAAAAATAAATCATCTTCAATATAAGTCACGTTTGGTCACATTTGAAACATGGTCTATTGCACTCAGAATCTTTCAGTAGCATGTGCTTTCTGAAGTGTCTCGCACTGGACACCCAAGATTAAATGACTAAAAATCACCATGTACTTTTTGAAAAATAGACCATAAATTAGTAAAAAGAAAAAAAAATCCTACATTTGTTTATAGTAATCTCTTTTATGAAAATTATTTCACACTTTTTCACTGTAATTCCCCACAGTTTCTTTGCTAGAGAAAAAAAATATCACTGCATCTCTAAGAATACCCTGTTCACACAATTAAACACATATGTTCTAATCAGCCATATGCAATGCAAATAAATATATCTATCTCTAAATCTTATTCTTTGTGTTCTTCTAAAATCTCTATATCTACTAGATGCAATGTATGTAGACTCCTGAGATATATGTAAATGCCAGTAAAGTGGCCGACTGTGAGGAATAAGTGATAGAAATTTTGATATCTATAATATGTAAAATGAGATTGGACAAACAAAGCCTAAGAGTAAAAATAGAACCAGAAGTTGATGACATTATTTGTTATTACCATTGCTATACTTGCACATTAATGGAGATGCATGATGCCTTACAAAAAGAGTGATAAGACAAATACCTTTTCCTGAGAAGCTCACAGGGATTAATAACAGGACAAATACTAACACTTAGGAGTGGGCAAAAGTAAACTTGATGTCCATATGCCTGTTTTAAAATATTTGAGCTGGGGTGAAATTTAGCTTTAGAGGTGATAAGGTGTGGTGAATTCTCACAAATGCTTTTCAAGAAAGGTTTGGAAAAGACAGAAATGATTCCTGCTCTCCCTAAGAGATACATGGAAAAAGTATCTCTGGAGAAGGCTGAAACAGCAGAGAGAAAGAAAGGTGCTGGTCTGTCACCTTTCACTGTACAGCTGTCTTTTCAGGAATGCAGTGATGGAGTTTATGTTAAAACCCAGTATCATTGTCTTAGGTGATGACAAATTTTGTTCCAAGATGAGAGCAAGACCGTCAGTTCCAAGGTTTCACTGGGAAAAAAAATAACTCCCTGAGGGACAGCTGGACTTCCACATGAGATGAGGAACGAGAGAAGTTGGTCACATTTAAAGGTGATGATGATGTTAGAAATTTACATCTCCTTGTTCTCCTCTGCCTACATTACTACTGAGAAGACTACAATTTGGTTTTAATGGGGCTTGGGGGTAAAATCAAACATGCTGTCAGTCAAAGTGACTCATTTTCACAGTGAATTTTCTTCACAGTGAGAAATGTTTATGCTATCCTTCCTTGGAGAGGGGGAAGGCTGGAACAACTCTTAATGCATTTGAGGGCTAAGAATATTAATTACAAGTATCTAAATTCCAATACGCATTCAAATACAAGAGAGGAAGAGTGCTGAAAGACATTAAAAAGGTCTTACATGACTGCAAACTGTAATGTCAATAACGCTGTAAATAAAATGAGATGGAATGTAGCAAAAGTATAAGCATCTGCTCTGACGTCCTTGCTGCTCGCTTTGGGGCCTCTCCACTTTCAACACTCTATTTTGGGGGTGGACACTGCAGAGAAGGCAAGAAAAGGCAACCCTACAGACACAGGGCTTAGCTCTGAACTTTGCAGGGTGAAAGTGGCAGTACAAAAATCAAAGTCGTTCAATTTCAGAAACTGAACTGCTTCTCAGAGGGTGCTGGCTGGAGGCAAGGAAGTTGCTGTTCTTCATGCTGTTAGTGGGAAATGTCGTAATAGTAGTTACGTAGTCTCAGCTCGACTGCAACAAATCCTGGTCGGTCATCAACACTGTGGAAAGACAACAAGCATCACTGCACAGGAAGGAGAAAGCTGTTAAGGTCTTGTAACCCTTGGGACTTTACCTCTGTGATAACTCATTTAAAGCTGCTCACAATATTTTAAGGCTACCAAAATGATGCTACAAAATTAATACCAAGTGGCAAATGTCACTACAGACCATCCAGTCAGTGGATTTACAATCATGCCTGTGTCTTTGTGGTTAGTGAAGGTACTGCAAGAAAGAAATGGTAAATTAGCTCCATTTCAGTAATAATCTAGAGAAAAGAATATTTGCAGTGCAATATCTGCCTTATAATGGGTACTACAGTCATACAGAGGGGCTTAGCACCACTGAGAGGAGCCTATGCATACACTATATGGCTGTACTGTATTTCTTTCCTTTGTATCTGCAACTCTTTGTTGATTGGGGAGAACACAAACTGACAACAAGCCCTTACAATAATACATTACATACTGAGATAGTTACATTGCCTGACTTGAACTTTCTTTTTTAATTTTTTCTTTCTAATATTAAAGATATTTGAGTACAAACAAATAAAAAGCCTCATGCTTTATGATACGCTTATTAATCATAATAAAAAATGATGCCTTTCACTTTAGAACTGTTACAGCATTCTTTGAGTCAAATCAAAAGGCAGAAATTATTTTATGGCTTCACATTCTTTCTAGAGTACTAGGTGTAATAAAATTAACAAAGAAGCAAGGTGCCTAAAAGTGAAGTACCACAGCACCTTAAATAGCATCGAGAGATCTTTTTTGAACACACATATTCTCCAGATGGTGAGCTGGAAGAGTAAGTACAGTAGACTTTACAGTAGACTTTGACTGCTTTACAGAGACCTTCCTTTAGCTAAAAATAACTGAAATGAAATAGTTTAAAATTATAAAAGATAAAACATTTTAAGTACATTTTTTGCAATATACTAATTAAAAAAGAATATCAGGCAGGCTTTCTTTTTTTTTATTCTCTGTATTTCATAATTCTAACTTCTGAATTGTTATTGATCAGAAAAAATGTTTCTGACATATTAGGTGTAATCTGAAACGATGTGTTGCCTCTCTCTAATAGGAAATCAGTGTAGGATCCAATCTGAGTATATTCAGAAATGAGAGAAAAATAGGTCAAAATAATTAATTACCGAGGAATGGAATGAATAATTTGGCAATATGACTTTGAAATTTCAGTAACGTCTTGGAAATGAAAATTAAAGAAAATACAATCCAAAATGAAATAAAGTTATTTGCTTAATTTCAAACTTTCTTTTCAAAATATATCAGACTGACCTTTTGTGGAATTACTTGGGTTTTATGATACCCTATTTTTCCAGAAAAATCAGCTATGCAAAATCAGCTTCTTGTAGTACCTCAGTAACTCAAATAATTTTCACTTGAAAGTGCAACTGACTCCTTAGTTTGGAGTTTGTTTGCAAGCTAAACACCAGTTGAAATTATGTATTTTGAAATACCCTTTCCCCCTGCCCCTTTCTGGCTATTAACTAAATAGATTAAAATACACTTCTATTAAAAGAGAGATCATCACATCACACTCACTTGTATGTCCAACACAATTTCATTAAATCATAGAGTTCTGTTGGACAGACTTCAGGACGTTCCATTCGTTCTCCTCTTTCGATCATCTGTGCAACTTCACCACCTTTCATTCCCTGGAACAGGGCGACCAGAACAGTCATCCAGGTTGCAAATGGTTACAGCACACATGCTAGTATAAAACATATAGAGGCCCTGAATTGTTTTTTGGGCTATCCTTTGACTCATTTGTTGCAACAGATGGGGCGCTAAGGCCTGCTTTGGCCTCCAGTAACCCTCTCAAGGTAAGAAAAGGCATTGGTTCAAATTTGCTCTGAATTTCAACAGAAAAAAAGTTGCCAGATAGAACTACTCACCTTATATGGTTTTTGCCCATAAGAGAAAGCTTCCCACATTAAAACCCCAAAGCTCCAAACATCACTTTTGCTAGAAAATTTGTAGAAATTCATGCATTCTGGAGCATACCACTTGACTGGCCATTTTCCATGACTTTGTGCCTAAAATAAGTCATAACAGAAAGGAAAAAAAGCAGGCTAGAGACAGTGGCAAGTAGTAGACAACATCAGAATTCATATAAGCCAAGTTAACTTAGATCTGCACACATTTGTACTAAGTACCATAACATTTCTGATGCAGTTGGCAATAAAGAGAATGGCTAGTAGCTTCTTCAAAAATGTTACAAAATTGTTCCTAATCTTCCACTTTCAAAATAATGCACTGAAATGAAATCTATGTTCAAGCAAAGCTTCACTAAATGACCCGGAGTCATGGTTTTAGTGGCATTTAATTTAAAGTTGCTCTTTAAAAGTAAGATTTTTCATCTAGACTCTCCACAGAGGGTAAGAGATACACACCCAGCTACACTGAGTCTCATTATTACTTGAAGTTGATGCTCCATTTCAAAGCACAGCGACAGCCTTGTGGCAAACTGCAGTTTGATTAAATTATGCCATAACACTGTGCTACGACAATGCAAGTGTCAAGCTATCCCAGCACAGTGCTAGATCTAGTGAAAGAACCCCACTGCATTTTGTGCAGTTGTAAAGGGAATGGGCCTTTGATACCAATTCTCAAACCTCTGACAAGCAGTTCTGGCTGTGGCAGTGATTTAAGATGTTACTGCCTTTTCTGGTAGCTGTTACTATTCCCATAGGAAGGTCATCACAATGTGCTTGCTCCTCCTCTGCAGCATTTCATGGTCTGGCTTATTAGTTTTAAACAGCTGATGAAAGGGAATAGGCAGAAGGAAGAAATAATTTGAACTGAAAAGCAATATATCAGAAAAAAAAGATGCAGACACAATTAGAGCCTTTGTCTCCTGTGGATGTTTTTACCTTATTAAATGTGGCAATTATTTCAGTCCCTTTACTGTACAGAGATCCAATGAATTTAAAACCAAGCTAAACAAATCCTGCTTAGATCAAATGATTATTTACCAATGGTATTCTTTCAAATCTTCCCCAAATTCAGTTCTGTTAGTCACAGTGTGCTAGTTTAAATTTTCCCTGGATATGGTGAATACTGTAAGTGCCCAAAAGTTCCTATCTGCAGCAAAGACATTTTCCCCCTTTTATATAAGGAGGTATTTAATTTCCACTATAAATTTCCATCTTCTAATGACAAGTTTTCCAAAAGTAAATGAAAGAAGTAAGCAGATAAAAGAAGTGACTAGCTTCTTCCTCCCTACACATTTCTTAATGTTGATCACACATTTTGAAAATCAGTGACCTACTATCAGGCTATAAAACAGTGGATGATACATATTCTTTCTTATTTTCCACTTTTAAAAACAACTGCACTTCAACTGAAAATAACCTTGTTAAGCCATGCTACTATACAGCTTTCACGTCTTGTGCAAACCTTACCTTATAATAATTTTCATCAGCACTAAGCGCTTTAGAAAGCCCAAAGTCACTAATTTTGGCATAATGTTGGGTGACTAATAGCACGTTCCTTGCAGCCAGATCCCTATGAACAAAGTTATTCTCCTCCAGGTATTTCATCCCCATGGAAACCTGATGTACCAGCTCTGTTATATTCTTCTCCGTGACATGTCTGAAAATCATAATTGAATTTTTAAGAGGTCAGGAGTTCATTTTCATGACTTTTCATGGAGTTCAAATATAAATCTTTACTATGAACTTCCTCACATCATACTAGGAACCTGATCCACATTTAGCTAAGCTTTAATTAGAACAGGCAGCACAAGAATGTCCTGAGCAAGATGATGTGTGATCATATCAATAAATGAGCACCTGAAGAACATGTGAAAATTCTTTCATTTATTCAAAATGCACTATTTTACCAGAAATATTTGACACTTAGGAGACATGTACAATATAATCATGTCCCAGTGAAGAGTAACTACAATCATTAATTGTTACATTAACAACATGTCAATTTAAAACTGTCCTTAAAGAAAGAAAGAAAAAGAACCTGTATCTTTTTTCCCCTTTGGATAAATCCTATGAAATGGAATCAAAGCTTACATACCTATTTTTTTGCAAAAATTTGTTCAGTGGCCCAAGTTCAGCCATTTCCATTACTAACATCCAGGCCTCAGCTTCACATATGCCTATCATTCGGACAATATATGGGTTATCCAGTTGCTGCATTACATTTGCTTCTCTCAGTAATTCATCCTTTATGGCTGGATCATTACTCTCATTCTTAAGAATTTTTACAGCCACTGGCTTGGCACCCCTACAAAAAAGAATCCAGTTCTGGGATTAGTTGCTGAAAAATCTGTGTGCAAATGCACACAATCTTATCTGATATTTCTGTGCACATAGTACAAAGTGTGACAAAAGACAGAATTGACATTCAGAGGGGAAAAACCACAACTGTAACAGGAGCAGCTCTCTCTCAAATGTTCAGAAGACAGATAAGCAAAAGTGAGAGAATGGAAAGAACCTGAGAAAATTATAAATAGTCATAAAAACATCTTAAGTCTGAAAACAAATGTACCGGGAAAAATTTTCTTGCCCATTCTGGAAAGAATGCTATAAAGATTCTCTGGCAAGAAAAGCTCTAAAGGCCTTTCTAAGCACTGAGATGTTTTGGGGGTGAGACTAGAACATGCAGCACTGCAAGACCCCAAGGCAGTGCTCTGAAATCCTGAGAAATTAAGCCTACTCCTGCAACCTTCAGCTCATACAACTAAGTGAAAGAGTTACTGATGAGATCGACAATGCTCAAGTGTGAAACAAGATTAGCAAATACACAAGCTGGGACCAGAGCCCTTTAAATGCCCTCAGACTGTACTGGAAAAAGAAAAATCCCTTCTGGCTTCAAAAACCTTGGTTAAAGAAATGCCTCCTGCTTCAGGTGGTGAAAGTGTACACATAATCAGCCCATGCACTTAAACAACACACTGATAACATTTTACTATGAAAATGCATGGTCAGGTGCTCCCACTTCTGTCAGTATAACAGGGTCTGTTCCTACTGGAATTACGTGATAAAAGAGGTCACGACATGTTCCATCTTCTTGAAAATCAACATTCCAGCTTCATGAAACAGGTGTTTATCATAACTATTTTAGGTGAAAATCTCTTTGCTACAGGTAAGCTGTGCAAGGCACTCTACACTACTTCTCAGAGGTTGTGCAGATGGGAAATACTGAGTACCATGGCTGACCATACAAACTATGGAGGAAGTCGGCAGACTTCCCACTCTGCTATCCCTGACAGGAGAGAAGATAGTCATAATGGGTGTTTCTCCACTTTACAGACAAAAATAATGACTGGGAGGTGACTATGCTGCAGGCAAAGAGGTGTAGGCAAACAGAGGAAAAGAAAATGAGTGTATAGAAAATGAGTGTATGAGTGTATGTACAAAGAGACAAACCGGTGAATGTTATCCCAAATTACTTAGGTACAATCTGTCACCCCAAATGACATGCAAAGATTACTGCTGCTTTGAAAAATAAAGGCTAGAGCTTCTACATACTAGACTCCATGAAAATAGAAGGAAATGCTTACTTTTTCATCTTGTAGAACCCTTTCTTTACTGTACCAAAGTTGCCAGAGCCAAGTTCTCCTTCCTCCAAGGTTAACAATTTCCTGTCAAGGGTGACATTTTTTGGCTTCATTTCATCTGGATCAGCATATGGACTTTCATAGACCTCAGTATCCATGGGTAAGGCCTCTCTCTGATCACCTGCAGTTCAGTCAATGAAAAAATTAGACATTATGTGAGACATTTTTTTCTGTCACAGCTACTATATTCACCCTTTTTATGTTCAGGATCATCAGTGTGTTTGACTTACGAGGGCATTATAAAGAAACCACACGCAGTCCAGCTACAGGCACTTTAGTACATGCCAAAATAGAGTGGTCTCCACCTGGTGATATGATCTAACTGTTGAGCATCTGCATAACGTGAAACTAGGAGGTTCCTTGACAGAAGGAGGGTCAAAGGCTGGCCCTTCTCCTTAGTACTTCCCATTAGTTACCTCAGACAATTCTTCAGTCAGAATTCTGCCTTATATGTAGTTCATTCTTATGCACCCATCTTTAATTGCATTTTACAGAAAGCCTGAGCACCAACTTGGCACTGTGGATGCAACAGGGCACAATTCCTTTTATGAAGTGCAAGGATGCAGCTTTTAGAGTCAAGGAAGTAATAATCTTTCACTTCAACATGGAAAAGGGGATTTTTGCTAAACAACTTTTATTACAGATGGTGACATCTGGCACTTTCAGCTACCAGTCTTGAGCTGTGACAGTGGCTATACCAATACCCAACATGGTGTGAAATATATGCAAGAAAAAAGAAATATGGGTTGAGGAGAGATTTCTGATGTAAAGAAGGAACTTGTATTAATAACATAAATTACTCTACCTACCTTTTTCTGCTCCTGTAAGACCTCTCTTCCTTTGCAGCACATAAGGATTAAAAGGTGCTTCATCAGGTGGATGGCCAATAGTTGGCTGAAGCTGTAGCACACAAATAGAAATTTATGTTTAGCAATGAATAGATAAGTTAAAAGTATTTTTTTTCCCCCGAGGATTATGGCATAATGACAGCATGAGATGCATAGGTGAGAATCAGAAAATAAGAAAGGGATCCAACAAAGTTTATTTCATTCTGGAGGTTACTGCTTGAGTAAATATGCAGGCCAAATGAAACAAACACTGCTAAAGCACAAAAAGCTATTGCAAAATTTCAGAACACTTGATCTGAGAGAATTAACTGGAATGAGTAATGCACAAATCTTATTCTGCAGATATTAAATTTACATGCTCTTTTCAAATCTTCCTTGTAACACAAGTAGTCATAAAGATTTCTCTTTAATCTGTCTTTACACCCTCTCCAAGTTATCCCTCTCCATACCTAGGCCATAGAGAAATTCCTAGCACAAATGAAAACAAAAAATACCTCCTTGTTTCTCTTGTGGATGTTATAGAGTGACTCCACTTGGAAGAAACTGGGGTAAAAAATAATTATTTTAATAGGCCTGTGTAACATCATGGATGAACATCATGGATCAGATACTAGGCCAGTCTGTCTGCTCTGAGGAGGGAGAAAATGACCTAATTCTTACTGTACTTGTACATCTGGTTCAAACACAATCCCTCTGCCTTTACTCTTTGTCAAAGGCACACAAAAGGCTATGGAGCACAAAAACCATGCCAGCAGAAACATGGTGTATTCTGGATCCTTGGCTGAAGGATGAGTCTGGCACAACAGAGTATAGATGAGAGAAATTTATAATCTACTCTCTTCTGTTTGTGAATTGTCAGGAACAGGGAATTACAGAACTTATTTCTGCAGTTTAGTCCCTTTTTTTTCTCAATGTAGAAACTTTACTCATGAGTGATCTCACCCTCCTAAGAGAGTGTTTTAAAACCAGAAATTTAAACATCAACATGAGATTGCTCAGGTCAAATAGGAAACAAAGGTATACTGTACTTGCAAAACACTGGATAGGGCTGTTTTACAAGTATTTGAATATGTAATTCTTCTTTTTAATAACTGAAGCTTTCAGTGGCATAAGTTCCTGCCTGAAACAGTTGTGGTTTTCAAGTAAAGAGAAACAGAGCTTGAGAAATGTCCAGGAGTGAATTATTGGGTGCAACAGAAATTTTATCACTTGGAAACTGCATTTTGTAGGGAAAATGCCCGACGCAGGGGGTATGAACCTTTAAACCATAATGAAGTGATTTGCCCAGTTGGATGAAGCAGAAAAGGTTTCACTACATAGATTTTACAGCTAAACCCTAGAAGGCAACACTCAGCAAGATTCTGGCCTAGTGGGATGAGAATGGTGGCATTGGGGATGGTATGGGTAATGTTTCTGACCCAGATCACTCCATCTTGTGGAACAGTGTTGAAAGGCCATTTGCTGTCAGGGTAAGCCACAAGCGCCCTGAGATGGTTCTGAGATAGGTCAGGGACCAAACTGAACTGCCAATCTCAAGAACAAAGAGGCAAATGAATGGTATGAAACAAGATCCTCAGCTCTAGTTTTGTTTGTCTAGCCTCGTATACCCTGCCAGGTATGCAAGTTAAGAACTGCATTTCCAAGACCTGTATTTCCAAGACCTATTTCACACATGGGCCATTCACTAACCCAAAAAACCGCACTAAGATTGGAACTCGATCCTAAACCTCTCAAAGTGATGGGCTGGCAGTTTCACTGTGAACACTTAGGACAGTGTTTCCCTACACTATGTCAGGACGTATAGGGAAATGCTTAGGTTCAGCCAAAATATTAACCATCTTTTGCAAAGCAAAACCAAATCAGTTGAAATGATACTTACTGAGACCACAGCGATTTTAGTTTGTGCATTTCATATACCCTGTATTGCTTCAGAACATATCAAGAATACTTAGGGGTTTTTATCTTACTGCTAGTTACTATGACCCATTCAGTATTACTACTAAGAAGTGATTATAGTTCCACTGGATAGCTTCCTGGATGTATTCTTGCTTCCTACCTTAACTATATTTATACTTTAAAAGGGAGATCACTTACATTTCAAAAGGTAATTGGAATCAATTAACTGAGTGGATACAACGTAATATGGACTTACATTGATACCTGTTCCTAGACAGGTAACAAATACAAAGGAAGCAGGTGTAAATTGCCACATTGCATGAATTTTATGCCTCTGGTTAACACTTCTTGGCCAAGGGGTCCAAAAGTAGAGAGGGAAAAAAAGGATAAAAATACAGTGACTGCCTAAGAAAGGAACTGAGATGCTGAGTGTCAGTTTCCAGAATACTGTTGTATTGGGTCTGGCTGAGCCAGAATTGGTTTTCCCCTGTAGCAGCCCTCCTGGTGCTGTGTTTTATGTTGGGAGCTGGCAGGGTGTTGATAGCACACTGGTGTTGTGGCTACTGCTGAGTGGTGCTTACACAGCACCAAGGCTCTTTCTGACATTTCCCCCCACAGTGGGACGGGGTGGGCAAGATCTTGGGAGGGGACACAACCAGGACAGCTGACTCAAACTGACCAAAGGGATATTCCATACCATATGACATCTGCTCAGTATAAAGCTGGGAGAAAGGAGGAAGGGGGTGGGGTCACCCTTGGTCCTCCGAGGCAACCACTACACGTATTGGAGCCCTGCTTCCTGAGAAGGCCTGACATCGCCTGTTCATGGGAAGTAGAGAATAAATCTGTTTTCTTTTTTTTGCTTCCGCGCGCGGACCTTTGCTTCGCTTTGCTTATATTAAAACTGCTGTTGTTTTACCCACAAGGGTTGTTTTGTTTTCCTATCTTATTTTCTTTCCCTTCTTTGCCCTGTTGAGAAAAAAAGGGGAAAGGGGGGGAAGTGATAGAGCGACTTGGTGGGTACCTGGCATTTAGCCAAGGTCAAACCACCACAACTGTAAGGAAAGTTCTGAAATACTTAGGAATGATAGAACGACAGTTTCAAAGGATACCTTTTGCATATTTTACCTTTAAAATAATATTTCTGAAAAAAGCAATATGTTCAGAAAATGACATCTAGAAGAGACTGCAAGGTTCTGGGATTCCTTTGTTTTTAAAAAGTTTTGATAGGACTATCAATTGTCCTCTGTTCACTGTGGGGAGTACCTCAACTGTGCACCAAAAAGTGTGAGAGGAATATCTGAACACAAGTCTTGAAATGCCCCACAGCACACACCTCATTTAAAACACTGAAACCTTTTCTGGAGTCACAATTAGGTAAAGACACATGGGTGTAGCTGTAGCTCCAACCAAACCAATGAAGCATGGCACCCTAATTTTCTTTCTTTCTACAGTCAGATGCTGGATAGAGTTTGTGTAGTTGCTGTTACATGATGAGGAGTATAAATTCAGACCACAGAAGGGTGCAACTTCAGCAGATCTTCCTCATTTTAAGACGAGTAAAAAGACTGTGCCACTTTTTCTCTTTGTAACCCAAGCTTATGAGAAGTGAGACAAAAACACTTCGGGAAAGGCCTTTGAAAATGATAAGCTCGAGATTTCAGATGGACTTGGAACTTACTGTTTGAAGAAGTGATGCTTTTTTTATGGCAATATAACCCTTCAGGCTGAATCATAATGATGGAAATTACGAATTCCACTGCAATACCTTGTATAGGTCTGATAAGTAAGCTTCATCTGATTGCTGCTCAACAACAGGGCAGAAGTACCTAAGTAGTACTCAGTCAGTACTGGATAACCCCACAAATTTCAAAAAACTTGGAGGGCATAAGGTCTCATGTGATTAGTATTAGCTGCAGACTAGAGAGGTAGTTAAATATCCACAATCCTAGGTCTCAGTGTATGAAGTGGCATACTTTGAACTGGCCAAACAGAATTCACGTACAGCAAATTCATACATCTCAAAAATCCATTCACTAGTGCAGAACAGCTGGTAAAAGTATAGCTCTGGCCATGACAAAGCTGACTCGTCAAATGGGATGTATAGAGACGTTTTTGCTCTTTGCAATTCAAGAACAAAATAAAAGAATCAAAAAAGATTGGATGATCTTGTTCACGAAGTGCATTAAAAAAACCCGAGTGCATCACTCCTGTGCTTGTGAATAAATCTCTGCTGCTGTGAACTGGAAATGACACAGTGACACAAATTCTAACAAAGTGGGTTGTCTTTCTCAGAGAGCTGCTCATCTTACCTATATTGTCTTATATGTATGTGTGGAATGATATTCCCCATTGTTGCAGTTTGATTAAACAGCTTAACAATGGCTTTTTCATTAGTATTTCTGGTTGAACTGCAATTTGATGTTTCACAGGCACCTTTTCAGCTCATATTAGTAACTTGAGAATATTATGCAGCACTCAGAAAACCTCAAACATTTTTCTTTAGTTCTGCCAGTTATGTATTCGGGAAATGTAGTTCCCTGCATGACTTTGAAAAAGATCTTCTAGCACAAAGGTTGGAATTTTTCTCTTGAAGTCAAGCAAGACGGACTGGAAATGGTGCAGGATATATGTATCATTGCATGTACAGTAGTCTGTGTAATGGTACAATAAAGTTTCCTTTTAATTTGACTGTTGTTTAAACCCAAAGTCCTTTCTGCCCTACACTTTAAAAACAGCAAGTTTAATTCTGCATATATTTTCTGACAAAGGGAGCTTTGTCTTAATATAACCAAGGTACAGGTTAGAAATCTGTTAAAAATGGCACATACTATGTGACATCTTGTGGTACGTACACTTGCAAACTATGGGGCAGGCTGTCATTTTATGATCTCATACTAGAAAGCTGTTGTGAGCCTGTCCTGTTTTCACATGAACATATTATTTTCTTCTGCTAAGGTTTAATCTTCATTGGCTAAACTCCTCAGGTACCCATAATTAAGCTAATCTAAATGTGCCATTCTTCTCCTTATTAGGGACTGGCTGTACTAGTGTGGCACTTTTCTAGTAATATAGCCACATCTACAATGAGAGGAAAGCAGAAGGCAGAGAGTTTGCACTGACTCAAAGATATCTTTCTAAGTAAAAGGAATACCAGTTTCTGTGCATGGATAAGGCCTTAGTAGGATGAGCCCTAAGCAGGTTTGATAGCATCTAGTTGATGTAATTAGAACAAGACCCACTTACTGTTTGCTTTAAAATATGATTGAAAAGGCTCCAACTACTCTGATTTTTATAGTAAAGATTATAATTTTATAGTAAAGAATACACTTATGAAGGCAATCAGTACAGCAAGTGCGATTTCTTTTCAGGTTAATAATACCGATTTGCAAAAACGCAAATGTATATGTAGGACTATAAAGTCGTCTTACTTTACTAAATCAAACTGAATAGCAAAACACTTCATGACAAAGAAGTATGTGCCATTTTTAACAGATTCCGCTAGTGGACTCTTGCATTCCTTTTCTTGTATTCCTTTTTACTGGACGAGTAAATCCATGGTCATTTTGCCCTTTCTCTGCTTCGTGTATACATGGAGTAATCTCTTAACCTGTACCTTGGTTGTATTAAGACAAAGCTCCCTTTGTCAGAATATATCAGCCAAATCCTCAATGAACTTTGGCTAAGACATCTTAGTCGCCACTAGGTGGCAAAAGCTCATTTAAATTATCATCTAAATTCCCAATTTTACATTAGTGAGTAAAACAGTTTGAAAAATTTTGAACTGAGTGCTAAAATTATATAAAAATAACCTGTTTGTGACATTTAACAAAACCATAATTTCTAAGACTGAATAAATATAAGACCATAAATTTTCCATTTTACTGTCTGAAAGTTTTTGACATGAGAGGTAACTGTTTAATTAACCAAGTCTAAAGTAAACTCTGCCTGTTGGAGTTAATGGATGGTAAATCTTGGAAATGTTCAGAGCAGAACTTTTTTTTAGAGTCTAAAATTTGGCAGTATGATGAAATTTGTGGGTTTGAGTATTCAGGGTTAAGTACATGTAAATGGTGATCAAATCAGATTTCTGAAATTATTTTCTTAAATAATTGGTCTTTTTCTGCCAGTATGCTTCACTCTATAGTCTGTGTATGTTCCCAGAAGGCAGGAAATAGGTATTTCACTGCAGAAAGCAATCAGAGAGCAGCACAGGTTTTACCAGGTGAACAGGCAGCAGAGAGACCAGTCATGTCTAAAGAATTCAGACTCCACACTCACTTTTCTGAACAAAACCAAAACCATTTTCTTAACTAATGTGTGATAATATGGCTTTTTTTTTTTCAGATGGCCTTAGAACATGTCTTATATATGTATTTGTACTAGATGACAGCACATTAAAAATGACATGTGGGTCCTGTAAGGCTATAGACATGACAACAGCTATTGGTACTTCAGTATAAAAGTGAACCGAAGTTATAGGAAAAGAATAATTGTTATTTACTAGGATTATCAAATACAGGATATGTCAAACATAGTTTTTCACTCTGAAGAGCAGTGTACCCTAGGGCTTTTTATGCCTGCTCATTTTTGTTGAAAAGCAACTGGAAATAAATAAATAAACAAAAAGAGAGACTCATGAGTGGAACAGGAACACATATGTTATTCTCAGCATGCAAACAAAGCTCATAACTACATGCTTCACAACTACATCAATTACCGGACAGCATAATTTTCTGGCCATGCAGCAGCAATTTCATTAGTACAGGGCTGCCTTCCCCTTGACTCCCTGACACCTTATCACCTTTCCCATTCTGCTTGGTCCTGTGACATCTCACACTCACCCAAATGTAATTAATGTCAATGCATAACAAGATTTGTGCACATAGGTTCTGTAAGAATGTATTTTGTGGTTGTTATTAAAAAATTGTTCCCTAAATGTGCTCAGTAATAGCACTGTGTAAGCAAGCCAATTTTCTGATTAGGAATGATAGTTCAGAGTGGAAATATCATGTTGTTCTGCTGTAAGTGACTATTTTTTGAAAAATCATTTTATTACTTACATTTTGTTTGAAGACATGTTGAGATCTGCACTAATGCTCTGGGATGTAAGAAATTACTTTAAAATAGTTTCTCAATTTTTAGAACTTCTTTAAAATCATTGCTTTAGTCATAAAATCAAGGCCATAATTATTCAGATGATTACAAAAGAAGCAGAAAGCTTACAAAATCTTCACAATCTGATTGTTAGTAGCCAAGACACACATTTAGTAACAGCAAGCTGAAAGAGGGGGGGAAAAAGTGAAATTAGTCAAGCGTAAGTCCTTTTAGCTCAGTCAAAAACCTAAAAAGACTATATGAGGCACCTTTTTGCTGCCAGCCTTTGGAAAGGTGTACGATTTGAGTCTTGAGATAATTCCACCTCCTGCCCAAATCTAGAAACCACAATGTCAAAGAGGAACAGTAAATGTGTCAGGAAAATAGCTAAAGGTATTTTACAAAATAGACATAGTATACAAGAACAAACCACTCCCAACTCTTCTCTTGTGTGTGCCTGCAAGTACACACACGATGCATCAAACAAATGTAGTATAGGAAATCTTAGTACTAAATTTTCTTTCAACTGTATTACTCTCAAATCATCTTGATCTGTAGATACACCTTAAGGCAGTTTTAAAATTCAAGCACATTGACCCTTCCCCAGATCTTTTACACAATATGTTTCTCCTGACTCTGTTACTGAACTTTAGCCACTCCCCAACATATTTACCAATGTAAATCAGTTGATAATTTTAGTGTCTTGAAGTATGACTAATGTATCTAGCAAGATCTGAAGCACACTGTGGTCTTACAACAATGTGGTTATTGAAGCAAAAGCACACAAACTGGTATTAATTCAAACAAAAATGAACAGGCTTTAGATTTTACATGTGCACTTATGTTCTGTATAAAGATACTTTCAAAAGAAATGCAAATATGTTTTACAATAATACATTAATTTAACGAAACATGACTAATTAGCACTTCTAGGGGTCACTGAGAGCTCACACCTGCCTAATTAAAACTGCAATGCAGTACTTACTGACCAAGCATTTAGGCTTATGCTGAAGTTGAAATAATAATCTGAGTCACATTCTCAGCCACTTTAAGCAGCCTTTGAACTCACTTCCAATTAGATGTTCTGAACTTTTAAATAACCCATTTGGACTTTTTTTTTTTTTCCCTGAAAAGATAGCTTTTTGAATGGATAGGATTGGTATTTTTCCTAGCTTTCTTTTTAAAAAAATGTTTGCTTTCACATAAAAAAAGTTATCTTTTGTTTCAAAACACCAAGAATAGCCATGCAATCCCTATTTCTGCTGGAAGAACAGAAACTTTTTGATGCTTGACAGTCTTCATAGCTGTGATACATAAAAATTCAGTTACGTGTACTGAAAAAGCTTACTGAATCTGCTATTTTGTTTTACTTCACAAAATTCTCTTTCCATATTGGGAATAAATGAAACCTGAAGCACTTCTTAGCTATAGTTTTGCAACAGATAAATTCTCTAAGAGGTTAAGTGCTCTTCTGCACATGGTGAGCATGGTTCATTATACGTTCCCAACGAGAGTAGCTCTCAGCACTTGACCAAACAGCTACCTGTACTGCTTTGATGGTAATACTGCTTAACTCAAATGTTTGTATCAGGCATAAAAATGGATGCCAAGAGGAATGCTTAATCAAGGACAGCAACAGTACTAGTCTAAAGTTAGGCTGTTTAGGTCTATTATTAATAGCTGGTAAACTGTGGCTAAACAAAATACCAAAAAAGGTTAAGTGGAGAATTTGGAAAGTGGCCAGAAGTTGTCAGATTCACTGTAACATCAACAGCTGACTTTAGGTTCATATCAAAAGCTCCTCTACAAGTTTAAATACATATTGGGACGATGTGCAGGGAGTAAAAAGTAATTTACAATGTCAAAGGGGATCAAAATCACCTTAAATCTAGTTATGGAGCCTCTGGTAAAAGGCAAAAAAAGTCCTAGTCCATACTTGCGCTGAGAGAAGTAAGAAGCGGTAAGCCTCCATATTCTGCATGGAGAAATTATCTCCAATACAGACTTCCAGCAGAAAGTCCTTCCTTTTGGAGAGGAAGCATATTAATATCACTAAAAAGGAGATGTTCAGATTACAGAAAAGGAGACAAGAAACAGTAACATTTTGTTACTCTAAGTTTGTTTCTGGGGCATTAGTAAATACTATACAAATTCCTTCCCTGATGTTGTAAATTTTACTCCAACTCCTCAGACACCAACAGTTTGCAGTTAAATTAGTTGGACAGTCTGCCTTGCATATCATCCAGCAGATCGTTCTACAGTGGTCATACATTCACTTAGCTTCAAAGCAACTTCAGATTTGGGCATGCTCTCCACTAAAGCTCTGGAATCTCACCAGTGTGTTTCAGGCTTTGACATACAGAAAAATAAAAAATTGTTGAAAAATTGGTCTGGATGGGAACACCAGTATTAGACTGTCCCTCAGAACTGGCCATTCCTCTCCTTTCTTCAGCAGTTTATCATGTTCTGTCCCTCTACTCTTTCTCTTCTGCTTCTTTATTCTAATAAATCTTTTCTCACAAGTCATGATCATTCCTGTTGCCTTGCTCTGGATTATCTCCTGTTGGACAACATTCTTTGGTGCAGTGCCAAAAACTGGTGAAAGTACTCCACCTGAGACCTTAGCAGGGTTGAACAAGCTGGAAACACTCTTGATGTTTCCCTTTTTTCTGCCAGCATGACTGCTGGTCTTTGTTCCTGTTCTGATCCACTACAGGCCCCACATCCTCTGAGAAACTGTTGCTTTACCCCATCCTGTGGGGAGCTGACTATTAGAAGTGCAATATCTTGCACTAGTTTCTACTGAACTTAATCTGTTTTTTCCCGGACATTTCTCCAATTCATCACAGTAATTTTGAGTCCCAATTCAAACATTTACAACCCCAACTGACATATTTTGGCAATACATTTTTTAAAATAAAAAATACTTCAGAAATGTCAGAAATGCAAACTTAAATCTTAATTATGATGGTGTAAATAATGTGAAGATAGATTGCACAACCTCTGCATAAGACTTTGTTCTTTTCAGCATGCATTTTTGGTTTTGCAATCTGAATTCATTGTATTTCAGGCTCTCTGTATAAAAAAATCTACATGAGTGGTCTTTAGTGAGTTACTACTTTTGCACAAAGATATTAATGTATGAGAACCTGGCAATATTAACTAAAGTCTTTGAGCTCCAGAAATATTTAAAATTTTCCACTTTCTATTTTTATGTTTATACTACAGGAAAGTAACTCAGCAGGCTTGTTCTATAAAACTCCCAAATAAAACACAAAATTCAGATTTCAGTTTTAAGAACTTCAGAATGTCAAATTTAAACTATTTTAGGAGAATACTTGCAAAATATACACTCAACACATATCACTCATATCTTTGGTGCTTTTCCTTCCATCACGATGAGTCTTAAATGTAACTACTATTGATCAATCCTGAAACCATTAATGGTTGTATATAAAATGTGCAAGTGACCGAGTGCATTTAAGTGAGCTACTTGCTAGAGAAGTACATGTTCAAGAGTGAACTTAATCTCACCTAACTATGGCTACCTAAAAGCTACCTAAAAACAAGTCTTGACTAATCACCTAGGCCCCTTCTGAGTGGCAAGACATCGACACATATTGGTGGAAAGTCATTCCACTACTTTCAGGCTGAAGTGATGTAGATGTGTATGTGTCTCTCTCTTGCTTCAAAATGCCTCAAAAGCAACCCTTTGTGATTTGCTGAACAACTGGCTCTTTCATTTGAATTCATTCATGTTAGGCAAGGTTAATCATACCCTGTTAGCATGACCATGTCTTTCACCTGTAAAGCATCATGAACAACTGGGGCAGTATTACTGCAATGCACCGATGAAAAGAGAAGAGGTCAGCCCATTTACTTTCATGGCACAGTCCCAAACATCAGTCACCTTAGTCAGATACAGATTTTTTTTTACTACTTCTTTGAAAAGTTAAATACCTAAAGTAAGATTTCTTGAATTTACTTTCATTTACACTTAAACTGCAAAATTTTCTATGGATAATCTAAAACCTACATAACATTCCCACATTCAATGTGCTTGATCCACCACTATAACTAATGTGGTCTCATGTGCTTAAACTTCAGTCATTCTTGTAAATGGCATAGATCCAAACCTTAGGACACCATTTAAAAAAAAAAGGCACCAATTTTGGGTGCATAATTTCCAGTGATTTAAAAAGGCACCTGATTTTCAGAAAGTGGTGGTATGAAAATGGTGGTTCACAGACCCATAGGGACTCAACAGTACTGAAATAAATGTAATTGCCTATTTGAACAAAAATATTTTTTTTCTATAATGTGGGACTGCATCAAGATAATGACCTAGATGATTAGGCTCTCCAGTGAGTGGTGAAACAACTAAGTTAAACTCCCTATTTCAGATGAGATCAACTACAACTGAATGAGATGGTGTTATGTATCACACCTCAGGTAGCTCCTTTAATCAATGGACTCTAAAAACTACATTTGCTCACTCTTCATGGAGTTGAAAGAACATCCCCTAATTTCACTGCACAAGGAATCAAACCCTTGTGCAAAGTCAGATGTTAACTGCACACACCAAGTATGAAAATAAATTGAACCTCCATTTCTGCTTTAGTCATTAGATTCTCAAAATGGACTTTGTAAACAAAGCAGTATCTCTCCTAGTGTTGATACAGTCACTATAGAACATGACAATCAATAAGGCATTTTGCATATGAAAAATACTGATTTTCACATACATTGTATGTATAAAAAAAATTCACAAAATTAGATGATGATTAGCTCATGCAAAACACTGATGAAAGCAATAACCATGCTAAAATGTTAAGCTTATTCAACTTACTGCTTATATCCTTAGAAAAACAAATTCACTGATGCAAAAATACCCAAGCATTAGGATTCCTAGAGCAGCATGTGACTTCTCAAATGTATGTGCCTTCTCAAATCAATGCTACTGCTATATCACCACCTACTCTTACCTTAGAAGGGGTTCCAGGAAGAGGAGGACGAGTGTTAAAAACAACAGTTTCTGTAAAAGAATCAAATGTAGAAGGATACTGAGCAAGGTGAGAAACGTACTGTAAGAACACAAAATTTTAAATAGGGGACCAAGTTTCTAGTTTTTTGATCACTTTACAGTGTTTCTCCTGGCCCATCTTCTTTGCTTTTGTCTCTAATGTGACTCGGGTACTTGCTGCCACAGAGATAAAAGTATATGCAGTGCAGAAGTGTACTGCTCAAAAGTACTGGAAAAGCACAGGCATATCCTTTCACCATGGCACTGGTATCCAGTCAGAGTGATGGAAGACGACCTTAGAGAGAGAACACCACTTCTGGAACAGCACAAGTTAGACAAGGATCAGTCAGAAGCATCTTTTTTCCCCTGGCAGTCAGGACAAGAGGGAGGACAAGGTCTCATCAGTATTTAACATGACATTAAAGAAGAAACAGGCCAAAGAGCATACTGGACCTCAGGACACTCCCCCACCCCCGCCTTCGACTCCCTTCCCCCAAGTTATCAAAGAATGTCTCTTACCTCTATTCTCAGCATTAGCACAGTGCAGCCAATCCCTTGTCCTGTCCTGCTCTCCCCAACATGGGAAGTAATTCCTTATCTACCAGCAACTCAGCTGTTGGGTGCACCTCTCACTGCACCCAACCTGAATGCCTATAGCAGCACTGCTGATGTACTGGCCTCAGCCTGGGGTAAGGAAGTGCTGGGACAACCACCTCGTTAATGTGTGTGGGCCAAGTAACACACACTGCCACTTGGAGCAGCAAAGCACGTTTTGGATCTGACATTAATTTTAGAGCCAGCAATAACTGGAGTTGGTAGCCTCACTTATGCTACAGGATCTGCCTCCATCTTGCATGGTCTGGCAGATCTTAACTCATTGAAAAGCTGGAAATTTAACATTTAATATTTTTTTTATCTAACATTAATCTACCATAAGCTGTACTCACCTACACAGCAAGTGGAAAAAATGCACACATCTTTATCATCATTAGCATGGCTATGTATACATATCAAAATAGTAGAAATAACTCACCATTTTCTGAGCCAAGATGTGGGCAGGGAATGGTAAGAACCCTTAATAATCCGTCTGGCTTGTATGAATAATGCTCAACTAACTACCAGAACGAGAGGGGGAAAAAAATCAAGAGAAGGAGAGAAAAATATATGAAAAGGTAAGGGAGGCATAATTAAATATATTGTCTCTTTAAAATTGTGTGCATATATACAATAATTGGTATATATTACAGCAAATGAACTGGGCATACAACAGATCTTTACTGCACATGTTCTTACCTCATCTTTACTTCTCTTTAGCAGGGTGCATGTTTCTGAAGTAACCTTGTCAATGAATCTGGAACCTGATCCAAGAACTGGATTTTTAAGACTCAGCATTCCACACCTTGTTCTGCTACTAACCAGCTTTGTAACTCTGAGCAAATCACTTCTTTTTATACCTCTGAGTTTCCACCCTCTTTTTTTTTTTTTTAATTTTTTTTTTCCCAAGATGGGTATAACTACAGTGAAGGAATTGTCCTAATACACAAGGCTTTCTTTGGACCTCAAAGTCGCAATGGGATGTAAGCAGTTAATAAATGTATAGCACCAATAGTTGTGGCCATTTGTGTTCCTGGATTGTCCCCTCCATGCCATTTTATTACAGGTTTATTACTGCTATATTGGCTTTGTTACATTTGGGTGGAAAGAAGGGGGTCTGTGAGTGAAAGAGTTGCAGACATATTAAAAAAAATTGTAAGACAGCATAGCTGCTTTTAAATTTCCAGTGACTCCAGGAAAGAAATATGCAGGACATTTACAGGAAAGGCTAAGAATTAATATATGCAAGTAAAGACTCATATTTTAGATTTGTGACTCACTTTACTTGTTTTAATAGAATTTTAAGCAAGAGGGCATAGATTTTTGCAGGTGTTCCAACTCCCTTAGCATTTTCAATTTACGCAGTCATTTCTTCAGTAGTCAGTTTTATTATCAACTATGGCATAGTCAACTATGCACTCCTTAATTGCTTAGTCTTCACCAGGGTTTTGGTGGTAGCCCTCAGCAAACTATGCTTTTTCAGCCTTGAAGGTAGAGAATTTCAGAGCTAAAGAATGCAGTATGTGTACAGAATTCTAAACCATCCCCTTTATGCTTCCTAGCATTCTGTTTATTGCTGTCATAAAAGACATTAGCAAAAGAGTATACCTAGCATAACTATTATTGAATATGGTCACTTGCAAATGCATCCTAGAGAACGTTCAGCTAACTGAATAATAATTACAGCAATTTTGAACTCAGCCAAGCTGAAATATCACATTTAAAAATTATTAAACTCTCTACACTTAAATAGCTTTCTACATTAACATATATTTTCTTCATGTATAGAAAGCACATAAAGTTGGAAACATGTGACAAATAACCTGCCAAAACACATTGCTGTTTAGCTAGAGTGTTGTTGCACAGCAGAATAAAACAAGCTGCCTTAGTCAGTTATATGGAAACATGATGACAGATATTCAAGTGATTCAAATTGAACAGACCTGCCAGAGGGTGTCAAATCTTTTTCCATCTGGTATGGAGAGCTTTCCTGTCTTATCTCTGTCAATACGGTAATGCAGTACTTTTCCATCATTGAGCAGACACAGGGCATAGGAACCATTGCTGTCCCTTTCTCGGATACTGTAGGAATAAGAGGGATTTTCAGGGTTACACTTTAGTAGGAATGAGCATCTTCATTGAAGTTCTTTTTTAAGTCACTCTTTTCTTTAAGCTTTTGAATTAAAAAAAGCAAAATCAGCACTGCATCTTCTGAAGCAATTTTGTTAAGCCTTTCATTTATTTCTTAGTGTCATTTGTTTTCAGATAGAATTCCCTAAAGTTTCTTTTTTTTTCTCCCCCGAAGGGCAAAAGATGACAACAGAAAATCCACGATGTGGAGCTCTTTGCTAGGCAGCTACAGAACACTGTCCAGTGCACAAAGTGCTCTCTTTGTGCACTGCAGGCCTGCAAAGCCCATAGAAGTCTTGAAGCCAGGATCCAGCATACACTAGCAGTTGCACTTCAATCTCATCTACAGCTTATGTAAAACTAAAAACTACATATAAGTGCCTTCATTAAAGCAAGATTTGTCTCCTGTATCTTTTATTTTGAAATAAAGAGATGACAGTACAGAAGATAAAATACTGAAAGAATATAATGTGAAATACAAATAAAGGGAAAATCATTGTGCAATGAAACAGATTGTTGTTTGGCTGGGAATTTAAAGTAAATCATACATTTATGTAATCATTAATTCTTATAACTTCTGTAAAGACATTAATGCTTTGCTGCAGATTTCACATAAAATTCACATGAAATTTCACATGGTATTGCGGTATATATCTGGTCTATAAACTTCACCAGGGAGAGATCACAGAATGTAATATACAAACACTGTCTAAAATTCATAGGTAGCCATGATGATCTCCTTTTTCCAGATCTGCAAGTAAAATCTGAGATGCCTGTGAAGTGTTGCAGTTGTTTTATGAGTACTCAAGACTACCTAAAACTGAGACCAGTATCTTCTGGTGACTGGACCCAGAGTAGATAGGAATTTGGTACCAGCTCCATCATAATTAGAGTATCTCAAAGCAGCCTTTTTCTTTTAGTTTGAGTTGCCTGTGTTCACTTGCTGCTGACAGTGAGACAGCAATAGAACTAGATTAAAATTTTCAGCAACACTGAAACACTTCTTGTTTCTGTCTTCTACTCACTCTCGAGTTTTTCAAAAGCCCTGAGAAGAAATAAAGCAGGATATGCTCACTAAGATGTTGTGAAGCTGGTGGAACACTAGTACTTGCTATCACATCTCAGAAGATTGCAGAGGCAAGCATTAAATTCTGTTCCTCAGCTGACTCACTGAACTAAAATTGTTTTTTTTCTGAACTACTCATGCAACTATTTTTTCAAGCAGAGTGATTCTTGTTGCCTAAGATGTGAACGGGACACCAGCTAAAGGAAAAGGGAAGTAGGGTCAGTTTTCTTTCTGAAACCAAAGTAACTTGCCTAGTGTCTCTAAAGCACCTTAAAACACATTGTGGTTTTTCATGACATGCAGGTATTTTCTCAGCGTGCTTATTTCCTGTGCTGACTGAGCAGTGGAGAGCAACAGGTTTCAATAAAATGAAGAATGATTTTTACTTTGTCTTCCTCTGACTTGCTTTTAACAAATGAGGCTTGGAAAAATATTTTCAGAATAGAGGATATTGTTTCTAAAACACAAATGAATGGCATTTCATTGCATTCAGACTGCTGTTCAGAATACAGCACAAGTAAGATTATAAAAATGCAATGGATTGTTTCCCAGTAACAAATGTCCTTCATGTTTTCACATGAGGCAATGGTGGCTCCAATACAATTAGCTCGACTGAAACTGATTCTCATTTGCAAGAGTTGTTGCTATCACAAGAGTCATCATAAACATTTCTTGAGAGCACACGCATTAATGGGAGAAGGGAGTCCTGACTTCCACGGACCATGACACAGATCCAAACAGCCCTATCAGTATCAGGTGCAGGATTTAGGCAGAGTTCAGGTTCGTAAGACTGTGGTTGCATTTCTGAGATCTTCCTTCCCCCAACCAGCAGTTAACAGTTATGGCAACTTCTGTCAGACAGCTCTATCACTGCACATGCAAAAAATCTCCGCTCTAACACTTATGACTGAACAGGGTCCAGGTTCCAGAACCCTCGTTCTCTTGGGGTTATGGTCGAGATGTTTTTTTAAACTGTAGCCAGTCAACACCAGCACAGTTTGGATCCCTACAAAACACAACAGAAGGTACTGCCATCTTCCAAAACATGTCTGAAGAGCAGAACTATCAAGAGCTTTGAAGCAACAGCCAAATGATGGCCTAAGTCTTAGTTTTGGCAACCAGATTCTTTACTGGTCCAAAAAGCACCCTCATAGAACTTACCGTCACAGCCCAAACCAAAAACTTTTACTGCCTCTGGTGACAAGCATTGTCACAGGCTATGTTTCACAATTTCATGCTGGTTTTGCAAACTGTGATAATGGCTGTCTGGGTTAGGATAAACCTCCAGAACTCCAGCTGGGTACACAGTATCCAGTACCTTACTGTTACTGTAAAAATTGGAATCAAGAGAAAGGCTGCTCAAACTTAAAGGTTATAAACTGAAACATCTTCAAATGGAAGTCAAGGTTTTCACACCTTCTTGATGGTGCTGCCTGTACTACTCCGGGTCACCACATCAGATTAGGGGGCTCTCTTCATATATGGAACTTTCCTTCTATGAAAAGTAATTTTCAGAATGTTGAGAAAAAAATCCAAAAATCCAAATGCACTATCTGCTTTAGCGTGCTCTGAAATTACACAAAATATTTACTGCTCTTCAATACAAACTGATAACAAAAAAATCTTCATTTTAAAAAGCTGTATTTTTTAAAAAAAGCATTTTGGAAAAGAAGAAATCCAGCAGTGAAGTATCACCTGGTCTTTCACTTCATGCCATTGTACTGAGATTAATCAGAAACATGAACAACTTCACTGAGAGCAAATTTGAATTCACAGATACATTAGAGAAGCACCAAGGTATCTAGATTTTCTGACATACATTTTAGAACAGCAATTTTAGAAGAAACTGAGAAACTCAAATTGTTACACGATGCAATGAAAAGAAGGTTTAGTTATTGATTTTAATTTTCATGCAACTTATGTTTGAGTATTTTTATGGTTTTGTGAACATAACCCAAATAGCAGCCAATAAGTATCTGGAGTATCATTACACACTGTGTAAATAGCTAACCATTCTCTCCTTTAGTAAAGTCTCTATTTCTGCATGGAAGCAAAAAGAACAATGTCTCAATTTTTTCTGCTTCCAAGTGAAAAGAGAAAAGATCTCTTTCCTTTCCTTTTAGAGGAAAAAATCCCCGAGGGTAAAAAAAAAATGCTATTACAACATGCCTCATTGACTGTGTAGAAAAGGGATTTCATCTTTTCTTCACAACTCTGACCCACTCTGCTGCTGAAGCACACACACAGAGCTACCCTTGAGAAGTCATGGCCCTGCTGCAGTGGTCTGCAAGTGGTGCCTAACTATGTACCTAACTGAAGATCAGTAAACAGCTCTCCCAAACAGCTGTGGGCATCATCCAGGCTGCTGAGAAGGGAAATACAGTGCCTCCAGAAACACTGTTCACTGTCTGCATTTTATCATTTCTCTTGGAAAATTTTTATGGTCATCTAAGCCTAGCAACTGCTTGGCATTTTGAAGAGGAACTTCATCATTAATTAATACCCCTGAATTAAGGTCATGTTTAGGAGGATTGTTTTCACCTTGTCTGAATGTCAACAATGTCCAGTTCCATTTATGGATACAAACATAATACTGGTAAATTTATTTAAAGAATACTCTACAATGTCAGATAAATCACCTAGCTCAGTATGAACTCCAGTAGTGGTAAATTCCTAGAGAAAGTAAGATTAATGTAAATATAGACTGCTACATGTATCAGAAACACAAATTTTGGGTGAGACAAAAGACAAGAAAACTCTTATGGACAACTGCACTTCAAAACTTCTTATTCTGAAATGGTGCTAGTAGTGTTAACTACTGTAACACGTAAGAGACAGTTTAGTCTCTAGATGTCATGAGGAGCCATGAGTTCTGTAAGTCATTCAAATAGTTGAAACTAGTTTGTTCTCTTTAGTATATCTTGTGCGTACTTAAGACATTCTTATGATACTAAAATTATTTTTTACTTGCCTTTTATGCACCTGTTCACATTTTATGTGAACTACGAACCCATATAAAAGGTTTCTAGAGACTAAACTGCTAATTATCAATGTCTTCACTCACAATTTCCTCAATGTTGAATTTTTAAGTTTAACAGTATTTCCAAATAGTGTTTATCTTCCTTCAGCTTCAGAATTTTTGGTTCTTAACACATATGCAAGATCACATGCTCATATAACTGAAGTGGTCACTACTGATGACAAATCAAGATGTGCCCAGAGCTACCACACACTTACTGGAGTTGTTTCCTATATGGAACTGAAGAGAAAACTAACATTTTTTATACAGCTGGTCTGTCACTGTTAGCAAATTTTTAATCAATTTTTCAACTGGTCCACACATGCATGTACTCACATAGATAATATTATATTATTTATTATTAATGAAAAATTATTACAATATTAATAACAGTATTGATAATATTAATAGTATTATCTATGATCATCTAGACAATATTTATCATCATATTCTACAATTATGCCCCCTACCAGGCAAAGTCTAACAAAAAAAGTCTGGTAAGAACCAGCATCCTACACAGCATGCACAGCAGTGTTAATGAAGCTAGCAGGGGCTTGAGACTTTAAAAAAGTTCTCTATTTTCTGTTGCTTTTCAGGTCATTTTAGAGATATCATATTTTCCTTCTATTCCACTGCTATAGTTTTTTCTCCAAATTTTGTGGCTAGAGTGGCAATCTTTAATGAGTGTTGTTCCTGAAGAGTTGGGCACTGCTTCCTATTTCATGTCATTTCATGGTATTGTTTCTAATTTTGACTTTAAAAACAAACTCTGTATCACCCACATACATACTTATTTCACTTACTTTTCAGTCATGAGAAAAACTTTAAAAAGACCTTTAAAAATTTCCTAGTAAAATACCCACAGTTAGCTCAGAACTTTTCCAGCAGCTTGGATAGATCACAGTGTTAGATCTATGATGCTAATCATGACATTTTGAACTGCAGTCAGGAAGCTTTTCAACTATTTCCATATTTATTATATTGAAAAAAATCTAGATTTGATAATCCTGCAGTGCTGCAAAGCAGCGCTGAAGAAATATGTTCTCACAGAGACTGCTGTACTGGACAGTTAGCAGATTTCTGGTGTAATGAGTTTTAGAGACCCTTCTAAAAGAATATACAGAGATATTCTAGCCTTTTAAAATTTACTATTTTTTCCATAATAAACAAGATTATCTTTTCATATACTAGCACCTGCTTGTGGACTTGTTGCATAGCCTCACAGTACCTCATCTCATTTAAAATCTAGCTTTTATGTTCCCAGGCTCCATTTCCTAGCTCAACAAGTTAACTTCTCTTAGACATCGAATGTTTCTAAGTTTCACCTTTCAGTCAGCTACCAGGCTTGAGTCTTGACCAACGTGAGAAAAACAGTCCCTGAAGAGCTACATTCACAAGCACAAACTCAGTCTTCAGTCCACAGGTGTACAGAAGATTCTGACATGCGCTGCCTCCAGGTAAGCAAAAAGCATGGGATGCCCATGCCTGAAATGTAAAACAATGCACCTCTCTAGCACTCAACAATTTTGCTGCTACTGTTTCAGTTAGCTAACAAATGAGTGGTTTATTTCTCAACACCTGCTGAGCTAGCACATGTTAGGCAAACCACTGCGGAAAACAGAAAACCTCTCTGAATTAGACAGTTCTTTTGTTATTTGCTATGAGCCTCTAGGTCTACCGATCTGAGAGCTCAAGAGCTCTGGAAGGAAAAATAACTGATTTCTGATACAAATGAACAACACATTATTTCTCTTGCTGCTCTGGCTGCTGAATTATGGAGCAGATGAAGATCTCCCCATTTCTTCCCTGGGAGCATAAGAGTAATTTAGGTCTAAACCTGCCAGATATGCAGTCCATGCAAGAACAATTAATGCATCACAAAACACCCTACAGATGCAGAAGTAAACAGTGCTGTCCTTAATAAGAGGGACGCAAGTTAAAACATACTATCAGTTGTATTTTCATATTATCTTAGCTCCAGTGGTGCTTCTCATGGTTTAAACAGAGCCTTAAAGTTAGTATTTTCCCCTCTATGGGTTTATCTATCTACCTGATGTGAAAGCAGCTGCCTGAGTTCCAGCAGAACTATGTAAGATATGCACCCACTGGCATAACAAGTCCCCCAGGAGAAGGTCTGACTGCTCCCTCCACAGCTCATCGAGCATGTTGCTGCAAACAGCACCAGAAATGCCTCCTAAGCCATCTCTAAGGGAAACAGGAAAATGCTGGAGAAGTATTTCTATTTAAAGCTGTAGGAATGCTTACAGAAGATTAAAAAGAGATCAGGGTCTCTTTATAATAGAGATTGAAAGTGCCAAGTCTGCTAAAAAATTGCATTCCCTCACTCCAAAGCTCATCCTTATTGTTAAGAAATGTTAGTTAAGGGATCCATTTTTTTGAAGAAAAACTAGCTTCCTTTTTTTTTTCCCCAAAGAGAAGCACTTTGACCACATAGAAACCAATGTGTGTAAGAGGTAAACCGGAAAAGCTGGAAGCTTTAATACATGATCAACATCATGACTCAGCTGATACAACACTGATTTGGTAAGATGTTAATATGGAAAGTAATAATCTTCAGAAAAAAACAGGTCATTAAAAGGAAGGGTTGCTGCTTTGTTTCAGATTACATGTCTCTATGTCTAACAAGTAGGATAAGAAACTAGCAAAGTCACAGGGCAATGAAAAAGAGAGGTGGTATGGTAATGCTGTGCTGGTAATCTATGACAGTGACCATGTTCAAATCAATGAAACTTCTGTGCTATAGGAAGAAGCATTCAGAAAAGATGAATCTGTGATAAGGGGAATCTTTGGCTCCACAAACATTTGTAATAATTTTTTGTTACAAATGGCAACAAAAGCAACCAGTAAATGACCCTCTAGATGTGATCCCAAGAAATAGGGAGTATGGAGCTGAAAATGTGAAGACACATGGCAACTTGGGTGAGAGGGATTGTGAAACAGTAAAAGTTCAAGGACTGAGGGAGGAAAGAGATTTCAAGAAATGAGATGTCAGTACACTCAAAGTATTTGTAGCTAAGACCTGACAGGATAGGAATTAACTCTACTGGAAATAAAGATTTAGAGGAGTTACCAGTTCCAGACAATTAAGATTGAAACATGGAAACATATGAAGTTTGCATCTACATTAGCACTTAGTGTGGCACAATTACAGCAAATAAGTAAAGTGAAAGAGTTGGTAATGAAGAAGCACATCCATTCTGCACTCACTCCTACAGTTTTACTTTGGACTAGTTTTAAAAAAGTCAAAGATAGTTGAGTGCCGAAGAAGACTATGTAGGTAGGCAATGAAATTTCTCTCAGGAATTACACAGTTCTAAGTGATCCTTCCCTGGCCATGACCTTTAGGCTTCATTTTCTATCATTATATAAATACTTCTATTGGGGGGGGGGGTGGGGGGTGGGGGGGGTGGCGAGGGAAAGGAAATGGCTCAATGAAAACTGATTTTTTTTCAAATTAGGATTTTCCAAAAGAGAAACTTTTTTGTTAGAAGATTTTGACTGTCTCTAATCCTTACGAGATGATGGCCGTTAGTCACTATCCTAAATGACACATTTGCACTCAGAAAACAAAAGATCATGAGGTCGAGTAAACGCAGACAGTGGCAGACACAAAATGGTGTTACCAAGGTAAAAGCAATTCCTTCTGTTGCTTAACTGCAAAACAAAGCACCACCACTGCCCCCAGGAGAACTGACATGGATCCCAACAGTTGTTAACATCAGCAGATTGTTTGTATTTTTACCACTTTGGTAAGTCAGCATATTGGGTACAGGTGGCCAGGCTTTGGCAGCGGGGCTGCGGGGGGCTCTGTGAGGAGGTCAGGGGCTGCCCTGAGCCAGTCATGACTGGTTCCAACTGGGCCCAATGCAGGGACCCCTGCAGGGCACTGCCAAGCACCTCAGCCACGTATGCGGCACCTCCGCCTCTGTGAAAACATCCTTAAGAAAGGGCAGAAAAACGCCTGGTAGGTGGTGATGGAGAGAGAAAAAAACAAACACGAAACAGAAGCAGCACTGCAAACACCAAGGGCAGAGGAGGAGGTGGGGAGGAGGCATTCCAGGCGCTGGAGCAGAGAGTCCCCTGCAGCCCATGAGAGAGGCCACGGTGGAGCAGGTGTCCATACTGCAGCCCTCCAAGTGGGTGGATATTTCCTGAAGGATATTTCCTGTAGAGAGCCCATGTTGCAGTGGGGAACAGCGTGAGGAGGAAGGAGTGGCAGCGAGAAGCTGTCACCAACTCACTGCAGCCCTGTCTCCTACCCATCCTCCCCTGCGCTGCTTGGTGGGGAGTGGAGTTGGGTGTGAAGGAGGGAAGTTGAGTCTGTGAAAACTGGGGGTGTGGGTGTGTGAGAGGAAGGTGGTTTTTTATGTTTTTGTCTTTGTCTCTTGATCTCCAACTCAGTATCAACTGACAATAAATTAAATTACTTTTCCCCAAGTGGAGTCTGTTTTGCCAGTGGGAATTAGTGGTACATGATCTCCCTGTCTTCATCTTGACACACAAGCTTTTCCATCCTGTTTTCTTTCCCTGTTCTGTTGAGGAGGGGCAGTGTGACAGTGGCTTGGTGGACTAAGGTTAACCTATCA
The DNA here is from genome assembly GCF_047716275.1 of Strix uralensis. Taxonomy (NCBI): domain Eukaryota; kingdom Metazoa; phylum Chordata; class Aves; order Strigiformes; family Strigidae; genus Strix; species Strix uralensis. The sequence goes on from NC_134012.1 coordinate 71,857,359, forward strand.
CAGTCACTTAGTATTGCTTATGAGTTATAAAACAAAGTTCAATTAATTTTTCTTGTATTGAGTTTTTCTGATGCTCCCTTTAGAATTAAACCTAGTATTTGATGACCCACGCTTTTGCTATAGTTTCCCATCTTTAGTTAAGTGGAAACCTAATGTTGGAGACACTTGCTTAGTACAGGAATGCTTATGTCATGTATATCATGCTGGACTGGGGTCTCTCACTGTGAACAAGTCACCTTTTAGGCCATACTCTCATTTGAGATTCATTCATGGGAACTGTGTACTAACACTGGTGGCAAACAGCAATACCACAGAAAAAAACACTCACAGAAATTTTCCATTGTTTCTTGACCCAATGAGGATACGGTGTTCTGACTCTTCCCGAGAGATCCTCCCATGGAACCATGGCATCTTCTCATGGGCTGTAGTGGCAATCAACTTCTCCAGCTGAGGCTTTTGACTAATGATAGCTTGCTCAAGAGCATGCCCCTATAGAGTGGTAAAAACACAGCAGGACAGTCAAACCATCTTCTGCAATAAAAACATGACAGGTAGACTCCCAGTATTGGATTGCTTTTGGGACATCCAAAATCTGCATGTATCTGTTGTATGTGGGGAAAAGATCTGGTTGCTATAAAGATTTTAAACCAGAAACTAACTTATGGTAACCTAAACATCACAAAGCTGGGATTCTTCCTTTACCTCTGAGAAACAGATGGAAAAATGACCAGTAAATTAAGCCCTTAGTGATATATCAGTACTTCAGCTGAAAATTATGTCATATTTTTATGCTAATGAGACATAGCTAAATATACTCAGTGCCACCCTGAGATGTCATAACATACCTCCATATTACATATCCTACAGCAGTTTACTGAAATAAACTGAACATGCTTTGCATTGTTGCAACATGTCTACATTGAAGACATCAATGCAAATTTCCCCAAAGCAGACAGGACAGTCTCAATTTTAGAGTGAACTACATTAATATTTTAGATATAACCTAGACACTTCTAAACCCATCTACAGCCTATCACTTCCAAATTTGTCCCAGAATCTGAGGGGAAAACCCCCTCATTTCATCAGTCTTCAACTTGAGTTCAACAACTTCCTTCTAGACTGGGCTCAGACTCATCAGAAAAAAAATGTCAGCCTCAGCACTTATAGTAAATGTAGTATAAATTTCAGACTTTTCTAGTTTGGGCATTGCTCCACATATTTCATGGAGCAGAACATGTAGGGTTACTTGCTAGTACCAAAAGAGATGACAAACCTAGCATAACTCCATGAGCTCATAATGGTAACTCATGGCATCCCAAGGTGAAATAGTATTCCTGTTGCAGCCTCCTACACTAGTGTTAAGACTAGCTTCTTCACAGTCATTCTAAGGAAGAAGTCCAGCCTGTCTTCCTCAGCATGAAACATTGCTGCTTGACACATGCAGTACTGAAGATGCATAGGTGGTTAAGAAATCAGGTTCTGTTCTGGACATAATCTAAATAAGCATTACAGAAACAAGGTCAGCTAAGAGGGAAGGATGTAAAACAATTCACCATATCACCATGTTTGCCTGCATATCAATCCATAAAAATTCAGAATCAAAAGCAATCAAATAAACCATTTCTGTATCTTGCTCATCATCTTGTTCTTGTATCATCTATTAACTTTTGGTGCATGTGGAAATCTGATGACACAGGTTAGTGCAGAGCTAGATAAGCCTATGCTAGCCCAAGATATCATAAAAGTCTTAAGTTTTGTAAAAGTTCAGGAAAACTACACTTATGACCAAGTTACTGCATGTATTGGGAGGAAAAAAAGCCCCACTGTTCAAAACTCAAACAGCTATGATTCCATTATGAAACAGCAGCAGCAACAGCTGGAAACAAACACTGCAATCTCTTTTCTCCTAAATCAAAGACCACTTTATGGCAAAGTCAGCCTGTATTTACCTGAAGATTCCAAGTTTGTTTGACATACTCTCTGATGAGGTTCTCTTTTAAATCTTCAAAGGGTCCTGTTTTGGGTTGAACGCCTGGTGGTCGGTTGAAAGGTTTTCTCAGTAGACAGACAAGGCCATCTGCTTCCTCTGAGTGATAGTTAATGAGTTCAGCAGGACTGGCATGCGACTTGCCTCCTGCAATAGCATATGAGCCACTTAGCTCCCTTTCAATTGTATAATGATGAACCTTCCTTCCATGGGCCAAGGATAAAGCAAAGCCCCCCAGGTAATTCCGGCTTTGCCGGAGCAAGTATAGTCCATCACTCACTCCTCCTTGCATCAGATACTCCTCAGCTTCTTCACGTGTAATATTGCCAAAGAAGTATGGCAAATGGTTAGCAGGGTTTGCCATGTTGGAAGCCATGCTTTGTCTTTTCCAAGTAGCAAACTTAGTATTCTATATCTGAAAAACAAAGACAGAGACATGAGCATCAGTTTAAAAAAAGAAGATAAACCAGTAACATGGCAGTTCACCTGTGGTATGTTGGTAATAGATTTTTTTAAAAGATTTTGGGATGAAGATCACATTTTTATTTTTATCTTGTTAGAAGTTGTCTAAATCCCAATAGAAAGTTTTTCCCTGTTATATAGTAATATAAAAGTTTCCTATAACTGCACAAGTTTCCTTTAACTCCCTTTCTGCTGCTTTTGCCTAGCCATAGAGAGGTCCTGACATTTTCACCTGCCTGAATGCCTGTATCCATCCTTTTGTACAGACCTTCAGGTGTCTCCCAGTAAAAGGAAATAACTAGGTAAGAAAGATTCAGTGAGTACAGCTTTTCATTCCAGTTTTTTGCCATTATAATTTTGCTTATAAGAGTAACATGCCAGTATGTGGGCTGAGTATGGACAAAAGTCCTATCTTAACATAGTTAACACTTCTCTCCACATAGATTTACCAATGGTTTTTTAATGGGAAAAAAAAAAAAAAGGTGATGCTGTCTTTTTGAACTGTTTTCATTTCAAACAGCTTCTACTGAAATTATACGAAGGCACACTACCAACAAAACCACAGAAGATATTCAAGTTCAGCATCTCTGAGGAATAATAGTGAACATAACATAAACGGCTTCAATTCTTTTACTCTTAATATAACAATAAAAATAATCTCATCTATTTTTATATCTCTTACATATATTTTATATATATATCATATATACAGTATTATATATATCAATATATTATAATTTTTTAAAAAATATGCACAAGGACTCTACAGAATTCTAGCTACAGGAATACTGTTCTTCTTGTGTCCTGTCTTCCCTGAATTATCCCAGCCTCTAACCTACATTGTCAGAAAATAAATTTATTTTCATTAAACTCCATCGCAGATTTACACTGCTGGGACAGCGAAGTATTGTGCTGGAGTTCTTTTTGTCTTTTTCAAGTTATCGAAGAGGAGACATCAGAATGCAAAAGCTGAATTTTGTTTACTATCCATTTTAGTGACATTTAAATGACTATCTAATGGATACCGGGAAGAATACCCCAGCTACCTGCTGATGACATGTAACTGGATAGGAAATGAATATATTGACATCAGTGAGACTATTCTTGCAAGAGTATTTGCAAGCTCTTTTTTGTCAGATGAAGTGGTCCACAACCGCAATTACTTATGTAATTGCAAGTTCACCAGTCAATTCATTAATCTGTTCTTGCAACGTTACAAGTTTTTCATATACTTTCTTCTCCACTCCAATCACTGTTAATCATGAATGGCCACAGACTGTTACATCTACAGTTTATGTGGCGTAAGAAGAAAGGAACTCCATTTAGGAGCAGTTCAACATCTTCTTTCAGTCTAGAAAGAAAAGAAAAATCCCACTATTATTGACTGTGCACCTGTAAAATGACTTCATGATCTGAAAAATTACTTTCAAAGAACACATGAAATGTTGAACAAAACTAGCAGTACGTGCTTATGTTTTTAGTATTTGTGTGTGTCAGATTAAACTTTCCCTTAGGAAATATCTCACAACTTCATTGCCAAAATTTTTATTTCCTTGTCTTTTAAGTTCAGCTGTGACAACCGGATATTGAAATACTCTCAAGTATACAATACAAGTGACAGCCTCTGTTATCTGTAGTGTATTATGCAGATTTTAGGCTAACTAGGCAACACTACAAATATATCAAAGGAAGAACACTGTTGTTTCTTTGTATTTAAAAGATCACTGCACATCCTGTATTCTTTTCTTCCAATGTGTATATACTAAGAAAAATTTATATATACTGAATATGAAACCCATGAATATTAATCTACAAAATACTGTTATCTATGTTTTATTCAGGTTAATGCAGCTCTCTTTTCCCACCTTTCATTATGTTGCACAGAAGCAGACAAAAGGATCAGAAATTCAGTTCCTGCTTCTATTGCTGTGCAGAATATAGCAGTAAAAACAATGTGCCCTTCACAGTTAAACAAAGGGCATGATTTTAGGGAAGCCATGCAGCACTCTGTGCACTTCAGCATTAAATAATTCAGGATGAATGTGAACAGGGTTGGTTAACAGACTTCCCAGCTTGCAGTTGGCCAAACTGTGCAACTGAGTTACGTGAGCAAAAGTGGCTATTACAGAAACATGGTGGGATGTCTCCCATGACTGGAGTGCGCCTGTTGATGGCTACAATTTCTTTAGGAGGGATAGACAAGGAAGGAGATGTGGTGGGGTGGTGCTGTATGTTAGGGACTGTTATGATTGCTTTGAGTACAAGTGTAGTGAAGACAGGGTGGAGTGTCTTTGCGTTAGAATCAGGGGGAAGGCCAACAGGCCAGATGTTGTAGTAGAAGTCTACTACAGGCCACCCACCCACCACAGAGAGGTGGATGAAATATTCTATAGGCATTTAGGTGAAATCTCACAATCGCTTGCCCTTGTTCTTGTGGGAAACTTTAACTTCCCAGACATCTGCTGGAAATAAAACACAGCAGAGCGGGACCAGTCCCGGAGATTCCTGGAATGTGTGGCAGATAACTTCCTGACGCAACTGGTGAGTGAACCGACCAGAGAAGGTGCCCTGCTGGATCTCCTCTTTGTGAACAGAGAAAGACTGGAGCATGATGTGGCAGTTGGAGGCTGACTAGGGCACAGGGATCATGAAACAATAGAGTTCTCTATTCTTAGAGAGGCCAGGAGAGGGGGCAGCAGAACTGACATCCTGGACTTCCAAAGGGCTGACTTTGACTTGTTTGGGCACCTGCTTGACAGGATCTCTTGGGAGACGATCCTGAAGGGTATAGGGGTGCAGGAAGGCTGGGTGCTCTTCAAGAAGGAAGTGTTAATGGCTCAGGAGCAGGCAGTCCCCAGGTGCTGTACGAGAAGCCAACAGGAGACAAGACCACCCTGGCTGAACAGGGAGCTTTGGCTGCAACTCAGGGAGAAAAGGAGAGTTTACCGCTTTTGGAAGAAGGGGCTAGCCACTCACAATGATTACAGAGATGCTGTGAGGCTATGCAGGGTGGAAATCAGGAGGTCTAAAGCCCAGCTAGAAATTAATCTGGCTTCAGCAGTCAAAGACAACAAGAAATGTTTCTATAAGTATGTCAACAGCAAAAGAAAGACCAGGGAGAGCCTCCATCCCCTGCTAGATGCAGGAGGAAACATGGAAACAACTGATGAGGAAAAGGCTGAGGTGCTTAATGCCTTCTTTGCCTCAGTCTTTAATAACAAGACTAGTTGTATTGAGGGAATCCAACCTCCTCAGCCAGAAGACACAGACTGGGAGAACGACCCCTCCGCATTCCAGGAGGAGATAGTCAGTGACCTACTGCATCACATAGACATACACAAGTCTATGGGACCAGATGGGATACATCCAAGGGTGCTGAAGGAGCTGGCTGGGGTGCTCGCCAAGCCGCTTTCCATCATTTACCAGCAGTCCTGGCTGACCGGGGAGGTCCCGACAGATTGGAGATTGGCCAATGTGACGCCCATCTATAAGAAGGGTCGGAAGGATGATCTGGGAAATTACAGGTCTGTCAGCTTGACTTCGGTGCCCAGGAAGCTGATGGAGCAGCTCATCCTGAATACCATCACAAAACATATGAGGGACAACCAGATGATCAGGCCCAGTCAGCATGGGTTTATGAAAGGCAGGTCCTGCTTGACAAACCTGATCTCCTTCTACGACAGGGCGACCCGCTTATCGGATGAGGGAAAGGCTGTGGATGTTGTTTACCTTGACTTTAGTAAGGTCTTTGACACCCTCTCCCACATCATTTTCCTGGTGAAACTGGCTGCTCGAGGCTTGGATGGGCACATGCTTTGCTGGGTAAAAAACTGGCTGGATGGCCGGGCTCAAAGAGTGGTGGTGAATGGAGTTAAATCCAGTTGGCAGCCAGTCACGAGTGGTGTCCCCCAGGGCTCGGTTCTGGGGCCACTCCTGTTTAACATCTTTATTGATGATCTAGATGAGGGGATCAAGTGCACCCTCAGTAAGTTTGCAGATGACACCAAGTTGGGTGGGAGTGTTGATCTGCTCGAGGGTAGGGAGGCTCTGCAGAGAGATCTGGACAGGCTGGAGCGATGGGCTAAGGCCAACTGGAGGAGTTTCAATAAGGTCAAATGCCGGGTGCTGCACTTGGGCCACAACAACCCCCAGCAGCGCTACAGGCTTGGGGAGGAGTGGCTGGAGAGCTGCCAGTCAGAGAGGGACCTGGGGGTGTTGACTGACAGCCGGCTGAACAGGAGCCAGCAGTGTGCCCAGGTGGCCATGAAGGCCAATGGCATCCTGGCTTGTATCAGAAATAGCGTGGCCAGCAGGGACAGGGAAGTGATCTTACCCCTGTACTTGGCACTGGTGAGGCCGCACCTCGATGACTGTGTTCAGTTTTGGGCCCCTCACTACAAAAAGGACATTGAATGACTTGAGTGTGTCCAGAGAAGGGCAACGAAGCTGGTGAAGGGTCTGGAGCACAGGTCGTACGAGGAGCGGCTGAGGGAACTGGGGTTTTTTAGTCTGGAGAAGAGGAAGCTGAGGTCCTGACAGGAGGTCGCAGAGAGCTGGGGATGAGTGTCTTTAACCAAGTAATAATTGATAGAACAAGAGTTAATGGCCTCAAGTTGCACCAGGGAAGGTTTAGACTGGATATTAGGAAGCATTTCTTTACAGAACAGGTTGTTAGGCATTGGAATGGGCTGCCCAGGGAAGTGGTGGAGTCCCCATCCCTGGACGTGCTTAAGAGTCGGGTCAACATAGCGCTGAGGGATATGGTGTAGTTGGGAACTGTTAATGTTGGGTTAATGGTTGGACTAGATGATCTTCAAGGTCTTTTCCAACCTAGACAATTCTGTGATTCTGTGATTCTGTGAAGAGGAGTTTGTGGAAGACCATGTAAGAAGGGAGGGTCCATAATGCAAAGCTAGAACTGAGGAATGGACGTCTTCATGGGGGCCTTTTGGAACACTGTGATTCAGGCTGACATCTTCCCTGGCAGCTCTGCAGCAGGCAGAGCTGTGGTGTGCCTACTGCTTAGTTCAAATATGACCCATAACTGATCTGCTGTCTCTTCCACCTGGATCAAGAAACAGCAGACAAATGCCTGTGTTGCTCTACGAATATGTGAAGAACGGGGCGGGGGGGGGGGGGGGGGGGGGGGGGCGGGGGGGCAGGGTGTGAGGAACACACAAGTCAAATGAACAAGGCTCACACAGTATAGAACACTAGAGAGGACACAGTCAGGACAAATCACATGTTGTGCAGATCTTTTGATCTTCTCCCACCTTCCCAAAGAAGGAAGACATCAAATCTGCAGAGCTACTGCAGCACTACAAATAGAGTTGTGTGCAGCATGTTATTTATTACTCTTGTGGTTTGCAACCAAAGGTTAATGGTGTAAGATCACATACTAATCTACTAATGTAGCTCTTCTTTATTAATTGCAAAGAAAGCTGTAACTGAAGAGACAGAAGAAAGCAGTCCTCTGAATAACACTGCATTCTGCATAAACTACTATGCAAAATGACAATTTCAACACCACTAGATGAAGACAGGGACAGCTTTCCTTAAACAGAATGCATTATTTCAGTAACATAATGCAGGGCCAGAGGACTGCAACCAACAGCACAAGGTCCAGTTGGACAGCAGTTAGTAGTCTTGTAACCCAGGGTCAGTACTGGGGCCAATAATGTTCAAGATCTTCATTAAGGAGGTGAACAATGGGGAGAGTGCACCCTCAGCAAGTTTAGAGATAATACAAAACAGGGAGTAGTGGCTGAAACACCATAGGGTTGTGATGCCATTCAAAGGGACCTGAACGGCTGAAGAATTGGGCTGAGAGGAATTTCATGAAGTTCAACAAGGAGAAACACCCTGTGGAGCAGCCTTTCCCCCTTTGGGGCATCTGCCTTCCTGGCTGGGTGACTATCAGGGGCAGCCCCCTACAGTCCTGCAATGTTACCAGGGAATGGCTGCGACAGCCCCTGAACTCGCTGTTTTTCAGCAGCCACAGACTCTGTGCCGACACATTCTGTCCAGGGCTCCTCTGCACACACATGCAAGGCATGCAGGCTCCAGCAGGACCTTCATCTTGTTCTACCAGCTTTGGCATGGAGGAGAGCAGCAGGTATGGGTGCTGTGCAAAGGCAGCCCCTTCCAGTGCTCCTCTCTCCTCTGTCTGGCTGTGCGGTGGTGCAGGGCCCATAGGTCCCTGTCCCCAGACAGTGGGCATGACATGGTGCCAGGGATGTCAGCAGCAGTGAAGACTCCTAGCAAGTTCCTCCATCTTCCCTGACCCCCTCCTCCAGGTACCCCATCCTAACCTGATGGCTGTTTGGTGAAGAGCGTGGGGGCTTGAGGGTCTTGGGTGTGCCAGCTTTTCCCTCAAGGTCACCCGACAACTCGTCAGAGCCTGCCTCAGGCATCTCACCCAACCCGGCTTGAGCACTGGGGAGGTGTAGAGGAGATCAGGGCTTCCCCTCCTGCTCTCCATCCCTCCCTCCCTCCTGGCAGTTCACCTCCAAGGCGGTGCAGAGACACGGGCACATCCCAGGCTGGCCCCACATCTCTCTGTCCTGCCCCAGGGCTGCAGCTGCTGCTTTTCAGCTCGCAAGGAGAGAGCCCTTGGGAGGCCCTTGCCTCCCCTCTCCCACAGCTTCTGGGGCTTCCTTGGCTTTTCTGCTTCTAGCACCAGACAAGCTCCAGCGCTTTGCATGTCTCTCTTGACAGGACATGGTGTCAGGCACTGAGGAAGCCATGGGGGAGACTGGCTCTGCTGCAAGAGACAGTGGCACAAGCCAGCTGCCACAGGCAGGGATGGTGTCAGTCTCTTCCCAAGTGTGACAGGATGAGAGAAAATGGTCTCAAGTTGCATCAGGGGAGGTTTATATTGGATATCAGGAAAAGTTTCTTCACTGAAAGGGTTATCAAGCACTGGAACATGCTGCTCAGGGAGCCCTGGAGGTATTTAAATGACCTGTAGACATGGTCATTAGGGACATGGTTTAGTGTTGGACTTGGTAGTCTTATGTTTACGGCTGGACTCAATGATTTTAACGGTCTTCTTCAACCTAAATGTTGTTATGATTCTGTGATTCTATTAATCTGAAAGTCATTACAAATACGGAGGCTTTGAATGCTCTAGTTCTTGTTTTCTTCATTCCTGCTTACTTGTTTCCCTCAGACATCCCCATGTCACCCTGCCATTCTTTTTTACTCCACTCTGCACCACAGATACTGCTGGTTAGGAGATGAACACACATCATCCTATGTCTGGCAAAGTGCTCCCTGAAGGCAGGCTCCAAGTCTTCAATCGCACTTTCAGGAAGGGTGGAAGAAAACAGATTTGCTGTTAGGTTTTCAGTAAGGAAAGAGCTTAAATCATGTTCCATCACAATTAAAACAAAAGAACAATTGCTGTAATTTCTACTCTGCGTGAATCTTTGTGGTCCTCAACAGCAGAGGCAGCTGGGACACAGAGGGCACAGCTGCCAAATGATAATCCTGAGACTGCAGGAGGTTTCCATTTTTTCCATATTTGTAGGGAGGTTAGCCTGGACACTGACACACTGGATGCATGGATGGATGAATGATCCGCACTGGTGCTTCACAAGCACTGTACAGCTAATTTGGAGAAAAGGAAAAAATAATCCCATACAATTCTCATGCCAAGAATGATACTGCACTGCAGTACCTGTTCTAAACACCTCAGTTATGTTGTAGTGAACAAAATTCAAACAGAAAAATGCCACCACACTTTTTATCTGTGGGAATTTATATTCATGGAAGTTTCTTTCCTCTGTACCTTTGGTTTCAGGCTTAAAAAAGTGTTAGGACCTTCATGTCTAAAAAAGGATAAAGAACTTTAGAATTAAATTATGAGCTAATAAAATAAAAGTGGGGTGGGGGTGGGCTGGGAGGGGAAACTCTCATTCCCTGGCCATAAAAGGTCCTAATGCAATGGTTACTGGAAATAAAATTCACTTAGACTTTGATATGTTTCAGGTCAGGTTCCTCAGAGTATTGTTTAGTCTCAGATTAGTCTCATTATTTACTATACGCTCCTCGGGATGAGTTGCCCAAACACAAATTCTCTTTGGTGGTCTGCTTTTTGTGTAATGTGTAAAGCCAAGTTTTTCCACTGCTGACAGTTCAGCATTTTTATGACTATTAAAATAAATGTTGAAAAAACTCATATCTATTCATTAAGAATTCACAGCACCCACAGAAAACAGAAGCGACAAGGTATGCACAGCAATAAGACCAATAGCCTCTGAGTGAAATTTCTCTACTCTTTCTAAAAGATGTTCCAAACCACTCTCCAAAGGGGGACCATGTATAGGCATACCAAGTTAAATTGAACTACTCAGCTCAGATACAGAAAGCAGAGAAGGTGGTTCATCAGGACATTTACTGGGGTTTAAACGTTGACCTGGAGATTTGACTAAATGCTCAAAAAACTAGACAGTGCTGAGCTTCATGCTGCTGTTCTGACAGTGCTGTCATTACCAAACTATTAGATCTGAAAATAGCTCAAGTGTAACTACAAAAGGTGTAGCCACACCTCTGGGGTCAGCTGTGGATGGATGGCAGTAAGGGTGAAGCTGGAATCTGCCCAGTCAGAACCGAGATACAGAGTGTTCCTGGAGGCCCACCATCTGCACGCTCATCATTCTGTGGGACTGAAACTGGTCCTTGTTACTTCTTGATGGAGATTGAATTGATCTTGGCCTGGACTCTCTTACTATCTACTGGCTGTAGTTCTACATGTAGTTCTTCAATTTCCTTTAAAGTCCTTTATGATACATTTTATGCTAGAAGGAAGTAATCTGTTACCCTGAATAGTCAGGTTCAACTCTGCAAGTGAAAGGTCATTAGTTTTGACAAATTCAATCTTTATATGATTCTTTCTAGTATATGAGTTATGGGTATTATGTCTAGATTCAATAGTTAGCTTTGTTAACACAATTAGAGTTTGTGGATTTGAGTCAGAACTTCACTCAACTAAAAGGAGGCACTCAGAAATGCCACCATTGTACACAGGTATAGCACTGCTGAAATAAAATACACAAATTTAATTGCTACTAAAGATCTGTCTTTTAAGGGCTGTTTTCTTCGAGTGACCTGGTTTGTTTTTGTTTTTGTTTTTTTTTTTAAGATGTATTTAAACATGAGAAAGGAATAGAAATAAATGATGAAGAAAAAGGGATTTAATTAAAATTCCACAAAGATATTGGCTTCTGTAAAAGCTATTGAGATGAATTCTGTATAGTTAGTTAAAGACATAGATTGGGTTCCATCCTCCTCTTCATACTCTGACATAAAAACAAACCCCTTCATCCTGAAAAAGTATCAGCCCTGTTGGCAAATGTGCAAAGCACAGTGAGTAACTCAGCATCATGTCAACATAGAGGTAGAGACACTGGGCAAGTGGTTCTACCGTTCTTCGCTGACCAGTTACACTGCTACATAGGACCCAATTTTTAGAGCAGACACTCTCTAGAAGATTGCAATAAAGGAAAAAATATTTTTCCTTTCAATTCTCTTTTCCTTTTCATCTTTAACTCCAACTAATGAACAGCATGCAAAACTCTCCTTAAAATAGCAAATTGCTCTGTGAACAAGGCCTGGTTTCCTATGAATTCATGCACTACAGCCTTCAAGCACTAAGCCAGGCTCCTCCTATTAGACTCGCTCCATCTTCCAAAATTCTAACAAGCACCAACTCAAGTACACTCAGCTTCCTCCTCATCCACTAACTGATGAATAGCAGGGAAACACATGCTGCAGCTATGCATTTACTGTTTGCAGGCTTAGATAAATGGGCACATGTTGAGCTCATGTTTTCATGCAATGGAGGTACTGTGTTGGCTTGTTCTCCTCTCGGCACATTTATTTTCATAAAATAAATAAAGACCCTGAGCTTTTGCTTTATGACGATCTTGAGATACAACATTCACTTCAAAACTGCTCCGTTTCACTGGCATTTGTTGAAGACTCGTTTGGAGTTTGAGTTCATACAGATCAGAAAGTCCATGAACACGAGCCAGCTCATATACATGTGACTTAATCCTTCCACTCCCTACAAAACTTAAACCAAAACCTTACAGCCTTCCACAGAGAGAAAATATTTATGCATAAAACTAAGCAGGCAACAAATACAGATAAAACTTACAAGTTCTTTTCTGAGTATTATCACTTCTCACAAAAAGGCAAGGCTACAGCCCATCAATGACCTCCTTAATGAAAATATGTCATTATATGTCATATAACATGATACTCCTGTAAAATATCAATTAAAAGTTTGTAATTAAATTATGAAAAATATCAGAAAAATATATTGGGAGGAATACTAGAAACTTCCACTGCCAATGCTCAATATTGGTCTGCCCTAGCTGGGTAAGTACTGCATGGTTTCAGCTGCTGACTGTTCTTGCTCTGCTGCTTCAACTTAAAGTTTTACCTGGAATGGGGCAAATTCAGTAGTCTGAATTTATGAAAACTTGCTTGTACAGAAATCTGCATTTCACAGATCAGTCAGAGCAACTCTCACATCTGATTTTGTTTTCTTATAATCATATTAGTTTTTACTCAAGATTTTGGCTAAAGATGAAGGAAAAGAAATTATTTTCTTCAATTTTTTAAAAGGATGTTTCTACACTACACCTAATGCCTTCCTATGTGGGTACATTTAAAAATGTTGTTCCTTTTTACCAGTTTATAGTTTCTGAAACAGAGAGGAGAAAAAAATCCACTGGTTGGAATTTAGATGAAATCGCAGTGGCAGTGACGAGGGACTATCTCTTAATTCTTCAGAAAGTAAAATGGAGAAGTGCACAGCTCAAATAAATAAGAGGGCCTGCTATAAAAAGTGTATAAAATATGGACAAGTTTTCTCATTTATCATTGAAAAAACAGAAGGAGGATTCTTATGATCTCTTAGATTTCACAAGCGATTTATTCATAACTGTTTCAGACAACTTGATTTACTTTTGATTTACTTTTGCAAAACAGGTTCATGTTGATGGATTCCAGGCAAGGTTTCCCCACCATGTCTAATGTATAAAGAATACTCAGTGTGTAACATTAGGAAATGTTTGGACAGATGTAGTGTCCCAGGGACAAGCAAGGAGACAAATATACACACAAAACATTAGGTAATGGTAAAAAACTTATCTATTTTGGAAGAATTTCTGAGTTTGAGATGGCTGTTCTCTTTGGTTGGACTTTCAAAATCTTGCCTTCCTTTGGGGAGTACAATACCCTTCTAGGATCAGTAATAGAGTAGAAGAAAATGTATTTGGATTCACACTTTTTTCCTCCTCTGAATTTTTCCAGGAGACAAATTATGCTGAGATTGTCAAGTCAGCACAGTTACAAATGTGAGGCTGTAAAATGGACATTAAGTCCCCAAAGGGCTGAATGTAAGGCTTGAGAGGCCTGAAGGAAGTGTGGCTGGTTACCTAAGAGATGCATGTGAGCATAACAGTAAAAGAGGGTCTAAAGTGCAACTCTCTCCATAGCCATTAAATCTGACTTTTAAGGAAGCTTCAAATGTAAGCAAATATCATGGTTACCTTACATGAAAGAAAAAAATATTATGCAAATACATAGGAAAATAAGGTAGCCATTTCCCCTCAGGTAACTTCCTCATCAGTGTTGCAGACAGTGGGTACTCCAGACATAACACAAGAATTTAGTATCTCACACATTTCATGCATGCAGGGAAGCGGAACATTCTTACAAAACAGGAGCAAAATTCAGGAAAACTCACCTGGAAAGTGTTAGAAAGAATCTGTGCTGACCATACTGCTACCCTTAGCTTCCTTCTATTTCATCTCTTATATTTAGAGAAGGATAAAGATAGAAAAATTGTTTTATTGAAAGGTTCACATAGCAGTGGACATAGTCTTACTGAGGTACTGATCTCTACTCTAACATAAAAAAATTATAAATGAGAGTATGAACCTCTCTAAAAAGACCAAACAGGAATGTGGAAGGAGACTTAGGGACAGCTGATTGATTAGTTTACTCATCCAGCTACTTAATGAGTAAAGGGACCAAACTGGCACAAAATATCAAAAACCACGTAGTAGTGAAGAAGTGTTCCAAATAAGCTCTTTATTTGAACCGTTATTTTTTTCCCTTCCCTTGTTTTATAGAGTTCTGTGAGCAATGTATGAACGTAAAGAAGTTTAGAGCAAGTGTCTTCTGTATGCAAAAGACTTAAGAAAGGCTCACTAGACAGTGCAGAATGATGAAAATATGCTGACTGAAACGATTTATTCTAGTACATTTTAAGCACCAAACTTGTAACTTCAACAGTTCTTTGGTCACACAGAGAACAAAAATAAGTATTAAAACAATATGAATATGCATTTTTTTCTCAAATTCTTGTTTAAATAGGATTCTTGGAATCAGGATGTGTGCCTCTGTGAACAGCACTACAATTTTTCATTCTAAGATTCTTTTCTGCGTTTCCACCTTACATAACACACCTAAAACCTGAAAGGTATTAAGCATGCAAAGAATCAGAAATACACATTTGATGGTGACTTCAAGTAGTATATTAAATATTTTGGTACTTTCAGGGTTTAGTATAATTTTAATGGTATACTCCAAACTGATGTAAATTCTGATATAATCACCACCGAGGTATTATAAATACATTATTATTGCCTTATGTTTAAAGCAGATATTTACATTTTTATAGTCTTTTAACAAATAAAATGGATTTAAACAATTGTTCTACTGTCATATCTTCATCTTTAAAATCACCTTCCAGTCTGTCTAGGCAGCTGAATGGTGGTCTTAATTTGATTCATCGATTATCTTTAAATGTCTTCTTTACCTTCCTGCATAAACATGAAGATTTAATTTCTATCCAGACTTTAGGAGAGGAATTTCTATGAGAAAATTATGCAGAAACAAGGGAAGAACACAGTAAATGTTTAAAAGTAAGTTGTTAGGGAAGGAAATTAAGCAGAATACCATTTTCTCAAGTCATTCAAACAAACCAGAGTTTGATCGGGACACTAGGGTTAACTTTATGACCTACTGAAAAAAATCTGAAATCTTACTTAATTCAACTGGCAACGCTGATGATTTTTACAACTTTTGCAGACAGTGTCATCTCCAAACAATGTCACATTCATCATACTGAAAGAGATGTGTGTGGTACTATCTCAAAGGGAAAAGTGACATGCATGGGATCACCAGCATGTTTCTTCCAGCATGCTGATCTTCCTCAGGGAAGGGCCCTGGCTGTGTACCAGTGCCTAAGGCAGCAAGTCTCAGCCTCCACCTGTGCAACTCTCATCGGCTTACAGCCTACATCAACCTTTCCATCGCTCATGCCTGGACCTCCTTCTCCATGTGTTTTCTCCAACTTCTCCATAAGAAGTTTTTCTCATGCCACCAAATGCCTCTCTCTTGATCTCTGCATCCTTTTACTGACGATCTAAGCATTATGCTGCACTGGTTTTTTCCCTTCACTTCAGACCATAAAACATGCCTTCTCTCATCTCCAAAGGCTTTCCTGTTGTTCCACACACACTCCTGGGCAATGCTGATAGATACACAAAGCATATCTGTTAGTTTTCAAGCAAAGTTCACTTTTGCTAATTCTTCAACATGGCCTCATTAGCATTTTATTAGACATACATGTCTTGGGTGCCAAGTTCCATATTTTACTTTGTAGCAGTTCAGTTTCAGAAGCATTTTCTTTCTTTCAGGTATTTCTGATTTCTTGCAATGCTTTAGGATAACTCAGTGCTCCTGCTAGGGTTTTTAAACACTGAGATGTATTCTTTAACAGAAGTGTAGCTTAATTAAAGTCTCTCTGGGAACAAATAGGGAATGTGATAGCTTTGGGCCCAGAAGATGTTTCTGCTGGGGGTTCACAGACTCGATCTTATAACGCAATCAGCGACCTAAGGGATTGTCCAATCTGTGGCAGATTTTGTGTGTTCTCATGATCCTGAAAGTTAGTGGCCTTGTTAGCACCTTTCTCAAGAGAAAACAAAGTCCTTGTTCACGTAAATCCTCAGCATTCTGGCCACATTATAAAAAAAAACCTGCCTGCTGAACAGGTGGCATTGGCGCTTCACCCACTAGGTTTAGGGAAAACCCCATTTATGTCCCCTCTTGTATCAGTTATTCATGCAAAGAACTGAAAAAAAAAAAAAAAATCACAAACACACTTAAAATTATTATTAGCTGCATTTTATAAATATTTTTCTTTGGATTTGCTTTCCAGAGTCATTTTTATCTATACTGAAGACAGCTAGATGTTTTTATCTCCACTGAAACATATTTATTCTAAATTGCATCTGACATTCTGCTATCATCAGACTACTCCAGGCTCTCTAACTATTGAGTTACTATTGAAATATTTCCTGAGAAAATACTACTTGACTTGGCAACAAGTGAACACATGTGGCATTGTTCACTAAAAAACCATTCTTCACGGATGCTAGGAATCTATTGTGTCTCTTCCACAACACCATCCTTTTGGTACTCTCCTGTCTTTGGTAACCTTTTCACATGTCATAGTTTTCCTTGGAAAATGTTTTTCTGCTGGGAAAAAAAAGCCAGGCATTTATGGATTAGAATTAGTCTCTTTCTGGCAGTAGAAACCCTATGATTTTCACATATATTTAAGAAAAAAACAAAAAAACAAAAAATCTGGGTTTTTTTCCCCTTTAGAAAGGAGAAAAAACACCACCACCATAAAAAATATCCTTCCACATCCTTGCTAGTCATTCCCTTTGCTCCTCTTCCGGGGAACTCTTACACTATCACAAATGCAACATTGCCCCTGGCTAAAGATGTCTCTTGTCAAAGCTA
The DNA here is from genome assembly GCF_047716275.1 of Strix uralensis. Classification (NCBI taxonomy): domain Eukaryota; kingdom Metazoa; phylum Chordata; class Aves; order Strigiformes; family Strigidae; genus Strix; species Strix uralensis. The sequence continues at coordinate 71,874,643 of NC_134012.1, forward strand.
GCATTTCTGCCTTAGAATAGATGACATCATTTGTATAGAAGCCTGCTCCCTTTTGGGAAAAGCATTTTACTGTGATCAGTACCATTAAACTACCATACAAAAAGTGGAACCACTGGTGATGAGCTAACATCTGAAGGAAACCATTCAAGACCCAGGCAGACCCTTCTCTAATCTCCCTCTTTCCTGCTGTGATGAGGTGTGAACAAACTTCTTTGGGCACAGATAGACCTTCACCAACACCAGCCGTGGGCTCTGCAGTGACTACAGAAGACTACGGGGATAAATGTTTCTTCCCATTGCTGAGTGAAAAAAGCTTGGTTTGGGGTGCAGTTACAAAAGTCTTTCTCAGGGAGCCCCAAACTACCTCTGAATACTTCAGGAACTACTGAGCTCAGTTACATAAAGTTCCTCTCTGTTTTGTTTCAAGTTTAGTGCCTTTCCAGAAATACAGTAAAAAGTAAAACTCCTCTATGTACCACAGAGGCTACCATGGCTGCACAGAACAAGCTGTGAAATGAACTTTTAAAGTCAGTGAAAACATGTGAAGAGTGAAACAAAAATATTATCAGCCTACTTGAAAGAGAACCATTAAAAATAAATGGAACTGCCTACCCAATGGCCTGGATATTTTCAGATTCAAAGATACAGTCATTAAGTATGTCAGCATAACCTATTTTCAGTTGAAATATATCCTCATTTTTATAGAAATCTTCACAGAGACAGCTATGACAAAACTGTTATGGACAACATAGCACAGCAAAACCAAGACACATTACTAAACTTTCACAAAAAAACACTCCAAAATCTTTTTTTCAAGGTCGGCTACTGTCAGTTGTTTTTCACAACTCAGAAAAAATCACAGAATCATCAAGGTTAGAAAGGACCTTGAAGATCATCTAGTCCAGCCATTAACCTAACACTGACAGTTCCCAACTACACCATATCCCTAAGTGCTATGTCAACCCGACTCTTAAACACCTCCAGGGATGGGGACTCCACCACCTCCCTGGGCAGCCCATTCCAACACCTAACAACCCCTTCTGTAAAGAAATGCTTCCTAATATCCAGTCTAAACCTGCACTGGTGTAACTTGAGGCCATTCCCTCTTGTCCTATCGCTTGTTACTTGGTTAAAGAGACTCATCCACAGCTCTCTGCAACCTCCTTTCAGGTAGTTGTAGAGGGCGATGAGGTCTCCAAAGTTGCCAGAAGAAGCAGATTTACCAGACAATTGCACCAACAACACTGAAGAAAAATTTTCCTAATTTTCCAGGAAGGCAAAATCTGGAATATCTGCCCAATTTCCAAACACACACAAAAAAAGAGAAAACTGCATCTCTGAGCACAGCAAAGAGCTGGTGATACTGTGGATTTTTATTACAATGAGAATTAAGAAAGACTGGCTTCATTCAGAAGGATCAGGATGCAAGTGTGGATAGATGAACAATCCATAACTTTGTTTTTCATTCCTTTGGTATTTTTAGCAAAATCTCTGGTAAACAAGACATCTCAGAACTAAAGCATCATCAGTTCTAGAAGGAAGTCACTACTACCAAACAGAAGTTGGAAGAAAATTAATAGTTCCATCTCGAAAAGAAAAGATATCCCAGCAGAAATTGAACATTATTACAGCAGTCTCAAAGTCTGAAAGCCATCACAGGACTAAAACAAAATGCCACGTTTCATTCAAAATTTGGGATAAATACCACTCTGGTTTTATTAGTGGGCAGATCCAAAATATATGTTTGCTTTTTGGTTCCAATAAATATCTTCTATTAACTTTTTTTTTTTTTTTTTAAACTACTTGTTTAGTTGTTGCAGGCTGACATTTCCAAAGCTAATATGAGGGTATGAAGTCCCCTTCTTTGTTCAGCTTTGTCTGTCTCTACTTAGATCCTGGTCTAGGGGCTACATAGATAACAATCTCAGTTTCTCAGCCACAAATATTAGCAATTGTGTATTGCTAAGTGAACAACAAACCAAGAACATTTGGATTGCATTATACCTCATTCATTTATCTGAAATGTATTGCTCTATCTCTAGAATCACTAAAACCTGTTGCTGAATGGATGCCACTACAGACCAGCCTCATTGTGAGTTACGAGTGGCAAAATTAGGCAGGTGCCTCTTGCAGACCAAGATTATCTGTCGTCTGAAACAGTCTGCAGTATCCCGCTTTATATAAAAAGTAAAGAAATTATTGCAGGAACAAAAATAACTTGCTTTTCATAATCCTAGAATAGACAACTTTCTACAAAACTGATCAAGACTTCTCAGTGCCACTTTCTATTGTCTATAAAAACTGTGCCATGTTACTTTATTCTTTAAAAAGCTCCTGGTAGGAGGATATAGCAAGGTTAATGTTCTGCTATAGGGTCACTGTAACTGACAATGGCAGTTATACTCAGAAAGAGTTCACACCCACAGAGGTATGGAAGAAAGGACAAACATTTTTATTTTATTTTTTTGAAAGGAAGATGTGATACTAGTTCACACAGGCAGACTGCCAACATTAAGGATCAGTTGCTTAAAATCTAATGTAATAGTTTTTTAATTAGGAGCCAGATCAAAGGAAGGCTTCTCTCCAAAAATAGTACCCTCCAGCAACAGAGCTAGCTGTTCCTGACTAGCTTTTGTGAGGACACGTACATCAGAAAGGCAGACTGCATAGCAAAAAAGCTCCTCGTAACAATTAGCACATCAGTGAATCAGCTGTCCAGAAAAGACTAAGTCTGCGTCCTCTCCCCATACCACCCTACATCCTCAGAACAAGCAGCACAGCTAAAGCTTACTTCTCATTGCTGTAGAGAGTGGATCAAACAGTCTCTTAGTGGGCAGGATTCCCTTTTAGCCAGCAAACGCCCACTTGGATTAACTGTAACCTCACCTCTCATGTAAAACATGAGAATGTTCCAGAAACGCTACGCAGAGAGAGGCACAAGCCTTCTCCTCCCTTCCCGTGGAGGAAGCCTTTTTGCAACACCTCGACCAGTGAAATACTCTTGACAAGGCCCGTTTATCACTCTGGGCAGAGAGAGGATGCACCTGGCCTCAGCACGTTCTGGGCCACCAGGCAGTATTTCCCTAGCTCTTGCATGACAAACTGCCAGGCTGGAAAAAAATAGCTTGTAGTCAGGCTTCTTTTCTCATGTTGTGCTGTTCTCTGCACAGCATCAATGGTTACATTGCTAAATGGTCCACTGGTAATTGTTGCTACAGATAGTTGCTACACCAGGATATCAAAAAGCTGCCCTTATTTGATGAAACTTGTCCCTTGGGAGTCAGATGCAAGTGGATTTCACACTAGCAACATCAGTCCCTCAAAACACCACTGCTTCCAAGTGACCACAGCTCTGCATCCTTTTCAGAAAGCAGACTATACTGGGTTTGAGTTTACTCTTCCCTTACTGGATTTTTTCCTGCACTTCTCTGCACAGGAGAACCTGTAGACCACATCTTTGTTACATCCGCTGGATGAAGACTATCACACAGTCACTTCACCTGAGGCAGCATGAGGTTTCTTACCAACTTCACATGATAACTGGGAAGGGGACAGAATAGTTACTCAAAACCTCCCTTGATGCCCATTTTGATTCTGGGGTGTCTTGTCTGCATGACCAGAACTGTCCAGAGCAGTGCTCTTCCTCTTGATACTCGTTTTAGTAAGTGATCTTTCTCAGAAACTTGCAAGATGGTCCACTGACTCAAAAGATAGCTAATCCCATCATCTGATTTACAGAAATAATCTTTACTTAAAAATCCTGCTTGCTTTACTAACTTTTGAGCAAAATACTGTGGAATTCATATGTATTCTTTGAAATGCAGCAGTGAAATCTAACACTTTATGTCAAAGATGACTACATTAATGCTGCTTCCTTTACTTACATTCCCCATATTTCAGACATTGGAGATTTTCACCTTGCCAAAATCTTTTGTTTTTCGCATAGAGTGAACTTGTTTTCTTGATTCAAGTTATTAAATCTGGGCCGAGTTTCCCAGAGTAGGAACTTAACCATAAACAATTGCTTAGTACACTTACTAGCTTCCTTTTCTATGTTCTCTCCAAACAAAATGATGAAAATGATTTTTCAGTTTAAGATTTTCTGTAATGTATTTTAAAAGACTTTTCTGAAAAAACAAATGTCTTTATAGCAGGTTTCGAACCTCAGTTTTCGAATCTAAATTAAGAAATCCACTTTTCAGGCAACCCTATAAAAATCAATAAAACTAGCTTCTAAAAAAACATTAAGACATTGTTTTAAACTGAACTTAATTACTTTGAAATTTGTAGAGCCAATTTTGAAATCGGCACTAGAACTTTTAAAAGCAGAACTACACACTCGGTGGTTAGCAGCAGCACACGCATTTTAGCATTCTAGCTCTAGCGTCCTGCAGATGCTCTCATAATCTACCGGCTGTGGTCTCAAAAGTTTTGTGTTTTTTCCCTTTTCTCTTCTCACTCCATCATTTTATCCAAACAGGAAAAAAAAGAAAAGACTATCCAAGAGGGTAGGGGTAGGCTGTGGTTGATGTATTTGATGATGACCCCTGGTCCTTTTATTCATTTTACTGAATCAGTTGCTTAAGATAAGGATTTTTAAGTATTTTAAAAAAATAAGCTCTATTTTTTTTTTACTTTATGATGTTCAAATATTTAGGCAATTGTATGACCATTTCCTTTGTACATCTTTTAGTCTAACACTTCCTGCCCGTGTTTTCTCCAGCTACCTCCAACCACAATTGTGATTCCTGCCAATTTCAACTCCATCCCCAGCCTATGGATTTACATGTCTGAATTTACATACTACAGTGCAACAGCTACTTCTTTACAAAAGCTTTTAGCACCTCACATCTTACCTCTACTGCCAGTGCTGAAAGATTCCTTGCATAGCATTTTGAAAGGAAGAGAAGTTGTCGGACATATCATTGGACATACTGTCCATTCATGACATGTGGCATCCCATATCAGTTCAGAAGAACACTGTCCCAAAGCAAATTAGGACAAAACTGGAGAAATGACAGAGTAGTCCTAGCTGGTCAGACTAATACATTCCAACATCAGCTAGCTACAAACCAAGTGATAGTGAAACCACACAAACTATCTGTATCATACTCCTATACACTGGTTATTTAGGTTCTAATATTCGTTATTTTTTTATTAGTTGCTCTAGTAGCTGGTACAAAGGGAAGGCTTGTGGCATTCTGCATATACCAAAGTCTCCTTAGAACATCAGGATCCCTGCACGTCTCAAAAATATTTTTCTCCTTTCTTTCCTTTTTACAACAACCACATTTAAAGAAGTGGCCATTTAGTCACCGTCTGTACAGGGACAGGAAGTTATGAGCTAATTTTAACTTTGGAATGTAAAGACAAACTACAAAATTTTATTTTATTTCTTTGAGGCAAGTGATATTTTGTGTCAAATGTTACAAATATTTATCAATTATCCTTTCCTACAGCAAATCCTGAAATAATTTATTTTGATGCAGGAGCACACAGGTTCCTTCATACTTCTTGCACTTGCAATGCTGATGTCTCCCCATCACCCTGACAAGCAATGCAGAAGTCAGCAACAAAAGGTTTTATTCTGCTTAACTGTACGCCTCCATGTTACCCTGTGTCATGAAATTAAAAACTAGACAACGTCAACTATGTAACCTTGCTGCTGAAACCTTAAATTAAAAGATGAAAATGCAAATACTAACCAACAACTTTGTGATCAAATTATTTTTACTATGCCCAAAATAAATATTAATAATTGTGTGTTGTACTGCATACTAGAAAAATAGAGAATGATCCTGCAAAGTCCAGGGCTGCTTCTTCTCACAAAAGTGATCGAAGGGCTTAAATTAAGCTGCAGAAATTAATAATATTTCTCTGTAAAAGTGGTGCAAATACTAGGAATGTTCTCTGTGTTTCTAGAGATGCCAGCTAAGACATAAAGTGAGCTACCATCACCTCCTCCCCCAAGATTTTCTTTGTCAGATGCAAGCAAAACTACTGTTAAATTGGATTATGAAATTGTTTCCCTGTAATAAAATGGTATTCTTTTCCTTAAATTAGAAATTCAGAGGCTGATCCTGCAAACCCTTGCAAGGTGAGAAGTCTTCATTCTTAAGACTGAACCTTACTACTCATGCTCACAAACGCCTGCAAGACCATCTTCAGCTTTTAAACAGGCACCTTGCTTACCTTGTACCTGAGTACAAGTACTCTCATCCCCATGGATTAACTCACTTAAGCAGTGTCTACCTTTAAGTAAAAAAGAAGTAATTTTAAATAGCTCATTAGAACAATCTTTCTGTAACTATTACTCACATTCGAAGATAAGTGTTGTATTCGTTGTAATTATAATATAAAACCGGACAAGTTCCCCTTTTCAGCTGTGTTATTCTGGAACTAATCACATGTAACTGAAAGCAGATTCTGGCACAGCCTGTCTAATGTGCACACACAACAGATCTCGAGTCACTGATCCAAATGTCTATAATGCTGGTAAAATGATGATACTACCTAGTATCTTCAGTGAATTCAGATGCAAACATGATTTCTTACAGCCGCAATATTCAAACCAGCAAAGACAACAGACTCATTGCTTCCTGCTAAATACTACATATTGGAAAATCATTAGGAACAAAAAAAGAAGTGTAATTTGGGGAAAATAATTATGATTGTGAGACCATGACCTCTGAACAGAACATACATTTCAGAAGTAACTTCTCTCACTTCTAATACCTCTGGCGTAACAGATCCAGAAGACAGGATGGGAGATTAAGGAAATGCCCCTACATCTTTTTTTTTTGGTCATCAGTATCTTCAAAGGTGCTTAAAATCCAGTTTATAATTTTACCATCAGTCTTCTAAACTGTTATTTTGTGCTCAACATAACCCTGATTCTAAAAATAAATTTCAGTTCTTCTCTTTCTGCGACCTCAGATCAAATCCTGCTCTTGTAAAAGATTCACAACACTGTGCAAATGGGAGAGCTGCACAGTTCACCTTTGCTTTGACAGAATGTTAATATTTTTTAACAGAAGCAAAACCATAACACTTCAACTGTATTCCTCTTGGGATTTTGCAGTTATTTCAACTGAATGTGAAAACCTAAGCAATTATTTATTTTTATCCATTTTTGAGCATTCCAACTGATTCCAAACCCTTTAGTTCAAATTATTTTGTCTTCACCACACTATAATCTTCGTCCCCCACAGGATAACTGTCAGAATATAAAGAACATTCAAACTTCCTTATTTGTCTGTTTATCGGTCAGTGCTCAACAGAAGAATGAAAAAAAAAAAAAAAAAAGAAGTCACAGTTCCTCTAAGTGGACTGCCTCAGCGTACTCTACACTGCTACAGTTCATGGCCTCCAAGCCTGTAAAAATACACATCTTTGCATGCTGATACTAGCTCTGTACCGGATGGCTGTGCCCACAGATTAGGCTGCAGATTCAAGCCGAGGGCTCTGGAGATCTAAGCTTCTGTGGATAAAGAGCATGAAAGAAACCTAACAGACAAGAACATTAAAAAAAAAAAAAAAAAAAAAAAAAGAAAATAAAAGACCAGTTAATTCCCCTAAAATGAATAATTTGTTTTAAAATGGAAGTACTTCCAATGTACCATGCAATTTGGCCAGACTCGGGCTCCACTTGCCACACTTCTACTGGAGTCAGTGTCACCTAACAAAAGTATTGCTTATCTTTGTCCAAAATAGTATCACTTCAAACTAATCTAGCCAACACAAAGTTTATGCAGTACAGTGGAATGGAATAATGCTGGCAGAACACATGAAATGAAGAGCAATGACTCTGGTACCAGCCTTGTAGTATTGAACTACTTTCAGCACTTCTAGTAATATACTGCAGTTGTATTCTTGAAAACAAAATAGGGCAGTTTGATAGGAAAGAAACACATTTTTAAAGACATCTTGTCAGGCATCAAATCTTTGACATATTATGCACCATTCAGACAGAAGTCCTACTTTTGAGTGCACTTTGCTTCGTTTAATACCACCACAACAACGTACCGAGATACAATGAAATTTGTTTTTTTGTACCTGGGTTCTAGATTTAAGTTGCTCAAACGCTGTGCTAGCGGTATTTATTTTCCGAAACACTGTAATACAGGGAGGCTTCACGCCCGCTTTCAAGCCGGAGCGTTCTGCGCCGGCCGCTCCTTCCCGGACACGGTGCCGCCCGTTCGCTCCCGCTGCCCAGCGCCGCTTCACCCGTCCCTCCCGCAGACTGCCGAGCGCCCCGGGCTGCCCGCGGCCCCGCGGCGCCGCCCGGCTCCGGTTTCCACCGCTCTCCCCGCAAATTCTGAAGTTTATTTTTAGAATCAGGGTTATGTTGAGCCCGCGGGAGCCGGCAGCAGCGCCCACGGCCCCTCCCGGCCCCGGCCCCGCCGCCCGGCGCAGCGGCCGCGGAGAAGAGGCGGTGGCGGCGGGCGAGCCGCCTGCGGGGCCCCGATGCTGGCGGCCCAGCGCCGCTACTCACCGCGCCCCGCGGGTCGATCGGCCCCGCGACACCGCCCGCCGGCTCCTGCCGCTGCTGCTACCGCCGGGAGAGAGCCAGCAGGGACGCAGCCCTCGGGCCGGGCGGCTCCGCAGAGCCGGGCCGTGCCGTGCCGGGTCGGGATACGGCCGGGAGAGGGGCTGGACCCGCGCTTAGCGCCGTGGGTGCCGCCGCTTCCTCGTTTTCTCTCGCGGCCGCGACCACTTCCTCAACGGGGCGTGAGCGCACACTCCCTCCTACTCAGCGGGCGCCGCCGCCGTGTCCCCGGCCCCCTCTTCGGGGCGGCGGCCCCGGCGGGAGGGCTCCCGGCCCCGGCGGCGCGGCGCGGCATGGCCCGCTGCGGCCTCCCGTCCCTCCGGTGTCGCTTCCGTCGGGGGCAAGGAGCGCCCGTCTCCTCCAGAGCCCGCGGCGGGGGGCGGCTCGGGACCCTGTGATGCGGGTCTTCCTGGCACCGTGCGGTGTGGCCGTCCGTGGGACTCCATGATGTGGGTCTCCTGGGGACCCTGTGATTTGCGGCGTTGCCTCGCAGGCGGCTGGGTTTGTAAGAGGGGCATGCCGCTGCTCAGCACCACGCTTGGGAGGGAGGATCAAAGTGTATTCAATGTGGGCTTCTCTTAAGAAGAGGAGTATCCACACTTTCAGTGAATATCTAGGTCCTGCGTCTTTCGGAACCTGTGTGTCTTTTGGTGAGAAAATGACTCCTGGAGGGTCTCCTTTTGGAGCAACACACGGTTTGACCATAGCACCGTATCTCCTCTTCCTTTACATTTCACTGGAACACCCCATCGTATTTCTATCAAAAATACTTTTATAGCAACTCCAAGTGTGAAGGAGACTCCAGTGTGCCCAGACAACGAGCCGAAGGAAAGTCCCTCTTCAAGGCCCCCTCAGAACCTTGCGTGACAGGGAATTAATTCTCATGGCAGATGACTGCACACAGCCAAAGGGTGACAACTATCCTCTGCCAGGGACTGTCCCGGGACGAACTGCTCCTGCTGTGGGTCATACAGGGCTGATGAGTGGCACGAGGGGCCTCAACTGCAGCCTGAGTGGGCAGGTCTTCTTCAACTGTGACTGTGCTGAATGACACGGCATCGTGTCCCATGATGGGCAGTGCTAGTGGGAGGTAAAGTCCACTTCCTTCTTCCCCATAACAAATCAGTGTTAGCACTAACATGGGATACAGGCATTGTTTTCAATGGTGAAATGCTGTCTCTCTTTCCTCATTGCAAAATGGACCATACCCCCCTTATAGTCAATAAAGCTGCTCAAAGTACAAGCTCATATATTTCATACCAGATAAAAAGGTCTCTGGTTTTGGTCCATTTCAGTGAGACTTTTGGTAATTGCTGTAGTGGCGATGCATTTGTTATTGGCACTGCCTATGTGTTAGAGAAAAGAGAAGAACTTAGAAAACCTAATTCCTGGATGTGTTTTGATGGCACAGTTCTTCTATCAACATCCAAGTGTAAACAGCGCATAATCTGCATGAAAGAGCTTTTGGAAAGTCATTATTGGACTATGAACTGTTTTTTAAGGAAAAGTCTCAAACTGGTGGAAAAATCATCAATACTGCATGGCTTTAAATTTTACATGAGCAATTGTACTGGGCCTGGCTGGAATGAAATTAACTTTCTTCCTAGTAGCCAATATGGTGCTGTGTCTTGGATTTTGGCTAAAACAATATTGATAACACATTAATAGTTCGTCTGTCCCTGGACATTGCTTGCACAAAGTTGAGAATTTCTCCGTTTTCCACTCTGCCCCTGTCCCCACTGTGTAAGTTAGTTGTGGACAAGAAGTTGGGAAGAGACAGAACCAGGATAGCTGCCCCCAGCAGACCAAAGGGATATCCCATACCATATTCGGCAATCAGAACTGCGGGTAGATGAAAAAGGGTGGAGGGGTGGGGGTGTCTTCCAAGGTGGCCACTGCTCATAGACTTGCTGGGCATCGCTGTGCTTGTGGGAGGAAGTGAGGGACCATTGATGCATCAGTTTGTTGCCTTTCCTTTCCTTTACCTATTTAACTGTCTTTATCTTGACACACGTCTTTTCTTGGTTTTGATCTTCTTATTCTGTCCTCAGTCTCACTGAGCAGGGGGAGTTGAGCAATTGACTGCATGGGTGCTTGGCTGATGGCCTAGGTCAGCCCATACAGCAGTAGAGGGGAAATCCAGTAAGGGAAGTAAATATTTTTTGATGCCATCCACAGTTTACTTTTTCTTTTATTTCATGCGAGATTTAATACAAATAATTGTGTTATGGAGTTCTGCTATCCTGATTTTTGGAAGGGACTTGCAACAGTGGAATATATTATTTACTGTATGACGTGTAATGTTATGCATTATCATAACATATGTATTATAATTCTGAAGCTTTTCTGTGATGCATGGATGACTCTATAGGAGGCCAGTAATCGGTAAAGTAAAATAATTCCTCTTTTTGTCTGGCAAAATTTGATCAGAGTATATCTGGGGTTTCTGGGAGGATTCAGTAAATTTGTGGAATCTCCTGCCCAACATAAATACATACAGTAGAAACCAATAGTTTGTACATAGCCTCCCACTAGTTGTGCTGTAACATAACCACAGTAATTAACTTTGTAATCCTTCATACTTTTGGGGAGTATCTGAGGGAGTTTCAATGCTTTCGTTATTGCAATATGATTTGAAAGACCTCTGTTTTCAGGAGGCATGAGTTTAATTAAGGCCATCTATGGTGACGGGAGGGTCTACAACTACATGACCATGTGCCATGCCAATCAATGTCAGTAGAAGAGGAGACAGATGGAGCCTGAGTGAAATGCCATGTTTCTTTCTGGTAAAACTTCAACCCTGAAGTTGACTTTTATTGTAGACAAAGTCCAAATTTCTCCCAATATAAAAAACCTGAATAATTTCTCACATACCATGACACTTACAGTCATTGGCTGCTCTGGTGGTTCCGCATGTGATCTGACAGTTTTTTTCTGCATAGTGAAGGCAATTTGGATGACCCCTTGAACTCACAGGACCTAACACATGCTGTTTGTAATGATGACATTTACACCACTCTTTTGTTTCAAATCTATTTTTTATCCTATCATGAATCACAATAAATTGATTAAATGATTTAAAAGAATATTCCTAAATCTAATTTCTTTACTATACTGACTCTAGGATTAATATAATTTATAAAAACTAATTATGTAACCGAGCCTCTCCAAACTTCAGAGATTTGGTGTTATGAAGTGTCTGTTCTGTTGCTTTCCCGCTGTCTGTCTTCATTGTTACAGGGAATATATGGTTAACAGAAAATACAAGTAGGTAGGTTGAAATAGACCTTTCTTCAGATAAGCCACCATACTGAAGCATTATTTTTTATTTCATTCTCCAGAGGAAATTTTTAGGTTGGTTTGTAGCTTGCGGGTGTAGTGGAATTTGCAGGCGTACTTTTGCAGTCTGGACTGGTGGAATTCTGCTCCAACACAAAGGGTACTACTGTGGCTTAGTCTCAAGGTAATTACAGGCTGAAGTTGAGTATTTGAGCATTTTTTAAAATGCTGTCTCTGCTTTTATAGTAGGGAATGCTGTAAGCTAAACTGATGCTTTGTTGTCTGATTGAATGTTAAGTTCTCTAAAATACATAGCAACAAAATATGCAACACCACAGACAGACAATCTCATCTGAGGTTCAAATGCTTGATACTTTACCATACCTACTGCTAAGAGTCAAGGGTCATTATGATAGAAGCAATTTGTGTCAAGAAGATGGGACTTTACATCTATACAAAGAGAAGAATGCAAAAGTGATTCATTTTGCCTAAGGAATATAAAATTTCTGCACAGCTCATTGAATTCGGTCATGGTTTGAACAAAAATACGTGCTATTTGGGAGTTATTTATTATCCACTTCATTTTAATTTTGATGGAGCAGTGATTCAGTGTTAGCATAATAGCAGAAAACAACACTTAGAGAAAATCAAAAGCCAATAGCCTGAAAACAGTCTTGTGACACAAAAGCAAATGTCCTGTTTTACAGTCAGAAGGAGCTGAGCTGGATCAGAAGCTTTAAAGAGTAAGGACCATAATTGCATACCCTTTGGCCTCTCTGTTTTCCAAGGAGTAGCAAAGACCCCTATTTTACATAAGAACCAGACCTGAAGATATTTCATACATTGTAAATACCAGCTAGTTGTGTTTCTGTAAGGATTTCACTCACTTGTAGCTGAATTTGAGTGGAAAACAGTAGTGGCAATCTCTAGGGAGAACTGAGTACAATTACACAGATATAAACTGGGGGAGATGTGCAGCAAATTAATTGACCTGCCTGCTCATTACGAGAATCTATAAGTTATGACTGTTTTGGTTATATACTAATTTACTGTTTTGACTAAAAATGTCAGTAGTGATATTCTTTGCTATATGAAGTTAAGATTAATAATTAGAAAATTCAGGGCCATCAAGGTGTTTTCTTTATCAGCTCACACTAAATGTGATGATATCTGCATTATTTTATGTCCCTATAACTATAACAATTTAAATACTATAATTTTGTGTGCAATAGTCACATTTCTCACCTTTCTCCTCTATTTTTCCCTTAAAACAAAGAATGGATCTCACTTACTATGCATGTCTGTTATAAGACTGTTGATAATTTTGCTCACTGGTGATTAAGAGTAGTCTCAGGATGTATTCATTACATGTGAAAGATCATGATGTGAGGAGGTACAATATCTACATTTTTAAATTTGTGTGGGATAATGTAGGCTAAGATTGTAGATTAGCTGAGAAAAGATGTTTTCTGAATTTACATGACTTTACAAAATATGTAGCTACATTAAAGTGAAGATGTAGGCTTGGGCCAGTTCGGTCTTTATGACCATATGCCCATGGCTAGTTATCAGTTCTAGCTTTTGTTTTTATAGCAACGATGTGTCTGTTTAAACCAGTAGTAAAGAATGGTGCATTCTTTGAGGACAATGGCTGAAAGGAGCAAAAGCATATACAATAGCAAGTTACAACAGGACAGAAAAGCAAGTCTTTTTTAAAGTAAATTGTTCTTTAAAATAATCGTCTAATCATACATAACACAGAAAATAACCAGGGTAGTGGGTAACAAGGAGCTGATAATCAGATTTTTAAGAAGTCATTAACAAAACCCTTAAGAAGAATTTATTAGCAAAAGAATGAATGGGTAAACTCCGCTTTGGAAACCAGCATAAAGGTTAAAAAAAAAGGAGATTGCACAATCACCTTTTAACTGTCAGAAGATTGAGTAACTATGGATGAAAGTTCTGTTTCAGCACCAATTCCAGAAGGGTTTCAGTGTGTAAAATGCTGGATCAGTAGCCTTCTGAGAGCCATCTTGGACTCAATCAGCAAACAAGAACACTGTTGGAAGCCAGTATGTCAGAGCTGAGGATTGCATTGGTATGAAGTCATACCATCTACAGAAGCCTTTTTTTCATCATTGGTTATGTACTGACATGCTAGATCATGGAGAGCACACTTTCTTGGTCTTGTTCCGTTTGGGATTCCCCCTGTTTGGGGGATCAGTTAATGGATGGGGTAATCCACATTTCCACCTCTTGTATACTGTAATGATTAGTGCCTAGATAGCCATTCCTGTGTGGCCATGCTAGGAATATAAGAGCAGAGCACTACTGGATGGAAACATACTGTTAAGGGGGACTGCATTGGGTGAGGCATGGGGTATTATTAGCTGTTATGTCTTCTGGTCATATGCGTTGGTATTTCAGTGTCTAAAATTTCATTCTAATACTATTATATATTCATGTGAAGAATAAAAATAGCCACACTTTTGCTGAACCTAGGACTGCTGAACCTCTAGCAGTGAATAGAGGAAAATGGACAAAAACTACAGATCCTTGAGAGTATGTTGAAATGGAAATAGAATAAAATGTTCCCAGCATAAGCCTACTAGTGGCACACAAAACTCCTAATTTTTTGTTTTCAACTGAAATATGGTTGGACTTAGTACCTGTAAGTAGTACAAAGTACTTAAATAATATTATTTACGTATTTATATACATACTGCAAATAGTGTGAATCTAATTCAGTATAAGCCAAGCTTATGGGACATTTCTACAGTATTTCTCCCAAATTCCATGCTCCAGAGAGACTTTTATTAGTTGGGTGTCTCATGTCATGTCTTTGTTAACGAGCCCTTCTCTAATCTCAAGAACTGGGGAGCAGACATGAGAGAGAGAGAGAGTCTACAAGAGTCAGCTGGAATACAGATGTAGTTTTATTCTGTCTGTAACATTTGTCAGCTGTTTCCTACAGAGCCAGTTGCTTTCTTTGCACGGTGGTCTAGGACCTCGTATTTCCTTACATGCAGTGCTGGCACAGTCTGCATCTCTGCATTTATGCTTAATCTATTAAACTCTTCTAGAAACTGAATTAGCTGTCATCCATAGTGCTCAGAGCTAATAATCTAAGCTGGACCCATATTGCTTCCTGAGGAAGCAGAGCGTTCCAAATAGCAAGTACTCATCTTTGTGAGAACAGGTTGTGAAGCCAGTTTATAATTGTCACAGATTCTGATTGATGCTCAAAAAGCAGATGTACTATTTTCGTATTAGTGCTGGCCCTGGAAGAGGTATGATGCATTTTCGCATCACTGCACCTGAACTAATGAGTCCTGTCAGATCTGAGCTGACCTTGCATCCCTGTCATAGATACTCTTCCAACCAAACAGCATGGTCACCTCTAACTCAGGATTCACTGTAAATGAATCAGGCTATAAAATAGTATAAAATATTTTATATCATGCAAAATAGTAACTAGCTGTTCTCAAAACCTACTTTCCTGCCTTTGCAGTCAGAATAAACACTTCCTTAATATCAGAGTTCTCATATATGGTTTAGTTTTTGTTTGCAGCTGCAGGGTAGCTGGGGCCTTCATGCTGAAGCGATATTCCTGAGATGGAATAAGTGGCACAAGTAGCACTTTTCAGTTTTCCATCATATTTAGTTTTCTGAGACTTGATTTAGCACTGACTTAAGTTCTCCACAGCCTGTCTCTGAATAAAAACTACACTAAAGTTATATATATATATATACACACCCCATATATATACCCCAAAACTGTTCCGAATGCTTTGAACACCACTGTCTTTTCCATTGTATAATTGATTTGGGAATCCCTCCCTCATTGGACTGCAAGTATGTTAACATGCCTTCCAGTCTATAAGAGGAGGAAAAGTATGGCTGTTCAAATGAATATACCATTTATACTGGTACTAATTTCCTAATTTTGGTCATACAATAGGATTTTACCAGCAAGAAACTGTCCTTCCAACAGTTATAAAAATGCATGTCACCAAGGCTGTCAAAAAGCAGAAGGATTTCACAATCAGAGGTTTCTAACACTGAAATTTTAGGATGGTTTTCTTCATTTTCTTTAATCCATACTGTAAGAAAGATATAAAATGGCCCCAACATTTGTTATGGTCTAATAAATAACATGTTTTTATCTGTATGTGTGCATGTATATACACGCATGTGCATATTTTAAATGTCTTTAAAACAATCATTAATAGTCTGTCTTGAACTAAATCAGTTTGAACTCAAACATGCGTTTAAAAATACACTTGCCTTTAGAATTCACAGAATCACAGAATCATCTAGGTTGGAAAGGACCTTGAAGATCATCCAGTCCAACCATTAACCTAACACTGCCAGTTCCCAACTACACCATATCTCTCAGCGCTATGTCGACCCTACTCTTAAACACCTCCAGGGATGGGGACTCCACCACCTCCCTGGGCAGCCCATTCCAATGCCCAACAACCCATTCTGTAAAGAAATACTTCCTGACATCTAGTCTAAACCTTCCCTGGCACAACTTGAGGCCATTCCCTCTTGTCCTATCACTTATTACTTGGTTAAAGAGACTCATCCCCAGCTCTCTGCAACCTCCTGTCAGGTAGTTGTAGAGGGAGATGAGGTCTCCCCTCAGACTCCTCTTCTCCAGACTAAACAACCCCAGTTCCCTCAGCCGCTCCTCGTATGACCTGTGCTCCAGACCCTTCACCAGCTTCGTTGCCCTTCTTTGGACACGCTCGAGTAATTCAACGTCCTTTTTGTAGTGAGGGGCCCAAAACTGAACACAGGAATCAAGGTGCGGCCTCACCAGTGCCGAGTACAGGGGTAAGATCACTTCCCTGTCCCTGCTGGCCACGCTATTTCTGATACAGGCCAGGATGCCATTGGCCTTCTTGGCCACCTGGGCACACTGCTGGCTCGTGTTCAGCTGGCTGTCAATCAACACCCCCAGGTCCCTCTCTGACTGGCAGCTCTCCAGCCACTCCTCCCCAAGCATGTAGCGCTGCTGGGGGTTGTTGTGTCCCAAGTGCAGAACCCGGCATTTGGCCTTATTGAAAATCCTCCACTTGGCCTTAGCCCATCGCTCCAGCCTGTCCAGATCTCTCTGCAGAGCCTCCCTACCCTCGAGCAGATAATTATGTGAAGCCGTGAATAATGGTATTACCATCATCATGGTAATAGCTTTTTTTTTTTCCCTCTGTGACACTACAGATAAGGTCCAGCTGTTCTGTTCAAGAATGGAAGCAGCACATGGCCGTACAAAACCTTTCGAGCTCTATGAGACAACATCCGCTTTGAATTAAAAATGAGGCTCCAGGAGGCAAAACAGTTAAAACATGTTTAGAATGAATCATGAATATGGGACAGCTGAAAGATATCTTTTATCTTCCCTTCACAATGTGAACATGGGAAAAATTGTCTCAACTATGTTTCTGTCAAAGGTGACACAAGTGCATGTATAAAAACATTTGTAACTTCTTGAGAACTGAAACTGCTGGGGATCTCATAGCTTTCAAACAGAAAGCAGAAGTTAGCTTGATTTTAATCTTATTTACATTGATTTTATACAACAATGACTTCTCTATGTCTAGTAGATGTCTTGATTAATGCTGTCAAAATTATCCTTTATGCCTATGCTTTTCCTAGCCATGTTCATAGTGAAACAAATCTTAAGAAGCTGCACTGAAAAGCTGAATGAATGAGCTTTACATGAAAACAGAACATTCATCTAGATTATTTTTAAAATGTAGACATGATGCTTGAGTCAAAAAGAAAAAACAATATTTAAAAAGTAGCACTGGGGGGTCTTAGTCAGACACTATACTGCAGGCTGCCCTCATTGGGAGTGGAAATAGAAGCACTTAAGTATGTCCAGCAACCTTAGCCACACATGAATAATGTCCTTTCAGATCTGTCATGACCACAGCACTTCTAATAACATGTGAGTGGTAAAGAACTAAGGCAAGCTATATGATAATTATTGAAAACTTTTGGTTTTAGTCTCTTTTTTTTTTTTTTTAATTTATAAATGTGTTATGCACATTTTAAATTTCTAAATGTGTGTGATTAAAATCAAACAGTTTGAAATTTGGAATTATTTAAAAGGACCAGCCTTTCCTTGTAGCAAGATGGGGTGTTTTTGATGGGGGGTTAAGCAAAAACAACTTTTCTGTGTTTAGCATGTATCAAGTACAAATCTTGACGGAACCATGTGTGAATGCCCTACTTATTATCTTCATGTTATAAAGGGGTAAACCAAACTTTGAGATTGGAGACAGCTACGTAACAGAAGGCAGATATGTTCAAAAGACTTCCAGTGGCTCCAGATACCCAAACAACACTCAGATCTGGGCTGGGGTGTTGAATCCTCACTGAAACACCTGGATGGCTGATGCTTGGTCCCTACTCCCTAGTCTGATTCAACTCTTGCAAGTCATACAGCAGTGTAGAGCCCAAGCTGCCAAAGCAAAGTCTGTATCTGACCTCTAAATGAAGTGGTTGCAAGCTTGGAAAATAGAAATCATTGAATCCCACCAGGTTTTTACAAAAACACTATAAACAGATACCATTGTCCTAGATCATATTAAATTATTCTTCCATCTTGCAGGTTTTCAAAGAATTTAGAGGCAGCTCCATCGTGGTTGCTCTTTTTATCAATCTCACCAGCCAGACAAGAAAAAGTTTATAAAGAGATACTAACCGATGAAGGAGATTGTGATTGCAAGATTGCAAGAGAAATATTTATGCTGTATCATTGTAAAGAGGCACTATTTCCATTGCATTTGTGACATGTACTGTATTCTCATTGGGGACTGTACCTTTACTCAGTTCTCACTTCCAGGCCTTTGGAAATCCAGCTAGAAGAACATTCTGATTACTTTTTCCCCTTACTTTTTTTGAAAATACCGCTTTATTTTATCTTAATGAAAGATTCATATATATATGGGCTACAGCAGTTACAGCCAAATGGCTATTGCTTTCCCAACTTAATTCATGCACCTTTTAAAGTTTGAAAATGGATCAATAGCAAATGGAGAGAGGTGCTCCCAGTTAGCCTGTGGAGCTAAGGAGCCACACAGGTTGCTGAGACCACTAGTTGGGTATTTCAGGAGAATACCAGGCAACTGATCAGGAGAGACAATGGGACATCAGGATTTGTGACATACCAAAGATACCTCCAGATTTCTTCATAAGATGTGTTAAAAGAAACTGTCGACTTCTGTGGTGATTTTGGTTGCATGAAATCAGCATTTTTAAAGACGGATTTTAGTCAATTTTGAGGCCAACGCTGTTTTAATTTTTTTAAAAACTGCAAGTGACTTAGTTTACATCATGTATATATTTGTAATTGCCTTTTCCTAAGCTTCCATTATCTCATCTTGGCCTATTCATATTTAAACCCTTAAAAATCTGTGACGAGCATTGTTTTGAACATACTAGGAGTACATTTATATGTATGTATATTGCCATAAGGCAGTGGTAGAGTGCTTGCCTCTAAGGACAGCTGATTTGTTTTTTATGACTTCCTACACCCGCGCACGCACACGTGGACATTTGAAGTTCCCAGAACTGTCCTCTTGCTTCTGCGCTCTCTCTTTGTCTCTCTAGCCATGATAGATACAAATTCTTCATTCATCATATCTGTAACTCTTGTAAGACAAATTAATGGGCTTTCATCTTTTTCAGTAGAGTAAATGCCGGTGAAAGGACAGCATGGGTTTTTGAGCAACTGTGCGCTACATTAATACATGCTGCAAGTGTTACTACTTTTGAAATTCTGCCTTCTTAGTAGAACCATGTACTGCATTAAACCAACTAAGGAAAATAATTTATTTTGTACTGAATACAATAAAGTGCAGAAAAATGTTATGACAGAGCACCAAATATATTTTTTATTGTACCAAATCAATAAACATCTCATTCAGAAGTTCTGCAAAACATCACAATGTGAGTGCATAAAAGAAACTCCTGATTTATTTTTTCTATTTATTATTATTATTATTTATATAACACCATAGAGGTGTATGGCATTTCAGGGATTTATAAGGCAAATGCCCAGCCCTGTGGGTGTAAAACCAAACAGAAGAAATAATAATGTTGAGGTGTGTGGGCAGGAACAAGGTGAAAATAAAAACTAAAAAGAAAAAAGACAAGAGACCTTACGTAAGGAAACAGTGTGTAAGAAGATGTATCTGGTATACATTGGCACACATATAAATATAATACAAAAAAAGACCATTGAGGTCAAAGTTAAATAATTGGAGTTAAAAAATGCTTGAATTTAAGGTGATGTGCAGAGTTTTAAGTCATTCTGCTTGACTGTTTCTGTCTTCTGAAATTACATGGCTCATAAGCCATCTTTTCCAGGAACCCTGACTCATGGCATAGACAGGGTAGACTTGCTCTGGCAGTGAATCGGGTTGGGTGGAGATGAATTCTGCTGATGTGATTCCTATGTTATTTTTGCTGGACTGGACATTATTTGGTGAATGAGGGTTTGCCTATGAAAGGAGTGCAATGCCTCATATACTCGTAGATATTTAAAGGACAGTAATTCTGCACTGAACCTCCTCTGTGGATACTCCCCACTACAGCTGAGAGTGCCTTTCTGTGTGTTAGCTTACCATACTTTCAGAGAGGAAGGCCCTTACTTCCACCTCCCTGTCCTCCTCCCTCCCTGTACTGGGAGGGTGGCTGTGACTGCCTGCACAGAGGAGTTGGAAGGACAGCTGATGCCCTGTCAGCCTGGATTATAGTTTACTGCACTGCACATTTTGATTGTAGATGGGCATTAAGAGAAAATGAAATATTGACAAGTTGCATATTAAATCACTGCCAACCCCCTTATGAACTGAATGAAGCAGGGGTCTTGTGGAAAATTAGGTTGTGTTTATACCATTACAGATGGTGTACTGTACAGCATACACAAAGTGGAGTATATCATGGTTACACATGTGACTTCAGTCCTGACTTTTAAGTTTTGGGAGCCTAACTTTGCAACTGTTATACAGGACTTAGCCAGACTAAGACAAGAAAACAAATATCTTTCTCACAAAATACCCCATGTCATATATCAAACTGTTTCACTGTACAGAGGTACTAGAATTCATCACTGAATGGCTTAAAATATTTTTTAACATAGGCAAAAAATGTCATTATTCTAGCATTTTGAGGGGAAAAGACAAGCTGTTTCTGATAAAGTTTAAATGTGAAATTATGTAAGATTCAATTTTATGCAGACAGAGCATGCAAAAAAAATCACTCTTAGAGGTCATGGTCTGATGGAGTTATAAGCAACTGACATCAGGACCTTCTGGAAAGGTCTTGAACCTCAACTGTATATAGTGCTATGACTCCATTTACAGCCCTTGGCTAAAAATATTCAGAGATGATTTCAGGACTAGAAAGTGAGAAAGGGAAAAAGTTAAATAAGTGCTTTATATGATTTTCTTTTATTCAAAACTTCTTTACCATTTTAGAAATGTTCTTGAAAACTCCCCTTGTCAATTTAAGGGTCTACAAGAAAACTTGTGAACCATGTGATCAGATGAACTGTTTCATCCCAGGAGCTTGAACTGAAGAGAGGCAATGTATACATCAGGTAAATATGAGTAACATGAAATGGATGGCTGATGACTGGTAGTTTATATAGAAGTCTATATAAAATTAGAAAAAAATTGAATAAATGAAAAAAGTTAAAGAAATGCATAATGAAAATTATTACCTCCACACTTGTATTTAACTGATAGCCCAGTTGGTAGTCTTGGAGAAAACAGAGAATTAAGGGCAGTGGGATCTACATACACTGGACACTAAAAACAATTTAGTTGAGTTTTACCCGAGGCACAGTATTCAGATAATGTTACCAAGCTGAAACTATACCTGTTCTGTAAACCAGTTAAAAAGCATCTTTTTCCTGGACTGCCAGTCCAGTACTAGTAATTACTGGCATGTCCATCCACATGTTCTCTCCTTCTGATTTACTTTCTTAATGGATGACAGTGCTAGATTACCTAATAGGGATTTAGCTGTAGAATGCCAAAAATAGTGGATTAATTAGACTTTGGGTTCTAAAATTACTTTTTGAATACAAACTTCAGTCAATCTGAGATAGCAGTATATAATTACTTATGCAAATATTTGCTAATTTAGAAAAAGCAAACGTCAAGGAAGAAAAGTCAGCTACTGTGATGAGGAGGTCGTTCTGACCTCACCATAAGTGTTACTCAGTCACAGTAAGAGGCAATAACAGTAAACTGCCTTCTCACTGTGCCACACATTCATTAACTAAGATCTGGTGTGAGAAAAAGGTTGTCTTGAAAATGTCAGTGAAGCAGAGAGCTGTATGACACAACAGTACAATTCACCGCAGTTAGTCTCTGCTATTTTATGTTTAAAATGTGGCAGCTAAGATAAAGAAGTAGTTTGTAGAAAAAAGAGCATAAAAAGCCGTAGGACAGTCCAAACTTCTCTAACAGCACTGGAATAACTTCTACAGTCCTTACCTCATATTTTCAGAGAGGAGTTCTAGAGTACGTAGTTAAACAGAGCTGCAGGCTTTTACTCAAATGACAAAATAGAACATGGAGCTCCTGGTATTGTCATTTTTCTGCACAGAGTATTTATCCAGTTATGCCTGAAGACAAAGTGTGTTTAATAACATTACAGCTGCAATGAAACTGGGAGGCATTGCAGGTTGGAAAATAGTATTAGAATTCAAAATGGAAAACAAATTTGAAAAATGTTCAGGAAAATTGGTCCACAATTTAAAAGGAATGAATACAATGAGCTACATGTAGGAAGGAGTATCAATGGCACAAGTGAGGGATAAGAGTCAGCTGGAGATAGAGTTCTTCTGAGAATGATTGAGAGGTTACATTTTATAACAAGCTTGATGTGAATTAACAATACCATGATACTACAAAACACTCCAAACATTGTACTGGAATTTAGGAGGAGGAGAACAGCCAGTGAGGCATGTGAAATCTTCTTTCTGCTCTAGCCAGCGTTACTAAAGCTGGGGTTGAAGTGCTATTTTCACTTGTGGGCACATGCATTTTCGAAAGCATGTAGGCGAACTGTCTAGAGCAGAGACATTCAGAAACAGTCCAGTCCAGTCCACAGAACTGGTGAGAGGTCTGGGAACCATGCCCCGTGGGGCTGTTAACATGAAGAAGACTGAACAGAAGACATGATGGTGACCTTTATGTAACAAAAGGGTTATGGAAAAAGGAAAGAAATAATCTGTTTGTCTCTGAAAAGTAGCTAGAATAAGAAATAATATGCTTAAGCTGCAACCAAAGATGTCCAGGATAGAAATAAGGAAAATCATTCTAATAAGGAGGGCAGTGAGTAACTGGAATAAGTAGTGTAGGCGGGTTGTGTAATCACTGTCTCTGAAAGTCTTCAGAAATAAGTCTATGGCATATACCTCATATGATCCTGCATTGGGAAAGAAGGTTGACATGGAAGTCCTCTCACTGTTCCTTCCAGGTCTAGTTTTCTGCAAGTCTGTACAAGTTAAACTATAGTCTGACATTATTCATAGTATCACCTAATGCTTTCATTTTACTTTAGTTTATTCATTAGGATGTTTTATATAAAAAGAAATTAAAGGACAAGGCTACAGGTAATGTGTTTTGATGTTTGGCTTTCATTGAAAGGTACTATACTAGGATATTTTTAAGAATATAGAGAAAAAAGAGGGGGCTTAAGGGCCTAACTAATTGGTTTAAAGTAAATTCTGGGAGAATCCACAGGTAAATTCACTGAGAAGGATTTTAAGGGTAGTGCTGTACTATGTGGCTCTTTGGCTCTAGGAGTCAGACTGTCTCTTATTGGTTTGCCTTCCTCAGCAAGCAAGCACAGCCTTTGCTGGATGCTCTCACAGCCAGAATTTTTGACTCCCTGATCAGTGTTATCACTGATATTTTTTACATCAGTTCCTTCCAAATTACTCAGTTTAGTAGTCTAAAGATAACAGTTTATGCATGGCTTGTTTGGCCAACATGGATTTGTATGTGAATTCTACCCAGAATTGCAATAATATGTTCAAGAGACTATACAAACCAGCTTACTTTAGAAAGGAACATCAGAATTACCTTGTTGCCTAACAACATTTACTTCTTCGCCATTTTGGAGGCACCAGTGATGCCTGATGTGACAAAAAGTAAAGTGTTTTAGACACCTGCCTGTTGACAGTCATACTGAAAACACCCCCTCATTTCAAACAAACCATTGATAAATCAGTAGAAGATAGCAATATGATGCTGAACAAGGTTGAAGATTGCATGGTGATGCTCTGGTGACCTATTTGTTATGAATTCATGAGGCATTTACTTTTCCTGAATTTCACCCACACCTCACATGTTTACATCATCTGTTATGTACAAGAATGAATTCCATTGCCAAGTGCGAAAATTGAGATAATGTGTGGCTCAATCTTTTGAAGTAAAATGCCTGGGTGAAAAGATGAATCTGTAGGAAGACAACTCCGGGTGATAGAATGAGTGTGCCATGCTTGGAGATAATCTACTTGAGGAAAATAGTTTGTGATGTGTTAGGATGCATATTTACACTATATAGTTCATACTCTGCATGAACTCTTTAACTCTTATGTTAATCCACAACTCACAGAAAGGGTGAGAGTTATCCCATCTAATTTCAGATATCTTTCATCTAAATGGTATGTATATTTAGTATAGGTCAGTCATCTAGAATCCAACAAAGGAGAAAGAGTGCTAAAGATGGTTAATTATACAGCAAGGTAAATGTCTAATGTAAGTGGAACAATTAATTTTCTGTGTATCTCACTCTCTCTCTTTAGACTGTGGAGCCAGTTTAGGCTAGATGTCTAACTTCTGAATGGCTGAAGTTATATGAGTGGGATGCTACCTGAGAGCTGTGATTCCTTCTTCATTGCAACTGACTGAATGAAAGCCTAACAGAAGGTTTATATGTGGAGCCATATCAGTTACAGGATTAGCAACTCATACCCATAGATCACACTGTTGGAAGAACACCAAACTAAAGTTATTGGACATACACTTTGACATGCAGGTTTCTATTTCATAGGTTTCTAAAATCATGTCCTAACTTATTTAGATTTTTATATATAAATGGTTAAGAAAAGATATCAAAATAGAAGAACAAAAGATGCAAACTATTTTCTTGCTCTTTAGAATAACATACTGTAGTGAGATATTTGCTCTGATAAAATAAATGAAGTTCCTAACAACTCAGAAATTGTTTTTTCAAATAACCAAGAGATTTCTCCATAACTGTTGTTAGAGGAGGACTGTGATTAAGATGACAAGACTGTAGCTTACTTGAATTAATGAGCTCAACAGATGTTAGAATTTCTTTCAGTGAAGTGTGGGAACATTCACCAATAATTAAATAAATTTGCATGTTCTGTTGACTACATGCATTCTTATAAATGACTAGGGACATTTATATATTTAGTTTAAGTTAAGGATTATCACACTGTGAATTTATCTATAAAGTAAGCATAGACATTAAGTATTGTACAATATTTAATATTGGTATAGTTGTGAAGAGAAGCATGCAACCTCTTCTTTAAAAAAACAACTTTATTAATCTCTTCAATGCCCAAACTTGTTTGCCTTGTCTATAAATAAAATACTAGTTTTTGCTTTGGGCTACATTTTTGCAATCCAAATGAAGGTCAGTGGAATTATGTGTAAAGTCAGGTGGGTTTTACTGAGCTTATTTTGACACCACATCTGTTGTCTTGATGTCTTAGCTGGGAGGTGTGTCAACAACAAGTGTAAGTTGAGAAGATTTTGCAAGTATCAGTATTTTTTTTTGTTTATTTTTTAACATGAATAGGAAGATCAGTCAAGAATACTGTCTTCCAAAATATTTGGAGAGAAAGATATCAGTATATTTTGATACCCTGTTAATTAGAACAAGTCATAATGAGTAAAAAATTGCTATTAAACATCAGTAAGTGAACTACCACTGACCTCAAAAGACAGAAAAATTGATAAAGAGAAGGGAGAGGTACATCAGTGGCAAGCAACTTTTGTGGATTTAGAGCTAGCTTTAGTCAAAAAATCTTTGCAGAGATGCCTTAACTGAGTGTGTTGGTTTTGACTGGGATAGAGTTAATTTTCTTCACTAACTAGTAAGTGGCTATGTTTTGGATTTGTGCTAGAACCAGCATTGATAACACAGAGATTTTTTTCCTTATTGCTGAGCAGCGTTTGCACAGAGCGAAGGCCTTTTCTGCTCCTCACACCACCCCACCAGTGAGAAGGCTGGGGGTGCATAAGGAGATGGGAGGAGACACAGCTGGGACAGCTGACACCAACTGACCAGAGGGATATTCCAGACCATAAGACATGATCAGAAATAAAACTAGGGGGAACGTTGGTGGGGCAGATGCTGCTCAGGGACTGGCTGGGTATGAGTCAGTTGGTGGTGAGCAATTGTTTTCATTTGCATCACTTGTCTGTCTTGGGTTTTATTTCTCTCTCTTAGTTATTTTCCTTTTCATTACAATTCATTATTATTATTGGACAAGGGAAAAGCTGTGGATATTATCTAACTGGATTTTCAAAAAGCATTTGACAGAGTTCCCCATAGGATTCTCATAGAAAAACTGGCTGCCCACGGCCTGGGTGAGCAAACGGTCTGCTGGGTCAAGCACTGGCTGGATGGACGGTCCCAGAGAGTGGTGGTCAATGGAGTTAAATCCAGCTGGTGGCTGGTCACAAGTGGTGTTCCTCAGGGCTCGGTGTTGGGACCATTTCTGATTGGATCGGTGGGCCAACGTCAACGGAATGATCTTCAACAAGGCCAAGTGCCAGGTCCTGCACTTGGGAATGAGCTTCAACAAGGCCAAGTGCCAGGTCCTGCACTTGGGCCACAACAACCCCATCCATTGCTACAGGCTTGGGGAGGTGTGGCTGGAGAGCTGTCTGGAAGAGAAGGATCTGGGTGTTCTAACTGACAAGCAGCTGAACATGAGCCAGCAGTGTGCCCAGGTGGCCAAGAAAGCCAACGACATCCTGGCTTGTATCAGAAATAGTGTGACCAGCAGAAGTAGAGAGGTGATATTCCCCATGTACTCTGCACTGGTGAGGCCACACCTGGAGTATTGTGTCCAGTTTTAGGCACCTCAATACGAGAGAGATATCGAGGTGCTGGAGCGAGTGCAGAGGAGGGCAACGAAGCTGGGGAAGGGCCTGGAGAACAAATCCTATGAGGAGCGATTGAAGGAGCTGGGACTGTTCAGTTTGAGGAAGAGAAGTCTGAGGGGAGACCTCATCACTCTCTACAACTACCTGAACGGACATTGTAGAGAGGTTGGTGCTGGTCTCTTCTCACAGGCGATTAGTGACAGAACAAGAGGGAATGGCTTTAAACTGCAACAGGGGAGGTTCAGACTGGACATTAGGAAAAAATTTTTCACAGAAAGAGCAGTCAGACAGTGGAATAGGCTGCCCAGGGAGGTGGTGGAGTCACCATCCCTGGATGTGTTTAAGGGTCGTTTAGATGAGATGTTGGGGGATATGGTGTAGGGGAGAACTTTGTAGAGTAGGGCTGATGGTTGGACTCGATGATCCCAAGGGTCTTTTCCAACCTGAATGATTCTATGATTCTATCATTATTAGTAGTATTTTCATTATTATTTTATTTCAGTTATTAAATGTTTTTTATTTCAACCCACAAGTTTTCTCACTTTTACCCTTCTGATTCTCTCCCCCCATCCCACTGAGAGAGGAGTGAGAAAGTGGCTGTGTGGTGCTTAGTTGCCAGCTGGGGTTAACCCACAACACTGAGTATTGCTGTTTCTGGTTTACAGGGAAGGATTCCTACCCAAAGTATCATCATACACAACATAGTAGCCAAGGCCATTTCAAATAATCAGCAGAGTGCCAGGTAAGTGGTAAGCTCTAAAACAGCATTGTAAAATGGTCCTGTAGGATCTCGGTGAGTTTGTAGCAAATACTTGCATAGATTATCCATAAAGGAGAACTGGGTAAAGAGTCAAAATATCCTCAATTCTCAGTTCCCAAGCATGACCTCACTTCCAGTTTCATCTCCTGGTTTACAACTCCTTTTATAATTCTGACTTCTGCAAGTTTATTTTTGTTCAGTTCATCCATCTACTGTTAGGTGCCACAGCTCCTACTGAGGTCATTACTCTCATTTTGGGAACCACTGCTTTTGACACAGTGTCTTAACTAGCATGTCACACTTTTTAGAAATTAATATAACATCCAAACTGGCACCTAGAAGGCAGCTTTTACAGAAACAAGACAACTGTTATTTCTCAGAGCTTGTGTTAGTCCACTGCTACCTGTACTCCGTAAATTATCTCCTCCATGAGCATAAAGCATGCTCTGCTGTGTCCATTAGGACACAGTCTTTTATGTAACATCCCTTCAGGGAGATACAGTGATGGCTGCTATTCTGAAAAAGACCTGAAGTGAGGACTAAAAATTTACCAGTTCTAAGGGTTATTTCTTTTCTCGGAGGGCTTGAAAGGTACTTCCACAATCAGATGTCTGTTACAGTTTCATACATACCATACCGTTTTATAATGCTATCATCACTGAAGTACCACCTAATGCGCTTCATGGAGTCTCCATCTTTCCTCACTGTCAGTGGGAAAGCACCTGCCTGAAGTAATTTTATTTGGTTCCTTTGTATCGTTTGCTTTGGCAGTGAGCATAAGCTAGTATTCAAGCAGCGGACATCCTACTGAGATTTCTGTGGAGAAACTTAGATATCTGACTTGCAGCATTTTTACCCAGTTACAGCA
The DNA here is from genome assembly GCF_047716275.1 of Strix uralensis. Lineage (NCBI taxonomy): Eukaryota > Metazoa > Chordata > Aves > Strigiformes > Strigidae > Strix > Strix uralensis. The sequence goes on from NC_134012.1 coordinate 71,903,283, forward strand.
TAACTTGTTATCAATATTGCTATAAAGTGTGACCACTGCAAATACAGTCCATATACTTAATCCATGTCTTGACACTCTAGGCTGGTTTAAGGTAAATTAATTGGCTATCAAAAGCTGTATTCACAGCCTCATAATGTAGAACACCTTAAGCAATTCTATGGAACACCTTAAGCAATTTTTAAAATAAACAATGCTTTCTAGCACATCATATTTCAACACTGAGTGAAATTTAGCAGCATAGACCCTTGGTAAACTTTAGCAGGAGTAAGATATCATATTGAATATCAATAAGGAAGTTCCCACTCACCTTAAATGACACAGGAGTCTATTGAAACACCTCCCTTCCATTTCCTCTTCCATCTGTCTGCACTTTTGTGAGCAGTGTCACAGAAGCAGATTTTTACTTTGTGTCCTGTGTATCCATTTGATGTCATTTAAGTAATGTAAAATCCTTCCATTTTTAGGATGATTACAGAATTTGTTACTGCATTTGCCATCTTGCAGGAAAAACATTTCCTCTGATGCTTCAGAGGAATTGTCAGAGATCTCAGTAAGGTGCTGTTTGCATACATCTGTGGTGGAATGAGTGTTAGGTACCAGATTATTTGGTTCCTTTCCTCCATTCTGCCAGGCCAGGTGGGTGCCACTGGGAGACAGCTCATATGCCAGGTTCACAGAGCTATTGCAATCAGTGCCATTAAGTGGTGTTGCAGCTCAGTTTCTCGCTTAGCACTGGATAAAAACAGTATTAAAGGAGAGGTGACTAGGTTGCAATCTCACTGTAAGCAAGCCTCAACAGAGGAAACCACACCTCATGGCCTCCGGATTGTTCCTGGTGATGTAGGGCTCAACAGCATTTTAAAAAGTTTTTATTCCTCCCTCTTCTCTTCCCAGTTATGAGACTTCTGACATAGTCTTCTCACCCCTCTTGCTTTTGGCTCTGCTGCTCACAACACACATCATGAAAGTCTCATCTTGACCTGGCTAAGTGTGTGTCTAGGGATTGATTGATGGCACTGTCTCCTACCCTTCCAAGGTCCTGGTTCCTGGTGTATTGTACAGCGAGATTAGCTTGGATTCTGTGAAATGTCCCCAGTGCACCACTATTCTGTTGATAAACCTAACAGTCTTGTTGTATATACAACAGCAGAAATCATGTTTGGTAATCCAGGCTGCCAAGTAATCTATAAAAATGTAATTGCCCATATTAGTCTGCAGTTGATGTATCAACACAATGATTTGGGATTCATTCCTGCTTCTTTTTTAGGTTCTCTTCTTCAGCTACATGTCCAACAATGCAAAGCCTTTCTCATCCACTTTTTCAGATATGTGATATGGGATATAGTCTGATCTGAGTGCTAACACATAGGAGAAAATGAGGGTTTCTAACCTGGACGATAATCCCTATAACTAGTGCACCACAGTGGAGAAGTACAATTTCATATTGAATACGTCTGAAAGGAAATATTTTGTTTCAGGTTTACAAACTGGCACAATTTTTTCCTTGAAAAAATAAAGAAAAAGGCTTTTTTTTCCACAATTATTTACACATTCTAGATAGAAATTTTTATTTCATGCACTCTATATATTGTATTATATAATTTAAGTTCTACATTTGGTCTATAATTTAATTTTTCAAGGCCTGTAGAGGAATCTGGTCTTATATTTTTCCCTGGGCACTTCGGAGTCATTCTCATCCTTCCAGGATTTTCTGTAGAATCTTTAGACTCTTGATTTTGCATCTGTTTATATCGACTTCATCAAAATTATCTAAGGCATATTTGCACATAGTTACTTACTTATGAGCACACAATCTACTTTTTTGTTACATCTCTCAATTTTCATTTGCCAGATGGAACATATCTTTGGAGATTCTGTTTTGTTCACATCAGAAAGGAAAATCACATTTCACGTCAAGAGGGATTTTTTTTGAGAAAATGATCTACTGACCAGAGACTCAGTCACAAAAGACATTGTTGTAAACAAGTAGTCTAGTATGACTGTGAACTTCCATGTATTTGGAGGAAAAATTGTAAGTCTTATTTCTTCTGCCATAAATTTAGGGAAAATATTGTCTAGTGCTTGTTGAGTGCACGTGTGTAGTGTATGTTAGGGAGGGAGTGGGGGCAGACAGCATTATATTCTAAATCAGTTGCCCAGGTGTAATGGTGATGGGCACCATGCAAAAACTAGAAGAAACATCCTGCTTGTTATATTTCATAGTTGGAGTTCAGGGGGATCTCCAGCTAAAAAATTATAAGGTAAAGTAGAAAGAGGCATGAAAAACAGATTCTGAGGCAAATTTATTATGACATTTTCTCGCTCATGGTTAGGTATGTCAGGTAGAGGGGCAAACACAGACCTTATGATTTTGTTTATGCATTACTATATCACTTAAGGGGAAAAAAAGCTTTGGCTAATAACAGTCTTGTGTCATATGATTGTTGTAGAAAAACCTTCTATGTTGCCACTTCAATGTTTTATGTTGTGTCCTTACCTTTGCATTTGTTGTGGTTTGAACTCGGCTGGCAGTCAAACACCACGCAGCCACTCTCTCACCCGCCCCTTGCCCAGGAGAATAGGGGAGGGAATTGGAGGCAAAAATGGTAATTCATAGGTTGACACACAAGCCAGTTTATTAATTGTAATAAAATAAAACAATAACAATAATAGAAAGTAGAAATGGATAATGCACAATGCGATTGTTCACCACCCACCAACCTATAGTCAGGCCATTCCTGGGTAGCGATCCCAAAAGAACCAAGCTCCCACAATCGCAATCCCGGAAGCGGAAAAGAACCTACCTCCTCCCCAGGAATAACTCCCCAATGGAATACTCCATCGGTCAATCTGGGTCTGGTGCTCCAGCTGTGCCCCCTCCCAGTTCAAGAAAAATTAACTCTATCCTGGCTGAAACCAAGACAGTCTCCACCCCTTATTCCATACCATTTTCATTATGCTCAGTTTCCCAATACATTCTAAGTCATCACCATCCCTTTCCCTGGACTCAGTTGTATATACACACATATCGTTCTGTCAGTCTATGGGCCATCGCTCTGAAATGTCTACTGAGTTCATTTAGTCCATAACTTAGGGTTCAATTTGTCATGACAGTCTTTTAAGGCAGGAGGGATGAGGCAGAGTTGGCTCAGTCAGGGAGTGAGTGACCTTGGATGCGGCAGGAGGAGGGCATGTAGTGTCTGCTACAACTGGAGCTTGTAGCTGATGTATCTGGCACGGTCCATGCTCACAGTCTGTGGGCCAAAGATCTCGAGGATGTTGCTGGTCACCAATTGCTGAAATCAGTCCTGATTCTGTCAAAGTTCATCTTTTTTTATTAATATGATACCATTAGTATAACATGTATCAACCATAACAATGATGTTACACAATAACAGGTTTATTTGACAGTTAACATTGTACAGTTAAATTCATAGGCTATTTTCACCGAAAATTAAATCCCTTTGAGGCACACATGAGACTTCCCCGTCCTTCTGCATTACCTATCTAGTGCATCCAGGTCCTTGAGCAAAAGTAATCCCATATTATATGGCATTAAGGTGCATTGCGCACCAGCATTCACTAGAGCCTTATACTGCTGGGGGTCAGATGTGCCACACCATCGAATCCACATGGTCCAGTTAACTCGGTTGTCCCTGTCCTCTGCCTGGCTGGAGGCACGGCCCCTCTAATGTTGGTCATAATATCTGCTGTCGACGAATGGGTTAGTGTGGTAAGTGCAGGTCTCAGTCTCATCCTGGCTACTCACTTCTTGTGAATACAAATCAGAAGTTCTTCTCATAGGATTATGAGCAAAGTCGACCTTTCTGCTCTGTTTGGGCAACTGATCACTGGAAACTGGAGCAGCATTTCTCCTGAAATAACCCTGATCTGTAGTTTTTCTTCCTTCCAGCTCACGTACCTGCTCTTCTAGGAGGTAGGTAGGTTTTCCATCCCATTTTCCCATGTATTCTCCATGGTCACGCAGGTGATACCACATGTTGCCCCGTGCAGACCAGTTCTCCTGAGTAGGGAAATGCTTGCTCCTAATAGCTGAGATCCTAGTCCATGCAGGTGGGGAGTAGAACTTATCCTCTTTGAATTGCTGGAATTCTCAGGATAGTTTTTCCACAGCTGCAGTGAGGGAGGAAGAAAGACTTTCTTCATATTGCCAGAGTCGGTGAGCCAATTCATCCACTATTGGTCCTTCTTCGTCTCTCCAGTCCATTACTGCTAATGCATTGGCATATGATGATGGTGTGCTCCGTACAAACTTCTGCCACATGGGCCAGGTGCATCGGACCTCATCTGGATCTGTGGGTAGGTGCGCATCATCTGGGTCACAATAAATCATCTTCCGCACAGCTAATTCCCTCAAGTATTGAATGCCTCTTTCCATAGTGGTCCACTTACTTGGATGACATACAAAATCTTCCTTGAAGGGATACCTCTCCCACACACTTGACAGGAGTCACCTCCAGAGACTGAGATTTTGTGTCTTCTTTCCAACAACTTTGTCAATGCCCCCTTCCTTAGACAGGGATGCCAGCTGCCTGGCCTCCCTGCCCTCTAGTTCCACTCTACTGGCCCCACTATCCCAGCATGGGAGCAGCCAGCTAACAAGGTGCTCACCTGGGTGGCAGCTGAAATCTTTTTGCATGTCTCACAACTCACTCAGGGATAAGGATCAGGTGACTATCACTAGCTCTGCGTCCTCCTTCTGTTCTCGTGATGGTCCTAGTTCATCATCATCTTTTACAATACAAGGTGATTTGTTGTTTATTTCTTTTTATGTATAGGAGCAACTGACACCAACATGAGTTGGTTCTCTGGTTCAGCTGCAGTGTCTGTCATCAGGGTCAGATTAGCTGCAATACCTATTACTGGAGTTGGAGTGGCTGCAGCGCTTGTCGTGGGGGTTGTAGTGGCTGCAGTGTCTGTTGTGGGCCTTGGAGTGGCTGCAGTGTCTGTCATTTTGTTACCAGATACAGAGACCTTCACTTCCCTTTGAGGGTACTGAATAGTGTTGAACAGGGCTCAGTAGGCATGGGCCAGGCCCCAGCACATTGCAGTGATTTGTATCTCTGGAATTACCAGGGTGACAACATACTTTTCCCAAATATTTTACTAGTTTTTTGGGATTCTGCACCTGTTCAGAAATGAAGTTCCAATATACTGGAGGTACCCACTGTCCTAGGTACTTGCCCATGCTATCCCACACCCCCAGCCACTCAAAATTCTCCAACCTTGGGGTAGATCTCCAGGTGATACTCTTAAATAGTTGCTTAACCCTGAACAAAGCCTGAACCACATGCAGGAACACACTGGCTTCCAGCAGTAAGATGACCATGTTAGTGTCAGCATTCCAAGGATATTCAAAATTCCCAAAATTCTCAAACACAATTGTAAGTAGCCTCAGGACCAACAACTTCACTGTGCATTAAATCAGTGTTACGTATTACAGCAAAGCAAAAATCTTAATCCAACTCCCATGCGTGGTAAGCACCAGCATAGGGCAAATGAGGTGATGCATAGCACAACTGTAAGAATGAAAGCCATCATTTTAGGAGCCAAGCAATTGACATTATGACCAGCAACTGATAAGCCAATATAATGAATGATTATAACAAGTTTGTTATGACACACTGATCAGATCTGTCGTTATCTCAACCCTTCGTGCTCCACATTGGTGCCAAAAAGGACTGTCATGGTTTGAACTCATCCAGCAGCCAAACACCACGCAGCTACTCTCTCAGCACTCCCTGCCCAGGGGAATGGAGGAGGGAATTGGAGGGAAAAAGGGAGACTCATAGGTTGACATATAAACCAGTTTAGTAATTGCAATAAAATAAAAAAATAACAATAATAGAAAGTAGAAATGGGTAATGCACAATGCAATTGTTTACCACCCACCAACTGATACCCAGCCCATTCCCAGCTAGTGATTCTGAAAGAACCAAGATCCTGCAGTCACAATCCTGGAAGTGAGAGAGAACCCGCCTCCTTCCTGGCTGCCCCTCCTTTTATATGCTGAGCATGACATCACATGATATGGAATACTCCATCCTGGTCCGGTGCTCTGGCTGTGCCCCCTCCCAGTTCAAGAAAAATTAACTCTATCCCAGCCAAAACCAGGACAGCATTGAATTTGTACTTTAAATGCAGCTGTTTACACTATGATAGCTGCTACCATGAGAGGTTCTATTTTGAAAGTAATAATCAAGATAGAGAGGAAAACACTAAGCCTCTTCAACCTAGGAAACAGCAGGGAAGATCTGATAGAGGTCTATAAAAGACTGGGTTGCGCAGGGTGACTGGGTAAGGGCACCAATTAAAACTGAGAGGACAGGTTCAAAACAAAGGCATAGTTCTTCACACAGTGTCTAGTTAAACTGTAGGAGGCCTTGCTACATATTGCTGTAGACTTCAAAGAGTTGGTGCTAGATTAAGAGGCAAATGGCCATGCTTATAAAAGAGAAATCCTCTGAAGGGTTTTCAGTACAAAGATCTTTCTATTTGAAGATACATGTCTGAATTGGGAGGTCCCTCAGACTCAAGTAGATGTCAGCCAGGAAAATATTCAGCAGGTTTGCCGTTTTCATAAAATCTTCCCTCATCATTTGCTTTTGGCCGCTGTTTGAAACAGGATTTTGAGCTAGTTTCTGTGTGGTCTTGCATATTCTTGTTTTTAAAAAATACAAACTGCCATCTAAAATATTATTTTTAAATAACAGAGGGAAGCCTAACAGTCCCTGAATCATTTTCTGCTAGGAGTTAAGCTTGTGAATGAATAAGAGAGCCTGTGAGTGAATATAGACAGACTAAGACTTTTCAGAAACAAAGCACAATTATTGCTTTTACATACATACAAAGTTTTTCTTAAAGTGAGTTAGATGTGGACAGTTCTACTTCAGATACACCTGGCTAGCTCAGTTAAGCTGGTCTGGTATAGATGTGTGCTAGTTTGAGTAGGATGAGAGCATGAAACCTTATGTGCAGATGCTGTCACTGCTGTCCTAATTGAAAATATAACTACAAAGTTCAGGAGGCCTCTTCAAACTTAATAAGGGAAAGAAACAATGAATAAATGATGGTAATTGCCACTGATATTAAGGAGTCACCTTGTTTTCTTAGACACACATAAAACATTCTTAAAAGCTGTTAGGTGAAAGATTTTTTGCAGCTTGCTTTCAGTAGACACGAAGTGCATTTATATTTTGAAAAAAACATTCATAAACCATCTGTCAGCAAGTGAATTGCCTATGCAACATGCTCGCTGTGACAGAAAGTGTGGTATAGCATCCTGTCAATAATTTACATTTATAGCTTTCCTTCATAAACTATGTGTTCTCTCAAGCTCTGTAAGTGTTAACATTTTAGTTTTGGGACTTTACCTTTTGGCCATCCTGCTGATCACCATAATTTCCTTTACTGCCCTGAGATTTCCTAGGTACTTTCCAAAACAACAGTTGATAACAAAAATCTTACACAATGTGTAGCGTAATATAACAAAAGGGTAAAAAGACAATATGGACAAGGTATTAAAGGAGAATAACGTAAGAAAAAACTGTTATGACACTCCCGGCAAAGCATACCTGGAAATTGCACAGAGGGAATGGTTTTGTTTCACTTTTTGGGGCTTTGAGATTTTTTACTGAAGGCCTATTTTATATTACTGTCATTGTAGAAGGGGTTGCAAGGAATGAAAGAGACTTGAAAAGCTAATTAACTATGCATCAAGGAGAACGTAGGGAGAGGAGGAAAATTTGAGAAGCAAGCATGTCAGCCAAGAGTAAGACTCGAGCAAGACTCTGGGAGTCCCTCTCTGTGTTCTTTCTGTGTACAGTTTCTTTTCAGTGGGGACTCATGCAAGGTAGTTAAATAACAAGGAGAAAAGGAAACACATCATGTAATGTTTTGAAACTGATACTGCTTTGATGTGGTGAAAAGGGATTTGAAAACAGTGATGACCAGTTTTTATATCATAGAGGATATTCAAACACAGTGTGAAAACTTGAGTTCCTAATTCTTTACAGGTCATAAATTAAAAGGTATTTGCTTGTTTCTTTCTATGATATTTTTGTTTCAATTTTGGCTTTTGATTTTGTTTTGTCTTTTTGTGAGTTTTTTCCACATTGTGTGCTTCTCTAACAATGCCTCATGACAGATTTTCAGCTCAGGAATCTCAAAGTGTTAATAGGAGAGATGTAGTGTAGATTTAAGTAGTTGTGGTAGGGGTAGGTTGGGACTCTTTGTACACCAGTTTACAGTCTTCAGCTGAAATAATTTTTAGTATCTCATTTTCCTGAACCACGAAGTCTCATGTAATATCTACAAGACAGAAGAAAATGCTTATCTGAGTTATAATACAAAAAGAAAACATAAAATATAAAAGTTTGACATTAAGGAAGTCTATCAATAAATTTTGTTATTGTTTTACCAGCTGCACAGACTTTTTGCCCTGCCAATATTTGCTGGAAACTTCTGAATTCTCTCTTGTTTATTGGCTTTTTCATTCACTATAATTAGATTGTGGAACCTGTATATTGTATCTTTCCCTGATACTCATATAATTTTGTTAAAGTCTGAATGATATAAAACAAAGAATTATTTATCTTTTTTCTACACTTTCAGTTTAAAATCATTATTTTATGCTTTTATACTCTGCCACTAGTGTCCAAGCTGTGTTCACATCCTACTTGTAGTCTGTGAGGCTGTTGGAAGTAGTCTTCAGCGGTCCTCAGACTAGAGTAAACTGCAAAATCTACAGAGTAGTTTTTTATGGCATGCTGGGATGGCATACATGCTCAGAAATCACAGCACATACAGTTATTAAATAATGTATTGTAAAGAAATAACAGGTTATATTGGATTCTTACCTGCAATGCATTGTTGTTTTGAATCTTTTTTCTTCTTTTAATTTTCTCTGTACACAGGCCCAAATGCTATTGTCTGTACTGATGAAAAGCTATTGTGCTATTATTTGCCATTAAGCTAATTTTTAATCTATTTGACACCTCTGTCAAACTCCTGCTTCTCAAATAAGCCAGAAGAATTGCATTCAAGCTGTGGAGGAAATGACTCATCAGAGCTTTGATTATTACTGATTTGGTAAAAAACATGGGCATGAAGGAACTCAAGATGATTCAAGATGAATGAATGAGGGATATCTTTCACATTTCTACATTATGAAGTGATAGACAAATTATTAGTGTTTATCATTGTCAGCAATTTAGAGACATTATTAAGACATCAGCCTGAGACAATTACTGTGTACAAATCTTGTCTTGTTGATGTCAATCTAAATGAACAAGCAAGATAGCAATGCCAAGCCTTATGCAATCTCCTAATGAAGGAAATTCTTGTCTCTCTTGCTTAGCTGCATGATTGTTTCAGAATCACTGAGTAGTTGATAGCTGCTGGAGACATGTATCTCACTGATGGTCACAGCCCTAAAGATTCTCTTTGTATTTAGGTGGAGAAGCAAAGAAGCATGAAGTAGTCATCCTGCAAGATCCTGATACAATATCATTCTTGACACTGCATCCCTGTGCTGGAGTGTTCTCCTATAATTGTATGACAATTCCTATGTTATGGCTGTCTGCCTGTCAGCGTGATTTCCTCTTCTAACCAGATTCAGGGTGGGGCTATGATGCAAACCAGCTTTTATAGTTTGGAAATTTCTCAGTTTCCTTGGGAGAAATGGGGAGCTAAGTGCCAGGGAGACCCTGCATGTAGCAACAGCCTCTGCTGCACCAGGCCTTTGTCTGCCTGTCCTCAAGGCCAGCCCTGATATCGTGTGCCCTTACATCGTGCTCCTGGGACAGAGCCATGTGAGAAAGAGCTGGGAGATGTCTCAGTAGAGCCCCCTTGCCTTGGCTCGGGAGCTCGGGACCCACAGTGAAGCTCCCCACAGCCATGACCATGACCATGCCCAGCCGCTCACCCTTCTGGTCCTGACTGCCAGACCTGACATCTCAGCTTGGCCTCGGGCCTGCCTCAACCCTGTGACTTACCCAGTGGTCACTGGCCTCTCAGCTGACACTTATTACTGTCACTAGCTCTGCCCTGCTCTCCCAGTGGCCATGGAGGCCACTGTCTGTCCTGCCCCCATCACCCCAGCTATGGGGCATCCCTACAGCCTCAATTTTCAAGGAGAATTGCATGTGCAAAATAGTGCATATTGAGTACTAACTCTATTAACAGAGTTGTTTGAAACCTTACTGGATGCAACCATCTGTCAGAAAAGGCATTCTTGTCAAACACCAAATCTACTGTCAGGAGCTGTCAATAAAATAGAAAATATTAAAGGAAAAAGCCAAACTGTCTGCTTCATTAATGCCAATTTCCTTGACTTCTAGAAGGTATTATAGCAGAAAACCCTGAACAAAAATGACTGAAAGATGGCACTGTTTCACATTGCAATAACAGAATATTTCAGTGACTTTATTCTGAATTTAGGAAATAATTTTTACTTTTCTCTAGAATTTTTCCTCTTTTGTTTTCTTCCTTCCAGTTAAAAGAGAAATAAATTAAGGGAAAAATAATAATTATAAAAAGTAATGCTGGAAATTCTGGAAAACAAGAGATGTATCTGGTATAGAGATATTGTAGAAATCATAACAGAGGTATGTCAACATTGATTTCCATGGGTATTTTGAGCAAGCAAAAGGCGTTGTTGGAATCTAAATCTTTAGCTTCAGCTTTGGTAGCACTGACCATGAAATATAATTTTATTGTTCAATGTACATCATATAAAAAGGAGTGCAATTTTAAAATAATAGAGTGTTGTATTTTATGTGATCTTTATTTTCTTTAGCAATTGGATTTTTACCTAGTGAGAGATACTTGGGGTTTTTTGAGGGAAAAATTCAGAGGTGAATCACTGAGCTGCTGTAGCTGATAGCAAAAACTAGTAAGTTTTATTGGTTCAGTGGTGTGAGAAGAGTCAAGGTGGATATACACATCAAGCTCCTTTCTGCTTCTGCCTCTATCCCTAGAACTCTTCCCAGGACAGAGTTTCCCTCTGTCTGAAAGCAAAGATGTATAATACAGTGCCCTGGCATAAAAATGTGGGAAGAGAAAAAGAGAGATAAAAAATCATGGATGTATTTTGTCATCAGTGACCATGAAAGTCTGACAAAGCATGTTGGGATCAGCTGCTCCAATGTGAAGTGAGGAAGACAGATGGTGAAGAATCAGTGTCCAGACTGCTATACCAAGGGCTAACAAGATGGCTTACCTAAACGCTAAAGGTGGAGGATGTCAGAGCCCGAAACAACATTTAGTTAATATGTTGTCACAAGGGAAAAGAAAAAGAGGATGCCAATGACTAGCTTGAAGAAGAGGTATTTGCTTAAACAACATGGAAAATACTGCTCTCTAAACTTCAGCAGTATATAACTCATGAAAATGGTTAGATGAGTTCTCAAGAAACAAAGCCACCTTTGCCGTTCTGGAACTCTATAACAAAACTGTATATAACCAAGCATAACATTAAACCTCTTCAGCTGTCTGTGATAGGGTCAGAAAACAATAATTTCCCCAACTTCTGCCAGGCTCTGCCACAAATCTGTGTGATCAAGAGTTGATTGAAGTAGCTTGTGGCTAGTCTGGTGCCTTTCTTCTAATGCATTTTAACTTCCATGGAGGAAATGTCGATAAATTCTAAGAAATTTGTAGGCTTCAGAGAAGAGGTCTTCAGAAGAGAGAACTTTGATTCTACAAAAGCATTAAGCAGGGTATAAAAGAGAGAAGGTCCCAACTTATTTTATGTACATACACAGAAACAAAGACACATACACATTCACTGGTATTTAAATAGAGAGTGGGTTATATCGAGGGTGCAAAAGATTTCTTCAGACGAATGTGGTGGAGGAAGCAGCAGACACTCTTGGGTTTAGGGAAATGAGGGTTCAGTATTATTCATACCACAGCCTTGCTCAGACCGTTTGTTGACAGCAACAGGACTTCTGAGTATCACTTTGCTGCCTCCTAAATGTAACATTTGCTGGGAAGAAAATTTGGGAGCCGCAATTATTATTTAACATGTGTCTGGCAAAAGACTCCTACCAATGGTTCCAGGTTGTCAGCGAAGACATTCTTTTCCATGGCCAAGTCATGTTATGATCAGGAAGATAATGGTGACTGATGCCAACTGGTCTTAATATGGAATGTTTTAGCACTGAATATAGCATCCTGAGATGGCATCATAACTGTTTTAAGGCAGAAACAGTTGGAAGAGAAACAGGAGCATTTTCACAATCTACAATGACACAAACATGGCCACAGACGCAGGGTCAGAGACACAAGAATGTCTTTGCCAACAAGACATTTCCCGCACAACTATTTATCCCAGATGAAACAAGGGATTTGTTATCATTTCCTTTCTCTGCTGGAAATCAGAAGAGGAAGTGAAAGTTCAGTTTTCTCTGGTCTTTTTTTTAGTGCAGAAAGAATATATTGAGAATTAGTAACAGGCTTGTGTGCTTGGAAATGGGCAGGAATTCACACCCTCAGGACTCATCACTCACACTTTGGCTTCCCTTCTGTGAACAGATTAAGGCCTGGAATCACTGCATGTAACCATAATGGAGTTATTGAATAATAACAGCACCAGGAACCAAAATACTCATGATACATGGAAGTAAATAAAGTTGGTTCATTTCCCTTCGCGGATTAAGAAACTTACTTCAGACGTTTCCCATTGGCTGGCTTTCCTCTTTAGCACTAATGCAGAAACAGGTGAGTCAAGGATGGATTTGTTCCAGCATATACTAATGACTCCTCTTTAATATTTTCTCTAGAACAAAAAGACTGGTTTCTTTCTTTTACATCTCAAGTTATAGTTGACTTTTCTGCATAAAAAGAAAAAACTGTTTTCAAAAATGTTACTAATTCATGAGTAGTACTTTGGTAACTGAATGTGAGAGCTGTTGCAGAAGTGGAAATTTTTCACTTCTTGATCTGGATTTTTTACTTTTTTTTTTTTTTTAAGTTGGGGAGAGGATGTTTACACATCTTACACCTGCTTTAGCTCTTTTACATAGAGGACTTAGAGATTCCATCACAGGTCAATATGAACTATGATTCATTAGGAGATGATAGGACTGTTTGGAAGTATAAGGTAAATCAATCCATAAAAATTATTGCCTCGTTTTATTTTGTCTGAGTTAACCATTTTCCATTTTCCATGCATATAATCCCTTTCTTGTACTGTAAAATATCAGTATGACTAATGTGTCCAGCTTAATTGCACTCAGCATGACAGAACTGAGAAATGTATCCTAACCTTCATGCCACTTAAATTAATTGATGTTTAAAATCTATACATTATAGAATCCAAAGCTTCCTTGATTCTTTTTTTAACTATTTCTAATGCTTACTCTGACTCGTCACACAACATGGATGGCTATAAAGAGATGTGCAAAACAACTGACTCTATCTGAAGCATGCCTGTTGCATGTGTTTGGTTATGTTTCCCCATTGAAGCTGGATATGTACATTTTTCTCTGTTCACAGAAATACTCTGATTGAACCAGAATATTTTAAATATAGACTGCAACTGAAGGGGGGTAGGTACCATTAGGTGCTGTATAGGAGGAGCCTGAGATTATGTTCAGTAATGGCAGTTGCAGGTGAGTAAAAAGCAGAGTTTCTCAGAATCTTCACAGTTAATTGGAGAGAAATGATCTTTACACCAGGACTGATGCACTTCAAGAGTACTTTATTTTAATGTTCAGAAACCTCAGTATTTGCCTGCAATAACCTCAGGTGATGAGGTGAAAGCTAAAACCACAGTTTGACTTCCTGACTTCCATCTGACTTTTCAAGACTGACTGAAGGAGAATAATCCTAAATGTTTTCTGCCAAAATATGTAAATTTCACTGAAAGGCACAATAATATGTTTATGGACTTATTACTTGTTCATATAACTTTAAATAGAGGGTGCCATATTTTGGGGAGTTTTGACACACAAGTAGTAGCTGTTTCATATGAAAACATTCCATGCAAAGCAACTAGTTGAATGTTTCAGCAGTAGCAGCAGCATTAATTCTGAAATCCCATTCTTCTCCAAAGGTTTCTGATATTCGGTACCCATATGTAGGTTTGGTTTAAGAAGAGTATGGTGCTCGTTCCTGGTACCATCTAGCCCTAAAAAATACATATGTTTTCTGATGAATCCTAAACATCTCCAGTGTAGTTGGTAGGCGTTTTTTTAGATTTTTTTTTTGGTTGTATTTGCTGAGCAAATTTCCAAACCTTCAGGAAATGTTAGCTTATGTGTGTTTCAGTTCCTAAAAGTGTTCACATGTGATCAGTTTTCAGAAGCACATGGTTGGCAGCAGCCCACTGGTTTCAAATTCAGTTACATCACTCATGTTGCACTGCTTGAAGCAGAAAAAGACTAACACTGCATTTTCTTACTTTGTCACCATCCTCTCAGAGGTTACATAAGCTGCAAGATATGTGCTAGTTAGATTTTCTGGATAAATTTTTAAAATTTCCTAAAATATCCTTTCAAAATGTTGGATTTTTTTATTGGTTGGCCTGTGGAAATTGAATACATACATGCACAGTATACAAATAAGAGCAAACACTGTGATGTGGCCAGTAATCAACACAGATTCAGTGATCATTGTAGTTGAGGTTCTCAAAAAAATCAAGCAGTAGCATATAATGAATGAATGAGTAAGGCACTGAGAATTTTGACTAGATCCTTCAACTGAAATGTCTCTGCCCTAAACTTTGAAGTGTAAGTAGGGAACTGACAAAGTAGCTATAAAGACAAAGAAGGGGTTTTTTTGATACAGTATTTCAAGCATAATATATTCCATTTATTACCTGAACATACTATAGTGCCATACATTGGAAATAATGGATAATTATCTGCCAGATACATTAATTTCTGTGACGGGTACTGTTACCTAAATGAAATCTCTCATTTTTCAAGTTTTAAGTGTATATATATATATAAAAAATATATTTATTTATGTATTTATATGTAAGTACATGCAGAGAAATATATACATAGGGAGGAAGAAATACATAATTTTAAAATGCAGTCTAATTAAAACCACAAGATTGCACATGTATAGGGAAGTTATTGTTTCTGGATTTGAACTGTCTAACCATTACAGTACATGAATGCAAAAAATAAATCTGTTCTGAAAAATAATGAAATAATGAAACTGGTGACATGCTACAGTCATCTAAAACTCTAATTCAAACAATTGCAGAAGAAACTCTAGCTATAGAAGAACAGATGCCCATTATTTTAGCCTGCATGTTTCACTGCAGAGCAACCACAGGTCATTTTTATCGCGTTTTTCATTATTTTTCTGTATCATCTGTTAAAACTGGGGTCATATCTGATTTTCTTCACTTCCTGTACAGTCTGTTAGAGGCAGAATGCCCTTTACCACAGCATCAAAGATGTTATTTTTAACTTTCTTCCTGTTTGTCCTCCAAAGGGCTACAGACACAATAATTTTTGTTTGCCACTTCTATTCCAGCTTCTGATTCAACTTTATCACATGTCCTCCTGTTTAGTATATTAGGTTGATCTTTCTGGGAACTAAACCCTGAAACTATACCATGTTTGAAGCAATTTAGTCTGTCCAGCAGCCCCCTTTCCTTTTCCTATTGTGCAGAAATCTGGTTGCATTTAATAGGCTCCCAACTACAAATTTCTGTTCATACATCTTAAAATCCTTACACATTGAAACAAAGTGGATGAAAAATTTGCTTGCAAAAATAAATTTTATGACTAGCATGGAAATATTTTATGATTAAACTTTATTCACCAAACCCAGTAATAGATGTGATGAATATTTACAGAAAACTCGTTCATGCTATTCTTTCAATGAAAAGATCTCTGAAAGGGTTGCGGGCATAACTTTCTCCACGCTAAGGCACTTTATTATATGAAAGGCAATTTAAAGATACCTGTAATGAAAATACCATACCACTCTAATAAATTACAGCACCAATTCATTTGCTTGGCTTTGCTTTGTCCTGGTTTGCAAGGCCAGAATTGTGACAGTAGGACAAAAGGTGAAAGGATCACTGTGAGACCAAATGAGTACAGCATTAGCTTAAATTAACTATTTTTTTTGGAGAGGATGCAAAAGACAAAGCAAAAAACCCCAACTAGCCCCCAAGCCAAAACTACTGCATTAATGTAGGCAATACCCCTTAATGACAAGAAATCAGTGAGAGGACTGACAGCCTTATTTCTGAAATATGCACCCAATTTCAGAAGCTGAGTTTTAGGGCAACTGTTTTGACATTATCAAGTGGTATGTGCCATGAATTATCTGTCCTGTTTTGTATCCCTAGCTGTTCTTTCCCCTGTGTCTGCTCTGCATTATGTGAGAAAATGTAGATCAGAGCACTGAATACAGGATACTTAAGTATAAATTTCCAGTGTTGCTTAAAGTGTAATGTAATATTGGCTTGAGCCACATCTATTGGACTTCACACAGGACTGCAGTTTTCACACAAGCCATACTTAAAAAGACCAGAAAAACCTCGATGTATTCTGGATAATTATTTTTAACACAAAGTTGAATATATACTGCACCAACAATGGACATGTCACGCTATTTCTTAATCCATGACAGGCTGACATAACGGCATGGGTTTCATCAGGTAGATACCAATCCTGAGGTTCAAATGAATGAGAAATAAATCTAAATCATGAGCCCAGCAAACAGATGAAAAAGTCTTTTTCATATACCTGGTTTTCACTGGATGGAGGTGATTACCCTTGGTGCTAGACAAGATGGACATAGAAGATGGAAACCAGGTAATAACTAGACAAGGAATATTTTGGAAAAAATAATAAAAATATCACTGGAGACTTAAGGCCGTATATTTGGCCTTGGCCCACCTCTTCTGTGACCATGTGATGGGAAGAGAAGTCTGTAGTGCCAACTTAGTCCGTCATAGGCCTGGTGATAGAAACATCCCAGTGATGGTTAAAAGTTGGGCAGCAAAATCCCCACTGTCCCATTTGAAGCCCCAGAGATCCAGCACAGTCATCATAAAGGACCTAAAGCAGGAAAACCAGGTGGATAAATGCTCCAGCCATCCCTGGTTGTCAGAAGGGTTGGTTAGAAATGAGGCATAACATCATCAAGTGTAATATTGGCATTGCCTATTCTGAGGTCAGGCACCAACTAGCAGTGGTTTTGTGTGACTTCAAAAGTCTGCATGGGCTCCAAGTACAGTCATTTTACCACTGTGCCTCTTGCAGAGCCACAGTCTCTCTGCTGCAGGGTGCTTCACCTGACACTGATCTGACACCAACAGGCACCATAAAATGTATTCTCTCCATCTTTGAGTACCATGTTGCAAAGAATGTGACCAAAACCAAACACTCTTGCCTTTCCAAACACCAGGGAAGTGGGACCTCTTTCTTCTCATGTGTTAGCTGTATGCATGATAGACCTATTATATCTTACACTTGAGCTTTATATTCAAGCTATTGGGTTGTGTCAAACAGCAATTTGCTGAAAGCAGTGCCTGTAGAATCAGATGCTCTATAGCTTTATTAACTTGAAAGGAGGTATTTCTGAGACAAGGTTCAAATGGATTACTGCAGTGTGAAAATCTTCACCTAAATACCAAGAAACTCTGGGCCAGAGAAGAGCACTAGTGGTTTGTTGCACGTGGACTTCTGTCCATTTTCCCTTTCTTAGCTTTGTTTCTGGTAGTCAGAATGTTATTACTGTGGAACGTTGCAGGTTAATTTACACAACAATGAAAAGGTAGAACAAAAGGAGAAAAAATTCACTACTGACAAAATCAAAGCACGTTAATACAGCACAAGTTCTGGTGATAGTATGGTGGCCTAGAAATACCATCTTGGGAAAAGGCTGAAGGAACGATTCCTGTAAGTGTTCTCTATATCTCGACCTCACAAATACATTTTTTAAGCATCTCTTAGTTATTTTAATTAGTACATTTTTATATTATCATTTCTACTGGCTGTTCAAATTCCTTTTCTCAAACTTTCACAAACATTCACCAGCATATTGTGGTAGTACACTATTGCTGTGACTTTGCACAGTACTGGAATTTCTACTAAACTAACAGACACTTTAAGGTCATCAAAAGGCCGTGGAGAAAAGTTTATAATAATGACAACTGTTTGGTACACCATTGTATCACATAGCACAGTCCATCACATCAAAAATAAGTAATTTCCAGCAATACATTTCTGTGCTTTTCTGATTCAAAGTCATTTTCTTCAGTGTGCTCCTGGTTAAACATTTGTCTGATAGAATTCTATGACAGTGTCAGTGCTTTCATTTGTGTGTATACAAAATGTAAATTTTTTAAAAACTTTTTTTTTTTAAGCCACCAGAAGTTACAGTTAGTCTTATTGATACTGGAAGTTTGATAAAAAGATGGTTTGTAAAATGATCCAGATTTGCCTCTCCAATTCTAATTACTGCTTTGGATAATGGTATATATTTTTAAAAACCTATTTATCTAATATATCCTATAGGATAAATTCATTGCTGGAGTAAATAATCTTAACACCACTGGTTTCAACAGAACTGCAACTGAATGCTCTGTATATTGCCTTTTTAATCCTTCCTTGGAGAATTAGAACCAAAGTGAATATCTTCCCACATATGATTTAGCAATTTAAAAAAGAAAACCAAACAGTTATTCTCACTCAGGCTTATTCTGTTTCAGGGATATTTTCAAATAGATTTCTTTTCACAGCTGCAGCAGGAGGGGACACACTAGGTTGCTGTTATTGGCTAGTCAGGTGCTGAAGAACTGCAGAAAATGGGACAACAAAGTTTCACTCTTTGAACTCCTAAAAAGGTATAATATGAAATATGGTATAAACTCTCCTTCACAGCTTTCTTTTGCAT
Source organism: Strix uralensis (assembly GCF_047716275.1). Lineage (NCBI taxonomy): Eukaryota > Metazoa > Chordata > Aves > Strigiformes > Strigidae > Strix > Strix uralensis. The sequence continues at coordinate 71,922,180 of NC_134012.1, forward strand.
CTGGTAAGAGGGGAATCTATACTGGTGACTGTAGCTTCTCTCATTATAGCTTTCTGTACTGAATTTACACACAGGCTGATGAACTTCAAGAGAGCACCTGAAAAAAAAGATTCTGGGAATCTCATTGAGAAGCTTCCTCTTTCTGATTTCTGAGATAAAAGTGTGGACACTATTTCTGGAAATTTCTTTAACAGAAAAGTTAAACTAACTTGTGTTTAACCACATTATTCAGTGAAACCTGTCTGAAAGAGTCAAGTAATCAGGAAATTCTGGCAGCCTTGACCATCATGCCAACAGCAGCTCCCCTCGAGGGAACAGGACTTCAGTCAGTTGCTGAGTTCAGCCTTCCCCTGTTGTGAAAAGAAGTATGTCATTTTCACATAGCACTGGGGATCATGCAGGTCATGCATAGTGTAACATTTGTATCCTGAAAGCAGACCAACAGGTTGGGAGGGAAAGCCTTCAATCTGCTGAGTTTATGCTACTCTTGTACTGAGGGTACAAGAGATTTTGTGGATTTAATTGTAGAAGCTGTGTCTTAAATCCTTGTTTTCAGTTGTTGAAGACAGCTGTGAAGAGCTCAGGCCATTTATGGTGAAGTTTATTTCCTCTGTAGTGGCACGATGACCTCATCAGAACATTAGATCGTGTAAAAGCTTCACTGAAGAACTAATTGATGCAGGACTTTTGGGAACTGTACGTCAAACATGGATGCCTTTTGCAGATTTATGCATGTTAATGAGGTCAGGGGAATGGTGTGGGGTGTGCAGATCTATCCAAAAGTGAGCAGTGAAAGCAAGGGTAGTGAGCACAGGGTAGCCTACCACTAGTAATGTGAGGCCACCACATGAACACACAGAATATCTTGGTAAAAGATACCTGCTGGTTAAAGACTGAAATGTAATTTGCAACTCATTTTGATCAGGGCAAACTCTTTGTTTGGTTAATGTAACCTCTTATTTTGTTCACTTTATAAAATGATGGATTAAAAACTGTATCTTTGTACTGGGTATTTATGCTGATGCTTTTGCAGGGTTACTGCCTCAACAGAGTGAGGATGGAAGTCCTGTGCCTTGCTGACAAGAAATCAAACATGCACTCCTAAACTGAGCTCTAGATCTTGCTGCGTGGAATAAAAGCAATGCCAGCTCCTCCTGGCTGTTGGCACCGTGACAAGGTCTCCAACTCTGACACTGCTGGGCTACTATTTATTAAAAAAATAAATCGTGTGAGATTACTGAAATACTTAGGAAGGGAACAACATCTCACAACATCCAGATAATCCTTCGTCCATACAGTCTTAGTGAGGGAGTCAGCTGTTGTACTTTGGGTTATTTTGTAGTGAGTGAAGATCAAAAGGTCACGCTGATGTTTTGCAAAGGAATAATAGTACACCCAAAATGAACAGAAAAAGAAGCTTGGATACTGCATTTAGTCAAATTCCCCAAACCAAACAGGTATGTAGATGTAAAATTTTGGGTTAATCAAAGTAAATTGTACACCTATATGTTCCGCTGTAATGAAGCTCCCACTGCACACCTATATGGCCTACGCAAATGAACCTCCAGCCTCAGACTGGACTTTGCAGCTAACTTGGGACCTTCTGGTAATGGGAAGCATCAGTCTCTGCCCAGAGGTAAACGTCATGGTTCTCATGTTCATGGGTAATGAAAGAGGACATGAATCTCAACGCTGAGGCCTCTTGCAATGAAATACAAGCTATGGAAAGAATCGAACAGCTTCTCTCTTGCTTAGAGATAGGTAAAGGACTTAAATGAAACCTTCTAGACTGTTCCTCTCCCTCTTACTTTCTCTGGTAGCTCTCTTCTCTAGGGACAATCCTTCATGGTTAACTGGAACAGATTAGCAAACCATCTCTAAGCAAATCTTTTCTATCCATTATGTTTCCATCCAAAATTTGATTCAATAAACTGTATGCTTATTTCCAATTTGTATGCATCAACGTAGTTCTTCCTGAAATTATATTGAGAATATTTTACAAAATGAAATGTTTAATGTCCACATAGCAATGAATTAGAATAATTAAGTCTATTTGTGAAATGTCAGCAAATTTAGCAGGGAAAGGACATTTGCTAGATTTAGTGAGATTGTGTAACTCACAGAATGATGAAGTGGTAGCAGTTAATGCAAGTGTATTCTCTCTGTCTATGTCAGCACAATTGATTTGGGCAGAATACACTTGGATTCATCCTTTTTCCAGGACTGCAGCAGTGGAAAGGGCTCATTTATTTAGAGCCCACTTACACAGAAAGGTCCCAGTTCTCAGCTCTGTAAACTGGCACATCTTGAAGTCTAATTTCAATGAAGCTAGTCTTTCACCCACTGAGTATTTGGTTAAAGGCTGCTTACTTCTCACAAAAAAATCTGCCCTAGAAAGGGCAACCGCAACAGCAGCCTTCTTTGAGCTAGCCCTGGGATATTTTGTAAAACTGGCAAGAGATAAGGCACACATGTTTCACTATCCTACATAAGGATATTCAGTATAAAATTTCAAATTTAATCAAATATAAAATTTCAGTTTATTCTGAGAAATCCCATTCTTTCAGTAGGTGTTATAGAAAAAAATAAGTCTACCAGCTGAGTTCTATCTTCAACTGAAGTCTGCAAAGCCCCAGTGTAAAAACGATGAGAACCTGACCCCACAAGAATTATTATTACGGCCATGTCATAACTGTCTAATAGTTAGGTGAGTTTTTCAGGAAAATTATGTATAAATTATATAATTATATAAAATGATATATAAATGTACACCATTTATATATCTGAATGGCTCAGTATGAATATGGTAGTATTAGTGATTGCATTGCTGCACAGTAAGTAAAGCTCTTAATTCTGCAAATGCAAATCTTTTGGCGACTGTATAGTCTGTGGGTTCTTTGGACATGTCTACGTGCAGTTTACATCTGTGTAGCACAGGATCCAGGTACTAGCAGAGGTCCCAGATGTGCAATCATCGTGTCACTGAAGGCACTGCACTACACTTTTCAGTAGAATCTATTGTTTTGAGAGAACTGCTAAGCCAAGATGGTTGTGTTGGTTTTGATTTTGGAGTTAGCTTATCTCACAGAGGCTTAAGTCCAGTCCCCACTGTGTTCTTTAGACATTCTCTAAATGACCTGGAGCCTATAAACAAAAGTCACACACCTTCTTGCATCCAGTTCTACGACCTTTCCTGAAGCAAAATGTTCAGAGGACTCAAGTTTTGATTTAGCGGGTGCCTAGCTGGTTGTCTGCACAAAGAATCTCGTGATCACAGTTACAGCCCAGGTATTCTGAGGCTTGTAATGCTCCAAACAAAGTCATGTTGTTGCATATTAATAACCCATGGTACAGTAACAGTGGCAGAGAAAAGGGTAGAATTAGCTTGCATAAATGGTATATTTTTTCAACTTTTTCTTTAAGTACTGATTTTCTTAAATAAACATGATTATGCTATTCTGAAAATGTTCTAGGTTAACATTCCTTATTTCTTTTAGGGAAAGCAAATACTATATATTCTTTTTATGTTGCACAGTATAATAGCACACATCCCACACAGTGCGTAATTTAAATCAAATTATATTGAAAGAGCTGTTATATTTCAAGCAGGGAACATTTTTATTACAGTCACATTCCTGACATCCTACAGGATGCATACACTTTTTTTCTTCTTTCTTGATCTCAGACCAACAGGCAACCAGCTGGGATAAGTGGGCGTCTCTGAGATGCCCATGGAAGTTTATGAATACAGGTACCTCACCTTTCTTGATGCTGGAGTATATAGTACTGAGGGAGAATTGTATTTTGTACTCAGGAACCCTAGCATGAATTTCATGTGGGGAAGCCTCATCATATGCAATCAAAGATCCACAGTTTCATTCAGAGCAAACAGCTACTAATGGCGTTATCCAGCCCACTGAGCAGGGATTAGTGTAACAGGGCTTCCCAAAAGTATTAATGCAATGGTGAAGGGAAGCGAAGGCTCAACATTTTTTGTTTGTGTTTGACTTTATTTATGTTTTGGACCTTGACACAGCCTTCATTGCTTCTCTCTTGCTTTGGAAAAGGCCTGGCCATTTTTCCTGTAACTAGTCTTAGGACTGCAAATGATGGTAGTCCAACCCCACATCTTTAATCTATGTTTGGGGGGTTTTTTAGAGTGTCTATCATCTAAAAATGAAATAAGCACATCTGGGGATTCATAAAAATGCACATATTTTAATGCTGCTAAACACAAGGGAGTGTAGATGTCTAGGCATCAAAATGGGAACTTAGTTTTTGTTAATCTTTCCATGTCAGACTGTCTTTATTCACAGAATCACAGAATCATCTAGGTTGGAAAAGACCTTGAAGATCACCTAGTCCAACAATTAACCCAATACTGACAGTTCCCAACTACACCATATCCCTCAGCACTATGTCAATCTTAAACACCTCCAGGGATGGGGACTCCACCACTTCCCTGGGCAGCCCATTCCAATGCCTAACAACTCATTCTGTAAAGAAATGCTTCCTAATATCTAGTCTAAACCTTCCCTGGTGCAGCTTGAGGCCATTCCCTCTTGTCCTATCACTTGTTACTTCATTAAAGACTCATCCCCAGCTCTCTGCAACCTCCTTTCAGGTTGTTGTAGAGGGTGATGAGGTCTCCCCTCAGCCTCCTCTTCTCCAGACTAAACAACCCCAGTTCCCTCAGCCGCTCCTCGTACGACCTGTGCTCCAGACCCTTCACCAGCTTTGTTGCCCTTCTCTGGACACACTCAAGTCATTCAATGTCCTTTTTGTAGTGAGGGGCCCAAAACTGAACACAGTCATTGAGGTGCGGCCTCACCAGTGCCGAGTACAGGGGTAAGATCACTTCCCTGTCCCTGCTGGCCACGCTATTTCTGATACAAGCCAGGATGCCATTGGCCTTCTTGGCCACCTGGGCACACTGCTGGCTCATGTTCAGCGGGCTGTCAATCAACACCCCCAGGTCCCTCTCTGACTGGCAGCTCTCCAGCCACTCCTCCCCAAGCATGTAGCGCTGCTGGGGGTTGTTGTGGCCCAAGTGCAGCACCCGGCATTTGACCTTAATGAAACTCCTCCAGTTGGCCTGAGCCCATCGCTCCAGCCTGTCCAGATCTCTCTGCAGAGCCTCCCTACCCTCGACACTCCCACCCAACTTGGTGTCATCTGCAAACTTACTGAGGGTGCACTCGATCCCCTCGTCTAGATCATCAATAAAGATGTTAAACAGGAGTGGCCCCAGAACCGAGCCCTGGGGGACACCACTCGTGACCGGCCGCCAACTGGATTTAACTCCATTCACCACCACTCTTTGGGCCCGGCCATCCAGCCAGTTTTTTACCCAGCAAAGCGTGTGCCCATCCAAGCCTCGAGCAGCCAGTTTCACCAGGAGAATGCTGTGGGAAACAGTGTCAAAGGCCTTACTGAAGTCAAGGTAGACAACATCCACAGCCTTTCCCTCATCCAATAAGCAGGTCACCCTGTCGTAGAAGGAGATCGGCTTTGTCAAGCAGGACCTGCCTTTCATAAACCCATGCTGACTGGGCCTGATCATCTGGTTGTCCTGCATGTGTTGTATGAAGCTACTCAGGATGAGCTGCTCCATCAGCTTCCTGGGCACTGAAGTCAAGCTGACAGGCCTGTAATTTCCTGGATCATCCTTCCAACCCTTCTTATAGATGGGCGTCACATTGGCCAATTTCCAATCTGTCGGGACCTCCCCGGTCAGCCAGGACTGCTGGTAAATGATGGAAAGCAGCTTGGCAAGCACCTCAGCCAGCTCCTTCAGCACCCTCGGGTGTATCCCATCTGGTCCCATAGACTTGTGTGTGTCTGTGTGATGCAGTAGGTCACTGACTATCTCCTCCTGGATTGTGGGGGGGTCATTCTCCCAGTCTGTGTCTTCTGGCTGAGGAGGCTGGATTCCCTCAGTACAACTAGTCTTGTTATTAAAGACTGAGGCAAAGAAGGCATTAAGCACCTCAGCCTTTTCCTCATCACTCATTGCCGTGTTTCCTCCTGTGTCTAGCAGGGGATGGAGGCTCTCCCTGGTCTTTCTTTTGCTGTTGACATACTTATAGAAACATTTCTTGTTGTCCTTGATTACTGAAGCCAGATTAATTTCTAGCTGGGCTTTAGACCTCCTGATTTCCGCCCTGCATAGCCTCACAGCATCTTTGTAATCATTGTGAGTTGCTAGCCCTTTCTTCCAAAAGCCGTAAACTCCTTTATTGTCCTATATAAACTTATTGCCCTCTGATATGCAACATACAGATATCCAAGAGTGCTATCCATAATCTGCTGTAATTTTGGAAGCTGTCTAGCCAAAGCTACTCACAATTCCATGCAAGCAAATTTGCCCTTGCCCATACAGCCGCAGTAGGACTCTTTCTACTCCTTTGACTAGCAGTGAAGAGATATAACTAGAATCCAGTGAAAACTGGTGAAATTTATGTCTGCAAATGTACTTTTAAATATCCTGATCCATGAGCCCACAGCCAGGGGGACATAAGGAACTAGCAGGAGGGGCTAGTGACCAGAAAGCTCTGCTAAGACACAGCAGAATCTGATCTTAGCCCTGTTACCAGTAGACTAGATGACCTTGGATGTGTGAACTCACCTCTCCAGACCTCAGCTCTACCCACCGAAGTACAGTGGTAAATATTTGCCCTTGGATTATGATCTGACATGTACTTGGGAAAGGTTTAATACTCCTCTTATTATTTATGTTTAAGGGTAAGTGAAGAAAAAAATGCAAAATCTTCCTATAATCTATTCAAGCATGAGCTGTATTCTAGAAACTGAAGGTTTAAAGGTTCAGTTACTTGGAAGAGTGTTCAGAAGGGTAAATAACTTCTGTCTTCCTCCAAATTAATAGAATTTCTGCCAATAAATTTTGCTTACGCAAAACTGCCCTTTTGAATATTGTTCCTGATACCTTGGCTAATATTGTTTCCAAAGTGTCTTTGAATTTTGGAATGTCCACTAAACAACCTTCACTTTGCATTCTCTAAGGCGATTAATAAATAATAAAGAAAATTAAGTAAAGATTTTATTTATTTGCCTCATCAAGCTATTTAATATGATAATTCAGATGAAAGAAATTGTCTACCATGTTGTTCTTTTTCACTGTGGCAGTTCCATGTTTTTGTGTGGTTAACAAGTTTCATTCAAACTCATGTATTTTTAAGGATATTCAGAGACATTGGGAAGAGAGGCTGTCCTTGTAAGGAGAATAAATATGTCTGACCTAATGGATTCTGCAGAGAGTCCACAGTGACAGAATGAACATGAAGCAAGGACAACTGGTGAGAAGGATGCCGTTACATTTTATATAGCTCTGCAGATATGAATGTGTCCAGATGCCAGCAAAGGCCTTAAAAATATCAAGATATTTAATAGAGAAATATGTAGCAAGAACCACAGAGAAAACTGAAAAGTCACCAAAAAGTAAAGAGCAGATAGCAATATTCCCATCGTTTATGTGGAACCCCAATGAAAATACGGCAAAGTGGTGCCAAGGGGAAATCTGACAGTAATATTAGGCTTTCTTACTCCCATTATTTACTCAGTTTTCATATCTGAAAATGAATGCAACCTTTTGCCTGGTTGGTCAGCATAGGATATCTTAGAGAGGAGGAGGCAGACCCCTGTAACACAAGGTGGCAGTAGGCTGTGCCATTGCTGGTGCAAGCCTTCCTGATCAATGCTAGGAAAAGGATGTGTGGAAAGGGTAGTCTGCTCAGCTTTCACTCTGGCAAGCCGTGTCAGCTAAGCAAGCTGCCCTACAAAAGTGGAGGATGACACAATCTGATTTCTGCACAAGGCTGTCAGAGCTGTCATCCTAGCCTGCATGTCCCGGTCACCCTGGGGAGATTTTAGCAGACTCAGACAGACTTGCTGGGAAGCAGACAGGTGGCTGTGGCATTTAGTGCTCCTCTAACCTTGACAGGTAAAGATGAATTTCAGTGTTAATCAGGTAAAAGGCAGCGTTTCTCCCAGCTGAGAGGAAGAAACTTGTTAAATCCTCAGCTATTCTTGGCAAGGTGATGGAACACTGCTTGTTAAAACATTGCCAGACACACGTAAGATCTCTGCAACAACAGAAATGCTGATGAGAGGATTGAATCAATGGAGTAAAGGCCTGACTCAGCGGGACAGGCAAAGTGAAGCAGATCAGTTTATCACTGCATTACATGACAGTGAAAAAGAAATAGACATGTTCTTAAACTTGCTTCACACCAGATGTCTTATTCAGGAATTAGATTCTGATTGATATTGGTACCAAAAGGTTTGTACACTGTGTCAAATACTGCTGTGGTATTTAACATTTCATGACAGGGTTAAGAGAGCAAACCAGCTGGTGGTCAGACACTTAAAGACCATAGGGCTCAGCTTAGCAGATACTACTGGCAGGTACATGGCCCTACTCCCTGCTGTGAACATTCTCAAGGAAGATGTGAATAACTGCAGTGCACGAAGATGTGAATAACTGCAGTGCACACCTCTGTGTACAACAGCAACATGGAGACTAGTGGAAAGGATTCTTGTTATGCAAACTCTCTGCTTCAGATCTAGTTGGTACAAGTGGGAGGTAATAACAGAGTTAGCTTAGGGTCAAGAGGAGAGCATGAAAAAGTCCTGCTGGTATTCTTGTATATTGCAGAATCTGGAGAACTGCTAAAAAAGTGCAAATTTTGTGCACTTACGCTATAGGTATTCTAAGCCAAACGCCATTCTTGTCCTTCATGTCTAAATAGTAATTGTCTATTGTTTCCTGTATTGTTACCCTGATTCTACGCTTTATATGGAAAAAAGTTCAATAGCAATTGGGAGAAGTAATCTAGCAAATGATAGAGGGCTCTTTTGCCCTCACTACTCACATCCAACTGTTGTTGCCTTTGAGGGATTTGAGTACGGATTAGATCTGTGGTGTCAAGACAACCTGTGATGAAAGTTTCCGTTTCAAATAGGCAACAATAAGGTCTGAAGAGAAAATTGGAATTGTGACTGTACAAATTAATGTCATTTGCAAAGTGTGCAATACACTGTCTATAACTAAAAAGGCAAGACCTTTCTTGAAATGTTTGATGTAATCCAAATGTTTGGTACAGAATACTTATAGCTAACACTTCAATCAGCCTTAAACACAGAAAGTAATAGCATGTTTCACACTCTTTTGTTTATCAAAAAAATGAGCAGTTCATGAATGGAGATGTGCAAAAGTAATACGATGACTGTATGAAACTGTAGAATCATAGAATCATTTAGGTTGGAAAAGATCCTTAAGATCATCATGTACAACCATTAACCTAACACTGCCAAGTCTGCCACTAAACCATGTCCCTAAGCACCACATCAACATATCTTTTAAATACCTCCAGCAATGGGGACTCAACCACTTCCTTGAGCAAGTTCAGTGCTTGATAACCTTTTTGGTGAAAAAATTTTTCATAATAACCGATCTAAACATCCCCTGGCACAATTTGAGGCCTTTTCCTCTTGTCCCATCACTTGCTACTTGGGAAGAGAGACCAACACCCACCTCATTACAACCTCCTTTCAGGTAGTTGTAGAGGGCGATGAGGTCTCCCCTCAGCCTCCTCTTCTCCAGACTAAACAACCCCAGTTCCCTCAGCTGCTCCACATAAGACTTGTTCTCTAGACCCTTCATCAGCTTTATTGCCCTTCTCTGGACATACTCCAGCACCTCAACCTCTTGTTGTGAGGGGCCCAAAACTGACCTCACCAGTGCCATATACAGGGGGATAATCACTTCCCTAGTCCTGCTGGCTGCAGTATTTCTTCCAGGATGCTATTGGCCTTCTTGGCCACCTGGGCCCACTGCTGGCTTGTACTCTCATATTGGCTTGTATTCTCATATTGACCAACACCCTCTTCCACCAGGCAACTCTCCAGCCACTCTTCCCCAAGCCTGTAGTGTTGCATGGGGATGTTGTCACCCATGTGCAGGACCTGGCACTGAGCCTTGTTGAATCTCATACAATTGGCCTTGGCCCATAGATCCAACCTGTTGACGTCTTCTGTTATAATTGATATGAATAATAACAGATGATAATTTTTATATTTACATATATGTGTTATGTACATATACAGTGCTATAAAATTAATTAAGTTAATGTATTATGGTAAATAATGATATTTTCTTATACAGCGTGACTTAGTTTCTGTCTGGTAATGGTAAATTAAGGGTTTTTTTGGATGATACTGGGTAAAGCAGTTACAACTCTTTCACCAATCACTCAGTCTTTGTGAGCCCTGTAATAGTTTACACATAAGAGCTGATGTAAAACTTGGATGGGGTTGTCCTTCTTTTAAGGGGTACAAGATAAATGGATGCATTAAAAAATGAAGGACTGCACAGTTATGGTGGGTTTTTTCCTTTTTAAAATTTTATTTTCAGGTGAATGCAAGTAGCTCACATAATGTTTGAATTTTTAAGTTATTATGCTCATATGAATTACCTAAATGCTTTTTGATTACCTAAAAACCCATTTGCCCTCCTGTGAGCTGTAATTACATTGGTAATGCCTGGGCTGTCTTTGCTGATTCTCAGTTCCATGCAAATGTTGAAGAATAGAGTAATCCCAGCTCTGGAATTCTGCTTCTTCTTTGTTTTCAGTGGTGTCTAAATGCCTGGTACAAAAACCATTTATGCACAGTAATATATTGGCACCCATGAATAGCAGAGTTAAGATCAATAAATGACTCTTCTCGTTAATGTCATACATCTACATTTTTCAAGTCCAAGTTTTTTAACCTTCCTCCTTCACAGAGGTTTCCTTCAGTATGCCTGGATGACTGCAGGTCAAACACAGTGTGGAGTTTAGTGTGAATATTGATCAGCAAATGGAAAGATTGTTCTTAATATAATAATTTGTATCCAGTATATTGTGTGATGGATGCTTATATAAATTAGCAAAGACAGAAACACTCTGTTTTGCTATAAAGGGTTCTTAATAGTTTAGAAATTTCACAAAGCCTTCTTAATATTAAATATTGTTTATGGATTTGTAACACAGCATAGTCACTTTTTCTGTATTTACAGTTCTATGCAATTTATTGCTGTTGAATCACTATTTTGTGTGTGCCTGTACTTGTGCATGCCTGGTTTTGTGCATGATTTAGTGAGGTGTATCTCTGGAGAAAAAGGAAAAAAGGCTGGTGAAACTTGACCCTTTTTTTGCTCCTTGCAACAAAGAAAATTTGTTTTTCTATTCTTTGATTATTATAAATGTTATCAGTATATTTTTTGGAAGTGATCCTGTTAAATATGGAGCAGTGCTACACTCTTTCCATTTCACAGAAAATTAGGTTAAATGCAGTTAGCTACAAATTTTCAGTGATAATAACACTCTCCCCTCTGTACCTGGACAGATATTAGAGAATGGAGTCAACAGCCTTTATGGTATCTGACATCCCAGAAGCTAGTGAGGATTAAGCCCTGCCTTGTTTTCTCTGTAAATCAACAGCAAATCCCTGCTTGCTCTCAAGTGTCCAGAAGCAAGCCCTGGCGTTATGACCCTCACATACACAATAAGGCAAAAATACCTTCTTGCACCATTCCCTTCACCAGGAACTAGGTAAAAACTTGGAAACTTTTGGTTCAGAGTAATACAGCCAATAATGGAAATTGCAGGTCATAGAGGGTGTCTAAAGGCATTTGTGGTCATCATATTGCAGGTTCGAGTGAGAAAGCCTAGGCTGAATTCCACTGAAATCTAAAGGAGAAGAAAAATATGTTCTGGGATCTGACAATATTTTCTCCAAACTAGCAATTCCATCTACAGTCTATAGGGGTGATGTGTCTTGCAATTTTGCTGGAGTAGCTGCTTTTACAAGCTAAGAGCTTGTAGCTCTTTTACAAGCTAAGAGCTAGGCAGGGTTTTATTACAACAATAATTTTTTTAAAATTTATTTTTAACTTTTGTGTGCGACACGATGTTACCTTGCAAAGTGATGAACTAAAAGACCACAGTTAGCAGTACTAGTATTTCATTTTCTACCCACAGGGCCTGAAAATATTACAACACAGACACCCCGCTCCAGAAGAACTGCAGTTTGAGCTCTGTCCACATTTCACAGAGCAACTCTTGGCTGTCAGATGAGGCTTTACTGTTAAAATATATTAGATAAGGATCCATCTTTCTAATCCAAATGAAATAAAAATCAAGAGGTAGGCTGGAGTCACTTCAACATAAATGAGAACCTCAATTATACCCAGGAAGAATTTGGCCCCGTCATCTCATAGCATTGGTGTAGACCACTAACTGCCTGATAACACTATGTATGAGTTTTAATCACATTTGCTTTATACATAAGATGTATTTCTACCAGAGATAGTCACATGCTTCAATGCATTGTAAATGGGCTATGATACACTTAGCCGAATTTTACAAGTACAGTAAAAAATCTGATTAATATATTTTCAAAATTATATGCAGTAGTGTCTTGCTAGTCACCTACTTTTTTTTGAGTTTTCCAGATACAAAGCAGAGTGCGGGCACTAAAAAGACCATTGAAATTTTATGCTTCATTTATGAAATGGTGGAAATTTCCCAAGATTCAAATGCAGTGCACAGTTGCAAAATACAGCCTTTGTGATAACCTGTCCTGTAACTACAATCTTGCCATATTCACAGAGTAGGAATATCATTATTACACCAAGTTGACTAATCCACTACTGACCATCAGCTGTCCTGGAAAAACACTCCTTATAATAATTTTTCTTAAGATTACTTTCTTCCTATTGGAGAAAAATTCCAGTAAATCTTTCTGGAAAAGATAGTATGCTAAGACCTTTTGTAATGTCCTGTGTACTGCTGATGAAGACAACTCATCAGCTCATTTTTGAGCAAAACTCAGAATACAGTATGGGAAGACAACAAGGTGTTATTATAGCCATTTTTAAAGATGGTTGTAGGGAAGACCTAGATTTCTTTCAGACATTGCATAGCTAAGACAGTAGCTTTCCACATATGCAAGAGAAGAGGGATGTATTTTAGCCAAGGTGTGGTTTAGTGAAAGCATTCCAGAGAAACAGAGGTTAGTTAACAAGAAGAAAACCATCCCAGAAAAGAGAAAACTGAGCTTAGTCCTTTCTCTCTGCTGGCTGCTCTTTGTCAAGGTTATGTTCTGCCTTGCAACTGTTTTGCATTTTAAACTTTTACAGGGAAACTGAAGACTTTCTCATTTTTCTGTGCTGTACATGGGCCATGGAGTGAATTTTGTTGAATTTTAGTGAAGATGTGCACGTGCAGGTTTGCGCTAAATGTGCATTCAAGCTTTAGGCAGCTCATATTTTGCTAACTAAGGAGGTCTCTTGTTCCATAAATGCCCTTTCTAGTTCAGGATGCAGCACAGGCACCTAGCAATCACGTAGTTTGCCTAAGACTTTTGCTTTTGTGAGGGAAACTTGTAATAGAAAGAGTCTCACACAGCTTTGTGCCCTTGCCCTCTTCATTTTTCCTTCCACTTGGCAACACGTGAGGCATACTGGTGCATATTTTGGAGTTGCAGAGCAGAGGTCCTTGGTGCCCCTGGGAGAAGGGCAATTCTTCACTGTGAACAGACCCTGTTCACTCTGCCCCATATTAACCAGGATTCAAAGCAATGCAACTTAGGGCAGGAAAATCTTTACCCTGCTGCCCATGTGAATAATCTGTATTTATAATGAGGTGAGGCATGCCTAGGATTTTGGAAGTCTGCCTTGTCTGACACACCTGAACAACCCCATTGAAAGCAGCAGCGTTAAAAAACTATTGCTGAGGGTAGGAACTGCCACGCTTGTTTTCAGCAAAGATAGCAAGGGAAATCCCATACAAGTATCCTTTACAGTGTATTGTAGTGTGGTGATCCAGTACTGTGCTTCTGTTCGGAAAAATCTCATGGTGATTTCAATGGGAGAGAGCCCAGGTGGAAGCTGTAGCACTGGACCTTGTGTCTGTTGGTGCAGGTACATATCTGCGATCTGTAAATGAAAAGTTTCAGTTCTTTGGACAAGTAAGGAAAGAACACAACAATTGAAGTAAATTCAATTTTAGAAAGAATCAGTATTTTGAAAAGATATGTTTTTAAAAGTTTGAACATTTGTCCTCTTGGAATAGGGCTCAAGAACTAAAATTTCCCAGGCTTGTAAACTGAGTGAGTAAAAGCTGTGGCAGATCATAACTCTAAAGCTCATCAGGTACTTCTACTATTTTAATGGAAAATTAAATTAAAAGGCATATACACAATAAGGACACATTCACTGACAACTGATATCTGTTACCTTTGAAAATTACTGAGAAACCACTTTGTCTGTAACTACAGAAGTACTTTGTAGACTCCTTGAATACGGTGAGGCCAGATTCTGCACTCATGCCAGGAAAAAGCGCAGGCTAAAACACTGTGTAATATTATAAATTTTATAGATTAGGCTTTGCTGTGTTGCAGTAATTATAATACCTTGCCTTTTTGGTTTTAGGATACTAATTAACTGATTCGCCAAGCACACAGGACTAAGATATTGTTGAGAAGTGTTGAAAAAACCAAAGGCAGGGCTTTGCTCCTAAGATCTAGGAGCAGGCGTGCAGATGGAAGACGCACGTGGTTTGATCCACAGCTTACTCCCTGGGATCCTGTGAAACAGGCATCAGGATTAATCTGTACCAGGACAGCACACTAATGCAAATTACTTCCTCTGGGCATATTGGCCAGGTAATCATGTATCCTAATACACTTACACTTCTGTAAGACACATATGGAGAAGAGAATTCTTTTCATTTCTATGTTCGGCCAAAGCGTTATCACGATGAATGAATCTTTCCTAAAAGAAAGCAAAACAAAGCCATCCGTTACTGAGTGGCACTTAACAAATCATACCAGCTGTTGGGAGCTAGCTGCTTGACTTGTGCTTCTCTCAGCAGTCACAGCAAGCCTAAAAACAAAGCACTTCCCATGCTGCTGAGCCGGGGTGCTGGCTGCCACCTGCCCTCTGCAGGGTCACGCTCCTTGGGATGAGCATAGAGCCCTTTTATGTCATGACTCAACCCCGTTATGTGTTTCAAGCTTAGAGAAACTATGGTGCTACATACCCCTGCTACTGGGTTATGAAGGTAGCATCTCCCCACACCTTCCCTGGGGATTCACACAGAGACCTCATACTTAGACTTCCTTTCTGCAGTGCGAGTTCAAACATCTCCAGTGGACACCACTTCTAGTCTAGAAAGAAAAGCCCTGAGTATTTCTAAATACAGCTGAAGAAGACATTAGACCTTACCTTTGGATTTTTCACCAAAAAAATCACCATTAAATGTGGAAAAAAAAATGTACGTTCTTAATTTATGTTTACCCATAAAACTCAAGAATCCTATTTTACACTGCTGTCAGGAAAAAAAAAAAAAAAAGTATTCTCTATTCTCTGTTTCAGATGAGCGAAATTTTGAGGGGCTGTGCTGGACAGAAGCTATTTTTATGTCACGTTTTTCATGATACCTACTGTATTTTTGTGAATAAATGTTAGACTTAAGGGATGAAATTCTCAGCTAGTATAAATCAGCACAGGTCCATTGTATATATATGAATTCATATATATGTATGAATAGGGCTATGCTGGTTTATGACCACTGGGAATTAGCCCCACCAAAGGCTTTGTAAGCTTTTTAAAGTTAAAGGAATAGGCTTGTTCCATGTTCAGGTGCTGAAAGAAAGGGAGAATTATGACCACAGATTAATGTAAACTACAGCGTTAAATTATAAACTTTAGAATATTTGGAGGTCTTAAAGACCATTTGTAAAGATCTGCTATATTTGTTGAGAAAGCCAGAAAATTAGAGCCTGTATACACGTACTTTCATGCGTATGTATCTCCATGTAGGTATTCCGCAGTTACTCAGTAGGTGGCAGTTAAAAGCCTCGTTGAGCGTTGCCGTCGCCATTTAGGCAGTCGCACCCGCAGAGGCTGGAGGCAGTCCGCCCGAACGAGACGAGGCAGAAGGAGCGGCCGCCACCAAGCCGCGGAACGGCCGCGGAACGGCTGCCCCGCGGAACGGGCGCCGGGGCGCAGGCGGGCGAGGGCCGGCGGGCGAGGGCCGGCCCGGCAGCAGCCGCCGCCCGGCGCAGGGGACGGAGCCCCCTGCGTTGAGACGGGGACTCCTTTCTGGTGGAGGAAACAGAGGGCAGAGAGGGCGGACAACTGGTGCGATGACAGGCAGAAACTGAAGAACGGTTGGAGCTTTCTGTTCCGACAGAGGTAAATTTTTTTTCTGTTGTTTTGCTACATTACTTCGTACAAGAAACATAGCTTTGCATTGAGATTAGAGGTCTTTATTCCTTTGGCCACAATCCAGTCCTCGCTCAGGCAGAATTTCCACTGAAGTCAATAGAGTTTTGCGTGAGTTATGACTGCAAGATTTGATTTAAGCGTATATCTTATGTCAAGAACATGCCATGCTATAAACTGGGTCTGACAAGGAAGCCAGAGGCTGGTCACATGCATACTGACCAGTTAAACTATATAGTTTTTCTGTGTGCTGGGATGCTAGCAACGACTTCATAACCTTTTTTTTTAAGCTTTCATTAAAACTCAGTGTGCTGAATTTTCCCCTAGTTTATACTGCTGCCACTGCAGTGTTTTAAGGAGAGACTTTTTTTTTTTTTTTTTTTAAATGAAAGCTACATTTTAACTTATGTGATGAAAGAATACAAAAATGTTGAGTCTGTATAAAATAACTCCAGGTGTTGCTTTCTTTGAAACAAATACAACTTTGCAGTATTCCACTGACAGGCAGGAAGTATTTTATTTGTTCAGTAGATTGTGCCTCTCTCAGCTGAATGAAAGGAAATAAATCATGAAAGGCCATTCTCAAGTGTCTGTGAGTGACTGAATTCAGATTTGATAATACTTCCTCTCTTGCTATCTTCCCCGTGAAGTGTGGGATGGTCTTGTATGTTGCAGCACTTGGTCACAGGTGGGTGAGCCTGGAATAGAACGACAAGATTTGATGTATTTTATTTTTATAGCATTTTCCAAATGTCTTGTTTTCATGAGTACCTAGTCATACATGAATACATATATGCCTGTTTATAAATGCACACACGTATAGGTATGTAATGTGTGCATCCCCATACCTTTCCACATAAACAAAGCTGTTGCAACTAATTGATGTTTTACCTTTGCCAGGGTTTACTGTATCTATGTTTGCAGGTCTCACAATTTTGAATTCTGGGTCAGAGGGCTATTTTGGCTTCCCCTGCCCCACCCCCCCACCCCCTTTTACTTTTCTGACTGGTGGACCTCACTTGTGTTCAGGAGCTGTCCCCTGGGGTCCAGCTGTGCTGGTAGCAGTGCCAAATTCTCACAGAATGCCATCCATGCCATCATTCAGGGGGCTACAAAATGTGGTATCCTTCCAGGTTTCATGCTCTCTCTCACACTGCACACCACATTTCTGAGGCTCTTGCATGAAGAACTGTCCAAACATGGAACAGGTTCAAATACCATTGCAAATCAATGGACCTATGGAACTGGGGGAATGATTGAAATGTACAGCTATTTATCTTCATCCTTGGGAAGAGAGAAGAACGAATGGGTATAAGTGGGCTGTGAATACACTTAGGCTGGAAGGTTTCAAACCATTAGAACAACAAGGTTCCAAAATTACCTTCTTGTTGAAGTGATGGAAAGAAAAGGCTCTAAATGCTTTTCAGCCTGAACTTGATGGAAGGGATTATGTGAAATGGTTGCCTACAATAGCAAAGAACTGGATTTGATGATCCAGAAAGTCTCATTCTGTTTTAAATACCATTTTTACTTTTCACTGTATGTTGCCTGCATTAAAAAGTCTCTTTGCAAATGGGTCAATGTCTTTGGAAACACAGTTTTCCACACATCTCACTTCAGAGCCAAATGAAAGCCAATTTCTCTCCTAGGTTTTGCTGCACTGTTGCTTACACCAGCAGACACATAAGCCCTGATGGTCATCAGGCTGAATAATATCCCCTTCTCAGTGCAGAGCAGAGCTCTTTGGAAGATGATTTGAGTTCAGAGGCATGGCTCCTTGTGGCCAGGTGGTCAATATTATATTATACTGGCACTGAAGTCTCTGTGATACCAACAAAAATAGTGGATAATATATAAACTGATAATGCTGTTCCTGAAGTTACTAGCGCTGTTTCTAGTTTCCTTTGAGGATCACCTCATAACTTTCTTTTGTGCTAACCAGCACACCTGTCCATGTAAAGAACCCACCATCATGTGTGAAAAAACAAAGACTCATACTTTTGTTGTGACAGAGTGTGTGCTTATTGCCTCAAACTTAGCTTATTTTAAAAAACTGCAATAAACGATATTCTGGTTCAAAGATGCTCCTACAGAATGATCCCATTCAATTCCATATTTCCTCTTCCTCTCTTTGTAACTTGATCCTTTTTTTGCTTTTTTATGGTTTTGATTTACATACTACATTGGATTGCTTTCAATTCACAGTGTACCTCAGTAACTATTCTGTAATATATAATAAGCTGCATTTGAATGTTCCAGCTCCCACAGTGTGTATGAGTATCAGGCCATTTGTACACTTAAACTGAAACAATGTTCACTGTGGGAGATTTGGTTTGGTACGTAGGGCTGCTTCCAAAAGCTTCTTCCTTTCCCCTTAATACTTTGTATTAGTAGGCCTCACTGAACAATTATGAGTATTACACACGGGAAGAAAAATGGCAATTTTTGTGAAATGTGAATACATAATTTTAGCAATGTTACTTTCCCTTTTAACTGAACAATTTCCTTAAATGTACCAGGGGGAAAAAAATTTCTTGGAAATTTTTTTCTGTTTGTTATGTTTTACTTTCCACCCAAGCAAAGGTTTCTAAGTATCAACAAACAGATACTTTCACTGCATCCTTATTGTTGCACTAAAATTAAAATTTGCATTAAATTATCTTATCTTACTGCTGGAAAGGCAGGGGAAAAGATACACCAAGTGACAATGCAATGGTACATTTGAATTGAAAAAGAACATACTTTATTTTGCCTTTTTGAGAAAACAAATATTGATTTGTTTTCAACCACAGAATATTGATTACTCTATAATTCTTGAAATGAGTATCAAAGGAAGAGCACAGTGTCAAAAAGGGCGTGGCAAGTC
This sequence comes from Strix uralensis, assembly GCF_047716275.1. NCBI lineage: Eukaryota > Metazoa > Chordata > Aves > Strigiformes > Strigidae > Strix > Strix uralensis. The sequence continues at coordinate 71,941,337 of NC_134012.1, forward strand.
TGTGGCAAATGCACTTTTCCACTCACAGGAGGTCAGGAGGGCCTCCTCTTGGGCACGTAAATTTGAATTGAATGAGATGAAAATCAGTCTCTGATTTTTCTGGCTGTACAGGGGAGCAGTACGCTATTGCAGCAAAGTGCAATCACCCTCACTCTGACAGCGGGTGATGGAATTGGTTTTATTTAAATATGAATAAGTGTCAATGAAGTTATGACAGACTGTTAGCATCTTTTTTTAAAGTATGTATGTAGTAGTATGCCATATGAAAAGAGCAAATCCATTCCTTGACTGCAGATGTTTCCTTCCCAAAATGTCCAGTAGTTCTAACTTAAAATTAATGTGAAGCTAAGAAAAGGAGACTTACCTTCTTTTATTTAGTTTTGTATTCTTCCCTGAAAATCTAGACTGATAGTTTTTATCTGTTCTGAAAAAGTTAGTAATTTAAATAATCAAATGTTAGCTACCATCAGTAGCTAAAATATTGCTGTAAACCCAACTAAAAAACACTAGCGTTTTTCCAGTTTTTACAGTTTTGTCTGCTGCTACAAGGAAAAGAAACATGAATTGAGAATAGACTACTCTAAAGGCTAAACCTACATTTTTTACTTCAGAATAGAAAATACTAAAAACTGAGGAACTGATGAAGATTAGTATGAATTTGCTTTTCTGTTTAAAAAGTTAAAAAAAAGTTTCAGTAAGGAAAGTGGAAGTTCTTGGATACAGACTTAAAAATTAATTCTTAAAGAAAATACACTTTACAGTAAAAAGAAAAATAAATAAAATTTTCCCCCCAAACCAGGTTATGATAAATGGTACATCATGGACAGCAAATACCTTCTTGTGAACATTTAGAGACTCCTATCAGAAAGCTGTCATTCCTGTATCATACCCCACAGTTATACTTTAATTGCTCATTTTCAACCCTTTCTGATTTGCAGAAAATTTTCAGTGGAAACACAGACTTCCTACTAGTGCCTGGAAGCATTATCAACAATGGGAATGCATTACTTAATTACTTGTCAGGGATCCTTCTGGGTCCTGAAACCCACTGTATTAACCTATTCACAAGTTATTGCCCAACAAACCGGTTGCAAAATGTATTATATTGGCTGGTAGTGTTTCTGGAGGAGTTACCATACCCAGTTAGGACAGCAAGACAGATACTGATATTCTCAGTGTAGGCCACATTGTTTTAAATGGGGTATTACTTGGTCTGTGGAAGAGTGTCAGAAACGTTCCAGTGGTCAGGACAGCAATCAAGATATCCTTTCCAGCCCAGGCAAGGGAAACTAATTATAGGAATTATATTCATAAGTCAGAATCCCTTAAGCTTTAATAATTCTGCTTCTATAGAAGATTTGTGCAAATAGTCTCAAATTAACATTAAGTGGTTGAGGACTACAGTGGGAAGGCAAAAAGGCCACTGGTCTTTGTACAGTTTCCTCTGCTGAATGGAAACCAGTCTTCCATGGATGCACGGTTCTTTGTAAATACCTTTATATGGAACTAGCTTATTGCCTATACTGGGATTTTTATCATGAATCTCCAAAGCCTCTAGAGTCAGATGATTATTTGGTAAATGTTCCTTGTTGGTTTGGGGTTTTTTAGTGTTTTTCATGTTTCTAGCTTTCTCCATTCAGGAAAACTTAAAAGCCACACCTTTTCCCATAAGATGCAGAACAAAAAGTCACCTATTTTGGCTAGTGGATATCTGGAGAAGCAGATGTTTACTACAGCTTGTAAAGTTATAGCTAATTGTCAAAAAGAGTATTCTGCTGTTAAAAAACAGAGGGGCTGAAGGGTCAGACTGAGTATCTGATCCTGCATTTGTATGAGTGACAAATTCCAGTGAATAGCCCTACTGCTCTATCCAATGGCATAATGTCCTAATTGTTGAAAGGTGAACATACTACATTCTTTCCATCTTTTCTCAGGTAAATTAAATCTACTGAAAACTGGACAAAAACTACAGTGTTTGACCTGTTAAGCTGGGGAGAAGACTGAAAAAAAACAGTCCCATAGGGAGTTGAATACAGTGCTGTTATCCTGACATTTTTATTTCTATGTATGAATTCACTAATACCTAACTGCACATATGCAAAGGCTTCTGAGCCATTTCTCACTGAGTTTTGACTGTAAGCACTTAAAAGTTTAAGATACTGTTTTAGCAAAATGCTTGAATAGATAAATAAATATAAGAGTAGCTCCATTTAGGTCAAGGAAGCTTCTAACATGCCTAAAGCAAAGCCTGAATTTAAACAGGAACTGAGTCATGAAATTCTCCATTTTTAATTTTAAGATTAGTCAATTCAGTGAATAGGAAGTGACAACCAGTAGGACACCTGTCCACCCTGGGTAAACTTAGCACGTTATTGCTGCTTCTGCATAAAAAGAAGGTTTTCTCATGTAGTAAGTATATGCAATGATGCTGGATCTTGTTTTACAGTAATGGTTTATTAGTTACTCAAGGGTTAGTTCTGAAAGCTCTTGAGCAACAACAGAGCAAATCATTTAAGTGTACTCCTAATTCTAAAGCTTTTTGTTGGATTAAGTCCAGCACCTTCTTCATTTTCTGCACATGAACCATCAGCAGAGAAGTAGATCAACAGAGCCTTCTGCATCATTCATTCTTTCATCACCAGTCCTGCCTTCTTCAACAAGCAATGCCACTTTGATTAAACCTAATTTCAGAAATCCATGCTACCTATTGCCCCTGTAGAAAACTCATCTAATTCTCTCCCCTTTCTTTTTCCAGTTCTTTCTTGCTTAGCAAAAGTATTTCTGTCACAATCTCTCCTGGCTGTATCTTAGCCCAAGAGCTAGTAAAGATTTTCTTACTGTGACAGCTGTGTGTTTGGGCTTTTTGTTTAATGAAGGGGTTTGTTTGATATGCTATTTTATAGGGCTTCAAACAGTTTTGGAAAGGCATGGTTTTGGGAATGAGACTTTTCAACACTGGTGTGATGAAAATATGACAATTTGCTAAAGCAGAGGACAGCATCTGTGGCCACAAAACAGTATAGGGGCTGGATTCTACCTCCTTTACATACAGATGTTCTTAGGACAATATTCTACTTCTGCAAATACAGAACAAAACTGCGACAAATTATTCTGAGAGACCCTTGTCCTTTCTATTACTCTTCTATGTTAGGCCAGCAGTATGAAGGCAATCTGCAACATGTCTTAGAGAACCTCTCTGGAAAAACTTTCTAAAATTGAAATCTTGGCTTAATACCTAGATTATATCTGTAGTGTAGCATGTGCATTTGTAATGTAGTGAAGAATCTGTCCCAAAATGCAAGAAACACTTAGCCAACATTGAAAAAAGGGAGGAATTTTAATTTTTTCCCCTTTTTCTTTTTTAAATAGTTGAAAGCAAATGCTATGATCACCTAGTCCAAACTCCTCCAAAGCACACACTTTTCTGACATTCTGGTTGTGCAGGGCAGTTTTAGCTTTCTGCTCTCAGTCCCATCGAGTTTTGTACAGACTGAACTACTACTTTCATTTCAGTTAGAAAATTCTAAATGATGAATTTTCTATGCAAATTCAAACAATTCAAACCTTGTAGAGAGTCTACCCCTAAAATGGAAACTGTTTCACTTGAAACAATTTGAAATTGTAGTTTGAATTTGTGCTTCCTATGAATATGTTGAACAAGAAGAATGTCTGATTTTGTCTCTTACTTTCAGATGATCAAATAAATACTATAACAAGGACAGTGAGTTAGAGAAAAACAGCAGGTTTATGACATGCAGCTTTATTTATATTTTTTTTCCATAGAAGATGCCATTTTCTCTGTAACTTGGTCTGGTCTGCTTCCTTCTGGCTGATGATATAAAATATTAAGTTAGCATTGCTTTTCTCTCAAATGATAGTTGAGAACAACTCTGTCATTTTCTGCCATGGCCTATTATGCCATCCAGTTTTGTATTGACTCTGAAAATAAATCTGGAACTACGAAAGCCTCTGTTCATTCAGATCTTTTTTGGCCACACTTGGTAACTTCTACACAGATCTTAAAGTCAGATTATTAAGTTGCTCTCAGTGTTCAATAATTGAATGCTGTTTGGCCACCATGACGTGTTATACTGAAAAATTCCTATGTCATCTCTAACTGCTGCATCTATGTTGACCTGTCAAAAATCACTGATCTTCTTAATCTTTCCTCCACTGTAAACAGCCTTTACATCAGGAGTGCTATATATGCAGACTTTATAAATAATGTTCAATTAGACCACAGTTAAATCCAGTTTAAAAAGAGATGAGAAGAATGTGCACAATTTAAGTGCTTTCTTAAGGACTTTGCTGAACTGAGACCTACAGGTTACACAAACAGTGCCCATCTTCCTTTTCATGATAACAGTACAGTACATGACACCAACTCAGCTTTCTTTCAGTAAACCAGTATGTTAGTGCTTGGCCATTCAGTGCTGGAAGTCTTGCAGTAGATTTAGTCTTCACTGATCAAGCAGTATTGCCATTATTTTGAAACACCATTCTCCACCATCCTTCAGTTTGAAATCAATTCTTAAATGAAATCAGTGTTATTAACACTGGGCAACATTCAGTGACCAATTGCATAAACTTTGGTCTCAGAGGGACTCCTATCTTGAGCTTTTAGACTAATGCAAAACCAAAACTATTACTATGAAACAACAGCAAAACTGATACTAGAGTCCAAGAAGTTTCTGGAAGCTGCTAATTTAACAAATTATCAGCATTTCATCATCAGCAGCATAATCACCTTTCCTAAATCAATAGGATGCTTTTCAGAGAGTTATTAGGTGGAACAGCTGTAGGCAAAGTATTCTTTTTAGGAATAAAACAAGTTACTTTGTTCAAACTACACTGCAGACAGTGAAAAAAACCCAGAGAAACTTTAGGTCAAATGGCTTAATGATTCCTGGCACTGTATAAATACCTTGAGCAAAATACCATCAATTGCTATCTTCAAATCCCACTTCACATTAGTATGTGAAAGACTTTTTTGCATTTCAAGACTTACTTTTTTTGTAGGGAGAAGGTATGATCCAAAATATCTGACACACTTCCCTATACTTTTGGCTTGTAAAGGAATCTAAAAAGTTGTGACAATTATGAATAAGTAATATTTAGTCTAATATTTGTTATCCAGCAAGCTATGGATAGTATCTGGTAACAGAAGTATCAGAGACTTAAATTCAAGTGTGAGGACGTCACCAATATATAGATAGACATTTTGAAAACAAGGCATGATGTCACAATAACTTGTCAAGCTGAAATTTTGATATGGCAAATCAAATTCAGGTAGCAGTTTTAGTCTAAATGCACCAAATAATTTTAATTACTTTCATTAGTACTGTGAAGCCATACGTAGTCCAGCGATGTGACTTGGCCAGTCGTCCTCTTATTTTATACAAACATGCTAAGAAAAAAAAAGGAGGCATTTTGAATGGGTACTTATCTCTGGCCAAGGCTTTGCTCAAATATCAATAACACAGGCATTAACAGTATGAAAAATAATTTTCTCTGTTAACCTGGATGGCAAAAACATGTGCATAAAAGCCAGAGCTGACATAAACCAAAATTGCTACAGCATTTATGCAGTGAAGAAGTCACGATTCACACTAGCTGACCATCAAGAAGCAGACCTTCAAAGAACATTTTGTTCAGCATGAGAATAAAAAAAGTGCTTTCCAAATGAACTAGAACCTCATGTTGCAAGAAGCTGTTTTTACTGTTATCATTTTGTATTCAAACATGTCCAGCTTTCCATTAATTTGAAAACACCAAAGCAAAGCAAGCAAAGAAAAAGAAAAAAAGAATGAAAAAGCGAGTCTTGTAGTAAAGGATGAAGACACTGGGAGTAAAAGAATGCCCATTCTTTAAGCCCATGTTCATTGGCAGATATGGTGAAAATACTGCCTGAGTAATGCCTGTTTATATACATGATGGACAACAAGTAAAAACTCCTTGCAGAGCTCTCTTTCCCTCTTGTATGTAAATAATGTGTACCTTTTTCACCTCTGATATGGTGAAATGGCCATTAACCTTACAACCATGCTGAAATCCAGCTTACCTATTGCTACATTGGGTATTATTCTTCACCTTGGACCATGTATCTTTTCATCAGTGGATAGCCTGATGGATTGTTAATTTAAATTGATGAAAACTTCTGGACTAAATGCATTGCTTGTACTTTATTGGATTTTCATCATAACAATGGCAATATAAACAGAGACATCTCCTAAGACTTTAAAAAAACAAAAAAATCACTGACTGACGTGAGGTGATACTACCCAAGGAAAAACAGCTTTCAGAAATTTAAGACACAGCATCTGACAATTGCTGTTATTGCATATCAAACTGACATCTCAGTAGGACATTATAAAACCTCAAGAACTGGATCGGTTAAGACGCAATCAAAGCCTCTGACTCCAAACAGAAAAGGTAGTATAAGGTTGTTTTATAAAACAAATGCTACCCTAAAAGATGCCATCTAGCTGAACCATTTCAAAGAAATTTGCAACCTGTGACATTTCATGGAGATCTAACAATGCAAACATGGTGAAAATCTCTTGCAACAAAACCAAAACTGTGGAAAGACTGGAGAGTGAGCATTCATTTTTTTCTATACCTACTTTCAAGTGCAAACTGGAAGGGCTCACCAGCTGTGAGATTCTAATCTCATGTTACGCTAAGGGTAAGTATTCAAGTAGATTAATTTTCAGAAGTTATTTTTCAGCCTCCCTATACCTTTTGCCTGTTATTGCATATGTTACTCATGGCTTAAATACAAACATAAGATGCAAGTCACAAACACAATTAGTAGAAAAGTTAGACCATAAAAAATGATTAAAGATGGGAGACAGCTATGGAGATCCAGTGGCTAAAACAGGATCAGTGACATAATTTAGTAAATGTTAACACACCCACATGTAATTAGTCACCCAAAGAACATTAAGAGTTTGAACTATCAAGTGCATAATCTGTAGTGCAAAGTACTTTGTTTAAACATTTTAAAATGCACAATTTTATTATCACTATATAACAAAATAATTGATTTTATGTCAAAACGACTCAGTCCTTAAACTGTATCCTCCTGTAGGAACAACCCCTGAGTTCTTTTACCTGACATGTCAGAAACAGCTCTAGAAAGAATGCAGACCAACGTAACAGTCCATATTTCAGTTTGAACTGGTGGCAGCCTTTTGTCCCAGTGAATAGCCTATTGAGCTCAATCACAGCAGCCGAGCTAGAACAACTCAAGCCTTTTGCTAGTGGAGCTTCTGCAGAAAACAGAGCTAAGTCAGCAGAGGTGTATGGAGACTCACTAACTCGCTGAACTTTGCAACCAAACAATTAAAAAATGAAGGGGATGTATGTATGTTATGAAAATTGCCTTTTTAAGTGAGGATAGTTTGGTTAAACTGACACTTCAGAGGATGATAGTAAATTTTCACTGATGTAGTTTGTGAAAGTAACAAAGGCAGCAAATGGGGCTTTATTACACACAAACTCAAGAATAAGTCAGTTTTCAAGTGTAAAAAGCAACTTCTGCTTTCTACATGCAGATTATGAAACAGATGGGTTCTCAAAGTATGAATCAGAGGAAATATTATACAGCTGAAAATTCAGACTTCTTTCAAGTTAATTTTTCCATACCCACATTGGCCAGAATATTGAAAGCTGATGAGACAATGTGGTAATTTATTTTGTCCTGTTGTGTGTTTTAGTTAACATATTTTAAGACAAAGAAAAATCAATACACTAATTGGGCAGTATGAAAAGCCTTAACAAATGTACAGTTGGTGTACAAAAGTGCCCCACAGTCACACAAAATTATTTTCACTGCAGGAGGATCTCTGACCAGATCCACATAGAGAATACAACCACATGGTAAAAATTATTTAAGGAAGACTTTCTCTTGTGTGATCAAAAAGCCTTGCATGAGGTTTTTGTTTTGTTTGCTCCCAGCTCCTGAGCAGGACGAAGAATAAAATAACTTGTATTTTTTATCTTGCTAAAACTGAGGATCTTTAGGACTAACAGACCTGCAAGTGGGACAGACTAAACAGCTGGGGAGCAGCTCTGTGGAGAAGGCCCTGGGGCCACAGTGGGCAGCGAGCTGGGCATGGCCAGCAGTGGCCTTGGCCACAACGAAGGCCCACTCTCTCCTGGGCTGTATGAACAGAAGCATGGCCAGTCGGTTGAGGGAGGAGATAATCCCCCTCTGCCCAGCACTCAGGAGACAACAGCTCTGTAGTTTGTCAGGTTTTGGCACCCCCAGCAGAAGAAACACATCAATAAACTGGAGCAAGTTCAGATGAGGGCATCAAGGGCACCGAGGTGTCCTGGGCTGCAGCACTGTCCTGTCCTGCAGGCTGAGGGGCAAGGGCTGGTTCAGCCTAGGGAAGGCACTGTTCAGGGGGCACCAAAGAACAGCCCCCCAAAACCTACAGGAAAGTCACCAAGAAGATGGAGTCAAACTCTTCACAGCAATGGACAGTGGGAGGAGGAGAGGCAACACATTTGAGTTGAAACACAGGTAGTTCAGTCTAGGTATAAGGGGGAAAAATCACACTGAGGGTAATTTAGCAGTGAAGCAGGTTGCCCATAGAGGCTGTGGGAAATGTTGGTTTTCAAACCCTGACAGGACAGAACAACCTTGTCTGGTCCCATGGGTGACACTGCTGTGACCAGCAGGCTGGACCAAAGACCCTTCCAGCCTGAATTATCCTGTGATTCTGTGGTCATTTCTAAAGACAGTCTGCAAAATCTCCCTAAGCAATAGGTGTGCTCTTCTTACCACTGTAAAGTTTTCCTATTGACTAATGTGAATCTCTTCTACAATGTAAGCCCATTAATTCAATTTTTTTCCACTACAGATGTGCACTCTCTCTCTTTGCAATGACTTACTATGTATTTGAAGACTGTTACCATGCCATTTCAGGTTCCCATATGTTGTGGTTTAACCCCAGCTGGCAATTAAGCACTACACAGCCACTCACTCTCTCCCTGTCACCCACAGTGGGATGTGGGAGAGAATCAGAAGAAGTAAAACTCATGGGTTGAGATGAACACAGTTTAATAGGACAGAAAAGGAAGGGGAAAAAAAATATGCAAAACAAGTGATGCACAATACAGTTGCTCACTACCTGCTGACTGATGCCCAGCCAAGCCCCAAGCCACAGTGTCCCCCAGCCAATTTCCCCCAGGTTACATACTAGGCATGGCATCATATGGTATGGAGTACCTCTTTAGTCAGTTTGGGTCAGCTGTCGTTGCTCTGTCCCCTCCCAGCTTCTTGTGCGCTCCCAGCCTCTGCTGGCAGGGAAATATGAGAAGCTGAAAACTCCTTGACTTAGAGTAAACACTGTTTAACAACAACTAAAACATCAGTATGTTCTCAACATTATTCTCATCCTAAATCCCAAACACAGCACTGTACCAGCTACTAGGAAGAAAATTAACATTATTCCAGCTGAAACCAGGACACCTTAGAAGCTTTTTGGATGCTTAATACTTCATGCCATTAAGTGCCACATTTCAGTTTGTTCTAACATTTGGGCAACCATATGTGCCAGTTTTCTTGGAGACTTCTGAGTATGCTTAAAGCACAAAGTTTAATATAGCAGGAGTACACTCAGCTAGCTTTTCAAATTTTATTTCTCTACTCTGTATTTCACTGATTTTCATATTGAAAATTTTCATAGTGCATTTTTTCTCATCATCCCATAGTTCCTAGACTATGTATTATCTGATTGTGCAAAGCTTAAGCTGTTCCTGAGGTGAAATAGCCCTGTCTTTCTCTCTTGCTCACAAAAATTATTAAACTGTAATTCTTATGGTAGCTCATTCTGTACAGTCACCTGTGACTTTAAGTTCTACAACTGTTCTGAATTTGCATGTTTGCAGCTCTTAGGTACAGGTTTATTCTCAGTGGAACAACATCCTGCTAGCTACCTCTGTTCTCATTTCGTGCTAGCTACTTTGGTTTTGTTTGTTCTCTCAACAGCATGAGCTGCTTGCTCATTCTCCTTGCTCCTCAGAGGTTTTCCCTTGTATAAAAACACATAGACTGCTGATTTCTGAGACTACGCTTCTTTCCATTCCTTGAATTCTGCTGTCAGAGAGAAACTATTTTGCTTCAGTGCCTCAGGATGAACACTCTTATTTATCAATCTTTCCTATATTTAAACAGGTCTCTAAGAGTGACAGTGACTGCAGCGTAGGAGGGATGGAAGGGATGAAGCTGCCTTCTGCCTCAAGCCAGGCTGGGTAGGCAGAGCTGTGACAGCTCTCCACTTTGCCTCAAGATTAGCATCCCTAGTTGCACTGGTTATTCTGCCTATGGTGTGGCAAATGAGGAAGTACAACTCCTTCGTCCAACACTTTATGTAAAGACAGATGTTTTCAGCTTACTCAGACATTAGAATTAGGACAGAATAGGATGCCCTGGACAAGAAGGATAACAAAATCAGGATATGTTTGAAGAGCAAAATGGAGACATTAGTGCAGCAGGGTTAGCCATTGTTTTAGTCTTAACTGGCACAGGCAGCAACAGCATCAAAGATGAAGAAGCACAAAGTTCAGTGTGGACTGGAAACTGGGATAAGGTCATGGGAGCTCCACTCACATTCATACCTCTCCAGCATCACTCCTATTCTCCCTGTGCTAGACAGATAAAGGGTACCTTAAAATCCTGCCCTGCAATGCAATCATTCTTTCTGCTGCAATGAAGAGATAGCTTGAAGGCTTTCCTTATTCATTCAGAAACCCCTCTGGTTGTTCTGGATTAGCTACTACCCAGGCAACGTTGCAACAGGCAAATTCAATCACCTGGCACCATTAGGGCAAGGTTCCCTATTAATTCAGCCCATTTTCATAAGAACAAATATAGGTGAGCAAATTTTGTAGTTTGTTCCACATGTACTTTTAATATATCTAGCTTTGGTTTGAAAAGTAACAATATCCTAGACTCTCTTCAACTTTTATGGCCCAATTTTGTTAGTGTTTATTTGCTTAAATCTCACTATAAAAAGAGACTTGTAAATGCTGTGTACCTAATGAGCTGCTACTGATGGGAGGACGAATTCATCTTCACATTTATTTCAATGAATTCTGAAACAACTACAGCTTGCAACCCTGGGAAAGCTTTACCATTTCTGTTATTTGGTAATGATGACAATATTTGTGGTCCTGCTGTTTACAGACAGGTTTTGTCTAGGGGAGCTGAATTCAGGGATTACAGAGTTTTGTGACCTTTGACATATGCATTTGCCAACCTTGACAATATAAGCCACTTTAATATGTTGTGAAGATGCCTGCACAACCTTTCTGATAAGTGTAGCATGTCTCCAGTCAAATATCATCTCTTGTGAAATAAAGATTAAATGAAAAAGCAGACTGAACATGAACAATCTTGTTTTAGCAAAATGTACTCTTTGACCTGAAATGCAAGTGGAAAAACACATTAAAGTGGGGCATACACACCCAAAGAGTTAGAAAAAAATCATACTTGGTGCTACTGCTGAATAAGCTACAAATATGTCTTAGATGTCACTCAAGAGTGTTGTCCAGTTGTAGTGGTGGTAAATTCCCTAACTACTGAGGAGATGGCATGTTTAGAGTAATTGACTGTCATACACATATATATTGGTATAGTTCAACAATGATTTGGGGAGACTTGTTTTAGAGACAGAAGAGTAATTCAGCTTCTACAATTTGTTCAGGCGTTGGCCTTGCTGAAATACTATTTCCCAGATGCAGCTTTTTATTTCTGGGGATATTAGTCCTGTAGAAAGAATACTGAAACTCACAATGTTAATTTAAAATACATCATGAAGTGATGCAGATGGTCTTTTGTTACCAGTCCATGCTGGGTTGCAAATCCTGAATTTACTACTGAAATAAATCATTCTGTAACCCACTGCAAGTCTTCTTAAGTTATTAAAACTAGCATGCCATCACTTATATCACATTAATTTCTCTTATTGGAAAAGATATCATGAAGTGCACTCTCCACATGTATCTGTATTAATGTCTCTCTTCTTGTTTTTGTCATTTTCTTTCCCAGATTTTTTCCCTCTAGCTGGGCAACAGACGCACTGAGAAACATGCCTGAGCAAAGCAATGATTACAGGGTTGTTGTGTTTGGAGCTGGAGGAGTGGGCAAAAGTTCTTTGGTCTTGAGATTTGTGAAGGGCACTTTCAGAGAGAGCTACATCCCTACCATTGAAGACACCTATCGGCAGGTGATCAGCTGCGATAAGAGCATATGCACTTTGCAGATAACTGACACTACAGGGAGCCATCAGTTTCCAGCCATGCAACGTCTTTCTATTTCTAAGGGACATGCTTTCATTTTGGTTTACTCTATCACCAGCCGACAGTCCTTGGAGGAACTCAAACCGATCTATGAACAAATATGCCAGATAAAAGGAGATGTAGAAAGCATTCCAATAATGCTGGTGGGGAACAAAAATGATGAGAACCAAAATCGAGAGGTGGACAGCAGCGAGGGAGAAGCCATGGCTAAGAAGTGGAAATGTGCTTTCATGGAGACCTCTGCCAAGCTGAACCACAATGTGAAAGAGTTGTTCCAAGAATTGCTAAACCTAGAGAAACGCAGGACTGTGAGTTTACAAATTGATGGCAAAAAAACCAAGCAGCAGAAAAGGAAAGAGAAGCTGAAAGGCAAATGTGTGGTAATGTGAAATTACACTGTCAGAAGTCAGTCATGCAGTCTCACCTGTCTGACAATACCCATGTAAAACCTATAGACAGCAACCAACCATGCAAGACCCTATTTATGAGTATCTGTTTTAAAAGAAATATTTGGAATTTGAAAAAACAAGTTACTGTGGTTACTATGAAAAAAGCCAACAATTAAAAAATCATGTACTCTACCTATCGGTGAAAAAAATCTAGAAGTGAAAGATGGACCAGGATATCTAATTCTGTAACTTACAGAAGAAAAGAAATTTTATCCTTAGCATAATGTGAAAGATTTGGAAAGTCAACTTCATTTTATTTACGTTCGCATACAACTGCAAGAGAAGGCAGTGTATAATGTTAGAAGAAAAATGGCCATGAAGAGAAATGGACATAAATAAACCTAGAACGTATAAATGCATGCTGGGTGGCATTCTCATGTCCATTAAAAATGCTGTGGACAAAAAATTCTGTGCAATTTTCATAACTGACTGGTGGGTCAGTGTGCATAAGTTAGTCTCGGATCTGCCAAATAAATGAAGTATTTCACAGTAGAAGGAAGTGTGAGGGTAGCACAGTTAAAAGGAACAGATATTCCGTGTACCCCCCAGCATGAGATTTCTTTCCAGGATGATGTGGTGTTTGAGCTGAAGGATGAGGAAAAGCCAGCCCCTGTAGGAGACATGGCGATCATCTTTTCTGGACCCATCACTTCAAGAATGACCTGTGCTTCTGGCCACAATATGTTTCAGAAGAGCAGATGTTTGCCTGTGGAGAACATGAGATTGTATAAAAAATGGTGTACATATCCAAACAGAAATCTTCCCCAGGGAGGATTGACTGGGGACTCCCCTACAAAAGCCTCTATGGTAAAGGCACAGTTCAAATGCTGCTGATGGCTTAATGAACCCATGGCGTGATTAGAGAACAAACTGAAAGCCTATTGAACTGGTGGTACCCCTAAAGAGGGTCGGTGTAGTATACAAAGTTTTTATTCAAATTACCACATTAGCTGAGTAAAAAATCTTTACATTACTATATTCCCATTAGAATGGGTTTGCATTCATACTCTACTGGATCTACTGCCTTTATACTGTCTGAAGGGTTTTATATTTACCATTTAAACTCATGATTTGAACTGTTGTGACTATTTATACAACCAAATCCTATATCTGGAGTTAGGGCCCACAAGAGTCTCTAAGAGAAGATTTATGAGGGTAAGTACTACAGGATTTGGTATATTAAGAGTTGCAGTCAGTACTGTGTTACAATGCAATACAAAGTTCAGAATAGAAAAAAAAAAGTATTTAAACCACTCTGTCAGGGGAAACTGCTCTTCTCAAAACCTTTGGAAAGGGAAAAAGTGTACAAAATGTGAGCTTTTCTGGATCTCTCTCCAAAGCTTTTTTAAAAACTAATATGAATGAGTAAAGTATGTATCCTGATAACAGAGACCATCTAAGACAAAAGAAGCACATACATTTTTTAAAGGACACATAAAAACTGTATAAGCTACAATTTGCACCTTAGGAACTGCTTTGAAATAATAAAAACAAACCACCGTATTTTGGGTAAAAGTTTATGTCAAAATCATAGTATGGGAAAATGCAGTCAAATACTAGTCTTATTAGTATGCATGCTGTTGCATAATAAATATCTTCTAGGAGCTGTTCAAATGCAGTATTTGCATTAAAAATTGTTACTTTGTTCCTCTCAGAATTACTGTTTGCTTACCTTCCATGTTTCAAACATGTAGACATTTCACAGGCAGAGTGATGGCATACATTTCTTTGAGCAAGAATTGCTATTAGCACTGTCTAGAAAGGAGCATTCACTCTTCTGTCATTCACTCAGAAGAACTTCTGCCACCATTAAAATCAAGCATAAAACTCCTGATTTCAAAGTAGGCAGAATTTTGTGTGTTTACTTCATTGCATTAGAAGAGAAAATTAGAGCATGAAAAAAAGCTAAGGCTCTTCCTTAACAATAAATTCCTGTCTCTTACATGATGCTTTTTCTCCATAAATCTGAAAGCACTTTGCAAAAAAGACAACATCATTTTCTTACTTTCTCAGGTGTGAAACTGAGGCACAAAGAGGAAGCAACTGCACATAGGTTACCCAGCAGGCTAGAGGCAGACCCAGGAACAAAAGCAGATCTCCTCAGTCCCAGTCCAGTGCTTGCTCTGCATTTGGTCAGACTGTCTCTTCACATTCTTACATAGCTCCTAAAACACATAAAGAAACCTGGTGTGGCATATACAACTAAGTGCATCTTCTTCTTGTCAGTCTGTCAATAAATCAAACAGTATTTCCAGATCAGGGGTGCAAAACATTTTAAAACACTATGTTTAGTAAGACTTTTATAAATGTTTATACATCTAGTCTGTTTGTATGCAAATAGCTGATGATACTCAGCTTCACAGCACTGGATTCCACTAACAAAACTGGAAAATCAAAAGAATGATCACACTTAAGGAGTAATGGATCACATACAGAGGTCAGCAGTACAGATGTGTCCCACTGATGCTAAAACGCTGGTGCCAAAGGTTATCATACGTGACTCATGGCTAAGCGGCCAGCATGGAATAATGATAGAAACTCACTGTATAAAGACAAAGATCCTTTTAACATTATTACTTTACCTGGAGGAATTAGTTGTATAGTAAAGAATCTGGCAGAAGTAGAATATAGGGGATCTGAATTATTTAAAAGGTTATGACTGCAAGGATATTACAGAATGAAATTTGGCCCTGGACTTTTTGAACATGCCTCATAGCAAGAAAAGAGTAATTGTATGGCAAAGGTGGAAATAAAACAGCTGCCATTTGTTAGGCTTGAGGACCATTTCCTTTAATTCCCAGTTGATTCTTCACCTGCTACATAATAAGCCATGAATTATTTCATGGACTTGCATGTATCAAAGCAAGGCCAGTACAGAAGCAATATTACTCATGGACCACAGACTCAAAAGAGAACATATTTTATACCCTTGCATTGTCATCCTAGTTTATACTACTAGATTTTGCGTATCTTACATACCTGTGAGCTGGTTTAAAACATTTGTTTTGCTATTACTTATACAATTATTTTTTTTAATATAGGGAAAAGCTCTAAGGTCAGTAAAGAAAATATACAGCTTTATTACATTTTGTGTTTTATTTGGGAATGTGATATCGGTATAATAAACTTTAAAATGTACAGAAAAAAGATGACATGTTTTAAACATGTAAGATCTACAGTGAATTTTAGCACCCAGAAAACATGATCTAGACAAAATAAGTCTTTACAACGCATGACTTTTATATGTATATATGAAATATTAAGATATATAGTTATCATGAAAATGTGTGGTTGCAATTTCATTAGCAAATATTTTATTCAAAAACTCTGGATATGAAGTCATTTGTGCCTACAAGTTTCTATGTTTCTGGTGATGTTCGGAACATATAAAATAAAGTTTTAAATTGAAACACAAGTTTGGAAGGAGCCTTGTTGGTGCCTGCATTGTGTTTATTTCATAAGTATATTAAGTATACATTTCTAAAAGTTGTAAAGGCAATTCCCTATATCAAAATAGATTCTTATATGTTAGGCAGTATCCTAAAGTCTTCAGCTATACAAATCAGACTCCTGAAAAGTCCTGAGAGAATTGAAGCTGTATTATCTAACATTTACATTTCTTTTATTATAGTGTGGCAAACACCTACCCTTTCAAAGCAATCTACCTTTATAAAGCACAGATTATCAGTGGGTGTTTCTTTTGGCCATCACAAAACCAAAATAGTTCTGAAAGCTAGGCTATATTTTTTAATCTTCTTTCAAATAATGACAGATAAAACTTGGTGCTTGTGCAAAATTGAAACTTACTAGCTGGATCCTGCTATTCCTCCTCATTTCTACCAAATTCCTGATCTTTTTTCAAAATTTCCTACTACTGCATGTTGTATTACCACCTGCTGCAAGAAAATGTCAAATATAATACTCTAACACTTCTTACAATTCAGAAAATGTGGTAACAGTTGTTCAGTTAAATAATCATTTCTGTATGTAAGCAATAATTCGTATTCAACAGAGGGAGGGATCAACAAACAAGCTTGAATACTTAAGCACATTGGTAGACAATTGAACCAGTGATGAAGTATTGAGTACTGAATGTACATCTCATGTCATTGTGAAGTAATTGGACATGGCAGCCCTCAAAGCTTTTTACTTTAAGCAAAAGACACCCCAGAACTCCTAATAATTCATATTATTGGTTTTTTTCCTTCTAATACACCATCATTTACTATGCTTGGTCCTGATTCTGCCACAGCCTACTGTGGAACAGTGGACGTGCCAAGTCAGTGTCCTGGGGTTTGCACAATATGGTCAGTAATTGTTTATAGATGTTTGCCCTATTAGACACAGTACAAACACTACAAAATTTGCCTGCCTGTAAATATTTTGTCATTGGTTACTATTCCTGTTTCCCACTAGAAAATATTTTCATTGTTAACGCATACCCTCATTCAAAGTTGTCAATACATACTTGTCACATTTAGTTCACTGGCATTTTAACTGGCATGTCCCACCCACCTTCTATGTACATTTTCTAATTAACCCACAAGTCTATTTCACGTAGTTGATGGTGTCTAAAGTCCCAACTCCACTAAAACTGCAAAGAGGGAGAGAGCAGAGATTGAGCACCTTTGAAAGTATGTACTTGGATGCTCCTTGTGAAGGATACAAGCTCTTCTCTAAATTAGCCAGAGGAATATAGGGTTCAGAGAAAGCATTAAGCCTCTTTTTGTTTCACATAGTTTACCTTGGTTGAGCACTACTTTTTATAATGAGTCATAGTGGACCTATTGAAAATCGTAACAGAAGTGCAAAGGAACATTTGTTGTTCACTCAAATGCATTTATTTTTCATTCAAATACCAAGAAATGGCCCACAATGGATTCTACGAGTGCATTTCTACCCTGATGCTCTGAAAGCTGTGGATGACAGTGTCTGTCACATGGAAGCTGCCATTGTATTTGTATTCATTTCAGTAGAAAAAGCAGAAAATAAAAAGGCAGAAGAGGTGTTTATCTATAAGGGGTGTATGGCAAACATTTTTTGCCATATATAAGAGGAGAAGAATAATTTTTCATTAGCTTTCAGAGAGACATGGGGAGAGCACTGAGGTGCCAATCACTCTAACATATATCTGCTTTACAGCAGCTTTTGTCAGTGCTTTTGTAAAGACCCTTTGTCTCTGGTACATCCCTTCTTTATTTGGTTAAGTTCCTGCTGCTGGTCAGCTTGGTCCTTAAAAGCAGACCATCGACCGATTTACTAGTTTATTCAAGGTTAGACACTCTTAAAATCATGATATAATGGCACTGTATTCTTAGGCATATGAATTTAATTCCAGGTTTTACCTGTGGGCCACCTGTCCTCTGCACAGTTGGATCACTCTAATGAAGAGGTAGGAGGAATATATTTGGGACGAAGGGAGTGAAAAATGGGAATGTCAGAAGGTTTTACATGAACTTACTATTTCTCAGGAAATTCTGAGATCAGCGAGGACTCTTAAATGCATTTTCAAATGAAAAATCAATATTTAGTGGTCACACCGAGCTGCACGAATGAACACTGCTGTTATGGACATCACAACAGTCGGTTACACAGGAAGAGCAATTGCTCCTCGCTCAGTGATCTGTCAAAGCTGTAACTCCTTACAAAAGGAACTCTACACTGGACAGCTAATTTACATACCTGTGTAGAACACACTCTCTAGCCACAGGATTTTAGCTCTCTTTTCCTTCCTTTTTAGTCCAGGGAGGTCTCAGTTCTTCAAAAGCAGAGACTTCAGTAACTCCATCCAGCCCTTCCCCAGGTTAAGCAGAGAGGCACCTATAGAAATCATCCTCAAAAAGCAGCAAATTGACTAAGCAGTTACCTCAGCTGAGAAGTGGGCAGCAGGGAGGAGAAGGGTGAGTGTGGTTCTCTTTCTCACTGTGTGGGAAGAGTCAGATGTTCTCTCCAATGAGAGGAGATGACCTCTATAGCCATGACCACCCTGCAGCACGAACACCAGGTCCTTTCTTGCTGCAAACCTCACACTGTTCAAGGCTTGTCTTTTACAATGAAATTAAAACTGACTGGAACAACAAAGTCTAATATAGCAACAAGGGAGTCAAGGTAGTTTTATAGAAGCATGTCTGTAAATGTCTAATTGATAATCCCTTTATATATGGCTCTGTGAAGAGCATGTTCACATTCCAACAAATGGTGAAGGACTGTGTTAAAAGAAAGAGGCAGGATTGTGGTATGTGGCTTGTCTGGGGATGCTGAATATGGAGAGAAGGTGAATATGTATAATTTCAGTGGTAATATTTAGGAAGGATGAAACAAAGGAGTAAAAAAGTCGACTGCATATATTTTCCTAACAATAAAATCCATCAGGTCACAGAACAATCACTCGGATCAAGTAGCAGTCAACATGAACATTAAAAAACAGGTTGGGGTGAAAGAAACAATCTTAAATTCTGCCTTCCCTTTTTGCTGCCAAATCCATATTTGTCCATGGCTGCTCTCCTGTTTCTTTTCAAACTCAAATCTGAATTTAAGGTTGGCCTTATGCTAAAAGCCTGAGCAACACCTAATCATTTCATGGTCTTCTGCTTACTTAGTGGCCAAAGCTGAATGTTGTTTTACAAAAGCCATCAAGTAATCCCACTATGGTAGAGGACTATTCTAATTGATTAATTACGTACTAACAAACAGTTCAAAATAATTTGACAAGTCCAGTAGCCAGAGGGATACTCTGTTAAATCATTCCCATGCAAAAACTAATAATAATAAAAAATCCCGTCAGTTATATAACAGCATATAAAGTACACCCAGATGGCAGAAAATACCATCAAAGCCAGATGGATACAAACATAAAATTTTATTACTGGGAGGAAAGAAAAAGAAGCAGCAGTGCCTCTGTTTGGCTGTTTTTCCTGCCTCTCCTCTCCCTGGGAAGAGCAGCCATCCAGGCTGCCTTCACTGCAGCCAAAGCTCTCCCTTGTCTGCTGGAAATGGTTTATAGAGCAGAGAAAAAAGCAAGAGCACCACAGGTGTTGATGTGCTTTCTCCCCTCCTCTAGAAGTAGGTGCTGCTACATGGACAGTCTGAGAAAGAGGGAAGGAGCAGACCTCAGCACCAGCACTGCCCTGAGACATGCAGGGGGGCTTGAGGTTCCCTCTTGTGCAGTGGGCAGGAATGGGGACAGTGAGCACAGGTGGATCACTTCTGCCCTAGCAGACACTGCCCATGCTGTGATGGTCACAGCAGAGGTGGTAACACTGAAAGCCTCTGGTTAACATTTGCGGCCCAGCTATAAATTTGTGGAAATACAGTTTAGCACGTACCTCAACAGATGCAGATGAAAATGCCTCACACAGATGTAATATAGCAGCTACTAAAAAGAACAAAACCAGATCTGTTCAACAACTAACAGGTGAAAAATATGTATTTACTTCAGTGAAATATCTCCTGAATGAAAAAGGCACCTCTAGTATTCACTGATCAAACCAGTGGATCCACAGCACCATTGTTTTTCCCGCTCATAAGTCTAGTCCAGACCAGGTCAAAATCTGTAGAGTTGATGATGTGGGATAGGTATATATGGTATGTTTGTCCAGGGGTATAAATAAGTGAGATTTGTATATTGTGGGCTAGTATGGTGATGTGAGGCGATTCAAAAAGGGTGTGACTCCAAAGTAATACGCTTTAGCTTTATTGTATGGCCTTCACTGTCTGTGTTTTTAGTTGCAGCTCTGCATCTCTAGAGCTTACCATAGTCTGAACATTGTTGGATCATTTAGGCAGCACCACTTTAAGATTCTTACGGAAGTTAGATTATTTAATTTAAAAATCAATGTTGCATTGCAGTCAAGAAAGCATATTATTCTGTACAATACAGATGTATGAGATAATGTATTTTTAAATGCAAGCTAGTAGCTAGATAGATGTAGTTATATATAGTTATACATAGTTATATAGATTTCTTTGGCCTGTCAGTTGTGTTTCCTCAGAAACTTGAAATTAGTGCTCTTCTGGGTCTTTGGGTTAGTTTAGGAAAAGAAACTTTCACATTAGGACTATTTTCAGCAAGAGATTTTTAAAGTGCAATGGCAATTAAAATTTGAAGTTTAACAGAAAAATTTAAAAGTCATTTGTAGAGACAGTATTAGTCATCCATTTCCCACACAAATATGTTTTATGGTTTGAAATGTCACTAAAATGGGTATTTTAGAACACAAACCAGAAGCTTGAATAGGAACAGCATCAGCTTCACGTATTTTAACTTTCAAATACATGGAGGTACGTGCAAGTTCAATTCTTTCTGAATGTCAAAGACCAAACTCATTCTTGGGTTAGTCTGCAATAAATTTGCCCCTGTGATTTCCAGCTTGTTTTCAACAATGCTGTATTTGGTGTGGTAACAGTGGACTTGGTGTGGCAACAAATGGCAACTTTTTTGACTCTATGGTGTTATATTGTTGATTTTTTTGGCATGGGGGATGACTGCACCAAGAGAAAGATAAACCTGTGAGTAAGTTACAAAAGGGAACTTTTAGGAAATGTTTTCCTTTTTCTAACTCAAACTTTGATCTGTAGCAAAATGACTAATACCCATGTGCCCAAATTCCTTAGGTATAAAACTGGAACAACTTTTTTCTTCTCAAAGGTGCGGGAAACTTACAGAACATATGAAGTGAAAAATTCATTTGTTTATGTACTTTTAATGCTGTTTTATAAAATATCTGTCAATTTTTCAAAACCTATCATGTCTTCCAAACTTACAACACAGGATGAAAATCTGTTACCTCTGGACACATCAGAATTTATTCCCTCATGCTCTCATTTCAAAATACTTCAGTGTCAAAATAAAATAACTGTCTCCCTCCAACTTCATTTGCTAAGCCCCTCAGCTGTTGATAATGACTGCACCTCCACCATGGTGATAATAGCACCACAGAGAAACTCACAGTAGATGCAGGGGGAGTGCTGAAGGGCTGCACTCTAAGTCCTCTCTGTTTGCCTGAAAAGAAATCTTCAGTACCTCCTCAGTTCCTCTAAATTTGATTGCTTGTAGGTCACATATGCCATGCTCTAGCACAGACCCCTACACAAGCACAGGCAGTTAGCTGGCAGTTCACACAGAGCATGCCATGCACCAGACCCAACCCCAGCCAGCAGAAGACTCTGGCCAGTCTTCACCCTAACATCCATCACATGCTATCACCCCACTGCTGTTTTGGAAGCTGTAGACAACCTCCTTTTCATAGGTAATGGGATTCATCACCATGTGTAACATTGTAGACACTGACCTATAGGTTAGAAAAGTTACTTTTGGCTGTGAACATGAAGTTTTGTTTAGTCTGTAAAGTATAACATCATTTATGTATTCTTTGCAGGAGATTTTATTTTTAAAATAAAAGGTCTCTGGTGGTTGGTTTTATCTTTGAAATTTAATGAAGAAAGACCATGTTAGATTAAAGCGCTCTTGAGCGTTCATTTAAAGCCAGCTTTCCTGTGAAACAAATTTGGAGTTCTCACCTCAGTCTCAAAAAGAACGATGATTTGGTACATAAAAAATATTTTTAGTTTTCACTGACATGGTCGTCTTTGCTCACTGGGGGAAAGACTAAAATGACAAAAGGTCTTAATTGCATCATGGTGTGAGAAAGGGAGCAAGCAACTGAAGAGTAAAAGTTACCTGCAGAGGATGATGGTGTGTCTATTGATTTTTCTTTTAATCCCCCATCTCTGGGAAAAGAGACTATTCCCATTAGCATCTTTGAATTGTAAAGAACAGATGCTCAATCCTTGAAAGAATTTAGGGGGAAAATAGAAGAAATTAAGTTTGGTAGTCTCTGGCTTAGATTTGCTCATTGAGAGGACATGTGCACTGCGTGACCAGTGGCTCATTTGGTCTTTGAAGAAGACTGGCTATTTTGAAATAAATAAATAAATAGATAGATAGATAGATACCATGCCACTTCTCTTATCCTATGACCTTGGCCAGGATTAGAAATAGAAATCCCCAAAACTAGTGGGAACAGCTCAGATTGAATGATTTTTGGAATAACGTATTTCCAACTAGGAAAAGCAGAATTTCCCAGATCTACTGGGAAACATTTTTGTGGTTTTTGACACATCCAGACAGCTTTCAAAGAAGGACCATGAATGTGTCTTAATGATCCTTCTGAAAATTATGGTGACCGATGACCATCAATGAAAATTATATTCTGAACTTCTTCCCTTTATTTTCTTCTTTTGGAATAATAAGAGGATCGCACATAAGCATTTTCTGTTGATATAGTTGAACAAGATATGTACAACATAATACTTTTATATGACTTTGTACTTCAACAGACCAACAAGAAACTTTGTGCTATTTAGCACACAGGGCAAATCTCACACGAAAACTCAGTTAGGAATTACAAACCAGTAAATGGTCAGATGTAACTCAGGTTTTCTGTCTCAGACTAGTGCTTTCTCTCCAGTGAAGAGAAAAATGGCTTGAAGATCACATCATTTTGTTATTACTTCCTTGTTAAAAAAGCAAAGATGTAGTGTAAATCTGGAGGGATTGCTGATAGGTATTATTTGTTCCCTATTTACACTGCTCAGGTTTCTAAGGAATGCTCATTTTTTTGAGGCTAATTCACATAAAATACTTTATTTGTTTTAAAGAACATTTACTTCTGTAAGAAAGAAAGTAGGTTGACAGGCTAAGTGGAAGGAAAATATTGCTCTTCCTTCTTCCCAAAACACCTGACCAAACAAAGGGTGTTTCTGAAACCTATTTCTGCCTGTTCGGATTAGATGAATGCAAAGAGAAATATACCATTCACAGTTCCAGAACCAAATGCTTGCAATCATGCTCATTTCCCTTAGGTTAAAAGCAATAAGTGCACACATACGGAATACCACCACGAGGCAGCGTTTCGCTTAAAGAGCATATTTGGGTACTTTAAGAAACATCAGCAAAAGAAAGGCAGAATGCACCATGTGATGAATGGATTTACACAGGAAGGAAAGACACCAACACACAGAGGTTAACAGCACAGGGATTCACAAGTGAATCAGAGACACAGGCAGAGGAGGTGCATCTGTTCTTGCTCAAATCAGTGACAGTATTCTGGATTTGCACAGGTTAAACTAGAACAAAATCTGACCTAGGAAGTAATACTGGTGGAAATGTATTTAATATTAAGTGAAATTGTTAGTTTTAATGGAATTTGGGGGAAAAGATTTAAACATTTTGTGAATTTGTAGTATGTTAATTAAAGCAGAGAGATGTCTTCTGAATATGACATTTAAAAATGAACCTTCTGGAACTGAGTGCTCTCTGAGGGGACCAGGTTTGAAATGCAGGGAACTTTACCTATAAATTGTCTGGATTTGTAGGCTGGAGGTACATGATGTCTTCTGGTTATTAGTAGCTTATATGGTCTGAGTCAAAGATCCCAGCCTAGTTCAAGAAGCAAACAGATGTCCACATTTCATTGGCTTTTTGACTAGCATGAATTCTCTTCACCAATTAGCTCAGGAAAATTATATCCAGGAAAAGTAAATACTGCCTGTACAGGAGTAGTGATTTTATGTACACCAATCTCTCTTTCTGTGTTACTCATGCTCATTCATTTTCACTTTAATAATAATTAAAAAAAATTATAATCAGAGATTTCTCTGATGTTTGTGCAGATGAGATGCAAATCAAAGGTTCAATTAGTGGAAAAAATATAACAAATTTAGAGCTTGTTAAATCTTTTCTCTTTTCAACTGAGTATATTTTATTTCAAAATCAAACAATACATCTAAGATTTATCAAAGATATATCAAACTTTGAGATATATTGACCAATAGTACTCTTTCCAAGTGTTAGAATTTTGTAACTGGTATGTATGCATTTTTTGTTTTGTTTTTAATTTAGCTGTGAGTATTGATAATTTATAAATGCAAGAATATCCTTAAACAGATATTACATTAAAACAACACTCCTTTTTAGTCACTTTGAGTGATTTTAGACCTTTTCAGTTAATGAGGTGGAAGAGTAAGGAGAAAGGTGTTTTTAAGACTTAAGATATTACAATGGGTTTGCCTACAGCAAATGTGGGAGACCTTAGCAATCCAAAAGCTAGCTGAGAAAGGAATACAGCAACATGCTTCAGTCCAACAAGTCTTGGAAAGGATTGGTGGCAAATTCTCTTTCTCTTTATAAAGCAGAAAGTAGGGAGTATTACAATCTGTAACTGCTGTCATTCAGTAGGGAAGAAATGATAGAGAGTAAGGTAGTGGAAGACAGTACAGGTGAAAGTGATTGTGAAATATAAAGAAGGAAGATGAGCAAATTAAAGACAATGCATTTCTAGGAAAAAGAAGAAAAAAAGACTTCATCCAACTCGTGAAAACTCAAAGTAGTATCTTCAGCTTCAGGTCCAGATAAAGAAACCTGCAGACCATTTGAAGAAATCTGGAGAAGAACAATGGGAGTAGCAGGACATCTAGACAGCCTGATATATGCTGAATAGATGAAAAATTGGTTTGAGCTAGTACAGAAGAGCCGTATGATAATAGCCATAATAGACTTCAACTATGCTAGTAGGTGAAGAAGAGAATAAACTCTGTTGTGCATCCACTTCTGCAAATCTTCCACCGATCCAAGCAGGGAAGCACCCAAAGGGAGACTGACTACAGACACTGACTGAGTGATCTGTTTCCTTTTATGATGGTGGGGAAAAACACCCACAGATAGGAGAGACATGAACAATAATGACATTGCTGACATGGCCCTCAGACACAGAATCACATAATCATCTAGGTTGAAAAAGACCATGAAGATCACCTAGTCCAACCATTAACCTAACACTGACAGTTCCCAACTACACCATATCCCTCAGCACCATGTCGACCTGACTCTTAAACACCTCCAGGGATGGGGACTCCACCACTGCCCTGGGCAGCCCATTCCAACGCTTAACAACCCGTTCTGTAAAGAAATACTTCCTAATATCCAGCCTAAACCTTCCCTGGTGCAACTTGAGGCCATTCCCTCTTGTCCTATCGCTTGTTACTCCATTAAAGAGACTTGTCCCCAGCTCTCTGCAACCTCCTTTCAGGTAGTTGTAGAGGGCGATGAGGTCTCCCCTCAGCCTCCTCTTCTCCAGACTAAACAACCCCAGTTCCCTCAGCCGCTCCTCGTACGACCTGTGCTCCAGACCCTTCACCAGCTTCGTTGCCCTTCTTTGGGCACACTTGAGTAATTCAATGTCCTTTTTGTAGTGAGGGGCCCAAAACTGAACACAGGAATCGAGGTGCGGCCTCACCAGTGCCGAGTACAGGGGCAAGATCACTTCCCTGTCCCTGCTGGCCACGCTATTTCTGATGCAAGCCAGGATGCCATTGGCCTTCTTGGCCAACCTGGGCACACTGCTGGCTCATGTTCAGCGGCTATCAGTCAACACCCCCAGGTCCCTCTCTGACTGGCAGCTCTCCAGCCACTCCTCCCCAAGCCTATAGCGCTGCTGGGGGTTGTTGTGGCCCAAGTGCAGAACCCGGCATTTGGCCTTATTGAAACTCTTCCAGTTGGCCTCAGCCCATCGCTCCAGCCTGTCCAGATCTCTCTGCAGAGCCTCCCTACCCTCGAGCAGATCAACACTCCCACCCAGCTTGGTGTCATCTGCAAACTTACGGAGGGTGCACTCGATCCCCTCGTCTAGATCATCAATAAAGATGTTAAACAGGAGTGGCCCCAAAACTGAGCCCTGGGGGACACCACTCGTGACCGGCCACCAACTGGATTTAACTCTGTTCACCGCAACTCTTTGGACCGGGCCATCCAGACAGTTTTTTTACCCAGCAAAGTGTGTGCCCATCCAAGCCTCGAGCAGCCAGTTTCACCAGGAGAATGCTGTGGGAAACGGTGTCAAAGGCCTTACTGAAGTCAAGGTAAACAACATCCACAGCCTTTCCCTCATCCAATAAGCAGGTCACCCTGTCGTAGAAGGAGATCAGGTTTGTCAAGCAGGACCTGCCTTTCATAAACCCATGCTGACTGGGCCTGATCATCTGGTTGTCCCTCATATGTTCTGTGATGATGCTCAGGATGACCACTGGCACTGGGCACCGAAGTCAAGGTGACAGGCCTGTAATTTCCTGGATCATCCCTCCGACCCTTCTTATAGATGGGCGTCACATTGGCCAATTTCCAATCTGTCAGGACCTCCCCGGTCAGCCAGGACTGCTGGTAAATGATGGAGAGAGGCTTGGCGAGCACCCCAGCCAGCTCCTTCAGTACCCTTGGGTGTATCTCATCCGGTCCCATAGACTTGTGTGTGTCTGTGTGATGCAGTAGGTCACTGACTATCTCCTCCTGGAATGCGGAGGGGTCGTTCTCCCAGTCTGTGTCTTCTGGCTGAGGAGGCTGGATTCCCTCAGTACAACTAGTCTTGCTGTTAAAGACTGAAGCAAAGAAGGCATTAAGCACCTCAGCCTTTTCCTCATCACTCATTGCCGTGTTTCCTCCTGTGTCTAGCAGGGGATGGAGGCTCTCCCTGGTCTTTCTTTTGTTGTTTACATTCTTATAGAAACATTTCTTTTTGTCCTTGATTGCTGAAACCAGGTTAATTTCCAGCTGGGCTTTAGACCTCCTGATTTCCACCCTGCATAGCCTCACAGCATCTCTGTAATCATTGTGAGTGGCTAGCCCCTTCTTCCAAAAGCGGTAAACTCTTTTTTTCTCCCTGAGTTCCAGCCAAAGCTCCCTGTTTAGCCAGGGTGGTCTTCTCTGCCTCTGGCTTCTCACAGCACCTGGGGACTGCCTGCTCCTGAGCCATTAAGACTTCCTTTTTAAAGAGTGCCCAGCCTTCCTGCACCCCTATATCCTTCAGGATCGTATCTCAAGGGATTCAGTTGCCCAAACAAGACAAAGTCAGCCCTTTGGAAGCCCAGGATGGCAGTTCTGCTGCCCCCTCTCCTGGCCTCTCTAAGAATAGAGAACTCTATTGTTTCATGATCCCTGTGCCCTAGTCAGCCTCCAACCGCCACATCATGCTCCAGTCTTTCTCTGTTCACAAAGAGGAGATACAACACGGCACCTTCTCTGGTTGGTTCTCTCACTAGCTGTGTCAGGAAGTTATCTGCCACACATTCCAGGAATCTCCAGTACCGGTCCCACTCTGCTGTGTTTTATTTCCAGTAGATGTCTGGGAAGTTAAAGTCTCCCACAAGAACAAGGGCAAGCGGTTATGAGATTTGTCTTAAGTGTCTATAGAATATTTCATCCACCTCTCTGTCCTGGCTGGGTGGCCTATAGTAGACTCTACTACAACATCTGCCCTGTTGGCCTTCCCCCTGATTCTAACACAAAGACACTCCACCCTGTCTTCACTACACTTGTACTCAAAGCAATCATAACAGTCCCTAACATACAGCGCCACCCCACCGCCTCTCCGTCCTTGTCTGTCCCTTCTAAAGAGCTTGTCAGCCATTAACAAGCGCACTCCAGTCATGGGAGACATCCCACCATGTTTCTGTAATAGCCACGACATCATAATTTTCCTGTTTCATCATGGCTTCAGGCTCCTCCTGTTTGTTACCCATGCTGTGTGCACTGGTATACATGCACTTCAGATGGGCTGGTGTTTTGTCCCCTTCCCCCTTCAAATCTAGTTTCAAGCTCTCTCAGTGAGCCCACCTAACTCCTGCTCCAAGATCCTTTTCCCCCTCTGGGACAGGTGCATCCCATCTGATGTCAAAATGTCTGGTGTACTGTATACCAATCCATGATTGAAAAATCCGAAGCCCTGACAGTAACACCAGTTTCGGAGACACATCCTGCAAGTCCTCACCAGTTTGATTTTCTGTGGCTTCTGTGATCCATCACAGTCACTGAGGATAGCTCATAGTCATCGCGGCACAGATACAAAATAATACTGTCCCTCTAATGCGTTGCTTTACAACAAGCATATGTTATACTAATACCACTACTAGTGGGAAAAATGATGGCAGTGAAATGCACACAGTATGGTAATGCATGATATATAGTAGTTGCAATACGACACAGTAGCAGATCTATGAAGCAGCAGAAGACACCACCAGGAGGATTAGTGGACTTTAAAACAATGGCATGTAGTGACTGGAGAGTATGTTAACTCCATGTGTTGTGGTAACAGGTTATGTTTTAGAACATATTTCTGAGGATACATATATTTTTAGTTAAATGTTGTTACCTTTACATGTTGTGTACACTATTTTGATTTATTATGAAGAGGAGTATTATAAATACTGAGCTTAAGATAGACACTGGGTGTTTTAGCTTCTTTTATTCTTTCAAAGATGTTCAGCTGAACTGCCAGCGGCATTCTCTCCCAGTAAAGTTTAGACATTGCTAAAGATAAAGATAGAAAGGCAACCTTGAGACTGGTGTTGTAATGCTCTCTGTCCTTTTAAAACAGTTTGCATGTTGTCTAGCTTTTGCCCAATTGTATTCCCCTCAGCTAAAGAGAAGACTATTTTTCCTGGGAGATCCTCATAACAGCTCTTAATCGTTGCCCATCTTTCTTCCCACTCCTATGGCTAAACATTCTGGGAAAAAAACTAATAGACACAGCTTCTTTCTTCAGGCATTATAGTTTCTCTGTTATTATCTCCATATATGTAGCAGAAAAAAACCTCATCATCTACAATTTTCTCATAGGGTTTTGTGTTTTATCAAGTAAGATTAACACTCTAAACATTATTTCTTTTACTTATTCTGCTAAAAATATATGATCCAACAAGAAAAACTACAACCACTACATAATCGTTAATGTAACCTATTCTCTGTTATCCTGGCACTTTTTATCTAAAAGCTGATACAAAATCATATTCTAGAAAGTCAAAACATTAATATTTGGACACTATAATATTAGGGTTTGTTTGTTCTTTCCTGTGAGCTCTACTTTAAAAAAACATATCAGCCTGTTATAAATATAAGGTTATATACATTTGTGGCAATTGGACATAGTTACTGTGATGTAGGAGAAAATTCCCTACCTGGCAACAGAGGTTGCCACTTTGACAGCAGTGTGGGCAGGAAGAATCATGTTTCACTGCACTTTTTATCTTCCAGTTCGTCATCTGCACAAAGAAGTGCATCTGGCATAGGATTAATTTTCAGGATTTTTTGTATATTTTTTATATTTCCAGATATGAGGAAAAATAGACTAGTTTTAGTAATTTTTATGAAACGCAAATGTGTTTGCCAGTAAAAATAATGGCAGATTGAGTAATCTGAATATGAGAAATCTGAAGCATTGTTGAATAAGAATTTTAGTATTCGATAAATTAATTTAATGCCATATGGACAATACAATTACTACAGCAAGCAATCTCAAAGGGAGATTAATCATGATAGATCTGTTGAAAAAAAACCCAAACCAGAAAAAACAACAAAATACCCTATCTAGAGAGTTGATCATCTGTCAAGATGATTGATAACTGGGTGGCTTACATTTTTCTTCAAGTATTTTTTGTTTATAATTTTGTTCCTTATCATCTTTAAAACATTCTGGAAAGGGGAACTATGCCTACATGGAAGATCCCAATGGAATTTGAAGATGTTAATTTTTTTTTTAAATTATAATTCTGTTTTATTTCTGTTAGATGGAAAAATAAAAATTTGATTTAACTAACTGGCTTGTTTTACACTGGTTCTTTTTTCTCTCCTTTAAAGAAGAATTCTTGGTGAACTCAAAAAGTGCAAATCTTAAATGCAATGCAGTTGGTTCAGCACTATACATGTCTTCCATGTTTGAATTAGCATGTACATTTGAACACATAGCGTGACACTTTCAGATGTGTACTACTTCATTGAAGACTATACTAAATGCAGCATATAATGTTGCAGATTGAAGACTGTCAGTTTTGTGAACAGTTTTTTTTCTTTAGAGAGAGTGGTAAAAGAGTACATAAATTCATTATCCTTTCCTATTAAAATTTGTTTTCTGTGGCCTATATTTAAATACAGTGGGCTATTAAATATAATGATCTAGCATCTTTGAAAGTCAGTTTGCCATGAAAAAGTATTGTTTCTGTTAGAATGACAATTTTTAATGTACAGATTTAAATGTACTAAGACTTTAGAAGAAAGCAAGACCTGTACCATGATTTCCTCAGTATACATGTGTAGGGAGTGGCGTTCGGAAGATCTCGCGATGTACGGAAGGAATAGCTGTAGCCCTCCCTTGTTACGAGGTAAGGTGATGGATAGGCTTGTAATGTTAAGGGCACACCCACGAAGGAGGTACTTGGTGTACGTATATAGGTAAGATACACAGTTCAATAAACGGACATTTTGTATCCATCATATTGGTGTTTGTACTGGTGTCCCCATGAAGGTCTTAACCTCCTGCAGCATTAGTCTGCGATCTGAGCACCACTGATATGTGGATTGGCAGGTTTAATGAGGCAGGCTAATTGCGGTGTTGCAGTATTAGTCTCTGCGACCTGAGCACCACTGACACGTGGAGAGGCAGGTGCAAAGAAGCAGAGCTAACTGCAACATACATGAAACACGGGCAACCTGCTATCTGTTTCACATAGGATATTATTAGTACCTAAAGAGGCAGAAGAATATTTATGTCAAGTTTTTGTTTCACTTCTGTGTGATTTCTTTTTGAAAGAGTTACAGCTGTTTTCTAACATCCACAGTGTTCTTCTCTCTATCTAAAGGATAGATGGTCAGATCATATTCTAAATTTGTATGTAACTACAAAGCTGAGAAGATTTGCAGAACTCAGAGTCAGGAAGATAAATGTGCAAAACTTTCCCTGAGAGTTCAGAGGTTCTTCCTTTCTTATTCACTTCGACTTGAGCATCTGAGAAAATGAAAATTACTTTTTCCAAGTTTGGTAATATCTGACTTTGCTGAAATAACTACTGCTTGAGATATAACCTTCAAGTTTAAGTCAAACTTATTGCTTAATTCAGACTTTCTGGTCAATAATTCAGACTGCAAAACAATATAACATCTAGATGCAACTCTTCTAAAAGCAGTATTTGTTGAGTATTTAGGGGAAAATACCCTGTAAATATATTAAAATGAACTGAGGAGTTTTTTCCTAAATATTTTTCTAAAGGTCATTAATTGATAATCAAGAACAAAATTGGTAACTTAGGTGGCAATTTTCTGCCTAGGTTAACATGGGTTTGATGTTCTGGCTCTGATGCAGGACAGTAGGATTTCCAGAACTGTTCTCAAGGTAATATGCAAATAAAATCTTTCACAAAATCAGAAAAAAAAAATAGACTAACCCCATGACACTTAATAAAAAATGAAATATTTGCAGTGATTAGTTAAGAACAAGTTATAGATGGGGTAATTGTATGTGACTAGATAAATTGTCATCCTAAATTTAGATTCCTCTTTCTACCCAGCATGACATGTAGTTGACATGTCCCACCACATGGAAGCACGTCATTTGTATATGGGCTGAATGACCCAAGTCAGCAATATAGTCTTCTGGGATTAATCTCAGTGACATAATATACACTGTTGACAACTGTCACCGCTGTTGGAAGAATGCTATGTTGAAATCTTTTAAAATAGTAGTTTTAACACAGATTCACACTCAAACCCCAATTTTGTGTTAGGAATACAACATGTATTATCAAACCAACCTAACCTTGGTAAGGAAATAAGTATTTGTGTTGTTTAGCACCCTGCTTCCACTGGTGAGTGATGTTACCCTATATTAGTTACTTGGCAGATTTCCTTCACAGTCAATAAGCCAATTTTCCTGTTGGGAGGGCTCCTGCCTGAACTCCTTCATACTTCCTGGGGATGTACGGAATAGAAAGTCATTGCATTGCACAGTGGGTGCCAGGTTTCACTTAAGGGTCTAATTGTTTCTCCACATAAGGGACAACTGCTTTTCAAACCAGGGAAAGCACCAAGTCTATGAGCCAATTGCTACCCAGATGTCCTTGATAGGATATAATTGATCTTGAGAACACAGTCAGAGGAAGGTGAGAAGTGGAGGGATGTCTGCAGCAATTACCAGGACAGCAAGTCCTTACTGGAACAGGGAAGTAGCCATGGCTCTGCTACAAGAGGCTTTACAGAGACTTCATTTGGGAAACCATCACAGCTGTGGAAGGTGATGTCTTCAGGAAAGGAGCAGAAAAGAGAGACAGCTGCACCAGAAATAAGGCTTAAGGTATTCACAGTATGTGAAAACTTTATATCTAGTTATTTTCTAAGAGCCCATTTACTGACAGATGAATAAATACATTTATAAAAACTCTGACTGAAAAACACTACCACTTCAAGTCATGTCTTATTTAATTACATGCCATGAAATCAAGTGGAGAGCTGACAACATCTGGCACATGCAGAAGGTTGTGGCCAGCAAAGCACGATGCTAAATGTCAGGAAAAAGATACAATAAATCTGAAATCTGTTGTATCACACACAAAGGCAGTATTAACACTAAAGGACATTCAGTTAGCTATTCCAAAATCTTTGGGAAATGTACTGTGTGAACATAACTGTTATCACCCACTCAAGTTTATTTTTTTAGATCTATTTTTACCCAAATGGTTTTAGCTGGTTGAGGTGACCTGAGAGAATACAATTATTACTAATAATTTCCCTTTAATCTGCACCCATGTTTCCTATGTCTAAGGCAAAATAATGGTGTCCGCTGTTTTTTAAAGGCAGCAGCAGCCACTGCTGTGTCGTGGAGCAGGCAGTCAGTTAGAATATTTTCTCTGTCATAAACAGCACAGCAAAACAGTTGAAGTTGCTGGTGGAGATTACATGAAACATGATGATCTGCAGTGCAAAATCTATAACTTTCACCATTGCCTTATTATATTATTAAGGATGCAATTCCTGCTCCTTGGTCAATGCACTTACACACTCAGGTTATCAGGGATATAAAGTTTTTTGATTAATTTCAGAAATAACTTCACACCGGAAATTGTGTGTAGAAATCTCAACACAAATATAAAAAGCAAATGTTGAACATAAATACTGGAAACACCTGTTAGTATCTGTAAGATCTTTTCACTGATGAGAGGGAGTATGATTAGTACCTTTAGTTTTTACTGCGCATTTTCCTAATTTTTTTCACTTTATCTGAGCAGTTAAAAAACTGCTAGCAGCACTTTTCAAGTATGGAAAATGTTCTGTTTGTTTTCTCAAGATGGATTATGCTGGTTTGTCGATTTTCTGATAAAATCTTGATGATATTTTCCATTAACTGCAAACTTTAAAATCAAAAGGAAATTAACAATGTGAAGAAATGTAAAGGGAACATTTCTTTTAGACAGTACTTGCAAAATGTTCATTTTATGAATAAATTTATATATAATCAAGATAATTAGAATGAATAAGGATATGCTAGAGATTCATTGCTGTAGTAAAATCAGACATATGTGTCTAAAAATCTGAAAATGAGCCAACTCATTAGAAGTTCACTTAGGTATACAGTATTCCTGCTATGCTTAAAGGATCAGACTAAAATTTTTCAATCCTTAAACATGAGCAATACTTCAGTAAAAGATTAGTTTAATTTCCATTTTTATAATGATAGTAACTAATCTATGTGGTCTTCTTAACAGCATCATTGTAAATGAGATATAAGAATTTAATAACAAAATTAATTTCCATACTCAGTTAATTTGTTGGATAATCCAACATAGGTATAATCCTGGATTAATGATGATTGCAGACTGCAGAATTTTACGTAAAATTAAGAAAAAAACAAGAGACAATTTTTTTTTAATAATAGTATTCTGTATGTGCCGATAAATGTTTAAAACTTGTTAGGACAGAGAAAAGATTTTAATTTTACAATCTTTGCTTTTACCACTGCTTTGAGGACAGCCTAATAAACTCTTACACTTGAAATGGGTGATTTACTACCTTACTTCACAGACTCCTTTTATAAATATACTGTAAAACCCACAGTGACAAATCACATGATAATGAGCTTAGTTCAGATTTTTCCCATATTTCAGAATAATTTACTTCTATATGCTTAATACAGATGATAAGGTTTCATTTTTGAAACCAAATAAATCAGCTACATTTTTAATAAAAATCACTTCTTTTTATATACTTCAGATGAATTTTTTCCTCTTAAAGTCTTTGAGATGTTAGCGTATGTGACAGTACAATTTGTTCATGTTGTTGGCTGTTCAGGGACAGCCTTAAAACTACAATAATGTAGGTAAGGCTTTTGACATAGAATCTGGAGGTGTATAATGAATATTGCCAGTAGACTTCTGTGTTGAATCACCACAAGACCATAAGCTTTGTGGTAGTTACCAGCTGAAGAAAAATCCAAGCAGTCTAACAAGATAAGAAAACACTTCAGAAACACAGTGCTTTTCAGATACAAACTATTGCTTTATAGTGCAGAATGGGGAGGGGAGTGTTTAATCTTTTCCCACCTCTCTGTTTATTTTTTCATGTTGTATATCATCTTTATCTTTAAATGTCTAGAACAGAGATGAGAATTAATGTGTAGTGAAAAAAACCCAGGCTTTTGATTCAATTCTAAGAAAAAATAGAGACTCTAAAATAGAGCTTGGCATACTTGTAAAAAAAGTAATTTTGTAAGCATCTGTTATGAAAAAGTGAGTGCATATATACCAAAGACATATATATTGCATGTTACTACAGTATTCTTCTCATATTTAGCGCTTTTTACTGCATATAAACAAGGCAGAGAAGGCCTATCACCCTTCCTCATGAACAGATATGAAGAGCAAAGGACCAGACAGCACAAAAAGTCTGTAACAGGAAGGACTTTTATTGATGTAATGTAGCTACTGTGCTAGTGCTCTGAACACTGAACTTGGTTTTACCAGGATACGGAAAAAGAAGAAAATTACAGCCATGCTCCGGCTCTGGGTAGATTATGGTACCACAAACATTTTATCTTCCCAAAAATGTGACACCTGGAGGTAGACTGCTTTGGGCTGTGTTTCTGAGGTGCATCTACAGACTTAACTACCCAACACCCTCAGAGCATGCTAATTATGTGAAAGCTGTCTGGATCGTGCACAGCCTGCCCTTCCATCCCTATTGACATTCAAGGAAAAGAAGAAGGGTAGAAAAAATTACTAGGGCTAAGAGAAAAGACCACGTAAACTGCAACTGCAATGCAAGGTACAATTTACAGGTAAATTAAGACTTCTATTTTCAAGGCTTTTTGTTTTTAAGCCTAGAAGTTCGCATAGTTGTACAAGTGTCAACTCAGAAACGGGTATGAGAAGAGAATGATGATACGCTGGGTGGATAATTGTTTCAGCTGTATATGGAACCTGTCAAAGGATGAAGTAACACTTATGATACTGTCTGTATGTGAGAACCAGACCTTGGCTGGTAGGAGCAGCTGGTTGCAGTTGCAGTGCTGAAGTAGGCAGCAGCATGCAAGTGGTAACAGCACATGGGCTGTGAAAGTGAGATGGTGCATGGAGAGGAAATGCTGACACTATCAGAATTTTAGCCCATCTAGGCAGCCACTGACTGTAACAACAGGAGTGTGGTTTGAGGGTGCTGTGGTGCAAAATCACAGAAAACATAGGTTGGAAGGCACTTCTGGAG
Organism: Strix uralensis; assembly: GCF_047716275.1. Classification (NCBI taxonomy): domain Eukaryota; kingdom Metazoa; phylum Chordata; class Aves; order Strigiformes; family Strigidae; genus Strix; species Strix uralensis. The sequence goes on from NC_134012.1 coordinate 71,977,667, forward strand.
GCCATCCAGTTCCACCTCCTCCTAAAAACAAATAAAAAAATCAAAGGTATATCATGTCAAAATCTTTTCCAGTCAAGTTCTCCACATCTCTTAGGTTAGAAGTTCCCCAGTGGCACTTGCCGCAGTGGATAATTCTCTAGTGTATGACTGGAAATTCCCTTGCTGTAACTTGAGCCTGCTACCTTTTATCCTGTTGCTGTGTTCTGCTGCCTCCTGGCAAGTCTGGCTCTACACATTCCCATACAGTAGTTGAAGATAGTAAGAAGATCACCCCACTGACTTTCTCTTCTTAAGATGGAACAAACCCAGTTCTCTCAGCATCTCCTAGTATCTCCAGAGTTCGAGTTCCCAGCCACCTTGGTGGACATCTTACAGTTTGTCAATACTTCGTTTGGACTGGGAGACCAGCAACTCACATAATAGTCCAGCTGAGGCTTATGAATACTGAATAGAGAAAAATAATCACCTCCTTAAATGTGCTTTCTGTGCTTTGCCAATGCAGCCCAGTATGCCATTAGCCTTCATTACTGCAAGGACATGTTGCTGACTGAAGTGCTAAGGCTTGGACAACAGGCCCAAGCCAGAGTTGACCTATAGATGAATCCTGTATATTTTATAACTGATAACCATTGTGCTAATAGGTACTGTACTAAGTTATAACAAACCACCTATTCTGATGTAAAAGGTGGAAGTGTTGAAGCCTGAGCAACAAGCCCTGAGCCGAAGCTGCTAACTCAGTATGTAATGATTAGTGAAATATGTATGGAAGATGTAGCTATTTTGAATGTATCTTTATCTTTCTTTGTGTGTGGATAAGATAACGGGGTCATGGATAAGCAGGGAAACTCCCTTAGCTTCTCCCTTGAGCCCTGGCCAGGCTCTTGGGGGAATCTAATGTGAGATTGAAACCAGATATTTCCGCTTAAAACAAAGATGCCAGCTATTCTGGCTTGCTGATTTTTGGGTATATAAGGCTGGACCCGCTCACAGCGACTTTGGAAGCCTCACCTATGGGTGGATGCACCGCATAGGATTTCCCACTTGCCGGGACAGGCTCTCCAAATCCTCGCTGTAACCGGGGCTCCCCAGCGACTGCGGATCTGGATGATGATGATATATGCAAGTGGTGATGTATCTTTCTTAATCACTATTCTCTCTCTCAGGTAGTAATGATGTGATGCATTACCCTGTATTTTCCTATTTGTTTAAGTGCACTATTCTGTCTTTTCTTACTGTATGTTTTCTGTGTTATTCTGTTACATTATTTAGTTATTTCCAGTAAAATACACCTACTTTTTTCACTCTGGTGTCTGAGTTTAATTGGTATCCCTAATCAGCAAAACAGTGACCCATATTCAACTTGTTGATCACTAGGACACTTGCAACTTCAAAGTCCCTTTCCAGCAGTCAGCCTGAGTATTGAGTTCGTTCATCTCATGGGTATGACTCTGCATGTGTCTGCTGAATTTTGTGATTCCTGTCTGCCCATTTCACCAGATTATTGAGGTCTCTTTGACCTTAGTTGGCCCTTTTGAGCAGCACTTCAGTGAAGACACTGGTCTTCAGTTGATCAACTGCTCCCCACTAGTTAGTCTAATTTTTGAACTTACCAATCCCATCACATGAGATGTTAAAGATATTAAACAGTACTGGTTTCAGGATCAGCCCCTGAGGAATGCCACTAGTAATGGCCTTCCAACTGTTGGCACTATCCTTTGAGTGTGACAATCTAGCCGTTTTTTAACCCACTTAGTAGTCCACTGATCCAGCCTGTACCCCTTCAGCTTGTCTATGAGATGTTATGACAGATAATACTGAAAGCTTGGCTAATGGTTGGACTAGATGATCTTCAAGGTCCTTTCCAACCTAGATGATTCTGTGATTCTGTGAAGTGAAGGTAAAAAAAAGTCTGCTGCTCTCCATTCATTGATGGAGTCAGCTAACCCACCAGAGAGAGTGGTCAGGCTGGTCAGGCACAATCTGCCCTTCATGAATCTAGGTTGGCTCTTTCCAGCCTTATTCTTTTTGAATACAGACACATTTTTGATAGAGACTCTTTGTCTATACTTTTGGGGGTCATGCAGTGCAGCATACCATTGAAATCCAGGTACTCTGATACTTCCTCTAACATGTCAGCTAAGCTGTGTGCTTTGGGAGTGCCCCAATAGCTTGGCACACCGAGCATCCAGGAAATATGGTGCTCTCAAAGGCATCTGCAGGTTAGTAAAGGTTCACCTACTGGGTCAAGTGAGACCACACTGGTTAATACACTCAGGTATGTATGACAAAAAAGTTCTTATTTCAGTTTAGGTAGAAACAGCACTCTTCCAAGTTACTTGGCTTGACTGATGCAAACCGGATTTAGGCTATAAATCATGGAAGTGGTTATTTGGGTCTTGAATTTAAAACCTCTCTTTTCAATGCTGGAAAGAACTGTACTGTCTTTCTCCTCATTAAAACATATCAATATTTATTCTAATATTCATGTCTTGCACCATTCCAGTTTCCTCAAAGAGTGCATTGTTTTTATTTTATTTTTATATGTGGAAGTTTCATAAGGAGAGTGATCTCACATCCTGTAAGAGTTACTTTTTTTACCTCCTGACTGTTGGAAGGTTTATTTTCAGCACAGAATTCAGAGCAAGACACACCATGTAGATGAGAACAACAGCACAAAGCATATAATAATTTCTAGGCTTTCTTAAATTGCACTTGGAGCTCAGCCCAATGCCTGAAAATAGATAAGATTTGTCTTCAAGATTAGATTCAATGATCAGCTTTTTCTTTCTTTTCAAATAATGCCGATTTTCCCATACTTGCTCTGAATGGGGTATCTTGCCCTAATGCTCTATAA